>NW_028141945.1:16229654-16891440 GCF_025532165.1 Camponotus vicinus
AGAGAAAAGTAAAAAATTATAATAGAGTGTATATGAATATATTAGAATTGATATACAAAATTTTTGAAATGATTTATTGATGGAAGATATAAATCAAGACAATTGAATATTTCGCAGAAAGTTTATGTTTCATCGAGATCGCCAATCTTATATATTTATCTTCCAGTTAATATCTTATCTTATTTTATTTATCTTGTTTCTGAGATTCTTATCATTACGTTAAAAAGTTCAATCATATGCAAAAGTATTTGATTTTATTTTAACATATTTTAAAAATTTTATTTTTCCTTTACCGTCAATTTAAAGTTTGCAAATCCTTTTCTTTTATGCGAATATAATTTGTCCTAAGAACGCGTGGTCCCATTGAACGGTTGCGGAAAGTCTGTCATGTGATAGAAAAGAGCTGCACGAAAATGCTCGCGTGCCGGGAACGCAAATGCGTGCGCGCTACGCATCTGTCTCCTCTACAGCAGCGCACACACGCGTATGATCTCGACATGAAACGTATTTATACGTATGACGCGTGCACGTAATCCAGTTCGCAAGGCGTGCGTACACATGTGCGTGCGTGCGTAGTATTGGCACGCGAGGGAGCTATATAGTGATATATATAATGCATATATATATATACAGGGTGACCCATTTTAACTTAGGCAGCCAAATAACTCGAAAAATAAGCAAGATAGAGAAAAATGTTTTAGACAAAAGTTGTATGGTTTCGAGGGGGCCATAAGATGGTATCATTGGTTTGACCTTGAAGAGTCATTTGAAGGTCACGTGAAGGTCACTTCAATTTTTTTAAATGGAATACCCTATATATTTTTGTACATTCTTGTAGCTTATTTCGAGAGCTTTCCAAAACACTATAATTAAGTACCTTTCCGTTAAGTACTTTTTGAGTTATGATGCTTGAAATAATTTCTTAATTTTACATAAACCGTAAAATATCTTGTAAAATATTCATTTTTCGATTATCTTACCTTAATACTTTTATGTACAAAATAATGAGAGGAATCAATTGGTGTAAAGAAAACACTTAGTTGTTTTTAAGAAAAAATATGGAATTGTTAATTGCAAATTACATATTTTTTCTTCGAAACAACTATGTGTTTTCTTTACACCAATTGATTCCTCTCATTATTTTGTACATAAAACTATTAAGGTAAGGTAATCGAAAAATAAATATTTTACAAGATATTTTACGGTTTATGTAAAATTAAGAAATTATTTCAAGCCTCATAACTCAAAAAGTACTTAACGAAAATGTACTTAATTATAGTGTTTTGGAAAGCTCTCGAGATGAGCTACAAGAATGTACAAAAATATATAGGATGTTCCATTTAAAAAAATTGAAGTGACCTTCACGTGACCTTCAAATGACTCTTCAAGGTCAAACCAATGATACCATCTTATGGCCCCCTCGAAACCATACAACTTTTGTCTAAAACATTTTTCTCTATCTTGCTTATTTTTCGAGTTATTTGGCTGCCTAAGTTAAAATGGGTCACCCTGTATATATATATATATATATATATATATATATATATATATATATATATATGTATGTATGTATGTATGTATGTATGTATGCATGTATGTATGTACAATAAGTAAATCCACAGCCCCTAGTTGCTATGCTACTGGTACGTGCAAGGGTTACGGTGTCGTACGCTGGAATTTCCTTGCTATAAGCTGACATACTGTCGACAGAAATCGCGATCCTGAATAGATACTTTCGTTCCACGACAGCCGCTTAGATGCAATAAATCCGCCGATAACAAATTGCCGTCAAGCGGCAGCCCGTTTCAATGCGATAACTGGAATCGCATCGGGATTTATGAACGAACGGCGTTTCTACAGCAGGCCATATCGAAACGTAGGATGCAATTTTGTTATTGCCCTTGGAATTTAAAAAGTCATTTAAAAAGTCAAATTTTATACAAGTGATATAAAAACTGAAAAATGTTTTATCAAGAAAATAATATATATGTCAAGATAAAAAACGATAACAAATTTAAACGAATTAAGACGAAATAATATATAACTTTGACAGAAATATGTATACGAGATTTAAACTTGTGATAAAATATTATTTGTATCATATAGAGAATGTATTTTTCATAAGACCACATCGGTTTTGCATTAATAAATGATATGTAAAAAATTATATTTTTTTTTAATTCTATGAGAGTAATTTCTTTTTTATAAATGTAAAATTTATAATTGACAAATTAAGTCTTTTTATATCATTTGATAGATATATTATCGCAAGTGCTCGATTGTTGTTACAATAATGTTATAATTTTTTTACGGCATTGATATATCGCAAACAAATTTCGAACATCGCCATCGTCATAACATCGCTAATAAATCAAGAATAATAGTTCCGGTGAAACAAGATTAAAACGACTTTCACTTTGTTATATTTCGCGTTTACAGTTTTATTTATGTATTTGTACGCCATGATACGACGAAACGAATAACAAATCAATCGATGGAGAAATCTCTTCGAGATTTGTGACGTCCGTGTGTATTGAAAAATACATTATTAAAATTTTGTCCAGTTTCCTTTTCGAATAAAATTTATTTATTGTAGAATAAAAAACACATCATTATATAAATGAAAAAATAATATATTTTATTTTCGTCAATTGTCAAAATAACGATACTAATCACATGATTTGATGTCATTCAGGACCAAATAATAGGAACAAGGATTCTATACGATTGCGAAATTAAAAACATTCAGGAAATTCATATATATATATATATATATATATATATATATATATATATATATGTATATTTTTTTATATGAATTTTAAACAATAAGATGTTTCTTTTAATGTTATATATAATATAAAAATGAACATCGGCTGAACAATCGTCTATTTGTTGTGCTCGGAATATTCGGGCCAGGATTGTAATGTCAGCAGAAAATTCCAAAATTTTTCTACGACGGATGATACGTTGTTAAGTGATATTCGCTGTATTTTAATGTCATTCTATCTAGTCTATTTAGTCATCAGTACACAATGATACGTTACATTGATCTGATTAGAATTACATTTGCACGTCTGGACATGCAATGAAATTTTATTTATATTAATCATCTTTTTATTATTCGATATCATATAGAACAATGTAGATTATATTCTTTGATAATATCGCGACCAAAGGCCGATTTAGATATCACATTAAATTTCAAGGCTTGGATTGATAATATGCAGAGGTATATCAAGAAGCATATTTATATCAAATTTAAAAATTTATCTGTATAAGTCGCAATACAATGTAATGTATCAAAAATTCATTGAATGATAAAACGTTTTATAGCTTTCATTTATTATCGAATCAAAAATTATACTAGATGTTACCTTTGTATCTTATTAATTTATATCATATCTTTTATAAAATATATGTATATACAAAGCATACATATATTTGATTGAAACAAGATTTAAGGATAAAACAAAATGATATAAAATATGATTATAATTAATTTTTGCATTATATTTTCTAAACTATTAATTCATGACCGACAAAAATTGTGCCTGGTCATATTTATCGCGGTTTGATCTGATTTCTTCTGTAAAATATTATGCCAATAATCCACTCTTCCGGTAAACAAGAAAAGTATATCTTCTAAGTACAGATATGATAATCTGTGTCCTCGTATGTTTCGTGATAACGCAATGAATATTTATAAAAGCCGATGATCTACTTGAATTCAGTCTCAGGCACATATTTAAACGGATCAGAGAAGTGTTATAAAGAAACGGACGATACGTTTTATTCTCTTCGAGTGCGAACTTGAGTAAGGACAGGCGATGAAGCGTAAGTGTTGAAATTGCTTAACAAATTTCTAAAATAAGATTATATTAATGTTAAATGATCGATATGTACTTGTATTACACATCGTACCACAAATTTTTTTTATTGAGATTTATATAAATAAATTTATTTATTTATATTTATATAAATAATTTATTTATTTATATAAATAATTTATATAAATAATTTATTTATTTATTTATATAAATTATTTATTTAGATTTATATAAATAATTGATACATTCTTCTATCATGACAAAAACCGATTAAACCGCGATTCGATTATATCGCAATTAACAGCTTCACAATAATTCTTGCCACAGGAGTGTACGTAATCGTCATCGCCTCGTTGGCACTTTGGACCGTGGTCAACGCAAACCACGACTGGCAGCTAGAATGTCCTGTTACACAATGCAAATGTCCAGAGGATTATGCGACTAATCTGCCGCATGAGACAGACTGCACAAAGTTCTACAAATGCGATTGGTGTAGACCAGTATTGCAGGACTGTCCTCTTTCCGGGATTCCGGGATATAGGAGACTACACTATAACAGACACTTACAAGTTTGCGATTGGCCGTGGCAGGCTGGTTGCGCAAATTGTACGAAGCCCGCGATTGACAAGTGCACGTTTGAGAACGAGAAGATATCCAATCCAGAAAACGACTGCAAAACATATTTCGAATGCATAGGAGGTAGACCAAACCCTCGTAAATGTCCTCGGGGTACATGTTTCAGCCGCACGTGTCAGAAATGTGTGGAGAATCGAGCGGGCGGGATATGCAATGACGATACTCCTCCTCCTCTTTGCAGAGAGGGCAATCGAAAATGTCACGATTGTGACTGCCGTGCGTACCTTGAATGTAAATGGATAGGGGACAAATTGGAATGGGCTTTACAGTCCTGTGAAGGTCTTTATTATAATCCCGATGCTAAGGAATGCCAAGAAGCGGACATTGCTCTGCCAATATGCGCGATAAAATGTTTGCATGCTGATTCATAAAGCATAGATACTGATTTGCTCCTATGTTTCGTGCGATGGATTTAGCCGACGAGATTAAATCGAAGAGCAATTGCTGCATTCTCGATATTGAAGTAACAAATCGCTGTATAAAATAAAATATCTCGCATAAAAATAAGAGTTTCAACTGATACAAGTTTCAACTGATTTTCGAAAATTAATCTTGAATGTAGCATCAACAAGAAATAATCAAGGTTGAAAATGTGCGAAACTACAAAAAAGTAAATTAAGAGTTCGGATTATAATAATAAATGCATGTTTTGTAACTTAAAATAAATTATACATAAGAAAAACCTCTTTGAAATGATTTTATTAAGAAATATATAAAAATTACTAATATATAGTACATAAAATAGCAAATAAAACAGAATATAAAAATAATCCCGTTTCCTTCAATCCCGTTCATATTAGGGCGATTTAGAGATAAGAAATAATCAAGGTTGAAAATGTGCGAAACTACAAAAAAGTAGATTAAGAGTTCGGATTATTATAATAAATGCATGTTTTGTAACTTAAAATAAATTATACATAAGAAAAACCTCTTCGAAATTTTATTAAGAAATATATAAAAATTACTAATATATAGTACATAAAATAGCAAATAAAACAGAATATAAAAATAATCCCGTTTCCTTCAATCCCGTTCATATTAGGGCGATTTAGAGATACAAGTGTCTATGTAAAAGATATATTACACGAGAAAGAGAGAGAGAAAGAAGGAGAAGCAGGTTAAAAGGTGATTTCCGCGCATTGCAAAGCGAAGGAATGGTCTATTTTCCTTCTCCCAGAGCTATTTGTACTGACGTGCTTTTACGGGCTACTGCTTGTATCAGATGCAATCAATTTCTACCGCGAAAGAATGAGCGGATTGCATGTCGGCTACCTGCGTTACTACCTATAACATACGCGAATTACGTAAGTACCGAATCGCACGTAGTGTGTTATAACACCGCGCTATTGCTATTGTACGACAGCGTGTCTGTGTTACATGACGTGTATCCGTATGTAATGTACATCTCTCACTTCTATTCCGCATGCTCGCATGCGTGATTTATACGGTTCTCGGCGATAATTCATGGCGGAAAGTCTCGCAGCGAAATATCAAGGGGCTTCTCGCGGATGCTCGCGTTTACAAGCGATGTCCATCTCTTCCGCTTACGATTGGACAAACCACGTGTCCTAAACATCCCTAAAAGCCTTTCAGAGATTTTTCATGAATGATGATTAAGATAGAAAATCAATATCGACAATAAATCTCGGACGCATCTCTTCTTTTATATCAAATTTAAATAACATAATCCAATATATATATGTAATACAATAATTTTCTTAATTAAATTTAAAATTTAAATTTTTCTTAACTAGCGCGTGTCAAGTAATATTTTATCCTGGGCTCGAATACCCTGAAGAAAGGCCCTGTTTATATGCGCGCCTCGCTTTTCGAGAGAACTGTCCGTTTTACGCCGCTACGGGATGTCGGGTAGAAAAAAAGCGCCGGCAGTATACGAGTTTTACGATGAAACGCGTAACGGCGTACATTTAAAAATAATTGCCGCCAGGATGGCAACGATTAATGCTATTGCCGGAATTAATTATTGTGGCGCGGTAGCTTATTAGATATTTTTATTGGCGCTCGTTAAACGCGCGAACGAGCGAGCGCCAATATACATGTACTTGTCTCTCTTTTTCTCTCCATCTCGGTACAAATTCTCTCCCCGTAAACGATATCATTCGAAGATTTATTCCAAATGCGCGTTTCACCCAGGAGATGCTTATCATTTCCTCCCGACAGCTTTACGTCGGGCTTGATTGTTGCTGGGCTGGGACTGACGTGTCCACCTGACATATGCGAGGCAAAATGGTGAACGAGGCAGCGATTTAATTATTGTTAAAATGTGACGGGGAAAAAAGATTAATAAATGTAATTTTGTGATGTAGGTAAGAGATATAAAACGCCCGATATCAATGTCTCGCGATAAGACAAACGACCGTTTTCTCTTTAATGATTTGGTTGCTGCACCCCACCCCCGTCGTCTCAATTCGTCGGAGCAATTAGTAGGTAAACTTTTGTGGTATCTCCGGCCGATAATCTCTGGCGACAAGGATGACGCACAAGTGCCTCGTAATGTTAACAGAAATTCATTATTCTTTTCTACTAATGTATAATGAAAGTCGAAAAAGATATCGAATAGTAAATGACTAATTCCAAAGTAATTACAACACATACACATATAAGGAACAAACTCGTGATTAGATCGATAATATTAATACGTCTTTCAATTAGCTGAAGTGGATTTCGATTTTTCTATCACTAATTTTTCAGTTACTTTGAAACTTTCCATGTATCTATTCTATTCTATAAAAGGCTTAATTTACGTTTCATTTGAACATATCTGATATATTGTTAATAAATTTCGATATTAAATACATTTTAATTAATACTTCAGGATCTTTTTAGTAATGAATATATGAATATCCGATCTTAATTTTTAATTAAAATATATTTAATTTAATTAAAATTTAATTAGAATATATTTAATATCGAAATTTGTTAATATATTAGATACATTCAAATGAAAACTAAATTAAACCTTTTATGGCTGAAACAATGACTTTAATCCATGTTTCAATCGAATATGCCTAATGTAAATATTTAATTAATGACTTGCAATTTTTTTTAAATTCTTTTGCGGCTCTTTATTTATCATTAATTATAAACCAAATCGAAATTAAAATTAATAAAGACCAGGTTGATCCGAAAAAGTTCTCACAAGGAAGAGTATTATCACGACGATCTCTCACCTCTTGTGCAGATGGCAGCGTGAATCCGTTTGTCGACGGTCGTTCAATGATGGCGATGATGGAGAGCACTTTTCGATGCCAATACACTTCAGTCAGCACCCTGTAGTCTCCACTTCACTTAGGATTCATATCATGCATTTTTACACTTTTCGAATCTCACCTTTCAAACAAGCCAACTTCGTTTCCTTTGATGAAGGAAACAAAAGTGCTATTATCAGGAATTGATTGATTTCCTTTGTCATCGAGCCTTCGACCTGTCTTTCTTAAATCACCCATAAATTTGAACCACAGTCATATTCACAGTTCGTAGGAGAGGAGAGAAACGTACAGAGATGTTTTCGACAATGTTTAAGCGTCCTCATAGTGTGCAAAAGACGCATATTCGAAGATACATCTGGGAATCTAGTGCTAATGATCTTGTTTATACTCCTCTCGGCATGTTCACGGTCGTCGTGAATTTATCATGGAGATGACTATTCCGTAAATAGACGAATTCCACGAAATTTCGAATTACAACCGTCTGTCCAATATTGTCTGTGTTGAAGATCAAATCGTGATTACGAAACTTCTCGACATCCTAGGCTATCAGGGAGAGTTCTGTCTAAAGATTACGCTCTTATATATGATGCTCTTCCATCATGAAAGCTTTTGGTCGGAAACCTCTCTTCCTCTTTGATGATTCTCCTTCTGAAGATGTGACCGATCCAATTGTGTCGAATTTTTCCAAGTCTCTCCAAGGATTCTGAACAAGACACGTCGCTCTTGACGTGGGATGCACGAAAATGACTGAGATCAAAGATATACGCGCCGCGACAAACAAGAGAGAGAGAAAGAGCGAGGGTGGAGTGGGAGAGCGAAGGAGAGAGAGAGAGAGAGAGAGAGCCAAACGCGATGACGATGATGGTGTAACACCGTGCGTAGTAGCGGACAGTCGGCGACTAAGGCCCCTGAGGAGAAGTCACCTCTCTCCTCTTCGTCTCTTCTCTCCTCAGAGAGATCTCTCTCTCCACCACACGCGTGGCCGCCAACACACCGTCGCGCGCGCGTGCATCTCCGACACGCACGGCCTGTCCCCTTCTCTGCTCACCACCCTTCTCCATCCCCCGACTCCATCCGCAGACCACCCCCTCTTTCGCTCCTTCTCTCTCTCGCACGACAATCAGGCCGTGTCTTCCATCGGAATAAACGCGCCAACTGCAGCAAAACTACTTGCTCCACACATACACACATGCTTACGCATGTGCTGATGTATCCGATTCGCGGCAGCAACAGCGACGGTGTTGTATGTATCGATAGGAGAGGAGTGGGAGATGGGACACGCGACACAAGCCTTGGTAGGGGGAGAGAGGGTCAGACAAAAGTGGGGGTACGGTCCCCTCTTGTTCCTCCGGGGCCCCTCTCTCTCTTACGGGGCACCCTCTCCTTCCTCTCTCTACATCGAGCATCCTGCGCGTTCCCCCTTTTTCCACACGATTCTCTCTGGCCGGCCAACCTCTCATTCGCGCCGTATGTACCTTTCCATCTTCTTCAATTGATACTTCGATTTCTCGCCTAGCTTGCGAAACCATTTTTTGGCTTCTTTCCAATTTACTTTTAAAATGTCTCACGGATACCGCTTTACACAGACGTCGCGTGTCCGATAAATTAATAACAATGCGACTGGTAATATTTGACCGATGTGAATAATTAGATGTTGCATCATTCCAATTTGTTAATTAAATGCTTAATATTTTTGATAAAATATGATCTTTCAATTCAAAAACAATTTCTCTAATAAATATAGAATAAATAGCGAAAAAATTCTTATATGGTTGAGATTTATGATGAAATGTCTATTATAATTTTATGTATGGATAGTGATTTCGCTTTTACACTTATTGTTAACATATGTTGAAGTGATAAATAGTAAAAGATAGAATATCTCATCGATGAAAACTCTTATGCGGATAATATCAGCTTTCATTACAGCGAAGCTATCAAATTTTTCCGATAACGATGATGTAATAGTTTGACTAATAAACTATTTTTATATGCAATTGTACTCACCGCTTTAAAGTTCCGCTCTTCATTCACATATGTAGGATGTATCACCTCCACCATCGTAGGAAATTTTCATGTAAGCAGCAATTTGCCAATTTTCCCGGGACACGACATGCATTTCATAATATATCAAAACGTATTAAAACAAGAACGTATTAAAAAAAGGATGACTCTCTTCATTACATCTTTAGAATTACTTCAAAGTTAAAAACACGCGATATTCTTATATAATCTTACACACTGGTGAAAACATGAACGATAAATTTTTCGTATATATAATAAATTGATATTAATTTATTAAAAATTACGTCAATTAATGTAATTATTAAAAGTATGTTAACTATCTCCCCCTTCACCCGAGCTCTCTCGCGGACGCGTTTTGCGTCGAGATTGAAAAACAAACCCACGCGTGTCAATGAACGAGAGACGACTAAGCGGCTACGACGATTTTCGTCGTCGACGATCTCTCCGGGTTGCAAAATTCACTTCCCCCCTGCCGTTCCCCTTCCAACGAAGGGTGGCGAACGTTCTCTCCCTCTCGGTTCCCACGCCGCGTTCCCGCAATTCCTCCCTTCGTCCCTTCTCCTCCACCGCCTCCTCGGCTGCATCCTCATTGCCTGGACTCCTCCCTTGGAGACGCGCCCTTTTCCGAGGGTAGACCGCGTACTACCATGCGCCCCTCTCGGAAGTCCGCTGCCGCCCCCGGTACGTCCACCGGGGGTTGAGATTTATTCGCCGTCGTGTCCCACGCTGAGCATAGCTGCACATGGGGTAATGTAATTTCGAAGCAACTGGTGGCGAGGTCTATAGAGAACGTCTCTAGATTTTGCCGTGAATTACTTGCCCAGATTAAATTTTCATCATGCTATAAACAATTTCTTTGATGACAATAACTCAAAATGATTACGATCATATGTTTCTGAATTTTTGAATTTTTGAATTTAGAAAATAATTGTAAGAATATCTTCTTGAAATAATATTAATCACATAAAAAATTGTCATTATATTTTAAAAACTTTTATATTAACGAAATATCGAAAATTATTTCCTAAATAAAAAATGATATGAAAACCTAAGGAAAGAGAATCTAAATTTGAAACATGTCGTCTTTAAACTTTCGAGCAGGCCAATCACACCTGACAATGATTAATTTATGCGAGAAACTTGATGGAGCTCGTAGGAGAAGACGGAAACAAGTGCAAAGAAAGAACAAGATGCGTCAAGCGCGAGGAGAACAGGAGACGAAATAAAAGTACGTTATATTTGAGCGATCAAATCTGGGCGTGAGTTCGCTGCCAGTCACAGCCGGAGCATCGATGTTTTAATTAATGTATCGATAGTGCAGTCAGCCACGAGTTTATCCGTCATCTTGTACGAGACGTATCGAGACCGGCTCTCGAAGCCCACGCAGAAAGCCCGTCGATAATAATTAGGCTGATCGTAGATTTTAAAACGTCACAGTTTTTCACGCGCGACGCAAAACGTTGTTTTAATTTAAACGCGATTGATTACCTCCGCGATTAATTAAATCTTTGCAAATGCAATAATTAATTGTGTGTTTAAAATTAATTAAAACTTTAATGGTGTTAAAACTAATTACAACTTTAATAATAGATTTTTCTTGAATTTCATAACTTTAATTATCTTTTCTTATAGACATTATTCTCATTTTTTATTTTTTTTATTAGAATTCAATATCGAATATTTTATTTATTCAATTGCGAAATATATAAAATTTTGAAAAAATAAAGCTTACATTTAAATAAATAGTAAAAACTTGATTTTGTTAATTACAATCTAGACATCTTTGATCTGTCTTTGCGTTTTCAATTGCTTATAATCGGAAAGCGTCTGGACACTATTAATTATGAAACAGTCGATCAAAAAAGATGTGAAGAATTTATTATAGTATATTTATCATTAAAATAAAAATCGGAAAATCTGGATTATATATTCACTACTATATTTGGTAATTGAATTGATGCTACGCGTTTCCTGGTTTTGCAATGGCAAACTCGATTAAATAAGCCAGAATATCATGAAATAACTATGTATTGTATTTAATTAATATATTAATTATATTTTGTATAAACAGTGATAACGGACGATCTAAATATTTATTACTAATGATCCTCATTAATCTTATTTCTTTCTATGAATCTGCATCTTCCAGATTATATATTTAAAAGTAAAAAATACTTATCGATATTTTTTTCAAATCGTTAATCTCGAGAGTAGCGTTTTTGTGCGTTTGTACTCATTTATCATGGTTAACTTGAGACAAGACGAGACGATATATAAAATCAAAGACTAAAAAAATACGCTGAACGAATCATGTTGATTACACATAAATAAAGCTAGATAAAGTCAGATTTATCAACTGTTTGCGTAATTCTCGGAGTGGGCGTCTCGGACGCCGCTCATTGATCGCGTCAGCATTGTTTTCTGTATCAAGCACCCACCGCAAATTCAATTGATCGAGAATGAGAACATCGACAATTGGCCGCAATTGTATCGATCGGGGTCAATATGATCATCGTTCGATCGGCGATTTCATTGCTCCGCGGAAGAATTTGCTGTGGATTTTATTGAGCCATTTCATGCTTTGATGCATCTGCAAAATGAAGGTCAAACTTATCTTGTAAGATATATGTATATAGCAAAACATATAATTCTCTTTCTTGCGTACAAACGTTAAATGGCTGCATGAAAGCATTATTAAAGCTAAGATGAAATAATTTGAATTTTATGACAAATTTATAGTTTTATAGTTATATATTTATAGTTTTTTAAAAATATTATAGTTATAGTTTATTAAAAAAAATTTGTCTATAAATATGCAATAGATCAGATATGTGTGATTCTTTTATTTATTGTTAGAGAAAAACAATGTTAATTTTTCTTTTTCTTCACAACTGTATAAATGTGAGTTAATGATTAGATACGTCAGAATCGGAGGATACTCGACAAAATATTTTGAATTCGAGCGATAACTCTTAACCTGATTGAAACTTTTTTTTATTTGCGATATCATATATATATCGCCATAGAGCGCTTATTTTTAGAATAGAATACTATATGGGACATGTACGCAATTCTCGCATTATCTTGCGTAGGCGTAGCAATCCCACCGCTGATAAGCGACTTTGTATTTTGCAAGATTTGTGACACGCGATATCTGAAAACTTGTCTCTCTCGTAGCTTTGACATCAAACTATTAATCATGCATATAACCGAGGTATATAAACAATGATTAATAATGATATAATTAACGAACATTTATCATAAAGAGAAATTTTTTTAATAGTGATAGAGTATAATATTAGTAATAAGCTTATCATAAATTTGCGTTTTAATACACATAATGAGAATTTTGTATTAATTTGGAATTTTGTTAACGAAAATATATTGAACTACCAATATTTGAAATTTCAGAAATTTTAATAAATCTATTTTTATTATTTTTAATAGAATATTAATTAAACAAAAAGTTTAATGCATAAAATGTCTTAAACGTGTAAATATAATTACATATTGAAATATATGTTGTAAAATAAAAAAAAAGAAGGGAAAAGAAGAAGAGAGAGAAACCTGCGTTTTAAAAGAAAAATGGATCCTATTGATGAGAGGTTTTCACGCAGAAGTGGATACTAATTTGGGATTATTTTGTGTGCCTAGAAGCTTAAAGATGTCATTTTATTTTATAGGAAATCCGATCTAATTGATTCGCCTCCCCCTAGTTGTTTCCGAGCAACGACGTTTATTTTTTGCGCGTTGGCGAATCGAGAAATAATGAAATACGAGACACGGTAAA
Organism: Camponotus vicinus; assembly: GCF_025532165.1. Taxonomy (NCBI): domain Eukaryota; kingdom Metazoa; phylum Arthropoda; class Insecta; order Hymenoptera; family Formicidae; genus Camponotus; species Camponotus vicinus. Next base: position 16,243,166 of record NW_028141945.1, read on the forward strand.
GAACGGCAGAGTTCGAAATAATCGTGGCTCAATAAAATTAATATACGGTTCTCGTTGGTTCCTTCACCGTGTTCGTGCGTCAAGAGTCCCAGTCAAAGTCGTAGGTTCGGCGGGCTCAACGAGACACATACACACAGTTCGAGACACTCTTAACTAAGGGTCTACTAACTTTAAATCCGATAATGAATGTAATCAGCGGAAATAACATGGAATCTACGCTGGTCTCGGTCGGGCCGCGGCCACATCCAGGTATACATTCTCTGACCACAGCGTGACTAATAATTATACTCGGTTGGGAGACCCTCATCTCTCTCTCCTACGCCGTTATATCTCGCTGAGAGCGAGAGTGGAAGCCGACAGCCGCAAATGAAACGTAGAAACAATAGTCTCGCGCATTCACGAATCCCGAGAGTATACAAACTCGCTGAGAACATATCGAATCAATGTCCTAAATAATAAATGCGAATCTCCTTCTTGCAACGAGGATTATAATTTGAAGTAATTTTCTTTTAAACAATATTAGTAGAGAGAATTTAAATAGCATTCACATTTAAGTGGCAACGTATATTCGATAGATTTATAGAATTTAATTATATTTTACAATATATTATATTATAGCATGAATGAAAAAAGCATTAAATTTATTATAATTATAAACTGAAAATAAAGCATTTTATTTTAATATGTTTAAAACACATATTTGGGAATCAATAAATAAAATACACCTTTAATTTAGATGAAAGTGTAAGAGGATTTCGCACATTTTGTTTATTGATATAGCACAAATTGTAGCACACATTCTTTCTCTCGCGAGAATCACACCAACATATAACCGCATGTCTTATGATACAGTTTCTTACAATCGCGATTGTATTCTGCTTCGTAACGCCGACGTCAAATCGGGTATCGACTATGAATGACTTTCAATCGTATATCGTTCGATCGACATCGACATTATACGCAATGTACACAATAGGCACGCGCGCATGAGCGAGGTACCTGTCGACCTCGCGACGCCAGCGAGCCGCAAGTAACGGTAGTCTTAATTGAATTATTGTTTCAGTTAATGTCGACATTCATCATAAGAGTTACGCATACACGGTGTCGGAGCGAGACGGAGGAAACGCGCGTCCCGCCCAAGAAGTTGCGGCTCGCTCACAAAAGCGCAGAGCATTCATCTTCTGTCGTGTATGTCACGGACCGCGACGCGACTGGACTCTCTCTTTTTTTCTTCTCTTTGTAAACTTGTATAAAATAAGTTCTTATAATTTGCAGATCTCTCGACCAACCTCTTTTCAGTTTAATTATTTAAAATTGTCTCGTCAAATTTTTCCTGGACTATTTGTACTGTCTTTGATGTAATAATTACTTTTTTAATCTTAAGTAAATATCTTCGACACATTTACGAGGAAAGAATTTTTACATTTTATTTGAATAAAATTGTTAGACTTTAATAATTAATATCGCGTATAAAAAAATATCTTCCTAAAATTTTTGATATAAAGAGATCCTAAAGTTTGACAGATGACGGATAGATTGTACTGTCACAGGATTATGTGTTTTCATTTAACTTTGTATTACGATTATATAGTATATACATGTTACTAATGAATGGAGAGAAAGGATACGTGTACATATATTTACGATATACGATGCAGAATGTTTAATTTATTGAAAGTACCATTTTATGAATATATATATATAGAACGACGTGTATCGTATATCGTCGCGCTGCACAAAAAGCGATCTACATAAATATTAAAATTCGCCGTTACTTAATCTTAATTTCGATCTTTGATAATAAGTCATTTGCCAAGTGCAAATAAGAACGTGCGAGATTCGAGTGCACCGATGTGACAAATGATTAACGGGCACGCGGGCAACATGGTTGTCGACATTGTGAATAATTATCGCATTATGGTATATCGTTGTAATGCAGTATCAATTAAACGTTTCCACATTGTCGCAATCCGGCCATATTGCGTTGCAATTCTATGTGAACGTAGAACAAGGATGACTCGTCTTGACGATGAAATATATCGACTTTCAGCAGAGAAAGAGATGAGCACAAAGAAATATAATATACAAAATAAGTAGAAAATAAATGCATTTATTTGTGCAATAATAGAAATATTAATTATTAAATTTTTTAATGTAATAATAACGTTTTAAAGATGGATTGATTTAATTTTTTTATCTAGTTATCTATATTTTTTATATCATAAAGATTTATAATTGATATAAGAATTTTTTTAATTTTTTGAAAAAATCAATTATTTTTTTGTACGAGTTTTCTCAAAATATTATATATATTTCGGATATAAATAAATACAAACTTTCTCGCGCGTAGTTACATTTAGATCTACTGATAGTGTCATTGCAAAGTGGGAGGAAAAAAAGCAGACCCACGCCTCGTTGTTTAGTATTTGCATCGCTACAGATACCAGACTGCGTCGATCCGTTCGCGATCGAATAAATGAATTTAGATTCGTAAGTTCGTCGAGTGCAGTTTCCTTTGCTGGATCCAGCTGAATTTGCTTAGCAACACGCGCGCATTTCATATTTCGGATGCTGCGATCGCGAATAATAAACAATCGATAGGTGCCACTTTCTATTTCATCCATTACGCATTAGATATCAAGATGACATTTTTATTCCATATAATTTATTACACAATTTTTTATATATTAATCTACTATTTTTATACTTTTTAAATTTTCATACATGTATAATTTTGCCATTAAACTTATATTAAAAAGATAAATTATATCAAAATAATTGTCACTATCCTATACAAGTAATAATTAAATTATAAAATTATTTAAAATAATTTAAAATATTATAAAATAATTTAAAAAACTGATATATGATTAATTAATTAAAAAATTTATCTGTAATATTATATCGAATAAATAATAGTAAAAATACAAGTATATATTTGTCGAGAATATATCCTTATACTTTTTCTTAAACATTACTGGTAGGTTCTAGGTCAGCAGGAGCGACGTAAAAAGGAAACGAAAATAAGGCAGAAGAAGGACGAGAGATCGATGCATATAAAGACTGTGCCGATCGGATCCCTGAGAGTTTGCATAATTCATTCGACTGGCCGGCGAATGCATATTACCTTAGGATATCTAGCCGAGTCGAACAGCGGGATCAGGATGCAAGGACCTCCGCTCTGAATATGAGGTCGAATCGCCGAATCGTCTGGAGATAATTCGACATCGATAACCGCGCTATTTCGACGAGGACCTAGATTCAGGATCTAACAGAATTGACCAAGTATACGTGTCCTCGAAAGGAAATTGTATTCGTATAACATTTGCCAGAAGATCCTATAGTCTATTCGACTATCATATGATTTCGTCTTTGCAGAACGATTTTTATCAAGATTTCTAAAGTATATTATATGAAATAACGCAGTATTTAATTATAAAATAACTACAGAGTTTCTTGTTTTTTGATAATTTCATATCATATAAAATTTGCGTTAAATGTTGTCAATATAATTTGTTTTTTTAATTATTCAATAATTTATTTTTAACAATGCATTTTAAAAAAATATTTATTTTCTAAAGCTGTACTATAATATATTAATAATATTAAAATTATTACCAGCAATAATAATTTTTGCATATAAAAGAATTTATTATTTTAACAAATTTTATTATTTGACTGAATATTTGTTAATAATTAATGTGCAAATGCCGACAATAAAATACATTCAGTTTCGAAGTATTATCGATAGATCGTTGAGTAATTCTCTCAAGCGATTTCAATAGCGATTTTCATATCGTCTAAGCGGCATCCTGATTGCATCTGCTCCACCTGTCTATCGATTTTTCCGGAAGCGTCATCGGGGCGGGTTCCTCGGTTGTGACGGAAGGTGCGCGCTCATATGGGTGGACTGGCTCTCTCCCTCGTTTCTTCGCCCTCGTCTCTTACACCTCGAGGAAGCCACCCCAGGCCAACCGGAATCAAGTTCAATTGTCTCGCAGTGGCTTTTGGACGCGTGAGAAATCTGCGAGCAGCTGTTTCGTCGGGGGTTGCTTGTTCCTCGCGGTAACGTGACGTGACGTCACGTTTTACACGTCGTTCACTTGGTCAAACGAGGAGAACGAAAACATATGCGAGGAGGAAGGAAGAGAGAGACGGGGTGGGGGGTGGGGGGGAGGGAGGAGGGAAAAGACTGTTTATTGCGCATGCAAATTAGAGACGTTCGTCCACGTCTCGAAGGGGTTAAGGGTTCGAGCGACCCTGAGGGCGCCGAAATACTGGCTAGATCTCCTCTGCGAGGAGAGAAATAAGGAGTTTCTCGATATCCTCTTTCGAAAATCTCGCCGCTCTTTATTTCTACGCCTTTCCCACGACCGCCCTCCGCTATTCGCCCCAGCATTTTAATTAGGTCCACCGTTGTTGTTGCTCCTAGTTGTGCTTTGGTAACAATGCGATTGTGACCTGCTTGTTCCGAGACTGATTGTACGTTACGTGTATGATTATGCCTTGCTTCCGTTTAGGCACAATGCGACTAATGTCAAAGAAATTAGGACCAAGAATAACAAATTTTTTTGGCTACATATTGCATACAACCCTTATTATTATGTATATTATACTGTGTATTATATTAATCAATCGTCAGATTTGTTTCTTCCAAAGTGGTATATTTATACACGGAGAAAATTTTATATCAAAGATTACTATAATGTGGTAGTAGCTGCGGACTATCAAGAATTTATAAGCTTAAATGCTATAGTCATTATTTTAAAAACAAGAAAGCAACGTAATTTTTACACTTTCTCATAGTATAAATTATTATGTTTTAAAGCAAAACTTGCTGGATAAAAGTTAGTATTGAGAAGAAAAATAAAAAATATATACAAAGTCAATTTTTACTGTATACCATAGTAAAAATTAACTCTTCCCACCTTAGAATATGGCTTGAGTGTCGGTTTAACAAAAATTACTTTACTTATGTGATAAAAAACAATGTTGCCATAGTAAAAGTTACGTCAAAATCATGTACTAATTGTTAAGAAATCGGAGGGAAGAGGAAAGCGATAGGTGTCGCCTGCAAGAATAAGCCGAAACACGCAGAAGCTTGTTTTATCATACAGTGTACACTTCTAGTTGCAGCTACCGCGTGTCGCATTCAATCGTTAACTCGATAACGTATGCGTTTTGTTGAGCTTTGTTTAACGTTTATTTTATTGTCTTTCTTATTCGTTATAGAAGAATAAAAGAAAGTGTTGTGAATGAAAATGCTGTGAAGATAAACGAAAAAAAAAGCGTAAGTATCTCTTCGATAAGTCGATTTGCAATCTTTATTATTATATTTACATATTATTATATATACATATTTATTTATGGTTTTCTATCTATTATTTTTCTGTTAATGTATCTCATCTATTTATAATTAATATCTCTGAGTGCTGTTAAATTAATTAATAAAGTGTATGGGAAAAACAGCTTTACAGCACATATAATAGTTTGATCATATTTAAGAGATCTTAAATATAAGATTCAATTATAAATACTTACAGATACATTTTGAATCTGTCTTTAATAAATTTTTATTAGATTAAATAAAATTGTATATTATTTATTGTGTCCGTTCAATAATGAATGAAATATTATTAATTATAAGTAAAATTAATAAGAAAAGCAAAAAAGAAGGATCCGGAAAAAAGTAATAAAAGAAAGAATAAAAAATACATTTATCGAAGTTTAGTATTATAATGTTTTACAATAATACATAATAAAGATTACAATTTAGCACCTACGAATTTTTACTATGGCAAATAATGAAACATGTTATGTAAGTGTTAGTTTAAAATTTTACTATGTTGTATTGTAATTTATTCTATAAAGTTATGATGGTCTACCGATCATACAAAAAATAGTAAAATGTGATATAAAATTGTATTACATATTAATATAAAATTTTCTCCGTGTAGCAAAGCAGAATTTATTACATCAATCCGCGAGGAACGAATTTCATGATGCTCTTTTGCTGGAAAATCGTGTCGCTCTCTTATTTTTTTCTTTTTATTCAAATTTTCATGAAATCTTCATTTCTGAAGAGTTGATGAAAATAAAAACATTTTTAGAGTACAGTGCAATCAATAATTAAAATACCAAGTTGGAGAGATGGGTACGGGACGAGTATTCAAGTTCTGCGCGAGAAATGACGACAGCTCTCTTATACATTCTCAATTGCTCTTCTACGACTGCCGGCCTAGTTTGCCACTCGGGATTCACCGATGCAAAATCTTTCAATCCGTCGTACTACAAATTGCACGCCTTTATACGTGACGCGTATGCGAATGCGAGCGACGCAAAACAACATGGCCGATGGCGAGCGTAGTCGACGCTCGGAGGCAGGAGCGACTCCCGCATAAAGACAGCGGCGGTCGTCATCCTCCTCCTCGTCGTCTTCTTCGTCCTCGTCGTCGTCGTCGTCTTGGTGGCATTTTGAATTGCAGATAATCGAGCACGATCGACGAGGACGATAATCGGCCCTGGCGCTTAGACATGCAGTGACTTATCTCCGGGCGACCGAGAGTTACCTGTCTCGGATACCTTTCGCTGTGCAACTCGGGAGAGTCGACAGGACCGATAAGGATCGGGATGATTCAGAATCTCCTGACCTCGGCCCGTCGATCCTACAATGCAATCCCGAATGTACCGCGCGTATAACGAATGTACGACCGATCCTTCCGAGCTGTCGACGCAACAGGTACGCGATATCCTCGCCGATCGTACATCGCAAATCGCTCGAATACCAATCGTAATATGCCTTACACTGTACTGAGAACGATCTAGATGCGTTCGAGTTACAAAATTCCAATATCTCTGTGACATTTCTGTGCTTCAAATGAACTTTTTTACGTGCTTTTCGTCGGTCATAGATTATAAATTATTTAAATGTTGATTATAATATGTCTTTTTTATATTTTAAATTGGATTAATATTCTGATCAAATATTAAAGTATATTTGTTTGCCTGTACATATTGATGTAAATTATTTTTATAAAAGAATAGCACGTTGTTATCTATGCGGAGCTTTTATAAGCAATCCTAAACTCCGACTTTGAAAAGCGGAAGTCTCGAGAAAACTAGTTGAACTTCCCAATCTAAAAATATATATACTTTCCAATCTTCAAAATTGTCACATGTATTTTAAATTTGCCTTTGTACAGAGAAAACATATCAGGGAACAAACAGCTCCCACGTTGAGGCGCACGGTGCCTCCAGGTGGTGACCGGCTCTCTTTATCCAGTCAGCATCCCCCTCCTTCCGCCTGCTTGAGGAACACGAAGGAGCGATCCCTCTATTGTCACGGAGGGAGTTATTAACGAGGGGATGACGAGAGGGAGAGGGGAATCTCGGAACTACAGCTCTTCTCGTGTGGGAATTGCGCAGACGCACTTCTAAAGCGGAATACCTTAATGCTTCCCGCCAAAACACCATCGAAAAACCTTTTACGTCATGTTCGACCCATACACTGCTGACACGTCACGCGAGGGATCCGATCTGCATTGAGGGTGCCGGGTCGTCGAGCTTTCCCGCCAAAATTCTGGCAGGTGACTATACAACGTCCCCTATAAAATCAATGAAAGATGGATGCTTGTATTAAAACTCACAGCTTTCAAAAATACAAAGATAATTTTAATATTAGAGGGAATCCAAGATCTTTCTTCTAAAAAGAGAGATGTGATTTCAAATCTTAATTTTTTCAAAAATATCATAATTTTGTGTTCTAAACATTATCTATAATTAAGGAAACCAAAAGTTTAATAAATAAAAAATAAGGAATTTCTTGATGAATGTTATAATCGATTTTTTTTCTGATAAAATTAGAGGAATGATAGGAAAATAAATCTATTTTTATTAATTTAAATCAAGACATAAAAGTTCGGGATTATAATCTTGCAACTTGTGAAAGTCTTCTCGTAAAAGACTGTCAGAATCTGACGTGTCTAAGTAATGCGCGTTACGCGAAGGACGATGACATTTCTTTGGATCGGGCTTGTGGGAGAACGAGTATTGTTGAGGGAATTTTTCAAGCTCCCACGTGGTATACATGCCGCCACCCCCCACGTTTTTTCAACGGAAGCGAGCGCACGTGTGCGAATATTCGCATCGTTCGTCTCGCCGGAATGCATATTTCGGAGAAACTATGAGAGCCTGCATTCCCTTCTTTTTTCTCCTTCGCCTCTCGCAGGGCGCACCTTCGTTATATGTGAACACTCTCCCTTTCTCTCCCTCTTGATCGCGCAAGATGCGAGGGGAAACCGTTCACTGTTTGGTTGGGAAAACTAAGAGACTTGTCTCTTTCCAGCGTTCCATCAATATCCATCGTCCGATTGCGTTTTCATGCGTGCCGAGATCCCGGAAGATACACCTGGACGCCTCTTTCCAGGGGTCGATGACATCATTGAGATCATCTCTCGGAGTTTCTCGAGCGGAACAAGAGACGTATAAGATAAATAAATGGTTGACTTGATTGTTTATTTCAATTTCGATGTAGGAATATTAAAATACAAAATATGCAAAAAAGAAAAAAGAAATCTTATAATTTTAAGGAACACACTTGTATAAAAATCGAAGACAACGCAAAAATCATTACTTATGTACTCTAATAATTTTTCCTCATATTAATAATGGGATACAGAGAGTTTGTTTTTCATACCGTCATGTTTAACACACCATCGCAGTACCTTATCGCGTACGTTGAGATCTGACACGTGCCTCGTTGGAACAAGATCCGCCTGCCGAATGCGCATGCAAAGTAGAGAGACGTTGTGCGTCTCGTCGCCGCGACTCTCTGAAATTTTCACGTGGGTGGCGAAGACCGCGATACACAATGGCGCGTCTGCCACGCCACACAATGCCTTTTCTTGCGAGAGGAAGAAAGAAACATCGTGTTTGCCCACGAGCAAAGGTGTCTGGGACGGCGGTACGTTGTCGTGTCGCCAACACCATTGTTCTAGTAAGAGTTGCCATTATTTTGACATTACGATGTAATAATACCGCTTGTTACAACGAGAGTTATAGCCGAGTTGGCACAAATTGACGATGGAATTTTCGACTAAATATTTTAAATAGAAGACAAAAATATTTGAGAAAATATTTCTACTGCAGTAACATATATAAATAAATAATTAATATATCTAATAATTAATTTTATTAATAATGTAATAATTAATTCTATTAATAAATTATTATATCTATTAATTAATATATATATAATAATTAATATATCTGTATGTTAAGCGATTTTTATTTAAAAAAAAACCTATTTCAACAATTATATTAATTTAAAATGCATTTATCATTAATTGACGGTTCCTTATAAAATGTAAAATATTTAATTGGGCTGAAAATTTAACGCGTGATCGTCGATTTTCATCAAGTATCGCATGAAAAGAGAACGCATTATACATAAGAAGCAGAACGGCTCGAGTAAAGAAAGTAAAGAAGACAACTTTACAGTCCTTTAGGAGCGTCGCGTCGGCTCGTCGAAGAAGGCGTCGCGTGAATCATCCGCGGTTCACGTGGGCGGCTGAATCGTACAAGTACCGGCGTACGATACATGGACCAGCTCGAGGGGCCTATTTCACGAGGTTGTCGTCGGTACGAAACAACTATTAGCGTGCCCGATGGCGCATTATGTTCCAGCGTGCACGCGCATTAACGAGCTCCTGGTTCATATCGCACAGAGGAAAGCCAAACACATACATATATACACTTATATACACGTGCTCACATATATACGCATACATATGGACACACATATTAATCCTAAACACCCACCAATCCTCCTTTTCCATTCCCGCCGGGCTGCTTGTATCAGCTTCGAGTGGACTCAATTCTTTTTGTTTAATTTTAAATTGATTTCATTATTTTTATTTATTCACTTTTGCTTTCTTGTTCGATGGTTGCAGGCTGCTAGATCGTATCTATAGGTTTTTAATTTTTGACTGCGTTATTTAAATATTGCTCGAGTGAAAGTTATTCAATGAATGCAACAATATATTTTCTTGAATATATAAATCAATTTAAGTAACAGAACTAATCATCATCTTATTATGTTTTATAGATAGTATTACAATAAGGTTAGTGATAAATTAATATATGTGATTAATTGACATTTTCGATCCGGATTATTATCACACTGCAGAGATTCGATAACATATTTTAATGATAAAATTTTTAAAAATTTATTTTTAGTAAATATTTAATAAAAGATTGCATGCCATAAAATTTCAGTTTTCTTTATCAAAGTATATATATTTTAAAAATAATATTAAAGAAACATTTTTGTTTAACGAAATTGTTATTTTGCTCAATGGCTTATGTTTCAAAATCGATAATGAATCAATTGCAATTGTCCTCTTTTTACCTAAAATACATAACGATGGTTTTGAAGTTTCGTATACTTTCGTCTTTCATTCTGTGCATTTTCAAGGAAATAACAACAGCTACACATCTTTGCTGTGAAATAAATGGTAAAGTTCCCTTCGGGATGATGAATCGATACGCATCACGTTTTCTCGGGGAACAAGAGGGGGAGAGGGTGCGTTCCTCGATTCGTCCCTCGGAATGGAACCGGTCGTTAAGAGAGCTCGACGCAAACACAGTGCAACGTAGTACATAAACTTTCACGATTTTGCCGTCGATAAATCGCCGGTAGTGAAAACCGAGGCAAGGTAGGGCGAGAGAAGGGAGACGATGGGTGGCTAGGTCGTCTTATCCGAAACAAAGGTCACCCCTTCGCGGGGAACTGTGGGAAACTCGGACAGCTGAGGAAGGAAGGAGGACGCGTTTACTCTCCCTTTCGCGGGAGAGTAGAATCGTGCCATGAAGTAGCTCTTTTCATAGCCCTTCAACGACGGATTATCTCTCCGTTCTCTCTCTCAACTAGCGAGGAACTGACATCCCAAGTCGCCTGTAGGCACTCATCATGTATGTACTTGTTATTTATGCTAAACAGTAGGACTAATCTCCATCTTGGTCAATGTTTCTGGAGAAGAGAGTTTACTTCCTCCTCGTATTTCGAAGTTCTTTTGAGTTAACGTGTTTATCATGTTAGAAAGAGAGAATGAAAGAGAGAAAGAGTTCTACATCTCTAAAATTTTATATTTACGAACCTCAGAATTTTTTTAAATGTTTAAACTTTTTAATTATTTAATTTATAAATTTTTGAATATTTTTATGTTCTTTCATATTTTTAGAGAATCTTTGAAACACTTGATTATTTAATCCCTGTGAACGTTTATTTATTCATAAAAGTCTCAATTATTTTTTAAAAATACAAAATACTTCAAGATTCAAAAGAGGAGATATTTTCTAAGAATGTTCAATTTTATTTATATTTGCTGATATTTTCCTTTCTACTTCAAATGCACCGCAGGTATCACCAATAGTTGGTTTTTGCGGGTTATAGATTGCCGTAATTTGTTTTCATCGGAATCCTCTGAATCGACAATATTATAAGGTTGATAGAGAGATCTTTGCCGAGTCTTCAATGATTACCGGCGCTCCTACTGATGGTGATTAGGCGTCGGCATTGCATCCCGAGGATCATTCGTAATCGAGAACAGAATTGAGCGCTCACCGAGCACACTTGTACCGCTGATTGCAGTCATTAATAGAGAAAATTAATGAGTCGGTAGAGCCGACTCGTTTCGTCTTTGTCTTTCCATGTTTCGACATGGTTCTCTTCTAAGCATGCAACTTCAATCTACCAATAAATCACTGCAGTTTATACAGAATATAATCCTTTTCAAATATGGACCGTAATCGAATTGCTTTCATAACCGTGGAAAGGAAATAATTTGAAAACGCTGAACTTTCTTGCTGCTCTCTAAAGATAAAAATAGAGGAAAGCATTCCTTTATAACTATTCTGTGTGTCATATACATATAAAGAAAAAAATAAAGAAGTAGGAAAAAAGGAAGAAAAGAGATAAAGAGTGAATATTCATTATCTTCTAAGATCGAGCTTAAGAAATTTACTGAAAGCATAAAGTATACGAGTTATGTGATATAACAGTACTCTTATAGTAATATCATTAATTATTAGCATTAATAATTATTTGTTATTAGTAATTATTTAATAATTATTATTTAACAATTATAATGAAATTACAATTTATTTATTACAATTATAACACAAAATTAAAGATAATATAATTAATATGGCAATTATATCTGATTTTCAAAAATTTTTATAATAATAAATATTGCAAAAAGAAGCAAAAAAATAAAAAGAAATGATTATGAAATTCAGATATAAAATATGAATATTAGAAATAATAATCAAAATTTGTACTCAAAGGATTATATATATTTTTAATTAAAATTGAAGGAAAAGAAGATAATACAGGTAAAAATTTTCTTGAATAACAGATAAAAAATTGTTAAACAATAACCGTAAGATGTAATAATGGTAGATGTAAAAAAGATAGTTCGTTTAGATAGATTTGCATTGAAACGTGCGTCCCATGTTGGTCATCTTGGAAGGTCGCGCGACGACCTCGACTTTGCAAGTTTCACCCACGATCGATGGTTAGACGGCGAGCCTTCCAGAAGAGACGTCAAAACGTCTCGAAGAACCGGAGGAGTCGGTGGCGCGCCTTTCACCTTGCGTAATTATTCACAGTTCATTATTCAATGTCAGATTATCGTACCGTGACAAGTGTTGCGACGAGTACGCGGCTCGCGCGCTCGTGTGCACGCGGCTTAAGTTAACGCGTAGCCGTCGTATGTGAGGAAAAACGCGCGTGTGAGTGATTAGAGGTCGTGCGTTAATCAGACGATGAAATATTCCATAAAGGAAGTGAGTTGGCTTACCTTCTGGCGGACGCGGGCACGAGCGGCAAGAGTTGGACGACCAGTTCGAGGAATTCCTCGTTCGTGGCCCTTCTGCGCCAACGGGAACTCAAAATACACACCTTCAAACAAGTTTTGCACCACTTTACTGGTAGTTCGAACGTGACGTCTCAATAGAGAGTATATGTAATATTTCCAAAAAATATAAAGGGTGATTTTTTTAATAAATTTAAAATTACTTTTATTTTAAGCAAGAATTATGTTTAAAGCAATTTAATATTACGGTAAATATTGAGAATAAAGAGAGATTTTTGTTGATTAAAAAATACAAATGAATAATGAATCTCTATTTTTCGGATGCTATCAGACATTACTTTAGAATTGGAGCTTATTTATCAATTTGTCTATAAGATTGAAAATCGAAAAATTAAATATTATAGATCTGTCAAGAAAAACTTATCGCTCGGTTTTGGTGTATCGATTTTTTTCTGGCGCGTAAAACCCGTTTTATTCCTCCTATTATCATCGTTACATCTGTAAATGCCCAAATTCCTTAACGACTATACTTTAAGCAAAAATATTCGCGGTTCTCGTGTTTTTTTACACGTCGTCCATCGACAACGTGCGGGACCACCCCGTGCACGTGTCGGTATCAACAGGTGCTGGTTTATGACGCCGCGGCAAAACCGTGGGCACCAACATCGATTCCGATGCAATTTAGATAACTGAAACCGATTCGACAACCCTGAAAACCTGAACGGCGCGACGATAAAAGCGCCGGCCAGCCGACGATTCGTGTATAAATCCGGTATCCTCTCGGCTGACATAATGCGTGAGTCCATGTATCACGAGATCTCACGAGACGGATGTCGATTCTACATGCGACGTATATGGAGTACCTGTATCTCTCTGAGAGACGTGGTTTGATAATACATGCATATGATAATGCGCTCGTAATAATATAAATGACAAAACAAAATTATAAGACAATTATTATTGCTGGCGTATAAAATTAGACGTTCAATTTTATAAATTACCTGTACACGGTTTACCATCATTATTATTTATTAAATTTTATTTTTTTTACGTGTTTATATGTATTTTTTCGAAAAAATCATAATTATTTCGTTGCCTGAAATTCAGCATTTCTTTCTTCATTCCTATCTATTTAGATAAATCCTTGATAAATTCGATTATAGTTTTATTTTTTATGAATACGATATTAAGATCATGCACGAATCGAACATGGAGGAAAGAAATTCGCGTAAAACTGAACGTGCGCAGGTATCGATAGATAATTTTAATCGAGTGTTCGCGGGCATCGAGGCTTATCTGACGCAACAAAGTTTATGCGGACAAGAGGATTGCCAACACATAAAAAACATGCCGTTGTCCTGCTGATATATAAACCTACCTATTCTTTCCATTCTTGCAGTTCCGTTTTCACTCGAGTGTCGAAGCTGTGACCTCACTTCTTGCTTTGTCTCTCTCTTGCTTTGCCAATTATTTATTTCTCCTCTGCAATTTTGACTATAATTGATTTTTCATAAAGTATCAAAATAAATGCAATAAATGCTATGATTAAATTTATCAAATGTGATCGCACATTACTTTTATCTTGAATTTTATATGAAAAAACATTATAAATTATAGGCTACGTTCATATTTGCATATATATAATATATTTGTTCGACATTCATAATAAACTTATGTATTTTTGTATTCAAGTACCTATATATTTATAGAGCATATTCATATATTTAATTTTTATATGTATAATTAATTAAATGCTATGCATTACCTACTGTGAATTCTATCTGTACTCTTATAAGATTCTAGCAGCATTTTTTGCAATTTTTTTAAAAACCTTAATTAAATCTGCGCTCAATATCTTTTTAGTCGTATATAATACTGATTTAACGAGTTACCTACATAAAACTAATTTATAAGATTAAATTATATCATTCGCGAGATTTCGAATGGCAGATTTATTCGTTGAAGCATTATATCTTATTAATATGATGTTTATTACCATTAACGGTACTAAAATCCGAAAGTCCTCTTAATATCCGGCTGCCTTTGAGCCAGAACTGAATGAAAGCGCCGGGGTGGGACGTCCGCTACGAGTAATTAAGAGGACCTTTATCTTTCTCGAGGCTCTCAAGCCTCGTGAGTAAGAAATGGTCTCGGGTAATTAACGCGGGACAGGTACGAAGAGAGTTCATTGATATTTATTACCGTCCGAGGCACGGTCATCGCGCAAGGCAAGCAAGAACGTGTGGCGTGTGTGAAGAATCGAGAAGGAAAGAGAGAGAAACAAGTCACCCACGGCACTTCACCCTCGGCACGCACGTGTGTACAGCGCGTACGATTTTACACGCGTCTTTACCGATGTACCGTATCCATGGCCGAAAATGACCGACAATGTGTCGTCGCGCGTGAGTCTTGCCTTCAATCCACTCCTACGCATTCAATCGTGTCTTTGTAGATATTTTTTATGTAAATCTAGTATGTATTGTTCAAAGAGACTTGGTACTTTATTCTGGATGTTGTCATATCGATCCAGATAAATTTGAAGGAGAAAGATATACGATTATTTGGGTTATTGATTTATCAAATTGTTAATTATTTGATTTAGGATATCTGAATTATCGAAATAACTCGAAAGAAAATTTAATATCCGAAAAATTAAATTATATTATTTGAATTTTCGGATTTATTAATTCAAATCTAAATTACAAACTTAATAAAAGATTAATTATAAAGCGCTTTCTCGCTCTTTTTCTCTTTTATATTAAATTTGATTAGGATCATATAAAAATGCAATTATATAAAATAAGAACAACGTTTTATGTAAGTTTTTATCTTTATATTATTTCATTGAATTGCACTTGTGCAATTTTATGTTAGTTTGCCTTGTTTATCCTGAACAATAGATGAAGCTTAATAAGTTTGCGCTCGCGCAATGTTGTGCTACCCGCGTTGCATATTCATTCCGGGGGTACAGTCGATGCTCCACTTTGCCATTCAAGAGAGGAGGGGGAGTAGGAGGCATGCATAATCTACGGGCAAAGTGCCTTGAACCTTCCGCGATGCGATTTCGACGAAGCGGGGGTCTTCGTGGAAGAGCCAATATCCGCGAGCAGGTGCGCGCCCATTAGCGTATCTTGTTGCGGGATGAAGGGTAATTTTTAAGACAATGTCTGTTACGTCGCGGTGATAATTATCGCCCGAAGTCGAGTATTTTTATTCGATCGAATTAATCTCTGTCCTCGCGCGCGCCGTCGTATGCTAATTTTGTATGTATTTTGTATATATTAGGGGAATTTTTAATTAAAATTCCGCCATGTTTTTTACGATTAATAGATCAATAGATTTCGTTTGCTTTGCAGCAGAATCTAAATAATCATGATTTTAATAATATAATTTAAAAAAATATAAATTCTTCGCGGATAAGACTGAAAAATATTTGTATATTAATATTTGTATATTTGTATATTAAAAATATTTATATCGATAATTGTTTACAGTATTTTTCTTTTGCGTGATCGGCAAGAATCTTCGAAGCATCCAGGCTATTAAAATTCGATTCTCCAACAAAGCAAACTCGGCCGTCCGTTCCTCCCACGCGTCGTAAGTATCGGGTTCTTCCTCTTTCTTTCTCTCGGCGACGAAGCCTCTCATCGTGCTGGCCCGACGCGGCGGCTAATAAAAAAGGCAGGAAGGTAATCGAAAAAGTCGAGCAACCACCAAGTCCGGCTTGCACACGCCGAGGAGCATGTAGGCTCTATCGGCGTGTTCGCCCACGCAATGGCCACGGACACCTCGACATGCTCTCGCGAGGAACATACTTCTTTTGACAAGGTAACATCTGCTCTCCTCTTTCCTTAAACGTTGTTTATCAATCTGCGAATCTATATATTAAACGAGACCGATTGCCTTTCATAAGTCGATCTAAAAATTATCTTCGTGTAAATTTGAACAAACAACCTTTTTACTTACTTTTATTTTAAAGCTATGAAATAAATGAGTATTTATTCCATATATATTTTATTTTAAATTTATGAGTATTTATTTTATATGTTTCTTTTATATTTTATCTTGAATCTATGAAATAAATGAGTATTTATGTTAGGTATATATCTTAATAATATTTTATAATTAAAATATTTAATTGCATTTGTAAAGAAATATCGTAAAAATAGATTTTCTTAGAGCATCGCGTATGCAGACGTTGAACTTTCCTGGCCGATTACTTCACCAAGCATCAAAGTCGCCACGAGACACATCCACGGAATCTCGAGAAATATATGTATAAAGAATTCCAATCTGACATATACCAGCGTCAATGTAGACCCAAAAATTAATTTTTCAGTTTTAGTAAGCGTCTCTTCGTTAAGTGTAATATTCCTGACGACAGTTAACGAGACGTCTTCGAGAGACCATTTCAACAAGCTTGTCGGCTTTCTTCTCGTTCCGTTGCTCTCTCTGTCGGGACAAGAGTCTCGTCAAAGTGCTCAAGATAAGCGTAGCGGTTCCCGGTGCGTTTACGATGGCGCGGGCGATTAACGTCGCCGGTATTTCATGGACTTAGCGCCAAATTGCGTATCGCACGATTTCTACGCGGCCCTTTTTAATTGAGCTCCTACTTCTACGGGATCGGCGAACGGACAGACTTGCTCGTGAATGGCTTTTACTTCGAGGCTCGTACACGTTCGAAAGAAAGAAAAAAAAGAATGTTATTAGCGCGCAGGGAAGGTGGATACGCGCGCGAAAGCTGGTCCAAAAAAATTTTATACCCCTTATTTTTACGCCAGAATCTAAACCGTTCATGCGCTCGCCGCTCGTAAATATCGTTCGGCGCTAATGATCCACGCCGTCTTTTTATTAAAACCTTGCTCGTGATGCTTTGCCTCCCGTGCTAAGATAAATTCCGCGATGATCCTCCCACAGCTGCGTTTAATGAAGTTATCCCTTGACAAGATTTGTTTTCAACGTTCATCCCGATGATCGAGTGCGGATAAATAAATCAAGGATAAATTATCGATTAAAAAACATGTATGTTTGTTCAAGTGAAAAATGTTACTACGATTTTAATTTCAGATGTCAGCTTTCTGTAGAATTATTCTAATAAATCAATAGTTGGATCCTTTGATATTCCTCAAGTCGCGAACATTATATTACGACAATTGTGGATTTTCGGTCAAGTTTTAGCCGATTACGAGAAAGAACGATAGTTAACGATTCTCCCCAAACATGGGAAGATTTATTCATTAAATCTTATACACGTACTCGCGATTATCGTGAACGGCGCACGCGGAACTTTTTCAATCCCGCCCATCTCGTTCAATATAGTATCTCTCATCAAATTTGAGGCCGCGTGACCGGTACTTCCCCTTCCTTCCCTCCTCTACGGTGCCGATCTCGGATCAGGGAAATCGCCGATTACGGGATCTCGCGGTCGCCGATCGATCTGTTCGTGCTAAGAGATGAGCGCGATTGATTGATATGGCGCGCGTTTAGCGCGAGAGGAGAATCGATTCTCGAGATTTCCGTATCTCAGGCTCCGTATCTTCTTCGCGGCCGATATGTACGTGCAGGTTGCGCGGGTTACCGTCCGGCTCGTTATCGCTAAGTTGCCTTGGACCTCGTTCAAAGGAGAGAGAGAGAGGAAAGGGAGGGGGGCGTTGGCCTCCTTCGTACCCGAGAGTCTTCGTGCCAATTCATTAAGCGGTAATTGAGTTTTCAGCTTCGCGATACGGAGACTGAGATACATCTATGTAGGATGTTCGATACGCGAGGAGGAGAGGAGAAAAGGGGCAAGCAAGAAGGAGGCAGGATGAGGCTCCAACGGTGATAGGGAACGGATCGTGAGATCGTGCGGGACAAACGGAGGACAAACGAGGAACGGCGTACTCGGAGAATTAAGCACGACAACGTGTGACCGATGTCCGAGCCGTGATTAACTAAAGTTTTAACAAGCTTCGTCTACGCGGCGTTCGGTTATTATTCCTTCTCGGAGAATATCGGCGACTTGATGATGCTTGGTGCGAAGAGGGAGGAAGGAATCATTACGCGCGTTGTCGGATACTCGTTTGTAGTTAAATTCGATTGCGGCAAGAGTCGGTGTAAATATACATGAGATTTTATCAACGCAAAATTCTTTTAAATCTTGTCTTTGCAATTTTAGTTACTTGACAGAACGTACTCATGCTTTAGTAAGTCTTGTAGATAATCTTGAAGCCAATTTGATGAAAATTATTAAGTGCGTAGATTAGAAAATTAAAAATTTTCAAAAAAAGATAAATAGACATTAAGAAACTATAAATAATAATAATTTAATATTAACACTTGAATCAATATGCAACTTTTTTCTGGACAAAACTATCTAACTCTATTAGCGATGATGACCTTTACATATAAGGGTCCAAGAGGATTTAAATAAAACGGCGAGGATAATCGCGAACGATACGCGCTTCATCACAATATTTCGTAACTTTTTTGTTTTTAACTGAAAGTTAAGTGAGCAATTTTGCGCTAGCGCCCGACGAAGGCGATTGTATTATCGAGGTTACCGCAGCTTGGGAGCTTGGGACGTAGCGCTTCCTCCTCTGGGTGCGCCTGTGAATCGAGATGGGAACGAGTTTCGAGAATTAAGGTAATCGACCCGGCGCACCTGACCGAGGCTCGAATTACAGGCCACACGACGGCCGGTATCGTCCGGTGCGGGGCTATTTCCAGCCACCCACGCAGGCCTAAGTGCCGCTCATTATCTGAAAATGCCTGGCTGCCATTCCGCCTCCCTCCCGTACGCGCGCGCGTTACGCTACGTTACGCACGCCTACGCATGTCTAGCCGACCGCTGAGTCCGCGTGGAAACGAGTTTTCACAGCGCTGGATTTAGCTGTGGACCCTAGTGAGTAGGGATCTAGAGAAACAGCGTCGTCTCGAGGAGAGATAAACGTATCTTGTAGAACAAATTCCTGACTTCTTTAATCTTTCCAGTATCCAGAGATGATGTCATTTCCTTCAAAGCAAAAATTCTCATCGTTCCGCTTATTACTTTTACTTACTTTTCATTTTTTACTGATTTATTTATTTTTGTGTATTTCGATACGCGAGGCAATATAAATATTAATTGCTGTGAACTTACTCATATTTATAATTATTTTTTTATATATATATATTTTTACACACATATCTCCATATTTTCTTTAATAAAAATTTTAAACTTTATTCATAAAAATTGGGAAATTTATTAGTATAAAAGAATTAATTAATTTCTTTAGAGAATCTTTTACTGAATGACACACAACACGACAAATATTATTTGTATTGCAGAATACTACTCTGTAATGTAAGCATGATTATACGAATGAATTTAACACGATGGCGTGTAATAATGAATTTGGGGCATTGCGTTATTTAAATCCGCTCCTGCATCTATATAGATCGCCTATCTTGCTCGCCGTGAGTTTCACTTTGTGGCATCCGTATTATGCGGACACCTCGGCCATGTCCGCCATATATTCTCTCAAATTGCACCGTAATCGATAGGTATGCA
Organism: Camponotus vicinus; assembly: GCF_025532165.1. Classification (NCBI taxonomy): domain Eukaryota; kingdom Metazoa; phylum Arthropoda; class Insecta; order Hymenoptera; family Formicidae; genus Camponotus; species Camponotus vicinus. The sequence continues at coordinate 16,263,569 of NW_028141945.1, forward strand.
AATAAATGTTTCTCAGCGCGACGGATGGCAGCTCGGCTTAGGGTGTTGCTGAACGCATGCCCTTGTTACGTGTCGCAGCAACGCAGCAATACATTGTCGTTGAACGTAACTTTACGAGGACACCGCGGAAGATATGTTTCTAATAATGCAAGATAAACGGTGAAGGTTCGCATACATTGAAAAGCCTTAATTGTGATATGCAAATTTAATACGCATCTCATGGTAATTCTTCTTTTCTATCTCTGCACTTTTCTAATAATATCAAGAAATATGTCGATATTCAAAGAAATCAATATAATGATTTCTTTTTTTCTGTATAATTCTTTCATAAATTAATTGTTTTAAAGAATGCACTTCTTAAGCAGCATTAATAGAATCTTTCAACACAATCGATATAACATATGGCTACAAAATGCTGTGAAAAGTTTACACACATGCAAGTATAATTTTCTTAGAATTTAATTAAATTGTCAATTTTACAATATGATTAACATGCGTAGGGTGAAACATAAATAAGATATTAATTTTTCTTGAATAAAACGATGAATTCTCTGCAAAGAAACGAGTCATAGGCATCTTTAGAATCAATTCCTTCGCTTTTCTTTTCGATCTTGCGATGTTTTATACGCTTTATTTACACGAAGAGTGAAGCTTACTGCTGTTTCTCGATACGCCGAGGTTGCATGTTGCTCGAGTTTCATTACTGAACCCAAATGAATCCCCGAGACGCAGGGAGCTCCTAATTAATGACGTGGTACGCTACGTCCTGCTGGACGCGCAGGCCATGGATACTCCTCGCGAGAGGCAACGATCTTGTTCGTAACTCGTCGACTCTGAGATTTGTGTAGGGAGATTATTTCGCTGGGGTGAAAAAAATTAATAACCACGGGGGAAAGAAGCGCGTTTTACGATGCGCTATTTAATATGATGCGCGCGAGCATTAATGCTTATCGCGCGTATAAAAATAAAATACGACCTAATCTTGATGCGAAACGTTTTTATGGCAATTAAATTACAAAAAGCACGCGTCACATTTTTTTTTCAAAAGTGTTAATATTTTGCACGTGAATGTGAATTTGAAATTCGAAATTACAGCTTTTGATGTTTCAGAAATAATAAAATACCTTTTATTATATCAAATGTTTTATGTACTATTTATATATTATATATTCAACTGTTCAATTAGCACTCACTTTGTTAAGATTAATAAATTCTAGAGATTGTATCTTTTAATTCTCATGCAATGAGTAAATTCTGAAACTAAATTGGAACATAAGTATTTGTATGTCTTTTTATAAATATAAAATGATTATCCGTCATGAAGCTTTTGTTATTAATTATATATTAATATTTATAGTTTCATGAATGAAAGAGATGCAAATTGAATAATTATCAGTTACTGGATCAGTAGTTGCAATTACTTACCGGAGGATCCAATAATGTTCAGATCCAGTAAATGTCGGATACGAGGACACCGCGTTAAGAGCGTCCTTGGCATTCAAAAAATCATCGCCATCGGAGAGAACAATAATTTCGGGTTAGCCAGAGAAGACCAAGGCCACCTCGAAGTGTCGTCCTTCGATCATCGAAGGTGGTTTTTACGCGAAAAAGGGCAATTTCTTCCAGCTTTATTAGAGCACATGCCGACCCATTTGACTCTAGGACTCTGTAAGTATAACTTTCAAGTTGGTCGAATTCGCAGTCGCTCTTCTTTCGTGCGACTTTTCTTCCTTTCGTGTTAGAAACTCCTCCGCAATTTACGCAAAAATATCAACAATACTGAGAACGGATTTTGTAACTGTTTCAAAAATATCTGATACGTATAATTTAAGAGACCCTCGAGACAGTAACATAAATCACGAGAAGATGAGAAAGTAAAATTTTTACACACGCCATTTTCTCGCGCAAAGAATATCATGATAAAATAATTAACTTTACATAAAATGTATTTTTAAATTTATTTCTCCTGCCTTTTTCTCTTTTTTTAAGTAAAGAGAATATGGATACGTTACACCACTATTCTATCTTCGATGGCTCATTTATAATCGCTTATCAGTCATCAGTATTTGAGACCAAAATAAGGCAACGCAGAGTGTATATCTATTTCAACAAGCAATAACAAGTACACGAGGCAGCCTGAGTGGAGTGCAATCTACGATGCTCGATACTTTTCGCGGCGTAACGAGAATTTATAATTGCCGGCGAGCATCTAGTCGCGCCGATGACGTTTTATTAAATAAACGTCCTTGAGGCTACCGAGGGAGTAAAGCCGCGCCAAGGGTAACAGCCGCGGCGCGGGTAGAATCGCGACGGCCTGGCCCCGAAAAAGTGCGTAACCTGATCCGACAAAAAGGTAATAACCCGTTCATGAATTTTAATTTAAAATTAAAGCGATACGGCGCGGGGGAGGGACCGCGATATATAGCTCGTCCAAGAGTGGTTTTGCAGGTAGCCGCCGCGCACAGACACACCTCCCTCATCCCCGTCTCTCGCTCTTCATCTTCTTCTTTCCCCGTCGTGTTCTTCCTCTTCTGTTTTACGAAGCTGGTTCTCTCGTTCACACGCCTCCTTCATTTTCGAGCACCGTGCCGAGCTTCTAAAAGGAGACCTTTTCTCTCTCTCTCTCTCTCTCTCTCTCTCTCTCTCTCTCTCGATGCATCGTGGCTCGCGATCGAGTTAATGACGGACGGGCGACATCGCGCAAGTATCAGTATTGATGCCTCGTCGAGATAGAATCACCAGTGATTTATCGTGCAGATATCGCGTATCTGCAACCGCATCCATCTCATTAAAGGTAGCTAGCAATCTCGGGGGCCGGTTGCGTCGATGACGGCTCGGCGCTACCGCGATCAGCTACATTTTTCATCTCGATCTATCGTTATGGCTGCGGGCTGTGTATTCTAGAAAGGGACAAACCTATAAGCGATCAAGGCCGCAACAAATCAGCGAGAGCGCGGGCGATAAATTTTAAATCCACTTCGCGACGTTATCTCTCCTTATTTTTGTATCTTACCGCCAAGAAGATTGCGAAGACTGCCGCTTTATTTAACGAGCGTTAAATTAGGATTAAACTCCGCCGCTCACTTTTCATTAATCCCCGCCGACTGGCGTAAAGAATTTTCGGACGACGCGATCGCCGCTCGTTTCGACAGAAAGTCTACCGTCGCGATTAATTATTGCGTTATATCAACTTTAAACGCCAACCAAGCGAATGTGGAGCTCGACTGACGCATCGTAAAACGCACGAAGGCGATTTTCCAGCATCGAGCGCGACATGCTGAGGAGCGAAATGACGCCGCGATGCGTATAATTCGCGACGTGAGGTCCCGTGGCTTGCAAGAGAAAAACGACAAGAAAAAAAATAACGAGAGACGAATAATAAAAGGGGGTGATGAGCGCGAGGGACGAGGCGGCGGGATAAAAGACCAAGTGTGTATATGTGCACGCATATATACACATACATACACACTGTACATTCGTAAACCGCAGTGTTTTATGAATACGCGAATTTACTGCTTAATCAGCCGAGGCCGCGAGACCGTGCAATTAAAACGCCATTAAGCAGCTCCATAAAAATTCTCGGTAAAATTCGGTGAGATTGGGTTACTCGAGAGAGAGAAAGAGAAAGAAAATAAGAAAACGAAAGAGAGGGAGAGGAGAAGATTCTCCTCACCAGGTCCATAGACTGCGAAACTTTACAGTCAAGAGAGCGAGGGGGTTCTTCGAAATTCCAGTCGCATATCGCGCACATAGTTTGATCGTTCGCCGAGTATGTTTTATACGAGAGGAACACACGCGGTTCATTTTTCAGCCGGGCATTCTGAACATATTCATTACATTGTAATATCCGTTGCGAACTGCTAAGGATGACATGATTAAGTTGGTGCGCTGCCGATATTTTACGATGTCTTTTACGGGATTATCGTGAAAGGTAACTCTCTCGAGAAGAATTCTCTCATTTAATGATTCTGCATTAAACATCTCTTGCAGAAGTATTATAATTTGTTAATTTATGAAGCTAACTGAGTATCATATATTGATTTTCTTCGTTGTGCATATTCAATTTTGAAAGACACTTCATTTTTTTATATATAATTATTTTCTTAATCTTCATATCTTGCTATACTTTTTCATTTCTAGAAAAGCCTTTCATGCATTTATTTTATAGACTAAAAATTCAACTATATCAACCTAAAACATAGTTGTGCGCATCCTTCTGATGTCGCGGGATAGCTGTGTTGAAATTGTTTTTACTCGGCGCGAGGATCAACGTACCCTGAAGGCGGCCCGCTTTAACGGTACGTCAGTTCATCGGGAACAGATGATTAATTATTCGGGCGGGTAGGCGTGGGACGTTATCGACGAATTCACCTTGAACCAAGGCACTGGAAGAGAGGAACCTCTCTCTTTTTTCTTCCTTCCTCTTCCTGCAGAAAGAAATCCCTTCCTCTCGTACGAGCTGCCTACCCCACTCGCGTCATTCAACATTCGTTCGGCATCGACTTTTTATCCGCCTCGCACAGCGCGTCGCATCGACTCCGAAACTCGTAAACAGATAAAAGAGCGCGAAGACGACTCGTTTGTCCGATCGGCACCTTTGGCGTTATCCTAATTTTTACGATATCTCATGTTGTCTGGATAATTCTTCGGATTCTCTGGGAATTTTATCGGTCCATCGTTTCTTTCGATCATCGCATTTCCGATCTGATCGAGAAATGGATCTCCATAAAAATCGATATCCATCGATCTGATAATAGATAATTTTTGACATACAAATTTTTATATTAATCGTGATCCGATTATCGATCCAATCCAAGGTAATATGTTTTGTTTCCCATTCAGCTAGAGGGAAGTATTGTAGTTTACTTGAGCAAGAAAATGAACCAGAAGAATCTCCTGACGGTTGATCGAAGCGCGAAGATAATCGTTGATTGCGATTGTCACGAACTCACGATCGATTTGCGAATGTCGTCGTTCGATTCGCGTTAACATTAGCCGTCGCTTAACCTTTTGGCCGCTAACGGGATACCGCTAGCAATCCCGAGGTGTGAAAAACTTGGAGAAATCATCGAAGAATTCGAGCCGCCCGCTATGCACGTCCTCGAAGTGAATGTCGTCGTCGTCGTCTTCGAAGACGATGACGAAGAAACTGACGTTTCAAGGAGTCAAAGTTCCTTCTGCCGCGAACCTTTCTTCTCTCTCTCTTTTTCTCTTTGTGGTTTTCTCTTCACTCTTCGAAAGGTCGGGCGTCGCAGAGGTCATCGACTCGCGCCGTGCATCACCGGGTCCTCCATGGACGAGCAATCAACGTCATATCTTTCAGCGGATAGGAGCCGCAAGGAAGTAACAAGAGATTTCTACGACTCCAAACGCTGACCGGCGTTGAGCGGTTCCCGGTGATCGATTCTCGATAACCAATCGAGCCTTCGTCGGTAGCCTTCGATAAAATGTCTATACGCCGTTTCTTCATCACCGTGAATCTGCCGGCACTTTTTTCTCGCGAAGGCTTAATAATCGCCTGTCTCGGGGATTCTTTGGTATATTCTGTAGCCTCTCCATCCTTCTCCCTTCTTTTATCTGTACCTTATTGTTTAGTTTCTATAGGCCTTACGATCGAAGAAGGCATAAACTTGTGAGGGCTTGTAAGCTGTTGTGCAGAGGTTTTCAGTTGAAAATCTGAAATTAGATTAAAACGAATTAGGCAGGAATCAATTCCTCAAAAACGAAAGAATTTTTAAAAAACAAGAAAAATACAATATAATTTTTTTCAATTTATAGAAATAATAATGTAATATTATACTATGATGTTTTAAAAAAATAAAATGGCTATTTGAAAAATAAAATATTTTTAATCTATAATATATTTTAAAATATTTTGTAGTGATCTGTTGTGATGGAAAATCTTGTAACTATATAAGTTAGCGACGATAAAAGAAAATATATGCATATTTTATTTTCTGTTCAACTTTATGTAATTTCACGTGATGGTGATTTATTAACTTGTACGTAGCGTTATTACTTCTTACATAAGCATGAAAAACGTGACACGAATCGAGTGCACCAAGAAGTGCATTAAATGACTGCGAATGATCTCTTTGAAATCGCTTTAAAATCGCTTTAATTGATTAAAAAGTATTTTAAACCTATTGGAAATATAAAACTTTCTATTTTATTACTGAAAAAAATATAACAATAAGAATCCTGCATTTTCTAAAGCGTAAAAAAGACAAATCGAGATAAGATCATGTTATCATATTGAGACATAACGTTAATGATAAGCGTATCCGAATAAAATTCAAATTCATCAGAGAGGTTTCCTCTTCGATGGGATCTCACAGGCATTTTTGCCGTTTCAGTTTAACGAGCTTTTCCGCTTCTCTTGATTGTTCCTGAGCGGCTCTTTCGTACTCTCGTTGAGGTAACGAGCCTCACGTAGTCTCGCGGTTCATCAGGCGAGGATAGACCGCAGAGGGACGAGGTAGCCAGCGTCCTGCCTTTCTGTCTCTCTCTCTCCTTATTCCGCCCGAGCAAAAACCTCGCTATTCGTTAGAGCCGTTTGCGCTATTAAGATAATTGTTCACGAGAGTATGGATCTCGACGAGCTCGCGCGACCTTGCTATGAGAGAGGAACCCGGCATCTCTTTTCATGTCATCGTCCCATCACGTCCGCGCATTATTTTCCGCCTAACTCAATGGATCCTCTCGCGAAACGCCCTTATTGTGTGTTGACCGGACCGCAATTTGCGCGGCGTCAACGTCGCGAATCAGCAGGAACGAGAGATATCCTTGACTTATGATCCATACATCTTCCGAGACTCGGACGAGACAAGCTCTTGCTTGGATTCTTGTATCTTCAACACATTAGCATATTTTATTTTCTTAGTCCCGGCTTCTTGTACCGTGCAACGTAAAGATTAGCGTGTATTTTATGAAAACTCTATGAAATATCTCATATATACTTTGTGTTACGTGTCTTAAAATTTAATAATAAAAATCGTCATACGTACGATAGTAAAACAACGTTATATTCGATAATTTCCATTTATATGACACAACATAAATTATTATACACAGCGATGACAGTAAATAAGAATCTATACTTTAATCAATTGAGATGAGAAGAAGAGACAAAGCGAATTTATAAATAGATTGATTCACGATCTCGATTAATGACTCGCGTGTCTTTTATTATTCAAAATCGTTTGTTCTATTATTCAAGGTATAATCAGCCGCACTTAAATGCTCCAAGAAACGACTGTGGAATCGTGAGATTATACATCTTCGCATAATCAATAACGTCGGGGATATTTAAATTTTTCCTAGTAGTTATAACCATGACGTATCGTGTCACGAACTGTACGAGGCACTAATGAAACGCTCCTTTCCAATCGCGAAGTAGAAGCGCCACAAAAACGTAATTACCGAAAGGAGTAATTAAGTCCATGTCGACTAATAATGACTCTAGTTCCGGTCGTTCGCCCCAACGAAAGCCGGCTAATTCTACTTGTCCAAATGGAAGGAATCTTTGTAGGCACCTTGAAGATTAATAGATTGATAGAAGATTGGACATTTTTTCGAGGTACTACTTAAATATATTACGGATTAGATCTTGATTGATTGTCGCGCAAAACAGCCACGCCTAAGAGACCACGATTTATGATTTTAGACTGTCACATTATCATTATGTGTGACGTTAGTTAGATCAGTGAAGCTACGACTCTTCAAATTTTAAATCCATGAATATACATGTGTATTTTTACGTGAATCTGCAGTAGATTATTAAGAGTGCAAATGAAATTTAGCTTTTCAACAGAATTATATCTTCCTCTCTTCGCAAAAGAGATAGGCGATATTTCCGGCATTACGTAAGGAAGAGAACTGTGGCAAAGACCGCGTCACGTTGGAAAAATATCCTTACAGATCCGCGCATGAAAATCCAAGCTTTCGCTGGACGCAGAATCCGCAGGGAGGCCGGACTGATTTACGAGTCACACACACAAGCACCGCGTCATCTTCGTCATATTTATTTGTTTGCGGCTTCGTCGTAACGCCCTGAGCAGCTGGCCTAAGGGCAACTTATAACGATATTTTCGTCAGCGAGATGTCTCGCGCGGACACTTCCTGCTGATATTCGCGCACTCGGTGGTACGGTGTAGGATCGGTTGACGCCGACGGGTAAGTGAGCAGGCAGTAAGCTCAGCTTAATTAATTACGGTCGGAGCGGAACGGACAAGCGGAGCTGTTAATGGCCGCGGGCGAATCCGCGCGGAACGCAATGTGTTTCTTGCGACACGTTGCGCGGCCACGTCGAATTAAATTTAACGGCTAATTGATTTTGCCTCTCGAAGCCCCCGCGAGGATCGAGTTATCGAATTTTTTCCCTTCTTTTTTCCTTCGACACCACTCCGAGAACGAAAGAGTTGATTTCACATTCGACAATGTAATAAAGCGAGCAAAGATAGAGATCTCTTCCGACGAAACGTTAAATATTTTCAAACGATTGAGAAATTAACGACGGTTAAGTATCACGCGGAAATATTAACAGCGCGTCAAAAAGTTTATTACCTTAACTTTAATATCCTCGCCGTATCGTTTTATCACCGTATAATATCGTGAAGAGAATACTATGTATATAAAATCATTTCATTTTCCTCTCTCACATAATTGCGATAATATTACCAGAAACTTTAATAAAATTTTAATGTGACGTTTGCGTTATTTATATGGGTGTAAAAAAATGATTAATGATGTGTAACATATATTATATATAATGAAAGATAGCTAATTAATTAGACAGCAGTAAATTTTAATTACGTACATTATTTAAATAATTCTTTTTAATATTCTACTCCACAATTTTTATTCAATTTTATTGCAAAAATCAATATTCTTTATTATATAATATTATTTTCTGTGATAAAATTATTTTACAAAATATTTTTTCCACATTTAACTGCATGCTACTGAGAAGTTAAATCTCTTATAAGCATAAGATGCTAAAGGAATCAAATCGCATTCCTTGCATTGTCTCAATTCTCAATCGGAGATTTCTCTCCTTTTTTCACGTAATGATCATTTGTCTCGATTAACGTCAGCCGGTTTGAACTCTCTTTGTAAACCGGGAGACATCGATTCCTGGTAGAAAAGGTCGCCAGTATTTCCTACACATTGCAAAAACTTGATCTTTAATGATTAATGAAAATAATATTGCGCTGCGTAATGCATATATACACATGCATGTCTTGAAAATATGAAAAGATGCTGCATATTACTTTCTATACATATTTATTTCCTAATCGTGTTATTTATGGAGTTTAAATCACGGGTATAACATTTTTCTTTCTGATTAAAAAATTTTTTTTAGGTGGCAAATTTTTTTCTTTATACAAATATGGTTATAAAAACATCAATAATGATCGATCGATTTTAACTTTATGTAAGATGTATATAAGATGATTTATGAAAATATATTTTTTCAAAATCTTTGTGACATGAGGGATCCTCGAAGAACGAAAGCAACAGATCGATTTTCGATAACGGCTTCGAGTCGCGCGCTCATCAGGCTTGCAAAAGGAACTCGGGTACCATTTTATTGCTCATCAGTTTGCTTAGTCGGTCGTAAGCCGCAATTACGCAACATCAGCATGATGGTGGTATATGATCGCCGTGGCGGGGTGAATCGATGTAAACTCGCGAGACGGCTTCCGCCGAGTCCGCTTGACGAGCAGATAACTGCAAGAAGCACGTAACGCACGTCCATCCATGCGGTTAGTGCTTAGCTACCGCGTTAATCCGCAGCTGTTGGAAGTCTCGCCGAATTAGAGCCAGATTAAGACTCGACTACCGCGTCGAGAGTTTTGAATTCCGATGGACTCTAATCAAAGATCTCAATTTCCAGATCTTACCCTTAGACGTTCAGTTTCTCTCACTTGAACGCTTTCGTTTTAAATTCTCTATTTTTTACTTTTGATAGATGCTAGCAAAATGCCTATTTTTATCAGAAGAAAATAATGCAATAATTTTATTTTATATATTAATAATAATTAATAATTTTATATGTTAAATTTTTATATATTAATAATATATTAATAATTTTATTTTATATATTAAAATAATTTTGATCTAATTTATAACTTAAAAAACAGATATTTTTTTACATATTCTTGAAGATACTCAATTTGGGTAATTATTGTTACTTTATCTTCAAAAGTTGCATCCTTATTATATATTTGGAAATTACTTTTGATTACTGCGCAAATATTCTTGATTACTCTACGACATGCAACTCTGACGGTTTTTGCTTTTTACCTGGTTCTTAATAAACGGGAGCGTGTCCAGGAAGCCCTGGAGAAAGGATTTGTCGATTCTTTGATGATTGTCCTCTTCATCATCTGTCCCGGTACACGAAGAAGGAAGATAAGTCTAATGCGATCTTACATCACCGATATACGTTTAATATATTGCGATTCTGCACGAGCTATGTACACTTTGTATCTTAATTTACGTAAGTCATAATCGCTTTCATTAGCGCGATCGTATCATAATGATTGCAGTCAGTTGGACTGATATAAGAAACTCTTATCGATCTGCCGCAGGCTTATCTTCATGATTGTGCACGCGATTCGGAAATTGATAACTGATATCTAGAGAGGAAAGTCCGTTATAATGAGTGTTTTTGAAAAGTACATACATTTTATTGTGTAATCAAATAATACCATCAAAAAAGAAGTAAAATACGATAACGATTTTATGTAAATAGGCAGAGATGTTATATAGGTTGTTCTTTGTATCTGACAACTGTATTTCTGAGAACGTTAGTCTAATGAATGTTAATAAGTGCTTTTGAAATAAATAAATGATTGATAAATTATTAGAATATGAAGAGTTCTAATTTTGATGTTGACATTCTAAAATATGGTAATTTTTGGATCTTACAAAGATTTTTGTTCACATTTCGCGAATAATAATTTTACTGTAAAAAGTTGAAGGCTGAACAAAGAAATTTATTGCAAACTATTTTATGTCTCATTTTTTATTAACATCGATAAACTGATATATTACTCTAATAATATAGTACTTTTCCGATTATTTTTGCATCTGGAACCGTTACTTCTTTATTATCTGCAGAACCAATTACGCGGTAAATGAGAAAACGTCGTGGAAGTCTGCGAACACGACTTCGCGAGGCGAAGACAGACGTTTATTTTATCGATGCTACGTGACCCCCATGAAAACGCGCGCATTCGAGCGTCTTTGCAGAAGTCGCTGTATCACGCGAGCAAGAAGAAAAATCAAATGCTCCATTATCCTCATCGCGCGGGCTTCCTTCCTCCTGTTGTCTGATAAACGACGGAGTCGCCCCGGGAAGCCGTTCCTCGTAACGGGTGTTTCTACCTGCCGCGGGACGTCCCATCGTCACCGTTGTTCTTCCTGGCGTAGAAGGAAGACATCACCACGTCGATACGATCTGATATTACTGTTATAGATTCGGTCACGTCGATGTCGCACACTTGGCATCCTAGATGACCGGCAATCGCGATGATCCATCGATTTAATGGCGGACCCGCCGATCGAACGACATAAATTTTCGCGGTCGCCAACTTCCTAGCTATCTCGGTGATAAAGGGATGCGAGCTTGATAAGTAGGTAAATATCGGCGGATGTTTAATCATAATCGAAAGTGGAGCGCTGGGGAACGAGTTTCCTCCAGATTGGATCTTATTCATAGTCGAGATCACGCCCATAATCAACTACCAACACTTGATCACGAAGACAGTTTGCAGATAGCGAACTAATAAAGATGTATCGCTAATGTTATCGTGTCGCGGACAAGCGAGGGTATAAATCCTGCAAGCTTCATCACCGCTTAGCTATTCATAAGGATAATAAGCGATTCGATTGAACTCTATCGATTATTGTCGCTTGTCATCCGAGTCATCGTTTTAAATTTATTCGAGAAATCACATTTAGCCTTTTTACATAAGAGCTTGAAAAGTGCTGGATATTTTGCTATATTTTTTAATATGAAGAATTTTCCCTCATTTGTTGTAATAATAATTTACAATTAGTATAGCAAAATTTAATCTTCAGATTTAAATCAGATTTAGATGAATAAAAAATTTTGCTTGAGTATATATCATTAGCCCAAAATGATTGCGTATTTTGAGAACGTGCGTCGCTGAAAGTTGCATATCCACTGCACCTCGGAGTGCGTTTGATTACGCGTTTCGCTTACGTTTTCATCCGTGTTTGATAAACGGCTGCATAAATCCAGCGAGGGGCGTTCGTTAAAACGGATCTTCTTCTATCCGCGGGAGGTTGCCCTCTTCATCATCGTTCCCGGGTACAAGTAAAGAGCGACGCATCGGCAGGGAACGATCGCATATGACTCCGTCGTGTAGAGGCGAAGATAGCGGAGCAATCGCGTGGGCGTTACACGGTCTCTCGTTATGGAGGCTCTACACGGTTCTCATGTAGATCGAGTCCTGTCCGCACCTCTAACTTTCGCGCTCGATATTTCTTCGATGTATCGGAGACGAGTAAGGACTCGATAGAGAGATACGCGTCCAGACGCGGCTCCCACATGCCCACCTACATGCTCGAGTCAACAAACCATGTGCTTGATAATGTCAATGATTCAGTATCAATTACATTGACAGAGTGGTTCTATAATGATCTAATTATTGAGCTTCCTTGCGCATTAAAAATATCTCTCTCTCGATTGTAACTTTGAATTTTCAGTTTCATTAGATATTTTATTAAAATATGACAATATTTATTTTGTAAGTAAACAAATGTAATATTTAAAAAAAATCATTATTTTGAAATTAATCAGTCTATTCAGATAAATATTTTCCCTACCCTTATTGAAAAGATGATTTTTTTAAATAAAATTTTATTGAAATAAAACACACCATTCATCTCCATCATTGATTACACGTGCATAAACACGGATTTTGCAACAAGAGCGATATTTCGCAAGGAAATATTTTTACGCGCAAAACCGCAGGTGTGTTTCTCGAGCTGATCGATCGATGCACGTTCTGGTGATGCGACAACGCGCATCGCATAGCAATGCAGAAAAAGTAGGTCACAAGCTCCCTCCCGATCGGCAAGCAAGTCGGACGACGAGAATTAAAAGCCAAGGGACGGCGGCACCGTTTGTCCCGCGTCTCGCAATTTTCGCTGTCGTAGCCGACGACGAATTGGTGGTGCAAGTTGTCACCAATGCGTTTTTTTTTGTACCCACACGCCATTCGAGAATCCCCGTTCGTGTCTCATGCTGAACACGCGTTTTTCCCGCGTGTTACACGTTCGACACATAAGTGGAGAAATATCTGATATAACTTGCATTTCTCTTCACTTTTGAAAGAAGAACAATCGTATATATAAGCGTGTCGCTTTATCTTTCAATTATATTAATTTGTTGCGTTATCGGAATTGCTCGCGAGCGCTTATCTTTTCTAATCTGATATCGAGATTGGACGATTAGAAGGATATACTCCGAGAAAATAATTAATTAATAAAGATGCCAAGTGCGATTGCTCTACATATGTGCGTGTAGAATGCTAGGTACATACAAGTACTAGCTTGTGGACTCGAATTTTAATATATGTCTTAGGCAATTAAAATCTAAACGATGTTACCCGCGGCATTCTCCGTCACGTATTTTAATGAGAACGATGGCTACCTGCTCAAAACACATGTCAACTAGATCGTCATGGTTTATTTTTCACAGTAGCGAGTTGTAATTCTGTTAGACACATATTTCTCTATCGTGTATGTCGCTTCGAAGAATTTGATGATGTTATCATGAATCTTTTAATTTCTACGATTAATCAATCTTTTAAAATGACAGCCAATAGTATAGAAATTTTATATAAAAATAATCTCTGAATATCAATATTAATCATATTTTTATTGAAACTTTTATTTCTCATGTAATCACTATAAAATTGCTATTAATTATATTATGGGAAAATTATTATAAAATAATGCATTTATTTGAATGTGAATGAATAATTATTTTTTATGATTAAGAATTGATACTTTGAAAATACATAACTTTAGGCAATTTAGATAAATTTTGTATTATTATAATATAATCTATCATAATTTTAATTTTCTAATTGTTCAATTTCATAATTAGACAATTAACTATGAAATCAATTCATTCAATACCGAATTGAAAAATAAAAACTAAAATAGAATTTTAAAATAAACGATTGCTTTTACATTATTCTGACTTCTCTAAATTTTTCAAAATTAAATCTGATATAAATTTTCAAATTTTGTTTAGAATAATAAGATAAATTATAATTTACTAATTAATAAAATATAATTTATAAATTCGAAGGAAATATCGATATATTTTGATTCTTTTAATTCATTTTTCAATTCTTTTAATTCTTTTTTTAATTCTTTTAATTCTTTTTTCAACTACTGAATCAATGTTGTCTCATAAGTTCAAGTTTGTTTGACAGACATTAATTGCTGACAAGCACATCGATGTGAGATGGTTCTAATCGCGCGTCCATCGCATGGCGTAGCCATAAGAGCTGCACCGCGGGTTTACAATCCCAGCGAGTGATAAGAGCAGCTTGTGCGCCGACTTTGTGGCCACCATCGGGCAACGCGGAGGCCAAGGGCGCGATGCGAGGACGCGTTCCCGAGGATACGTTCCCACGAAGAAGAAGAAGCGCGTTGGGCTACCATATTAGCAATTATCTGCATATACGAGCTTTCGGCGCCGGGAATTTATCAGAATTGTGCGCGAAAGAGTCCCGAGACTTTCTTAGACATTATGGCCAGTCTCTTTATTTCCGTCATTAATACGTTTGCTATGTCTTCACTTGTGTTCGTTTATTAGAGAACGCTCGTTTAATGACTTTTAATTTATCATCACGCCAATGCTTTGCTAAAAAGAATTGCCTGTTCCAAGATACTTATCTAGCTTATTACAAGTATCTAAAATGATACTAATTAAATAATAATAATAAATTTATATAAGAAAATTTAAATGTGTCTAGAGTGATTCTTGATGTGTAGATTAAATTTAATGGATATCGGGACAGATGTCATTTAACTGAATAGACTTTCTCTACCTGTCTTGCCTCGATGGTAAAGCGGTAAGGCGGGGTCCAGAGATGTTGCGCGCAGGCGTGGGAATATTATTCCTCCGGGGGCCACTGACCAGGGTGCAGCGTGAGGCTTACAGGTCCGAGCCGCGTCACTGGACCCCTGCTCCTTCGAGAGTCCTTCTGTCGCAGAACCACGATACAAGTATGCCTCTGACGATATATGGCCAGCGATAGTGGTCGCGTATTCAAAAGAAAGAAAAAAAATAGATGCATTTTCCATAGACGATTCGAGTCAACATAGATTCTAAAAAAAAAGCAATGATGTTTACTAGAAAAGCTAATTAGTATACATGAGTCATTTATTTCTAGGCAGGAATACAAATAAAATTTATAAATTATTAAAATGCAAACATAGTTTGCATAATAAATTATTTTTCCCTCTTATTTTTATAAAAATGCTAATGACATTTTTTAATCGAAATTTAATAAATCTGATATGACGTCAAAAAAACTCGAGGAAAAACGTGCAAACTATTCTGTATAATTCACAAGCTCTTAAAAATTAATTAATTACTTACATAAAATTTATTTATTTATCAATTACCATTAGTACAACTAATTACAATCAATCCTGTATAATTTACTCATTCCAATTGATTGCACAACGCATCATTAAAGGCGAGAGTTTGATTGGTGAAAATACTCACGGTAAGCACGAAAGCGAGAGAGGATCGGAGACAAAAGGCGAAGGAATCGCCTCACTTGGATCGATCCGCGTGTCGCGACCTCGTGGGCTTGTGAAGGCCCCGAACCGGCAGGTGCTGGCGGCGGGACCCCGGTTTCTCTCTCCAGGCCCCCGGGGCCCCTTTCTCGTCCCCATCCTCGCGGCGGCGACTCGCTCGTTCGGCAGACTCGTTTGATCGCCGCCGCTCACGACTCTCCAGGTACGCGTAGCCGGGACGATAATTATTATCCTTGCGCAACCGCCCTCGGGGCGAGATATCTGTGTACCCTAGGTGTACGCTCTTGGGAATAAATAGCGTCCCTCTCTTTCTCCCCCGCTCTTCCGGCGGCCCATTTCCATCGACGGAGTTTCGATACCGGCGAAGAAAAATTGAGAGAGCAGTGGAGCGATTGGGGTGGGAAAAGGGGAGAAGGTAAAGAGAAAGAGAAACGAGGAGATCGTAAAAATGAGAAAGAACGAACGAAAGGATAATGGAGGTCAAATGGCGCTCGGTTGAAAATCGATCTGTAACAGAATCTAATACCGTTTTAGAGCGAAATGATAATTCGATTATCGATAATGGAATAATGTATTTCTCGAGTAATATCGATTCAACCCGCGTGGATTGTTAAAGAAGCCCTCTCGAAAGATGAATGACGCTGAAATTTTCATAACATCGATTGAGGAATTTTCTATTGCATATAAATAGAATCATTGACTGCGAGCGACGAGATGGATATGCAATTATAATAGTGTCATGTGATTGTCTGTGTAAATGGATCAATATAAAGAATAATTAATTATTTGCTTTTAGAAGTTCCCTTCAGATTTTGCGCCGTGATGTGGTAATGTATTGCGTGAGCATCAACGTAGCACAACGAGAAATTGAGAAATTACATGTATACCGAAGTAATGGAAACATTAATTGTGATGTGTCACTTATATGAGAAATGCATTTGCAGACGACATGTCTCGAGTACAGATTCGTCGGGGATTTCAATGCACGGTAGAAAAATTAAGAGACGGAAATCGAGGGACCAGTGGAGAACGAATGAGAGGGTAATGGGGGTCAAATGGTACCTGGCCGAGGAATCATCCGTCTTCGGTCCTCGCTGGATGCATCCTTCCCAAAAAACAAGCATCTCGCTCTTCCTCTTCTTTTTCCTATAGCGCTATTTATTATATATAAAAAAAATTCTGATTTGTCATATCAAACTTTTAAAAATCTAAGGAAATTTTGATAAAAGATGGAAACAAGATATGATTGTAATATTCGCGATAATAGTCAATAATAATGGTTTCGAAGTGCAAACTATTGAAAATTTATTCAAACAATTTTGTTTAAAGAAAATAAATAAATAAATATATATGTAAATTTATGAAAACAGTACTTCAAATACTTTATCGCCTTTATAATTAGATAAATAACACAGGCCCACAAAAAAAAAGTACCCTGTGCTGGCGATCTGACTAGGCTAGTCTTATGTATTTTGGCCCGCTGAATTCGAATCTGACGTCAGAATTGCTCCATCACGTTACAGTTTTTTTTTAAATCTCAAAAGAGAAAGACGAAAATTTCGTAAAAATCGACATAGGGGTAATCGATCTAGGGTAGTAAGACTGCGCTTCTTGAGGGAAAAGTTACCGAAATCATATTTCCATGTATTTTCTGGCATTATAAATCCAAATTCGATTTGTCACACCAATCATACCATCGATTCCATTAACATTTGTCATGAAAAAATAGCAATCTTCCGTATTCCATATTTGATTTTAGTTCATTCATAAATCTTATATTGGAAAGAATTAATCTTATATTCTCCAAGTCCAAATTTTGAGAAAAATTTTTTCGAAACTTACAGCTTCTAGCTGTTGAGTTCGTATAAGATGCAGAAATTTCTTTATATAGGTCACAAACCTCTTTTCATGTCTTTAAAGCGCTAGAGGTACATGAAAAAAAAGATTGTGTTATCTGGAGGTAAAAACCTATCTTAATATCTTCGCATCTTGATAAATAGAATCTGTTTGCAGTAAATTTTAGGTGTTACAACCTGAAAAAATAAAAAAAAATAAAAAATGAGCACAAAAAAAGATTGAGCACAACGTTTATATTCTAGGTCGGATTTGGATTTATAATGTCTGAAAATACATTAAAATATGATTTTGGTAACTTTTTCTTTAAGAAGCGCAGTCTTATTATCCTAGAATGTCGATTTTTACGAAATTTTCGTCTATTTTTGAGATTTAAAAAAAACTGTGACGTGATGGAGCAATTCTGACGTCAGATTCGAATTCAGCGGGCCAAAATACATAAGACTAGCCTAGTCAGATCGCCAGCACAGGGTACTTTTTTTTTTGTGGGCCTGTGTAATTATTTTCGTTACTTCTTAACGAGAAATATATATTTAAAATATTTTTTTCCGCGATTCGTAAAACCAATTACTTATTTTACATAACACTTTAATTAACATAATAAGCGTGTTATTTTGCATAATCTTTTAGTAGAGGAAACACATCTTATGCGAAAATATTTCCTTTTTATATTTCCCTGTTCACGAGTAAAAAAGAATTCTCCCTATAAAATTTTATTGAAGTCATTATACAATAGAATCCAGAACTCTGGCGCCGACGTAGTTGAATCTCGATGCCGCGGGCGCGCGTCCGATTACGGTTGGCAATCCGCATTCCGAATCGTTAAGGCGATAATGTATTCGGTCGACGGGCGTATTAAGGATACTTTATTGCTCGGCGCTTATTGCTCGCTCGCGCGCGCGCGCGCGGTCAGCTGTTCAACCAAGCGCATCCGAGGGCTGTCGAGTTTTCGCAAGCTCGGTCCGCGAGATGCGATCCGATCCGCGTTCTTCGTGCCACGAGCACGCGCGCGACCGATAAGCGGCGAAAAATTTTGACGCACGTTAAGAAGACGCGCGTCGTTCCGGGTCGCCGGCCGCGGGATCGGCCGGTTTGAATTATCGGCGATACACTATCGTGAGATCTGGTATTATATTTACCCGGGAAGAGAGAGGATCTATGGACTTCCTGTAGTCCCGCGTGTGGTTCTCGTAAATATCGGGACCGATGTAATTTATTTATCATTAATCCGACAAGCGGACCGCGATCGTTGTAATTTATCGTAAGGCATCGATTTCCGTTTAACGTTATTTGGAACAATAACAAATGATGTATTCGCATGAAAAGCCTGTATCGTTTCGAATTATCGATTTATCGGGGTGTTATCAGGCGGATGTCGAAGAGATTGTTTGTATCAACGCCGATTAGATTGTTTTCTATCAACGCCGATTAGATTGTGAATATTTATTGCGCTTTCCGCCTTGTTTCCAACTATTAGTTTATTTATATTGAATATTTTATGTCATGTTATTTAAATTTTAAATATATATAGGTTCTGAGATTTTTTAAAATTCCTTTTATTCCTTCAAAAAAGAATTCTCAGATTATTTTAAAAATACATTTTTTGATGACCCTTTCATGATGTTAGTAATTTTATATGAACAACAATATTTTAAAATGTTACCCTTTTATTATACGTGAATTTAAATGATTAAAAATTAGAAAAAAAGAAATAATTGGTGTATTTTTATTATAATCAATACATGTTACACATACACAATTTCTACTTGAGTCAATATTTTATTGAGAGAATCTTTAAACAATTTTTGGATTTAAAAAAGAATGCTAGAATTTTACACCATTAACTTCAAGAATAGCGTTAGAAAGATCGACAAATCTTGTGGGACAACCCGGCATTAAGTTACATCGCGTTACGCACGATGCCTCGAAACAAAAAGTGCTAAACTGCTAATCGCATAATTGTCCCTCGGCGAGAGAGGATACGCTCCCGTCCTAAAGGAATCACGGGGCACGCGAACGGGAGGAAGTGACCTACCGCATGCATGGATAATAAAAAGCATTTGCACCCGTAAATACACGGGCCGCTTCTCCTCCTGTGCTCGTTCCGAGCATACCGGGAGCGGGGCCGTAAATTTATCAGCCGACCATCAGCCATCGTAAGCAGCGGATAATGCGCAGGGGCCGTTGCGTGCGCGCACCGACGCGTAATTGAGCGTATGAACGTCGCGAACGTATTTCTCTGCAGAAGACGAAGCCCGGAGGGCTGATGGCTTAGGCTCGAAAAATAGCAAATAATCCTTATACAACAACGTTCACTAGAATATCCGCCAGGATTCAACAGCATTAATTAGAGACTCCAATTCTGTGATTGTTAGGGATGCAAATTTAATTTTTTTCAGTTTTAATAAATATCGATAGATGGTTATCAGCTGTATTGAATGAAGAATTCCTTTCGGTGTGTGTAAAATAATATAATTAAAAAACATTTTATTTTCGGAATTTTTAAAAAAATAATACATAATTCATATTTTACGAAAAATATGAAATATTAATTGAGATAAATTTATGTAATAACGTTGGCATTTTTGCGCTGTTATTTGCTATCGATGATCACAATTTCGCGGATCACTCTTGCGACGTTGCTGGTCGAATGAACTTGCCTTTGAACATACGAATAGAAAATGCGAAGCCATTTCTCTCCCAAAGCCTCGGGCGTTACATTTAGAAATGACTGCCGTACATCACACTTCTCTCCGCGATTTTTCATATCGATCGCTTTGATAAACTTTATGAATATATATTCTTTTAGCGTATCGTTTGCATACAATGACCCTCTTCATAGCTTCGCGTTTCGTATTCTCTTCAAAGATTTAATTAGGACGCGACGAATCTCATCACATGTTCATAGATTATGATTTCACATTTCTACAATACGAGTTAATAGCTTCTTTCATTTCGGATCGATGAATTGCCCATGATGTATGATTTCGATCTTTTAAATCGATTAGTTATGCAGTAAAATATAATTTATAAATAAAAGGATTTTATTCTTTCTCAAGATGAAATATCAATATATTAGTGTTATAATGTTTTTTATTAATATATTTTTTACTTCGAAAATATTTTACAAATCAAATTTCGAATTTGGTTTTGATTTCGAAAATATTTTTTACATATTAGTTTACACATATTTTTTTGTCTTTATGAAAAAATAGTTGCTTTTAAAAAATATTAGGATATGAAATACAAATTCTTTTTCTTGCATTATATATTCTTCATTATTTGATTAATAAACGCCTCTCGATAATAATAATATAAATACCATCGTAGAACACGCACTTTAACTATTGGTTCGCGTTTGTAAAAAGACCGGCTAAGGTCTTCAGGTGTCAAAACACAATTGCAAATCCGAATAGGGGCCATAGGGTCCGGCAGTAAACGCGCTTCCGCCTTTCGTGGGCTGTTCATTGCTATTGACAAGAACTATAAACTGTGCGTGTACCTCGGACAACACGCACGACGATGGGAAAGAGAAAGAGAAACGAGAGGGATAAAACGAGAGAGAAAGAGAAAGACAGAGAGGAAGATAGCATGAGACAGCACAACACACGAGGGTCTAGCTTCTATCCTCGATAATGCGAGCCGTTCGATGCCTCGAGCGTTATGTTTGCGATAGGAGGCCGTTCAAGGCTACTAGTTTTCTTCTCCGGTAAGGCTTCTCGAGCCTTAGATCTCGATTCCTGCCGCAGGAACATCAATAGGAATGTCTTGATCGCAGCGGGATCCTGCGGCACGAGATTGTGCGCAACAATGTGATGCGAATAATCGATATGATATACCACGTATAAACGACATGTTTCAGGAGATAGCATTGAACACATTTAGTATGATTATAGAAAATCGAACTATGTGAAAACGATTGAAATAATTCATGATAAAATAATGGAATTTCAAACTAATAAATAATTTACATTCATTAAAGTAATGGCATTTATGCGCGAAATTCGATAAAAAGAAGAAAACTAGAATTAGTCAAATCAGAATCTAATTAACTTGTTATTATCTCATTTCGCAGAGCGAAGTAAAACTGACATGATGCATTCTTGTTAGAATTTTCAATCCTTAAATATCGTTGAAAATAACTGAAAACGTTACAATAATTATATTAATAAATTTAAATTATATTATATTAATAAAAATAAATTTAAATTATGTTATATTAATAAATTTAATTAAATTAAATCTTTTATATCATCAATAAATTTGAAGAAAAACAAAGAAATATATTTAATATTTATCGTTGATTATTGAAACGCAGACGATTTAATCGTGAGAGTGTCACATGTCACATGGGCTACAGGCATTTCTAGAAGAAATTGGATGATGAGAGACCCCACGATTGCCGCGGTCACAATATGCGCGATAACTATAATCTCCCTCCTTGCAAAAGCACGCGGATAATTAATTTATAGCGCCTTAACGGTACCAGAAAATTGCGACCTTGATGGTTGAATGTAAGAGCCTACCAGCCATCCCTGGGTTGAAAGAGCTGCCGTATTTATTTGTATCTTCGCGTTCCGCGATAATTTCGTTTCTTCAGCATCGCCGGCCACAGGAGCAGCGGCTCGTAATGATTTCTAATGAAAACCCTCGGCCAATTACGTAATGCCGGTTTCCGCGGACGGTTTTCGCTCTCGTCACCGGTGAACGATCATGCTCTCGCGCGAGGAGAAGGCGTTCGCTTAGTGCGAATAGTAATGCTAATGACAACAAATATCGCGTTTCTCGGAATCGCGGGATCGTCGTCTCAGTCTCTCGCTTTCGTCTTCCTGTTTTCCTTCTCCCAAGATGAATAGTCGAGGATTCTCTTTCTTTGTAAACGCACACGTTACATCTGCATATTCTACTAAAAATATAATATAATTTAACTATATACATAAATATTCTTAATTACATATAATTATGGAATAGAATTTTGATAAATATTAGTATTAATATTAATATTCTATGTATAATTAAATATATAATTTTAATTAAATAGATTTTTTTATAATGAATAATTCGAAATATTTATATCCGTTGAGCGGAAATGTAACAAGCGATGGCTTAATGGGATGTATTATTAGATCCTGGGTCTGCAATTTCAGATGCAACACCGATGGTGGTGCCCATCATCTCAGGATGTTGTTGATGTTAACGGCGATAGCTTGTCCATTCTCGTCCACGCGCATCTCTCCCGTCCGAGCGGTAGAAACGCGTTCGTTTTTAAGTACACGTTACATGTATACACGTATGTACGAATGTGCGAGGTACCAGCCGGTATTACACGTCCGTATTACGCGTAATGATAGACCAGGACGGTCCCCATTAACGCTCCGAGCACCCGCATTTCTACAGCGATCGCCTTCTTCTAAACGACCACCTAATTATATATTAGAGCATCGAGGACGTGGAGGAACGGACGTTTCTTCTTTTAAGGGACTGACCGTACGGTGTAAAAGGACGAATACTTTATAAATGAATTTTTATAATTAATTAATTTTTAGAAGAATTTTTATAATTAATTAATTTTAATTTTCTTGCAATGAAATCGCGATATGCTTATGGGATGGATTTAGGATTGTGACATCTTGCGAAAAGCTACGAGCCTTCTAGGAGGTTTAAATGCAAATCAATCTGTTGAAAATGATTTAGCCTTGATATCAATATCTGGAAAATCGATTTTTCTCCCCAATTTTATCTTAAACAATACAAAATTGAAAAATTCAAACGTAATGAAATATAAATTTAATTCTTCTATAATACAGATATTAATATTTATTATAGTTTATATATCCGCTGAGAAACTAATTTGCGACTTAGTTAAATCTTCACTTTCGCAGGTCGTCGTCGCAATTGAATCGACATTCAACGAGCGTTTGTTCTTAGCGCACCTCTTTCAAGTAGGCGTACGCCAATTCTTGGAAGTAGGATGCGCAGCGAGAGGGTAAAATAGTTGAACTCGCCGTTTTAGCTCTGTCGCCTAACGTGTCATTTGTACACGCGTAGATTGCCGGCTGGGATTGCGCCGATCGGCGCGCAACGAGTCCGATCGCCTCATGCTCGGCGTGCAAAGGTGCCACCTTAGAAGAAACTCTCTGCCAGTCGACTGGGTCATTAAGGAAAACGTGCGAGGCTGTTAGCGGGTTCCATTGTCTTTTATGTTAAAGCGCGGCTATCGTTGCCGTAATGCCTGTCATTAATCGCGTAGATGGTCGTGGGACACGCGGCTATGACCCGTTTTCAAATTAACCACGATCCTGCCCGTCTCGCTCTGTAAATATCTAATCGACAGTCTGTAAATAATGCGATCCGCAGGTGAGATGTCTCCATGTAATATGTACAGTGGTTACGCATGAGCAAGATGGCGAAAAAAAATCTTGTTCGCGCCATAATTAAATTCTAGGAAAGAAGGCGATTATCCGCTAGCAAATTTGCATATTGCTTGCGACGCGAGAATCGATGGATGCGATGCGCTTTCCTTATTGCGTAACGGAAGCGATGAGACGTGTTTATCGACTCGGTGGAGCCTCGGAGTGATTGAATCGCGCGTAAATCGATCTCGCGATTAAATTCCGCGTGAAAAAAAGGGACGCGAAGGAGATGGATACAATGTTGCGATTGTTTTTTCCCGCCTCCGAGTTCGTTGTCTATCGTATCTCATTTTCATCGTCATCATCATCACCATCATTTTCTTCTAGTTACGACAATTCATCTTCATCTTCCTAGTTAGTATATACCGGATTCATTATTTCCCATAGCGTATGACCGCAGGCAATCTATCAAACTGTTAATTAATCAAGACCTGTATTATTATGCAACGTGAAATGACAATAACGATTCTGCCGCATCGCGCCTCGGGATCCCTCGTCTCTTCAATCTTCGTCTCTTCTCTACTTGCTCTTCTCTTTACTTTCGCGCGTGTTTCTGTTCATTTCGCGTCGAACGTTTCTACGATGCATTATCTCGTCTCGATGCATCTTCTTCTGTCGCCTTTAATTCCGAATAACAACCCATTTGTCGTGTATTTCCGGCAAATTGTCGAGAAGACGGCAAGATTTAGAAATAAAATTATAGAAGGATAATGATACTTCATCTTCTTCCACGCGCTCTATTTTATTCTATATTTATCGGTGATAAATTTTGCATCTCCGCGCAATTCGATGCAATTTATATCGCGTATCATATTTGCGCGAAAAAAAAGATTTCGTAGCGCGGAGAGTGTTTTGCATTTAAATTGGATACTTGTGCGAATCGTTTCAGTAATAGATTGTTCGTACAATAAAACATTCGGGTAGTTGATGCTCGTGTAACGGCAGACTTCCACGTCCTAATAGCCCTTGAACTACGCCGCGCCGCGGGCAATCTAAACGCTATCGAGAGCTCTAAACGCCATAACTTTTCCGCGAATGCCTTTCCACGGTGGAATAAATCGAGTCATTTTTCTCTCTCCTCCCGACGTCAATAAATTACGTATGCGTTACTCTCCTGACGCAACTCAACGTGCGTCGCCTACGCACTTTTCGCGGATTCTTGCGACACTAGACGCGCGGAAAATAACGTATATTCTTGCTCACACGTTGATTAATCGGTATTAATGCATTGTGAAACGCGGTAGCCAGACAATCGATGTCTGTTACGATCCTTCGCGTATAATATCGAAATTACTCAGCGTCGCAATTAATAATCGTCTAGTTTTATAGATCGGACGATACGCGTGGGATTATTCGCACGACAACATTTCTGGGGCTTTTTGCGAAAGCGTATTTATGGCCACTTCGACGTGAACGAGCTGTTAAATCCTTATCAACCGCTTACGCGGTCATTTGTTTTTTGTTTTTCTCATGATTAATATATATGTATATTATCGCGCAACAGGATTTCTAGAAAAGGTCGTTTTTCATCAGCGCGAATTATATTTCTATATAAAATTTAATCACAAATTATTCAACTAAATAATTATATAAATTTTTTTATGCAATTTTAAAATTTTAATTAATTGTTTTTCCAGATTGAATGAGCTTGTCTGTTATTATTATCGGGTAAAGATTTCTCTGTCCTCGACGTGCGTCCCCCATGAACACTTTCACAGAGCGCGCGTTTCCTCGGCAAGATGCGTCCAGGATATACTCGCCGTCTGCCTCTCGGAAGACGGATGGCACTGGCGTTTTACGGCGTAAACGTCGACAAGAAGTGGAAAACGCGGCTTTGTCACAGTCCCGATCGAGGGGAACGGCATTCGGAACGAGCGTTTAGCCCGTAAAAGGTCCGAGGGGCCCCGTTGTGCGGTTCGATATGCGCCTCCGCTTGGGAAGATCCTTCGACTCCTTGCTACGTGGAATTCGAGCGGCGGCGCGGAATAAAGATGTGGGAGCCGAGATGATTTTTGCAGGAACGCACGCGTATTCCTTTAGCATCTAGCTGTGATCGAATTGCTTTATTGATATATCGCGTTAATTAGGGGCACATGTATTTATTAATTATTATTTTCGAGGGTCTTTGTAATTATTAAATATACATATATATTTGAATATTGCTAACATATAATTGAGGGAATGAATTTTTAATAATCAATATGATCAGCATAATTATTTCTCCAATAAAAAATAAAATAATAAATAAAATCAATTATTAAATAATCAATTATTAAATAAATAATAAAATCAATTATTTGACTAGAGAGAACATGCATTTCATTCTTTCCTATGG
Organism: Camponotus vicinus; assembly: GCF_025532165.1. NCBI lineage: Eukaryota > Metazoa > Arthropoda > Insecta > Hymenoptera > Formicidae > Camponotus > Camponotus vicinus. Next base: position 16,289,993 of record NW_028141945.1, read on the forward strand.
GACAGGATGATCCTGAAGGGATAAAGAAAGAGAAACTTAGGACCAGCAGCGACAGGATTTATTTTGTTCGCCACATTTATAAAATTGGACGAGCAGGGGGCGGCGATGACGGCGGCGATCACGAAGTAGGAAAGAAATTCCCCTAAGAAAGGAAGGATATATGCTATGTACGTGTGTCTGATTTTATAGCGAAGCGTCAGATCGGTTGTACGCGCGGAAAATGGAACTGGTTTTTATCGAGATCCGCGTCCCGCGCGCGCGGGGCCCTCCTGTAGAAGGGAAGGGAGCAGCTTTATGTTTAATGCAGAGCCCATTGCGATTGCATAGTGTGCGCGAAAGAGCTCGCTCGTTGCGCTTTCTTAACGTTTGCGAGCCTCGCATACTTGCCGGAGCACTCGAGAGAGCGTGCTTTCGCGAGATACGCGTAGGAGTGCAGGTTTACGAAATCACTCATGTGAAAGATGAATTTTCTCGTTACAAGATAAGGTATAAGATATAATGATATATCACGCACACGGTATATCATGGCGTATGCTGAAAACGCGGTTTTTTCGCATAGACATTTTTTCGCGAAAGTGGAAACCACAAACGGTACCGAAACCACAATATGATCAATTTTACGCACAAGAAATTAAATTAATTTTTATAAAAATGACCGATATTTATATGATATATTATTTCAATTTCTGATATCACTACACGGAGAAAATTTTATATTAATATGTAATACAATTTTATATCACATTTTACTATTTTTTGTATGATTGGTGGACCATCATGACTTTATAGAATAAATTACAGTACAACATAGTAAAATTTTAAACTAACACTTACATAACATGTTTTATTATTTGCCATAGTAAAAATTCGTAGGTGCTAAATTGTAATCTTTATTATGTATTATTGTAAAACATTATAATACTAAATCTCAACTTCGATAAATGTATTTTTTATTCTTTCTTTTATTACTTTTTTCCGGATTCTTCTTTTTTGCTTTTCTTATTAATTTTACTTATAATTAATAATATTTCATTCATTATTGAACGGACACAATAAATAATATACAATTTTATTTAATCTAATAAAAATTTATTAAAGACAGATACAAAATGTATCTGTAAGTATTTATAATTGAATCTTATATCTAAGATCTCTTAAATATGATCAAACTATTATGTGCTGTAAAGCTATTTTTCCCATACACTTTATTAATTAATTTAACAGCACTCAGAGATATTAATTATAAATAGATGAGATACATTAACAGAAAAATAATAGATGGAAAACGATAAATAAATATGTAATATAATAATAAAGATTGCAATTCGACTTATCGAAGAGATACTTACGCTTTCTTTTTCGTTTATCTTCACAGCATTTTCATTCACAACACTTTCTTTTATTCTTCTATAACGAATAAGAAAGACAATAAAATAAGCGTTAAACAAAGCTCAACAAAACGCATACGTTATCGAGTTAACGATTGAATGCGACACGCGGTAGCTGCAACCAGAAGTGTACACTGTATGATAAAACAAGCTTCTGCGTGTTTCGGCTTATTCTTGCAGACGACACCTATCGCTTTCCTCTTCTCTCCGATTTCTTAACAACTAGTACATGATTTTGATGTAACTTTTACTATGGTAACATTGTTTTTTATCACATAAGTAAAGTAATTTTTGTTAAACCGACACTCAAGCCATATTCTAAGGTGGGAAGAGTTAATTTTTACTATAGTATACAGTAAAAATTGACTTTGTATACAGGGTGACCCATTTTAACTTAGGCAGCCAAATAACTCGAAAAATAAGCAAGATAGAGAAAAATGTTTTAGACAAAAGTTGTATGGTTTCGAGGGGGCCATAAGATGGTATCATTGGTTTGACCTTGAAGAGTCATTTGAAGGTCACGTGAAGGTCACTTCAATTTTTTTAAATGGAACATCCTATATATTTTTGTACATTCTTGTAGCTCATCTCGAGAGCTTTCCAAAACACTATAATTAAGTACATTTTCGTTAAGTACTTTTTGAGTTATGAGGCTTGAAATAATTTCTTAATTTTACATAAACCGTAAAATATCTTGTAAAATATTCATTTTTCGATTACCTTACCTTAATAGTTTTATGTACAAAATAATGAGAGGAATCAATTGGTGTAAAGAAAACACATAGTTGTTTTTAAGAAAAAATATGTAATTTGCAATTAACAATTCCATATTTTTTCTTAAAAACAACTATGTGTTTTCTTTACACCAATTGATTCCTCTCATTATTTTGTACATAAAAGTATTAAGGTAAGATAATCGAAAAATGAATATTTTACAAGATATTTTACGGTTTATGTAAAATTAAGAAATTATTTCAAGCATCATAACTCAAAAAGTACTTAACGGAAAGGTACTTAATTATAGTGTTTTGGAAAGCTCTCGAAATAAGCTACAAGAATGTACAAAAATATATAGGGTATTCCATTTAAAAAAATTGAAGTGACCTTCACGTGACCTTCAAATGACTCTTCAAGGTCAAACCAATGATACCATCTTATGGCCCCCTCGAAACCATACAACTTTTGTCTAAAACATTTTTCTCTATCTTGCTTATTTTTCGAGTTATTTGGCTGCCTAAGTTAAAATGGGTCACCCTGTATATTTTTTATTTTTCTTTTCAATACTAACTTTTATCCAGCAAGTTTTACTTTAAAACATAATAATTTCTACTATGAGAAAGTGTAAAAATTACGTTGCTTTCTTGTTTTTAAAATAATGACTATAGCATTTAAGCTTATAAATTCTCGATGGTCCGCAGCTACTACCACATTATAGTAATCTTTGATATAAAATTTTCTCCGTGTAAATAATTACATAAATTCTACACGAACTCGCATAAGCAAGTATAAATTATGAATAAAAATTTAAATCAGAAAAAAATTACATAATCTATTTTGTTTCTTTTTTTTTGATATTCAGTCATCAGCAATAAATTGAAGAAATAAAATATTATTTCGTAGTTTTACTGGGCAATACAAAATTTTTAAAATAGAATATAAAAATTTAATTTCGGGATGTTGATTATGATAAAAGTTCCAATTCCACGATGAAATTTGCGTAATAATAGAATATCGAATATCAATGATATCCACAAATTGCATCCTATATATCAAAAAATAAAATATATTTTTAGAATATATACGAGCTTATTTATCTGTGTAGATTTATCAGTATGTATTGATTTATTTGCTTTTGGAATTGAACATTGGATTACAAAATTGTTACTCCAAAGCTGAATCGAAACTAACAATAAACCAGAAATAAATTATATCTATAAAGTTACAAAACATACGAATTTCTCGGAGCTTTAAAATGATGCTGTATAATAATATAATGCTGTATTTTGAAGAGTTGATCCAGTTATGGTCGAGAAAAATTTACAGAATCATTCGCGGTTGAAAAAGAGAGCAAGAGGGAGGCTCGAGAGCACAAAGGAAGAGGGTGAGCGAGAGGGCAGAGAGGGCGAGCGAGCAACGGACGTATCGCGTACCTACATCCCTTTCATGCTCCTCGAACACGCCTTCCTCGCGAAGAGGAACTCGCGCGGAACCGTTCGAAAGATTGGCCTGATAACGGCGCGGCCTCCGTGCGGTTCTCTTGACCCGAGACGAGAGCAATACGGCTCTCGCTTTATTGCGGAACGCCTCGTTAATAAAGCGCCGATCTCCGCTCTTTTCGCCTCTCTGCGTGATTCGCGGCCCGCATCTCGCGACTCTGGGCATCGGGAAGCGAAGCGGACAACCGAGCTCGAGATTAATTCCCTAAAACTGTCGGGACCGAAGATGCCAGCTCGCAGACGCAAAACAGCTGTAACAGGTGAAGGGGATACGCACATGAAAGTAAAGAGGTTTATTTCGTTGCCTCTTGTCCCGCCCCGACTGGTTATTTTAATATACACTATATTATTTCATGTCGATCAGAATTTTTCATCGAGCGAAGATCGTGTAATTTGACAGCTCGAATATTGAAGGAATCATAATGATAGCGTGCGGATAATTTTATTCGTTTGATGCGAGTTTAATATTATACTTTTAAAAGACGGAGAGAAGATTGTAATATATTCCTCGAGTTCGCAATAATATATTGACTCTCGTCGAGATTATTTTAACTTTAATCATGCATTCAGCGGCCAAGTCTGCTCGCGGCGTGTTGCTTGAGTTGACAGGACGCGCTGCTGCCGAAGTCGACTCGAGGCTACGGGCGATTAGAATCTTAATGAACGCGCAGACAAATAAGATTTTTGTTTTACATCGCCGGACACCGGTTATTTCGTCACTTATCAAAGCGCGGATCAAATGATTAGGGATTCGTAGGTTAGTTTGAAATCTCCTATACATTCCTCCCGCGAGTTATCTCCGTGCAAGCAGGTGCATATACAATCTGTATCGAAAAGTATCGGGAGAGAACGAGAGAGACGAAAGGAGAAGGATGATCTTGGTTTTTTAGGAAGGAGGAAAGAAGGAGACACGGGAGGAGAGTAAAGGAGGAGACGACTGACGGAATCACTATACCAACAAGCGGGGCGATTGGCAAAAAGTTAATGAAATAATATCAATGCAGAACGCGTAGTGGGCCAACAAGTATGTAAGGCCGTTGTTCCCTTCTGTAGGGTCCCATTGGTCCGAAGAATTACAAATGGGATGAGGTGGACGAATTTTTTTGCCGATGTCGCATTAAATGCTACACTTTACGAAAACACCAATGATTTTTGACTCGTAGAGATATCCGCAGGTGTCGGTTTACAAATGTATCAGTCAATGTTAGTTATGGCAGTTGACGAACAAGAGTATAAATCATGTACATATGACATATCGAGAGAAAAGTTTTAATTAATGGACTGCGATCAACAAGCACGCATCATTACAAGTACGACAACGTGATAAATAATTCGATATCAACGATTCTCATACATATTAATGCGAATAAATCACACGCATTGTATAATATATAGTTGTTATTGAAATCTAGATTTTAAATCAATTTTAATTAATAGCACCACATTCTTATATTTAAAACATATTCTTCTTTTACAAAACAGCAATTAAATTATTAGTTCTTTTACAAATTCATTCATTTTTGCTGATCATTCAATTTAATCGAATTTATATCGAAGGCATCCGAGTACGATAAGAAAAGTCCTCTCTCGCCATTACGATAATGTCTACTTTTTTCATCGAGAATTATCTCGCGTGCGATAAATTCGGGACGTGATATGCGTCTCGCATCAATCGATAATCGGCGTAGTAAACGCGCCGCGCTTTCCGGAGGACGCTTTCATTCATATTCGCGGCGAGAAGCAAACCGGTCGAGGGAGCGGTTCTCGACGGTCGCTGCCTTATACCGGATGCCTTCGTGACTACGCCGTGGGCCCCGAGACTCGGGCTCCAACGCAATTCCCAAACGAGACCGCATCGCCGAGAAGCGGCCGAAACCGCGAGAAGCGGACACGTCCCCGCGTCCCGCGCTCGCGCTCGCCACCGCCCGCGATTTATGAGGGTTCGCGCGAATTTATGTGTGCTCAGGGAGACGTGTATGGCTCCCGCGTCCCCACCCACGGCGTGTAACACATGTGGGACCCAGTGGGCCCAGCGAACCTGACGTTCCCGTCCGGTTCGACCGGCGATCCATCATCGTAAAAAGTCTCGCTCCCTTTCTTCTCCCCGCCTCTCGTCGCGGATTTACACAAGTCGCGGATCGTCCATGATCGACCGACCGATCGATCGATCGATCGTATCGAGAATTCTGTCTCGTTATCTTTCGCGTTGAAATAGATGACGAAATCTTAGTCGTTTTCAAAGAGCAAATTTTAGGGGAATTTTAATTTTCAATTCTGGTTGACATTTATAATGACCAGCTAAACTCTCGAAAGAAGATGATTAAATTTGATCCAGAGATAACTCAATTAAAAAAGTTAATTAATTTGTATCACAATATTATGATAATGTAAGGTAATAGTTTAGAATACCTCTCCGTTAGAAATATGCCATACGTATTAATAATCATTTCTTTCGTATTTTTCTGATGTCTCATTATGTGATTATTATAAGGGTCCCGCTTCTCATTTGGAGCTGTCAAAAAGAAATACGACGGGAATAGATTTAGGCAAATCATGATTCTTGAGCCGGTAAGTTTTGAAAAATTACAGTGCTTTTTAGGATACCCGGAAGGGAGAATCAAATCAATCGGCAGAAGCGTGTAATATTATATTTCGCCACGAGAGACGAGAAGCTGGCGGCCGGCGCGAAGATCGAGGAAGAGAAGAATGATCGGTCGGCATCGAACTTGGCCCCTGTACGTATCCCTCATAAAATAACGTCGATCGAATGCTAATGGCGAGTAGCGTGGTTTTTATAGTGGCGATAATTTGGCCCAGGTCAGAGGTTGCGACGTAGATTCTCTCTCTTTCGTTCCCTCTCTCTCTCTTTTTCTCTTTCTCCCTTGAAATGGCGACGACGATGCCGCGAGGCCGCAGCTCGAGAATATACGGAGTGCGAAATATATTTAGGTATCCTCGCAGGTGGTGTTCGTGTATCGATTATTTATTCGCCTGGAGGGCACCCGGCCGTTCCTCCTCCCTCCCTCTTCTCCCGCCCTACGTGGCCAACATTCGGCAGTAATTTATTTCTATCATAACGTTACCGACGAAGACAGGATTCGCGTAATATCAGATTAAGCGGCCTCATAAATTAATTAACTCTCGGGCACTGCCGTCCTCATAACTCTTCTTCATTATATAAAACATGATCAAATGCCCGCAAAGAAACTCGAATTATCGCACAAGCCAGCATTCTTCAATTTCGAAATCTTACGTTATAGATTTACTATATTTTAAAAATATAATTATATAAAACAATTAGTAATTATATAATTTAATAATTATATAATTTATTGCTTATTTAACAACTAAATAATCAAATATAATATGATAAAAATATGAAAACATAATTTTAATATTGAAATTAATTTTAATTATATTTTGCACAATCTATAAAGTTTTGCAATTTAAAATTAATAAATGTTAGCACGCATATAAATAAAATTTCCTGCTTAATTGAAACATTAATAATATTAGCAACATACAAATAACGAAAAGATGAATAAAACGAAATTTAAAAAATAACGCAATATTCATTGTATCGTACGAGAATTCACGGAAACGAGGTCGGTTCACAAAATACTCCGGAAGTAGGATATATCCGGTGAATTATTTCACTATTTCTCGCAATTCTCTTGTCGCGTTGTTCCGTTAAACACTTTTAATTAAAGGAATGCCGATCGTGTGATAATAATCGTTCCTTTTTATCGTGTCGGAGTTTTGCTCATTGTGAGTGGGCTCATTTTCGTGGGATTGCGTTTGTTTAATCATATTTGCTTCTATGCTTTTGACGCGGTTTATATTATTCCGGTCTTTGTATATAAATATATATTCTCATTATAGTGTGGGAGTTCGTGAGATTCCACGACGAGTCTTCCCAGGCAGGCGGTGATGGCATATTAAAGCGGTCCACATGAAATTGTTTTCACATAATGTTATTTTTAATTGAAATTAAAGCTTCCCTACCACATGTTCTGTTATCGGCTTTATTAGAAAATTAATCAGCATCTCGAAACATCCATGAAATCTCATGAATCTTGAGGTTCTTACAGTTTCTACCATTTTCTCTAAAAAAGGAAAAATAATTTTCGCTGAAATAATTATTTAATACAAAATTTTGAGTAAAAATATTCGGATAAATGAATCGCAAATGTTGTACGAAAAAAACCCGTGCAGACGTTCCTTCTTCAAATATAGAGGTATAAGAATATCTTGACTTGCCTATGCAAGAGTTAAATATCGATCAGGACAGGAGGAGCAAGCAAGAATGAGCGCAGGGGAACGAATCGGCCCTCGAGGACGGTACGAAGGCGCGATTGCATCCGCAGTACATTAAAATGTTCTGTTCACTATGCAAGAACGAGAGTTATGGAGCCAAGAAGCTAAGCGCGTATCAAATACAGAGCACATAATAAAAGATGCATTGCGGTACGCGATGCTGCAGAAGTACATCGGGAAAATTTTACGCAATCCACGGATTGTACGAAATATTGCAGCTAGAAGACAATAGATTTTGGAGATATCTTCTTGGTATTAATTATTTATATCATTTCAGGAAAGATTCTCAAGTAAAATATTCAAGAAATACATGTACAATAGGAGTTTACACCTTTAGTTTCACGTACTTGGCACTTTTATAAGATTACTTTGAATGAATTAAAATATTTTAGTGCACACAAGAGTCCTCCCCAGGCATTCTAATATACCTTACATACAAGTACAAATATCTCGTGCAGGAAAAGAGGCTCAACTTTTGCACTCTGATCCGAGGAAAAGCACATGAAGTCGACAACTCGCGAACACGAAGTTACGGTAGAAGAAACAAGCGGTCAACAGCGTAGTCCTCTCGGGTGCACATCCGTAACGGCGTGCAGGAATTCACGGGCAGACGAGAAGGTCAGGCCTCGGGGGCAGCCCGGAAATGCGATATATCCTCGAGGCTGTCTCGAAACCTCGCCCTGCCGTCCTTTCTCCCTCTGCCTCGTCGTGAGGCCCCACATCGAGAGATCCTCGAGTCTCTCTCTTTCTCTCTCTCTCTCTTTTTTTTCTTCCGATACCGGGACCCGTATGTACTTTCTGAGTTCGCGAACGTGATGCAGCGTTCAATTTGATTCGGGGTGGCCGCCGCGTTCGTTCGTTCCTTCGCACAAACGTACGTACGCACCTCCTAACGGTACGCACGCACTGTGCGGCGGCAGTCGAGGTAATTGGGTCCCGGTGTACGCGCTCTTTCGGCTCGCATCTCCGGTTCCTCTCTTACTTCGCCAATTGGATCATCGGGGGACCTCGGGGGGATCCGAGAGAGATACGCGCAAAGCGATTTATGCGGCGTTACCCGATGTCGCCGGAAATGCTTTATGCGCGATAATGTATGCGCCATACATTCGTTTCTTTCTCTTTTTTTTCGAAACAAGATCGAGCGGAAATTCGCAAATTATTGTAATGGGATTTGACGATTTTCCGTGTAATCGTCGAAAAACCGACAATATCGATAATAAAGAGAAAAACATTGATATTAAAAATAAATATCTGAATTAAGCTTGCAATAATTTTTATAGTTTATAAAATTTCGAAATTAAGTTTTATGATATTTTTAAAATGGTAGCCATACTGAGAAAAAAAAATGTAAACTTGACTAAATATTTTCAATTAATTATTATTTTTTTAAATTGAAAATATTTAAGTATTTCAGTTAAATTTAATATATTGTATTTAATTTATTAAATATTTTAATTAAAAAAATAATTGGTTGAAAATATTTAGTTAAGTTTACAATTTTTTTTCTCAGTGTAGCTATATATTATATAAGTGTTTTTACAAGTTTTTAAACAGTTAACATCTATTTTTAAATATGACAAGAAATTGTTTATTAAAATTTACTTAATGGAATTTTTTTATTTATTATAAATAAAATTGCGCGACTTTGTGGAAAAAGCTATTTTACGCATATGTGACGCATATCTTTCCTACGTTTTCCAAGTTCATCCTAGGTGAGGGGAAGAATCTCGAGACACAATACCGCTGCTTCCCGGAAGTTGCACGGTGCCCGTAAGCATTAGAAAAATTGGCGGACACTGTTGTGACCGGTCATTCCACCTTTAGGAATGCGTGTCTCGGAAATTGTCGGACTGCCGTTCCGCATTAATGCTGTCGGAAGGAGTGGGTATCGTGGGAGTTTCTAATTTCTCTTGTCGAATCTTCAGAGATACTGGAATACCTAGCAAAGACTAAAGGAAGATAGGATGCAACCGTATGCCTCCTTTCACTGTAACATATTTCGTGTTCCTCGATACAATATAAACTCTTATAAGTTTATATAGGATATTTCGAGATCTTTTCTCTTTTTACAAGAAGCGCTTTTTTTATAATATTTTTTCTTTGTAAAAATTTAGAAGAAAGAAATAAATTGAGAAAAATGTTTATCTTTCTTAAAATAATCAATTAAACTTTAAATATACCGATAGCATATGAAATATAATGAGATCCTTCTTTTAATAAATTTTAAATGGACTTTGGAAAGATTTAATTAGATTTATATACTTTTATAATCTCAGCACACATATTTAACGTTAAAAATAATAAGCCATAAATCTGACGTTACTAAGCATTTAAAACGTTTAATTAACTTTTCCGAGAAACGATAATTACTGTTATGATCTTCGTGCAAGGAAATGATATGCAATTAGCTTCAGGTCACTAGTAGATTCTTCGGGCATTCTAGTCTTGTCTGAACCGAGTGCTATTAGTACTCGGTCGTGAAACTATCCCAGACATATTAGCGCAATGATAGATAAGAAGAAATGTTATTACGGTTGTAAGGATGCGACGCGATACTTAAAGTTCGGATTCAACGATGCGCTCTGAAAAGCGGCCTCATTACTTGGCCGCCACCGGCGATTCCTATGCGTATCCGATCGCGAGACATGTATCTCGCGGACACTGAGCTAATAGACCGTCGGCGAGCAATTTCTGTTCGATTTCGTTGCCAATCAAGCGGCCGGCTATGTCGGTCGTCGACGATGTTCGACGTCATGCTAACCGGACGTCACCGATCGTAAATCGGGGAGGACACGAGTGTCGCGCCGAACCTCCGAGTCCTCTCCTCCAGTCGGCCAATCAACGGGATGAGGCAACCGCCGATAAGCGATAAATCACGCCGGTTTCGTTCCGACGATCATTCCGCGCTGGAACCGCGTGTGTTCCTCGAGTGTTCCCCGCAATTAGTGTCAGACCTCCTTCCTGATCGATCGTTCCCTCGCGGATTCTTCGTCGCGAGAGACATGTCCCCTCGCCCTTCATTTTGGAGGAGACGGAAACGCCGTCAGTATCCCGGCCCATGCCGATGTCACGTTCATGATGACTCTGTTCGAAGTAGATTTTCTCGAGCGGGACGTCCGCAGAAAATGAGCGGTGTGTTTCTTACTTGACTAACGCTGGATGACACGAAAAGTCGTAGCTGTTACACAAGGGAAACAACATTATAAATAATTATAAAAAGAAGTATTTTAAAAATATTATTTTAATTAATTAATAAAATTTATTTAAATCTATAACATAAGGCATATTTATTAAGCTACTTAGAAAACAAATAACGAGACGAATAAAAAATTTTAGAATGATCATTCAATTAAATTCAGCTTTTATAAATTTATCTCTTAGCTCGAGTAATTTAATAATTAATATCATTAATATAATATTCGATAATCTTAGAACTTCCCATTATTTCGCTCAGCGTCCGTAAATTAGATTCGACCATATAAGGCCGCGGTGCGAAATCGAGACGGATCGATCGTGCCGAATCAATAGGAGCGACCGAGGAGGCTGGGAGGAGCGGTTAAGAAATCGACGTGTACTAGAAACGGTAATCTCGCACGGAGCAAAACAGTCTATCTAATCCCATATGTAGTCTCACTCGAAATGAGAATATATCTCCGATGTGATGTATCCATCATGATCTATCCGATACGTTCCGGCCGTCACGATCCATCCGTCATGATCTATCGCGCGTCGTTCCGACAGAATTAGAAATCGTGGACCACTGAAGAATCGTACCACGTGATCGCGTTGCATGAGGATTAGTCTCTAATAAAATATCGCCGTGAGCTCGCGATTGATTGTTTTATTAATCCGATGGCCGCCGTAAATCTTGCGGGCAATAAAATTAAGTCATCGTTTGATAAGTCGTAACGACTGTATGTCTTATTACGGTGTGACGAATCTCACGTCAAGATCGATATTTTTTTATACTCTAAAAATTCGTCTGAGAAAATACGTTTGCTCGTTAAAATTACGTGCGATTTATTTATCTGTATGTTGAGAAAACGAACTGTATTACCGACGCTAAATCTATGTAGAGAGCGCTCGGGGCGACAAGTCCCGGCGGGGCCGCTCACTTAGAGGAGGAGGATCGTGGCTGCGTCGGACGGAAGCCATGTTGAATTTTGTCTTTGAGTCGTGACGACACGTGTCTCGCGAGACTTGTGAATTTCCGAATTTTCAAACCCTATACGAGTCCAATTGGGGACGAGTTTGTGAGTTATACTTTGGGTTTTCTCGGGCAATCTGAGGAAACGTGCCGAAAGGTGGAAGAGTGAGAGAAATCTCTCTCTAAGGCTAATTTAGCCTTTCAATTCTGCCGCAAGGTGTTGAGTCCCAGTTCGACTCTTGTATTCTGCCGCAAGGTGTTGAGTCCTAGTTCGACTCTTGTATTCTGCCGCAAGGTGTTGAGTCCTAGTTCGACTCTTGTATTCTGCCGCAAGGTGTTGAGTCCCAGTTCGACTCTGAGCAATCACAGAAGGAACAGTCTCTATACGACTGATATCCATTGTTTGCCTTGTGCAGACCCCTCCGACAGGGAGAGGGGGTGCTTGCCAAATAGCATTGTGTTCATATACAATCGTATTATTCTCGAGTCAACTAATAACTACTTCTCTTACAGATAATTAATTCTTTTTAATTTTCAGCTGTGAAGCCTATCACATTATGATCATTATTAATAGAAATATTAATCGTCTTATATTATGAAATTAAATTTAAGTTATTGTTATAACATTTTAAAGTATTTATTTTAGTTGGTTTCTTTTTTATGATTGCTTGAGCTTAATTTTCATTGTTGATAATCTTACTTCATGACTTTAATTAGAAGATAAAAGTTATATAATTGTGTGAAACCATAGACTCTTAGATAATTATTGAAATTTAAGGATAACTAACTATAATTTCTGACAAATACATAAAAACATATCTTACATTGAAATTTGCTTTCAATTGCCTCCTCTGCCTCATCTGCGTTAACTTCTTTTAGTCACAACATAAGTTTCCAGAATCGAATTGGAAGACAACCGAACAATTAGTGGTCCTTCGAGCCGGATAATAACAAGATGTCCAACTTAGATGGAAGGATTGCTCTCCAACTGAGCCGGTTTAATCTGATACAGGAAGCTGCGGAGTTCGACAACACGGAAGTTCCACGAGTCACGCGTCAATTAGTTATTACGCGTTTAGAAATGCTAGAACAGAATTGGACAAGATTCCAGGAAGAACATGAGAATATGTGCCTATCAGAAAGTGATGCCTTGAGCGACCAGCAGTATATCAGAAAACGAGTTTATGAACGCTGTCAGGCGTTCTACGTATATTCTCGCGCAAAATTGCTCTCACAACGAGACGAATTCGAAACATTAGATCTACAGACAAGATCTTCAATTTCTGACCATGGAGCTTCTGTTACAATAATGCCTCGTAGTGCCTTGCCGCGGATAAAACTACCATCCTTCTCAGGGGATTATCAATCTTGGAAGTCGTTCCACGATCTATTTACGTCGCTCATACGCGACAACACTGAATTGTCAAACGTGGAGAAAATGCACTACCTGAAAACGTGCGTAACCGGAGAAGCGGCCCGCTTGGTTTGCAATTTACCAGTCTCAGGAGACAATTTTGCAGTTGCATGGACCTTATTAGTTTCCAGATATGAAAACAAGCGATTTCTGATAACGGCACAGATTGACAGGATCACCAGCTTGAAGCCGCTTAAGACAAAATCCCCGCAAGGTTTGAGAACGCTTTTAACAACAATTTCGGAAGCCATAGGCGCTTTAAGAGCACTTGGTTGCGCTGTGCATCACTGGGACCCGTTGCTACTACACCTACTCGTAAGGTTACTAGATCCTGAAACTCGAGAAGCGTGGGAAGTGAAACTGGGAACATCTACATCCTATCCTACTTACGCACAGTTCGAGGAGTTCCTGGTTGGAAGAACTAGAGCATTGGAAAACCTCAACCTGCTCACTCCCACTTCTAATTCACACAAGGATAGTGCCGCTGGGTTTCATGGAAAACCCCGAACAAAAGTTGCGGCGCACGTCGCCACTTCTTCAACGACTACACAAGGTGCCTTTGCGTGCATATTATGCGGTTCTCCTCACTACCTTGCGAAATGTGAGAAATATCAATCTATGACGTTCCAACAACGAAGGGACTACATATCAAAACAAAAACGATGCTTTAACTGCCTCGGACCACACGTGGCTAGTAAATGCAACTCCACGAGACGTTGCGTAAAGTGCGGAAAAAAGCATCACACATCGATACACGATGCCAGCAACACGACGTCAATACAATCAGCAGAAAAACAAATGAAGACCGTCGCCCTACATTCAGGAGATCAACCTACTACACAATGACATCCGAGAGTGTGCATACATCAGTCCGGGAGAGCTTCCTCAAATCGAAAACTAACGCTACTTGCAACCTGCAGAGCATTGTTGAGAAAGAAGAACCAAGAACTCTATCCCGTACGACTGTTAATCGACCAAGGATCAGAGCTATCCTTTATTTCAGAAGAATTGATACAACGTGCGCAGCTAAGACGATCCGCAGCTTCAATCCCGCTTCTCGGAATTGGTGGCACACACGCAGGTCATACCAAAGGAATTGTAACAATACAGCTCTATTCAATCCATGATCCAACAATATCGTGTACCATCGAGGCATATATACTGCCAAGGCTCACTGCGAAGTTACCACCCTACAGTGCTACCTCACAACACTGGCCACACTTAACCGGTCTATCACTAGCTGATCCTGATTACGCTTGCTCCGGGCCTATCCATATCATACTCGGGTCGGACTATTACGGTACAGTTATCCGCCCAGGTTTGATCCAGGGCGAGCCGTCAACCCCTGTCGCGCAACAAACCATATTTGGATGGGTTCTCACCGGAACGATCTTTACAAACGAAATGACACTACCGGCACAAGCTCATCATTGTACACTCGACCATGAGTTACAAGAGCTGATCGCCAGATTTTGGAGACAAGAAGAACTCCCTTCATCTGTTGCCTCAAAACTAAGCGAGGATGAAGAGGTTTGTGAACGACACTTCCGAACCACACATTCACGAGACACAACGGGAAGATACATCGTACGTCTCCCTTTGAAAAGAGAACCGACGCTTCTAGGAGACTCAAAACAACGAGCACTCAATTGCCTGAACAGGTTAACACACAAATTTTCATCCAATTTGAGATTTCATCAGCTATATCGTGATTTCGTTGAGGAATATAAGGACCAGGGTCACATGGTGCGAGCTGATGCTTCCATAAATCAAGCCTCACCCGTATACTACCTGCCTCATTTAGGAGTGCTTAGAGAGAACAGCCCTACAACCAAGCTGAGGGTAGTGTTCAATGGTTCCAGCCGCACTAGCAGCGGACTCTCCCTCAACGACATTTTACACGCAGGCAAAAAACTACAAGCGGACATAACAGAAATTCTCCTGTGGATTCGAACACACAGAATCTTATTCTCAACAGACATAGTCAAGATGTTTCGCCAGATTGCGGTACATGAAGACGATTGGGATTTACAGAGGATCTTGTGGCGCGAACAAGACGACCGACTCGTTGCCTACCGACTCACAACCGTAACATATGGACTAAATTGCGCCCCATATCTTGCGTTAAGAACAGTTCAGCAGTTAGTGCAGGATGAAGGACATCGCTTTCCAAGAGCAATCACTCCCTTGACGAAAGGCCGTTATGTCGACGACATCTTCGGAGGAGCGGATTCAATCGTAGAGGTGAAGGAAATTATAAAACAACTTACACTGCTCTGTGAAGCGGGCAGATTTCCGCTGCAAAAGTGGAGCAGCAACTGTTCCGAAGTGTTACCTGAGAGCACCGACAAGTCACCATCTCCTGTTGAAATCGAACCTGCACTCTGTAAGATATTAGGTCTTGTCTGGAAGCCAGACACAGACACCTTCCATTTCTCAACCATTTTAGCGACCAATAACGTTATTTTCACAAAAAGAAAAATAGCATCTGAAATAGCAAGATTATACGACCCGCTGGGATTAATCGCGCCGATCCTGGTAAGGGCCAAGATAATTCTACAAGAGCTCTGGCTGGCAAAAGTAGGTTGGGACGAATCTCTCCCATTGCAGTTACAGCAACGATGGACGACCTTTCGTCAGCAGCTACTACAGCTCGAGCAGTTGTCGATTCCGAGATGGCTCGGCAGCAATGGCGCTTCTACTTCCGTTCAGTTCCATGGGTTTTCAGACGCCTCACAGTTAGCAATTGCCGCAGTGATTTACGTGAGAGTACCTCAAGAAAATGGGGAACATCTTACGCGGCTCGTGTGTTCCAAGACTAAAATTGCACCGATAAAACGCGTCACTATTCCCCGTCTTGAGCTGACCGCTGCTTTACTCCTAGCGCGCTTAATGACGAAAACCATTCAAGCACTCGATCTTACAAATGCACCAGTATATTGTTGGACCGATTCTTCCGTGACACTGACCTGGATCACCACACATCCAGCCCGCTGGAAAGACTATATCCACAACCGAGTTTCCGCAATACATGACAATTTGCCGAATGCAACGTGGCAATTCACACCCGGCAAGGAGAATCCAGCGGATTGTGCGTCTCGAGGGTTGAGACCAGCTGACTTGCAACAACATGGATTATGGTGGAATGGGCCCACCTGGCTGCCAAGACCCAAACCATTTTGGCCTTCACTTAGAGTTGAACCTACACATGACGTTGATATGGAAGAACGACAAAGTAACGTCATGGTTGCAGTCACTCGACAAGCTCCTTATTGGGAGTTAATGGACAAGTACTCTTCTATCACGAGATTACTTCGAATTACAACAATCTGTTGCCGGTTCATCTCTTGTTTACGGAAGAAGCCGAACTCGTCACCACTAACACATCCACTGACGCCTGAAGAGATAGAGAATAGTCGGAAGTTATGGATACGGATTACACAACAGGCATGGTTTTCGAATGAGATAGGAATTATCTCTAAGAAAGAGCAGCTGCCAAAATCTCACCCGTTAGCACGTCTTACTCCCTTCTTGGATCAAGATGGCCTGCTTCGCGTGGGAGGACGGCTCCACAATGCTCAAATTGACACGGAAACGAAGCATCCATTCATACTACCTAGAAGATCAGCACTCAGCACGTTAATAATAGATGATGCTCACGAAAGAATGCTTCACGGGGGTACTCAGGTGACCCTGAGCTTCATTCGAAGATCATTTTGGATCATTGGTGGAAGAGCTCCTGTAAGATCTCACATCCTGAAATGTGGGCGATGCGCGCGCTACCGAGGCGTGCGAGCTCAACAGTTGATGGGCCAGCTCCCTACGGCTCGAGTATCTCCTGCTCGACCCTTCTACAACACCGGTCTTGACTATGCCGGTCCCTTGATGGTGAAAACCTGGAAAGGGCGGGCGGCACGTACTTATAAAGCTTACTTAGCAATATTTGTATGCCTCGCTACGTCAGCCATCCACATTGAAGTGGTCACTGATTACACGACCCAAGCCTTTATTGCCGCCTACAAGCGGTTTACAGGACGGAGAGGAATATGCGCCACACTTCAAAGTGACTGTGGCACAAATTTTGTAGGAGCGGATGTGGAGCTGAGACGTCTCTTTGAGTCATCTTCAAAGGAGTTACACGATATTGCCTCCATACTAACCAAGGATAATACTAAATGGATTTTTAATCCCCCTTCTGCCCCCCACTTCGGAGGAAAGTGGGAAGCAGCAGTGAAATCAACAAAATACCATTTGAAACGGGTGTTAAAGGACGCCATTTTGACGTATGAAGAATTGACGACCATCACAATTCAAATAGAGGCAGTATTAAATTCCAGACCGCTATGTCCGCTGTCAGAAGACGCATCTGACCTTACCGCCTTAACCCCCGGGCATTTTCTTATTGGAGAACCCCCCACTACAATACCAGAGCCCAGTCTATTAGACGAGAAGACTTCCAGACTCTCACGCTGGCAGATGCTGAGACAGAAAGTGGATCACTTTTGGACAAGGTGGTCTTCGGAATGTCTTCAACGGTATCAGTCAATATCAAAGTGGCATCATCCTTCCAATGACATCAAGGAGGGATCCATGGTGTTGATAACTGATGAACGTTATCCGCCTGGGAAGTGGCCCTTAGCAAGAGTAATCCATCTTCATCCAGGGCCACACGGGCTAACACGGGTGGTCACTGTGAAGACAGCTGTTTCCACGATGAAAAGGCCCATAACTAAGTTGTGTGTGCTGCCTATAGATCCTAACGAAGCACATTCGACAGATACCCTGTCGAAGGCGGGCGGAAATGTTGAGAAAACGAACTGTATTACCGACGCTAAATCTATGTAGAGAGCGCTCGGGGCGACAAGTCCCGGCGGGGCCGCTCACTTAGAGGAGGAGGATCGTGGCTGCGTCGGACGGAAGCCATGTTGAATTTTGTCTTTGAGTCGTGACGACACGTGTCTCGCGAGACTTGTGAATTTCCGAATTTTCAAACCCTATACGAGTCCAATTGGGGACGAGTTTGTGAGTTATACTTTGGGTTTTCTCGGGCAATCTGAGGAAACGTGCCGAAAGGTGGAAGAGTGAGAGAAATCTCTCTCTAAGGCTAATTTAGCCTTTCAATTCTGCCGCAAGGTGTTGAGTCCCAGTTCGACTCTTGTATTCTGCCGCAAGGTGTTGAGTCCTAGTTCGACTCTTGTATTCTGCCGCAAGGTGTTGAGTCCTAGTTCGACTCTTGTATTCTGCCGCAAGGTGTTGAGTCCCAGTTCGACTCTGAGCAATCACAGAAGGAACAGTCTCTATACGACTGATATCCATTGTTTGCCTTGTGCAGACCCCTCCGACAGGGAGAGGGGGTGCTTGCCAAATAGCATTGTGTTCATATACAATCGTATTATTCTCGAGTCAACTAATAACTACTTCTCTTACAGATAATTAATTCTTTTTAATTTTCAGCTGTGAAGCCTATCACATTATGATCATTATTAATAGAAATATTAATCGTCTTATATTATGAAATTAAATTTAAGTTATTGTTATAACATTTTAAAGTATTTATTTTAGTTGGTTTCTTTTTTATGATTGCTTGAGCTTAATTTTCATTGTTGATAATCTTACTTCATGACTTTAATTAGAAGATAAAAGTTATATAATTGTGTGAAACCATAGACTCTTAGATAATTATTGAAATTTAAGGATAACTAACTATAATTTCTGACAAATACATAAAAACATATCTTACATTGAAATTTGCTTTCAATTGCCTCCTCTGCCTCATCTGCGTTAACTTCTTTTAGTCACAACATAAGTTTCCAGAATCGAATTGGAAGACAACCGAACACTGTATTTTTATTAAATTTATCGTTTTAATATCTGTTTTAATTTTGAAAATATATTTTATTAAAAAGTAGTATTTTTTGGTATTATATAAACAATTTATACAAATATCATATAAGCCAAATGAGTCAAATATACGCGATTCTTTAAAAGATTCTTGAGGTTAAATGAAGAATACAAATTTGAAGCTCAAATATGACAGTAATTTGATGCTTATAGAAGACATTAATTTTAAATAAAAAATGTATTTTATTTGAAAAATAGAACTTTTTATCGCAAAAATCCATTTTATATTATGCTGTGAAATTAAATATAGCGGAGCGGAAATATAGCACTAATACGTGGGAGATCTTTAATACAGCTTCTGTCGCGGTTGATTCTCCGGTTTACGCATGTAATGTACGTGCACGATGATAGGTAAGTTACATTAGGTCGAAACAAAACTATAATTGCGAACATGCCGAATGATGGCGGGCTTATTATCAAGAAAAATAATTAATACGTTCATTTGTCGGCGTTCGCTCATTCGCCAGCGGTCTTCGCAAGGACTCGCGCGTTTCCGTTTCTCATTAGAGAGAATACCATCTCACGTCGAAGAAACCGCATCAGCTTGAAGAAGTCGATGCGCAAGAACTGAAGCATACATATGGAATCTATGAAATTTTGCATTTCTTCCGCCAACGATCCGCCTTTCTCTTTATAAGCCACTAGAAGCATATTTTATTCCAGAAAGTGGAACATTATCGAGAATTCGTTTTACCTCATATAAGATAATGAGATGAAATCTAGTACGGAATAATAGAAAGAATAGTGTAATCATAAATTTACATTTCCGCTCGGGAAAGGATTAAATTAAGGCGGAGATATTTACATATGTAAAAAATCTATAAAATAACGTTCAACGATATAAATAATTTTCGAAGCTCAAGTTATGAATTATGACGTCTATATCATCCTTCGGAGAATACTTGGCTCTTCTCAACGCCAGATGATAACACACGCTGTTGTTGCTTTACCACCCTTTCTCTTCCCGGCTCTTCGGCTTGTTTTCTTTGGCAACGGTTCGAGAGTACAATTTCACGCGTAACCGATAAAAGCGGCGGTTTCGGTAATGAGCGGTTGCATCTTGCACCGGACGCATTTACGCCTCTGCATTACGCCGATGTTAATGCAAGCATCGTGAAGGCACAGAATGAATTTCCGCCACTCGGAAGTAAAATTCGTCGGCGAAGCCAATATATATTCCCCGAGATTCCCTGTGGTTACATCAGTATCAATAATCGTCCCAGTTTTGCACGCTGAATATATTTGTTCCGCAACCTCGAATCGATTCCGTTCAAAATTGGAAATTCGGTATTTCCAGAAAAAGATAATGACCCATGTGAACGTTTAAATTATTTCGATTAGAAATTTATCGATTTCGAAAATAGTTTCTTTGCTATAACTTTCATGATTAAATACATAAGAATTAGTTTTATTTTTGGAGATATATAAATTCTACTGAATTTATATGTGTGTCACAATTTTTTTGTGCCCGATTGATGCATACATAATTAAATTAATCGATACGTGTAAACAACAAGCTGCGTTTCTCTAAGAGCATTAAAAGGGTTAATGGACTCGATCTTACGGGCTCGATGTAACTTTATCGGACACCGGAGTTTTTTCAGGCCAGATTTCGCTTCCTATCGTCTTCAAGATTGACGGAGACACGAGAAAAGAACTCGGGAAAAGTAAACAGCGAAATATCACGAGCGTATCACCAACTTGTGTATATTATGGGCAAGTGTGTAATCCGAACCTCCCGGATTACAGAAGGGTTGCTCTTGAAGGACGTATATCGATGTATATCGAAGAAGGCTCGTCCACCTCCGCAAAGCCGATATCAAATGCTTCGTGGTTATCCCCTCGTGGTTCTCGAATTACCGCAGACAGGGGCATTTTATACATATCTACCTATATAATTTCGGACCCGCGAAAATTGTGGATAAAAGGGCGAAAATCTTGTACAATTTCGGACAATAATTCATACGTGATCAAACATTCTATTTGATTAAGAAAGCATTTATCTCTTGATGCAAATAAATTAATTTTATTCAATTATAAAATTTAAAATTACTTATGCCGATTAAATAGCCCTAATGAGCCTTTCTCATCATTTCATTGAATATTGACAATTACATAATCTCTTTATAATAGTATGCTAATATTAATGCTAATATTGTGCTAATTTTTCACATAAAGTTCCATGTCCAGAAAAAATTAAGCAAAAGATCAAGATATGACCTTGAAGCAATTTTTAAGGTCCGATCGATCCACGCATCTAATTAAATGGTCAATAACATGTTAAGTATACGTGAAGCAAATTTGGAAATCATAAATCATTAACTATGTATTTTCTATTTTTTTCCATCTTCTTTTTTTATATAATATTCTCGTGCGAAATATATGAGAATTTTTCTTTCTCAATCAAATCTGTAAGCGAAAATGCAATGGTACTGTATTTATTTACGAGAATTTTCTAAGGGCATCTAAGTAACTCTAAGTATTTGTTTCGTGCTATTTTCGCTCGTACATTTCGCAGAGTATTATTGATCCAAGCGCTCTTGAATTCGTGATTGACCGTTACAAGGTCTCGGTGAGCACAGGATACGCCCTTACAAGTATGTAACACGAATGCAGCCGCCGGCATTCGACCCCGAGAAAGCTACGGCGCGTTTATACCTCGCGTTGCACGCGAGGTACGGTAGTTTCTCAAGCGAGTGTAGCTCTTTCTCTTTCTCTCTCTCTCTTTCTCATTTTCTTTCTCTCTCTTTCTCTTTTCCGAGAGCTCATTCATGCACTGTCTCAGCTACCGCGCTGGCTGTTTTGCATGCACATCAATGGACCGCGCGATTCTCAGAAAACAGCTTCAGGATTATTTCAGGATCGGCGCCCTTATCCAACTCCTTGTCATCTCGTGTTATTTTTGGATTGTTTTTTTCATGGCTGCTCTCTTTTGCGATTAAAAGTAATGAAAGGAAAACATAATTTTTTTAAATTATATTCTCATTTCTCAGTTTTTCGTAATTAAAAGATGCAACGCAATTCCTTTCAAATTTCTTAACATTATTGTTATAATTAACATTATTGTTAACGTTATAATTAACATTATTGTTATAATGAGATATTGTATAGTTATATAGAAGACAAGAGAAATAGCTATATACAATGTGCTATAATAAATTCATTTTTAATTTCATTGAAAAAAATTATCAAAAATGTCTTATAGATATCTTTAATTAAAATTCTTTTATTGCGATATTTAATAATATTATCTATAATATATGTTGTGAGAAATTACAATACTGTAACCAAATTTTGATATATCTATTTGTTAATAATTTTTGAAATTTTGTTCTTATTAAATAAAAGAATAAATTTTTAAGAATTTAATTGAAGTAACTTTTGTCTTTTTAATATAAATATAATCTGTGATTTAATTTCTTTTATACAAACGACTTTGACATGTATAGCTTTATTACATTATGTAACAAACTAATTTTATGGTATTTGTTAAATATTGTTACATATGTATATTTGTATTCTTATACTGTTATATGATGTGGATATTTATATTCAAAAAAATACATCTCAAATTTATTTATATACACAAAGTACATATTTCACTATCTGAAAGAGAGAAAGAGAAAGAAAAAGATTATCGTTATTAATATAATCGAAGTTTCGGACACACATGTTGCACTATTTAATTACAATGATGCAGTTTTATATATCTCTTATTACTTGTTCTTTGCTTCATATCCGAATAAGAATAGAGTGGTGAGGATCTATATAAAGCTTCCATCAATGAAATTCCACACATATCACATGTCTATTTTTACATTTATGCGTCATAATCGATTATCTATAATCCCATTAAATTTTCTGAGATCATATGCGACCGTGATTTTATCCCTTCGATTCCTTCAATTAATTTTCCTTCAGCTATTGATTCCCGTTCATATGAATTCAGTTGAATTATCGCTTATGCACGATCGTTAAGTCGCATCCACGCGCTTGCCTGCTTAAGGAAACTTGCACGTGCCTCGTTCTTTTCCTCTTTCAATTAATGTTCACTCATTCTCAATTAATCCGCACTGTCTGTATCGATTATTGCATACCACTTGTCGCTCCAAGGATCATCTTTATGGTTAAGGCATGTTTTAACGAAGCGTTTCGTAAAAACCTCGAACCTGTGATATCTGCACGCTTGGCTGCAGATGTGTTTTTTTCTTTTTCGTTGTGTATCGATATAAATTGAATTAAATTGCACTGAGATAAAAATAAAATAAAATATATAGCAAAATTATATTTTTGATTGATTCGATTTTGTTATTGAATAGATTCATAAATTATATAAATATGAGAGTAATTTAATTTCCTATAGTATGAATAAATACTTGTCGCAAATAAATCTTAGTAAAGTGGTGCAAATTTTAATTTCTTTTGTTCGAAAACAGATCATTATCGTTAATATTATCAATAGCTTTGAATAGCGTGACAATTTCGCCGTCGTCGGCTCTTGGCGGATATTCCCAGCGGGTGTTCCTTCGACGAATCGCAAAATCGCAATATCGCGAGTCCGAGACTGGGACTTGACGAGCGAGATAATTCATCCCTGAAAAGGTTAATCGCAGCAGGACTCGAGCTTCTTTCGCTTCCGGCGAGTGGCTTGCGAGAGGAAGAAAAAGAGGGCGAAAAAGGCGGGGCAGGAGGAGGAGGTGGAGAGATGGAGGAAGAGGAGAAGATAGTCCGAACTTTTCGGTATTTCGCTCACGCACGCATGCACGCGAGCACGCATGCACGCACGCACGCACGCACGGACGGACGAACGGACGTACTTCGCTTGCATGCGATAAAAATGCGTTGCAAAAATCGCGTTCTACGAAGAAATCGTTCCCAGTCATCGATAAACTTCAATGAAAGATATTTCCGTTTGATTATACGTATCATTATTTGCACATCGCACGCGTATTGACAGATCTGTGTTGCGTTATTAACGATTTTGAAGTTTATGCGAAAGTGGCACGAATGACGGATATATTAATTTCTGGAAAGAAATTTTTAGTTGGTTTAAATTAATATATTTTTACTATAATTAATATACGATTTTAAATAAATATATTTCTTATATATATAAATTAATAAATAAATTTTTTTTCTTAAATTACAATATTTTCTCAAATACGTAATGAAAAAAAAATGATCGAGAAATCATTAATTTGCAAAAAATATTACCTATATTTTATGCAATTATAAATGATATAATTATATAACTTATACAATTATCAATTAATAATTTTTATAATTATAAAATGATGTATCTGTTATATAATGTTGGAATTACGTATAAATCATGTAATTTTTTATCGATAACCTGTTTACAGAATAATTCACATCGACAAGCATTGAATATAATTAATAATTATGCCTTAAAGAAAGAGAGAGAAAGAAAGCACTGGAATTTGTAGAAAATTATGATAGAAACAGTTAATAAGGAGCTTAATTGTTTTAAATGCATTTGTTTTAAATCAATTTAGCAATTTAATTCTCAATACGCATATCGAAAGATCTATCGAATCACTGTGTACATATATTTACGAGATATATTGTTTGCATAAGGGAAAAATCTTAAATTCGCGTTGAACCATAACGACCTCGCGCGATTGAGGAACGTTACATAATTCATTACGATAAAAATACTAATTAGAAACTAATTTATTATTATTACTATCTTGGTAATGATAGAGCAACGAGATCGCGTAGTATCTTGATAAATTATCTGAAGCTTATCGATGTGAATTATTCTGGAATTTTGACGGTTAATCGTTAACGGAATCATGAACTCCCAGTTCTAATAACGGAGAAGCTAAGAAATTTGACAGCTAATTTAGAATTCGTCGCAATGCGATTCCTGATACACAGCACGCAGCAAAGATTATCGGACCGTCGTTTCCTTTGCGAAAATCGCCGACGATACACAAGAAGGTCGGAACCGTTATAATTTCGACGAGCCTCGATTATTTCGCGCGCGGTGTCGTTGATATACAAAAATGATCCTTATGTCGCTCGGCACTCGGGCAGACCAGTCTTAAAAATGACCGCGGAATAAGTTATACCGTATCTCCTTAGTGTTCTTGCAACATTGTATTACTCGAATTATAGCAATTTGCGGTAAAGAACGAGTTATTCGCCGAGCGGAATATCTTCGCCCGGTGCGTTGAGATTGTCGACCATCAGCGTCAAAGCGTTTCCTCGCATAAATTCAAGCCAAGTACTTTAATAATGATAAAACGGAGCGCGTCGCGAGAAAGTAGCTGTCAGTTCTTAAAGTATGAAGATATCGAGATTTTTTTATGGATCTCCGAAGTAAAGCGTAAGTATACCCCGGCGGTGGCGAATGATCAAAGTAATCGTCGTATCTCTTTATATTTAGTAAAAAAGAAGTAGAACGCTATGTGACAATATAATGACCTTAATCGGTCACCTGGTAGCCACTCCGCCAGGTCGATCCGTCGACGTCCCCCGGGAAAATCGCGCCGCGCGATACGGCTTTAAGGCCGCGGCGAGCGTTCTCGGTAGTCGCTCACCTGTTGCGATGCCCGTTCCAGCCGCAGGTGGGGCCGTGGGTGGGAGTGCTCCAGGTAAGAGGCTGCAGTTTGATAAAAAGGAAGATACCTCCCTTCCTCTCCTCTCTCTCTCCCGTAGCAATGCTCTTCCTCAGAAAGAGGAAAAAAAGGCGGGCGGAATGGAGAGAATCGAGAGAGAGGGAGAGAGAGAGATAGAGAGAGAGAGAGAAGGGAAAGAGAGGAATGGGACCTCACTTTTACTTGCGAGGGAAGAGGAAGAGGTCGAAGGGAGTCCACCAGGCTGCCAGGCTGGCTGGCACGCTACGTGAGCGGCATGCACGCACATCGTCCCTCTTTCTTCTCGTTCCCCTATCCCCCTTCCCTTCCCCCACATCACTCGCATACACATCGTATTCTTCTTCTTTCTCCACCACTTTTGCCATCGACTTCTTCTTCTTCTTCGTTTATCAAGATTCGCTGCGTCCCTCGCAACAACCTAGGCTTTTTCTATTCACTGTAGTGCGATTTTAGCGATCACCTTAACGAGGGAGGCAATCGAGATGCTCGATCCAACTGTTATTAATTGTCGCATGAATTTGTGACTCGCGATAACCGATGCATAATCGTGTCATTACATCCTTATGAATAGTAATAAGAATATCCATGTAAATTAGATAAACGAAGAGCACAGGTAAGAAAATAAACATCGTGCAGCGGTGAATTTGACACGTGCGATCATATGCTTGTGTGCACAAGGGAGGAATATTCGATAAAATAGAGAACGAGCAACGTCGAGATTAATTGGCTCGATATTTGCCGTACGTAATGACTGAATATCTACGCGATAGCAATTGATTATGAAAAATTTCGCTTTGCTTTATCGATGCGATCCGACGATCCGATAATCGGGAATCAGATATCGGCACGTCATTCGACACACACACATACAGACACACGGATCGTTTAGTGTTTATCCTCATTCAATGGATATCCTCTCGCGGCGGATAGATAATAATTTGAAACTAATGCAACGTACATCCAGTGTATAATGAAAAGTCAATCATCCGCTCGCGAAGGTGTAATCCAATCTGAAGACTCGTTTGTGTTTGTTTTCATCAAAAATACTCCGTTAATAAGACGAGCCTGATTAAAATCGATATAGATGCTTAGGATATCCCGTCGATCCAGAAATCTTCTGAAGTAAAGTACTCTAGGTTGAAATTAATAACTGATACGCGCATACATGTGTATATAGTATATATGGGTATGTGTGTGCATCAACAACCCCTGTTCACCGGCGCGGGGTTATTAATAATCGCTGTTTATGAAACTGTTAATGATATACTCACTTTGCGACAAGCGGTACTTGTAGTCAGTCAAGGTGTCACCGAATAAACAGCGACGATCCATAATCGTAAATGATATCTACGAGAACGAGAGCGCGAGTGTTGCACGCTAACTCGTTGAAATAAATTGTATGCGTGTATGTTGCACCTGCACCTACGCCCCGATACTTTAAATACGAACTTCGCTCGTGAAGGTCTTTCTCGTAGGATCGCAAGAACAAAGTATATAAATCGAAATGAGATGTAGAATTTCTTGTTTACACATCCCTTGCTAGAACTCTTTTCAGGGATGAAGATTCTACTTGCAACAAGTAGACTTGTCGTTTTCTCTTCCAAGCTATATTAATATTTGTAATATCGATTCTCGATCATAATTAACAGAAATACATAAAACCGTATGGTTCCAATGTATAAAAATATAATACATGTGGTATCAACTTATGCAAAATTTATGTGCTTACTCGCACATATCATCCTAAAGGATGTGTGATAGATTGTGTGTACATGAATCTAGAAGATTAAGTTCTCTGATAATTTTCTCATTTTTTTTATGTACTACAAGATTTAAATATTTTACAAATTAAATTTAAATTTAAAATTTATTTTTTTTGTACAAATGTTGCTCATTTTGATAGAAATATTAATTTTTTGTAACTGACCGAATAAAATCTATTCCTAAGTACACATTATTATTATTATAGGCAACAAAAAATCTTGTCTTGATTGACGCGCAGATAAATGAAATATGAAGAATAAAATAAGATTTGCTGCTTAAAATACTGATGTTTCAAGAAACGTCTCTTAATATCACCAAAATAAATCATAAGCTCTAGTAAATTTTCTCGCCAATATTGAAACGCATGCAAATCACTTGAACGTCTCAGTTTCCGTCGTAAATATACGTATGTGGTGCAAACACCACCGTCCCTTTACCACGTGGAAAGATCAAAATGACAATGTTGTGCTTCGATTGCCCTCGGGCGCGTATCTAGGCGCCGCATAAATTGCATGTAAATTGTTGCCTTTGCGACTTGTTTATCATTTACAGCACGCAATAGCTACCACCTATGCTAAATTAGCAATGCTACTTTAATCATAAAATTAGAATATTTCAAGCACGAGATATGCATTATTCCCTGTTATAAATTCACGTCCGCCTGGAACCTATAAATTCACCAGTAGCATACCATGTATAAAGGCAAATTTATCCGGCGAAATATCTAAAGTAAATGACGTCACGTTACGAAAAAACGTTCCTAAATACGCGATACGTGGAATAATTAAACCTAATGGACGTCGATTATAAAAATTTTCACGCTATTCTGAAATAATGGCTCGTCTTGAGAAAAATTAGAATTCAATTTCTACCTCGACATATATCGCGCGTATCGTCTTAATGCGACTTGTAGAATCGGCTGTGATATGTTTCTCTCCAAGCGTGTGTTATTCACCGTATGTGAAACAGTTATTTTATTCCGACTCTACTGAAGCGGAAAGAGCATAGATAGATAAATCGCAGGGCTACGTAAGAACACGACGATGCTTTTCGGAGGCATAACTAACACGAGGTATCTTCGGGAACCTACGTCCTTGTAGCTCGTACACGTGGTGTATGCTCGGCTGTCGTGCGACCTGCACGTGCGCATTAAATGCGATACTTATGTGCAGTTAATATGCCCCGCGGCGCGAGCACCCCGCCCCCCCGCCAGGCGAATTAATTCGAGCGGCCCCGTCGATGTAATTAATAATTAGTCGAATGCTTAATTAGTAAACGAGCATTTCGACCAATTAGATTGCGCCGAGATGAAGCTGTGAGTCGTCGCGCGTCTCCCGCTGAGAAAGATGATTCCGGCTGCTCTCTTCTGAGCAGCGCCGCACCCAAGATCCGTGTCCGTTGTCCACTCTTCTATCTCTTTCTCTCTCTTGTTGCCAACTAATTGCGAGATCTCGCGGCATGTAATTGGTCTTCCTTAATTAGACTTGCCCGAGTCTCCGCTCGTTTCAGAGTGTTAATTGGATTCAAGTCGACCAAGTTGAATAAGGCTCGCGCGCGAAACTAAATTTTCGTTCTTTCGAAAATCATGACGAAAACTATCGTCGATAGTTGCTAACTGTATGTATTTACCCTGGTTGGTCAATCAACTATCTTAATATATTGTAAGCATTTAAATTAAAAGGTCGCAAAGCGTATATCAACTTTTGTAATATTGAAGTAGATATCATCTTTTAACTTAAGAATATATATTTGTTATATAATGTATTAAAAAATAAAATATATTTTACTTTCATTGTAAATATCTTAATTATAATAGGTAAAATTTTACATTCAAGAATCATTTTTATAATTTACCTGATGGCTAAAAAATAAATGATATTAAAAACACATATAAATATAAGAGATTTAACTAAAGAGAAATATATAAAATAATAAAATAAATTTTATATAAGTTTTATGGCGTAAAGAGCTCTGCGTGACTCAAGAAACAGTTAAAGTTTTATGATTCAATGTGTTTCATGCTTTAATTATTTATTTCGTTTGAAACGATAAATAATTTATTTTTGTGTGTTTTGCTTTGGGTACGAAAGTATTCTTACAACTTGCTATGATGGCAACAGCGTTAGAAGAACAACTGTCTTTTCCCCGGAGTCACTTTTTTGCCACAATGTTTTTCGAAGCGGCGTAAAAGGCGAACCAGCTTCTGCGTAGGCAGGTGGATCACCTGCAACCATCTCGAATGCCGGGGCGAATCCGGCAGCTCATACGCGAAAATTAGGGTAAACCGGTGAGGAGGAGGTAGAAGGCAAGAAAAAGCGTGGGGGCACTTGAGCAGACCCGTTCGATGATCTTTTGCCGGCAGCCGTAAAGAAATTCGTGAAGGAAATTCTTGTTGATGCAAGATCACAAAAAGTCGCACCACAAATTTCATCTTTCGATGAAGAGGAAAATAATGTATCAAAACATGAATATTTTCGAAGATTGAAACATTTAAATAGCTTTTGTATGAATAATTTTATATTATTTTATAAATTATATTTTATTCGATTTTAATCGATTTTATTTGAAACAAAGATTTTTTATTGATGTCTCATTAGATTTTGCATAAATTAATATTTTTGTAATTTTAACTTTTTCTTTACTATAGAAAGACGTAACTTTGCATTTTAACACTATTACCTCTTTAAAATTTATTTATTATTTTATAAATATATATAATAAATAATGTATTTTAAAATATATTAAATAATAATATACTTAAATATCTCTCTTTCTCTTTCTTTTCATTGTATTAAATTACTTTATAAATTCAATTTTAACACATTTTTCTTATATCAAAACGAAATAATACATTGTTCTATTCTCTTTTTGTTTATCTCCACTTCTATACTGGACTTCAACCACGTGATATCCCTTTAGGAACTAACAGGTGAGCGTGCGACGGATAATAGTTGAGGTGAAAGGTGAAACACACTGGAAGTGACAGAAATGCATAATCGTATGTCTTCCTCTCGAGCCGTCAACTGTAAAATGCGCCCACTCGCGTGCGCAACTTTATGCTCTAACAATTTTAAAAACTCGATTGCGATCGTTAAGATTTGTTGTAAATATATGTGTAATGTAAGTTAGGAAAATCATATATATATATATATATATATTGTCATTTAAATCTCTCCATTTTTTGCACAATTTTTCTTGATTTGATTTCTACAAAGGATTTTTTCTATATTTTAGCGAGGTAAAACATTATTTTATTTTACAAATTTTCATATTTTCTTTAAGATGGAAATTCATATTCATTTCTTCACAAATAATCTTTTGAATGTTATCAAGTCTATTTTCAACAAAATTTTTTTCTGGCAAATCTTTGATATTAATTTATAATAATTAATTTTTAATAATATATAATAATTTGTAATAATTTATTTCACATAGAAACAGAAGGAATTATATTTTCAAATATTGTCAAATTAATTATAAATATTTACAAAAGTTTCTACTTTTTAAAGAGAGATGTCCGAAAAATTTGGGACACGTGAAATTCTTCAAATTTGACCGATTTAATCGACAAAAGCAAAAATCTTGGTTCGCGCGAAAACTGCGTAGCTTGTCTTAAAGTATCCTTGACGGACGTGCAGAAGGGTTACTGCACCGCGAGGTGAAACCAGGACCGGACGTTGGTAGCCGAAGAGTAGCCCCTGTGGTAGCCGCGGAGTGGTAGCCCAAGGCTACTAGAAGATTGCCGGCAGACAGGTGGGTGAGGCGAAAGGATGGCTGAGGTAAAAGGTAGTAGATGGTGTTGTATGCCCCTCTTACCTCCGGTCTCCTCCTTCTTTTCCTTCTTCTTCTTCTTCTTTCGGGGCCCCTTTTCTCGGGGCCCACTTAGCCGCACGCGAGCCTCCGAGTGCCCGGATAGAAGCCGAGTCCTCCTCTTTCCTTCTCCCTCTTTCTTCGTCTTTCTTTCTTCTTCTCTCTATCTCTTTATATATATATTCGACTTCCAGCGTACCGAGCGCGCACGAGAGGGAGGATACGGAGGAGACGAGAGGCAAGGGGCGGTGATGGTGAACGGCGAGGGTAGGGGAACCCGTAGGGGAGAAAAGAGGAGTCGAAAACAGAGCGAGAGGAGCCAACGCAGGAGGCATTAACCATGGATTTATTCGGACGAGAAGCCCCGAAATTGCCCGATTACAGTATTACACGCCGCGGACAAGCGGACGGTGAGAGCGGAGGACGCGGGAGGAGATGGACGGCGAAGGAGAGAGGGAGGAAGGGGGGTCGAAAGGGGAGTTTCTGTTGTAAAACCGAGATGTTGCGAGACGTAGGCGATGCACCGAGCAATCGGCCGACTCCGTGGCTCTAGCAACAGCGGAGAGCTGATGCCGTTCCTCTTTTGAGGGTGGCAATTTGCGGTAATATCGCCAACGACGAGGTAGCGCCCGTAATGGGGCCCCAGGGGCCCCACCGGTGCAACGCGTAACTTAGCTATCGCCTGCCTCGCGGCGTGTTCGACGATCTTTCCCCGAAGGGAGCTCTCGTCTTCTCGATGACAACCGCACGTGATCGCTAGTATCGATGATGATTCGATTCCGTTCTTTATTTTTTTACGAATGAATGGAAATTGCTTGCAATGAGACGAGGAGCGAAATGTTCTACGATAGAACAGAATATGATACATACATTGCCTGGTCGCACTTTTTATCAAATATTTTTATCAAATATTTTATCAAATTTTTTTATCAAATATTTTTTTTACACCAGGACAATTTTTAAAAATTTGAATGAATAAATATATCTTGAAAATTATCTCTTTATTTTTTTTTCTCATCTTTTGACATTCTAAAACTGAAAAATAGATAACGTTAAAATAGTGCCTCCTTATTTTCCAATATGTAGATCAGAAGCGAGTCGATGTTGCGCGTTACAAAAATTCGCACATGCGTATCGGATAATCCTTTCCTCGTCCCGGAGGCTAGAAACCGCCTAGAAGTCGCGAGCACAATTACCGGTATGTTCTAATCGCTCGTACATACCGAGACACGTGGAAGGAGAGAGGAGGGAATCGTTTGTTCTGCATCGCGGACTCTTGGAAGTCTCACAACCTGTTCACATGAGACGGTATCGCCAAGGCTCGCCGCAGCCTTGCCCTGAGCTATACGCGGTATATAAACTCTCGTTTCGAACGGGTTCCTCCTCTCTCTCGGTTACGGCTCTTCATCGGCCCCGGCGAGAAGTCTCACTCCCAGCCTCCGCCGGTGCTATCCGCATCGGGGATCGTGTACCGCGTCCGCCCCCTCCGCGTCCCGTTTCGTCGTCGACGCGTACTGCTCTCTTCCGCGTGTTACATTCCTCGCCGCCGCACAAGTTTGACGTTTTTTACGATACCTGCGCGCTTTGCGCGTTCGTCTAGTTCAATCTAAGGAAGAATCATGCGAACCGGAAACTTCCAACCGTGATTCTTCAGCCTTACGTGTATAACTCGTTGTATCAGAAATTGTAGACATTTTCTAGGAAACTATTGGATAAATTCAAAATTTTCTCAATAAGTAAGATTAATAAAATTAATAACGATCACGGAAGCTTTAAGAATCATAAATTTATTAAGATAGCATTAGAACTATCTAATTTTGATTTTTTTGAAGAGTCTCGAGCTTCTTCAGCCGATTGGCCAGTATTTTGATGACTTTGGGCGAAAATCCGAAAATAACTAATAAAATATTTACGAGTCGATAATGTAACGAAAAATAAATGACATACTGTCACATTATAACTCTCTCATATAAAGTAGCACACCCATAAATATTTTCGCCCATAAATCTTTAATTACCGTACATTCCTACAGGTGCTTATCGAGCTTCCTGTCGTTCCCAGCGTTTTTATTTTTTAACCCGTTCAGCCTCCATCGCGCCTCTCGTTCGAATGTATTTGTCTTCTCGCTCGCGGTTGTTAATTATACACTGCCACGCGAGCTGCGTCCTACGCGGCTATAAACAGCGGCTGTACTGCTTCGTTGAAACTACCATCCCTCGCGCGCTTGTTATTGTCGCGCGTTCACCGAACGTCGAGGTGAGGAACGCCTCGCAGTCGCCGTGAAACTGATGTTTGCTGTGCCTCTTCGTGCCCGGGATGAGAAATAGCCGGACTTTGAACTCTCACGGCAATCGGAATGATTCGTCGCGGAGAAGAGATGGTTCCATCCCGCCAAACATCTCGGTTACCCGAGACACCCCGTGTTAGCCTCTTATGTTTTCCAAAACAGGAGCCGTCCGCATCATCGGAATACGATTAATCTTCAGATCCGTAAGCCACGGCTGTTATCCAGCATCCGTCGAGCTCCTGATGATCGGCCGAGCGGGGTTTCGTGCTGATCCGACGTTAAGATACGTCCGACCTGGCTAGATGCGGGTTGGAGATCTGGTAGACGTCATAGACCGGCTGTTGTGCGCGCGAGACATTAGAACGTCAGTGCCGGTAGC
Source organism: Camponotus vicinus (assembly GCF_025532165.1). NCBI lineage: Eukaryota > Metazoa > Arthropoda > Insecta > Hymenoptera > Formicidae > Camponotus > Camponotus vicinus. The sequence goes on from NW_028141945.1 coordinate 16,324,239, forward strand.
CGCTGCAGGAGATGGATGCGTTTCCGATGAGCGACGTTCCCTCCCCGCAAACCTCTAGATGGAAGATGATGCTCTAAAGATGATGCTGCTTTAGAGAGGATTCTAGAGATCTACTTAATGCACTCGTGTCTGGATTCGTTTAAATTCAAAGAGAAATTGAGGACTGGAAATTATTACATTTCAACGCATCCATAGTCAAAATTAAAATGTATCATTTAATTAATGACGTTGTTTTATATATTAGTGTGTCAACTTTACCCTTTATACATATATTTTTTTTCTCAATAAATAAATTTTCTACATTTTCTTCATTTTCTTCATTTTTTCTCCATTTTCTTCATTTCTTCATTTTTTCATTTTATTCTTCATTTCTCAATAAATAAATTTTCTTCATTTTCTTCATTTTATAAAGCATTTATTTACATTCAAATCAAATTTGTTCTCATAGCAATAATTAAAAATTGCTAGTATAGAATATTAATGAGATATTAATTAAATATTAAATATATTTGTTTTCATAGCAATTAATTAAAAATTGCTACTATAAAATAAAAAATTCTAAAACTAAAGATTTGTGTAAAGCTGGAGGTTTCTAATAATTCCAATTAACAATCCTCGCGAGACGGACCATAAAGCGGCTACGAGCGTAACGTAGTAAAAAGAAGAAGAAGAAAAAGAAGCAGAAAATGATTGATAAGCTGCGCGCGGCTATGACGAGCGAGGGCGCCTGGAAAAAGCGACAGAGGGAAATTAACCGAGATGAAACGAGGACGAGAGCGAGGTCGGTTCGCTGACGAGGCAGAAGAGCAGCGTATAATGCTCGCGAGAGGAGAAGCGAGCTGTGCGCTCGAGGCGAGTTGTGTCGGGGCCTTATGGGTAGCAGGTAGTAACTGGCTGCCGGTTCGCGCGCGCGTCTATCAGGCCCCTTTGTCATTGTCAATATTCCAAGGGAAGGTACAGATTATCTGGTGACTGATGGTCCATTCGCGTACCCATTGAATCTATGGCCGCGATACTCGCGGACCTGAACCGACACACAACGCTATATCTCTTTTCCTATGAGATTCGCCGATTCTTTCCTTCGTCTTTTCCGTTTATTGAGTTAAGTCTCTTTGTGAGCGATTTTCTAGATTCATTTTATTTTTTAAAATCTTTTTCATATATTCTCTTAAATTAATGTTATTATTATTGAGAAGTAGTGAATAATTGTTGGTTTTTATTAGAAAAATATGACATATTGCTTAGTGAAATTTCACTGAAAGAATCAATTAGTAATGCTGGCTGTTTTAAATAGTAATATTTTAAATGCGTTTTATATTATATTATTATCTTGAGAAATTAATTTTTATATATTTAGTTTAGAAACATCTAAAAATCTGACTATAATAAAAAATAATAAAAATCTTGTTCATTTTTATAAATTTATCATATTCTGAGTGAACTAATTCAATTTAAGAGAGAACTTGTATACTTTCATGTATCTCTTGCTCTTCTTTACAGAGATTATTTCTTTTATCTCTGTATTTTTTATCATCAAATATTCGCACATTTTTGTTCTTATTTTTGACCGCTCTTAATCTTGTGTTTATTTCTTTTTCACTTTGATCGGCTATTTTAATGCAATGCCATTCGCTTTATCTTGTTTCGTGTCTCTCTTCCTTTCTCTCCTCTATGCTGCTACCACCATCAGTTTATTGTTTCGAGATTAGAGATACGAGATGCCTTTCAAGCGAGCAGGAGTTATGGTGACTGTCGATATAGTGCATACTTCGTACAACACTTTTATCTTCTAAGGTGAGCGCATCCGCGCGTACAGTCGACGATCCTGTCATAATCGATAATAATACAACATGATTGATACCGTATGGTTAGCTAATACAGAGCTATTCATCTTGATTATTCCAAGTAAAGCCAGATTTTCTTAGTCGTTATAATAAATTCTTGAGACAGAATCATTTATATGCGATTTAACATTTAAATCGAAATAACATAATGCATATAATAATGCGTATAATATTTTAAAATATGTAAAGTTAATAGATCTGATGAAAAAGATATCTAAAATACTCAGACGATTACACGTGGCAGCTCCACTTTTGTGGCAAATGAAGCGATTTCACTGAAATATCCGATCTTACTTGCGTTTAGCTGAGAGCCATCGTAAACGTTTCATCAACGTTATACGATTCAGCCCATTTCCTCCTACTAGCGCGATTTTACCGAGACAAATCACGAGTCCACGAACATAAAGAACGATGCGAACGCGTAGGAACGACTGCAACAAAGTAAGGGAAGAAATCGATGTAATCCGATCAACATTTTGTAGGAATATTCCTGCACCGCGGGGGAATTTACAAGGGCAATTTGCGGGGAATCGAGCGAAATCGCCGCTTAATGCCGTCACGTAGATTTCTCGCTGCCGATCTCGGAGCGCATTCGCGCATTGCTGTCGGGGAAACCGATCGATATCAGGGACGACTTGCCTCGTTTCGATGATCGTGCCGAGGTTATCGAGGATCATGACCCCTCGATTTCGCGAATTATTATCACCGGGATGCGATAGTCAGCTATCGAAAGCACGCGAAAGATCGTGACCTTAAAATCGAGCCTAACCCGGATCTTAACAAGATTGTTTCTTAATTTATTTTTCAAGGAAACAGACGCTGTCATTCTTATCACTGATGCGACTAAAAATATTTCTCTCATATCGGGATTAATTATTAAATAATAAAGATGGCACAGTAGAATATTTTTAGCGCTTAGATAAAGCTGAAAAATATTTCAGCCGCAAATTAATTAGGTTTCTTGAGATTTAACGACATTATTTCTGCGCGCTTTGCATTTAGCTTCGTTGATGTCGAAATTATTTGCGATTCGCGGCTGAAACCAAAGGTTTCAAGCTGTAATAGCTAAATCGATTACAATCGGTGATAGATTCTGACTGATGGTGGTCCATGAGTTATCTTACCAATCACAAGAACGGTTATCGCTCTTCCGCCGGTTCGTGTCCATCACGAAGGCACGGAAGGGAAAACACAGATCTTTCCGCCTAGGTTGAGCCGACGGTGACGATGGGACTTTATACCATGATGGAGCGGCTGTCCGAGTCCGGTAGGTCTCACTGTCGAAATCGTCACGTCACTAACAGTTACCTGTGTTACCAGTGTTACTGGTTATCGATACGCATCTCTCCTTCCTCGGACTTGCTTCTCTTCCGTTCTTTCTTTCTTTCCTTTCTTCTTTCTTCATTGCGTCGCGTCCGCTCTCCTTCAGATCTGTAAGCCAGATGACATCTTGTATCGCATAATGGGCTACGTTAGAAGAATAAATTATACGACTCTGGAATCTTCCCCAGACGTCTGACTTATACGCCTTCCGGGGTTCTTGTTTACAAATATATTTGTCCATGGTGATGAATGCTCGTCAATTAAAGTCGCCAGAATCCGATTTTGTTGGACTTGAAAAAATAATGAAGTCCCTTGTTGCGGAAGAAATGAATTTTGATAACGAAACTATCTTTTATTACCTGACCAATGTATGCTGACCTGACTGATTTTAAACAAGCATATTGAGATAATTATTGATGTAACAATTTTTCATTGAAATTGCATTAATTGATCAAGTGACATTCAAGTTCATTTTTAAGCAAACGATCGCAAAAAAAATAAGGCTGTTATCGGATACACGAACGTTTTATAAGCTTGTACGAATCATCTTTCGAGCAACATTGTCATTACGCCATTTCCGATTACCAGGAGAGTATTTTCCCGTGTGAGAAATCTTGGTGGCCTCGAGGGAACTCGGGTTATCTACATCGCCCGTCGTCGCTTCCAAGATCAGCCGAATCTATGGGCACGATCTCAGTAGGAAGAGGAAAAGCGATGCAGACGCGCGTCTAGTCGGACAAAAAGCGAATGGCAGAGAGAGGCGCGCTTATAGTTTCGCGCCGGCTGACAGCTGGACAATCGCCAGGAGGGAAGAAGGGATTATAGAAACTGAGATTACCGTGGAAACGACTCGGCTCGCGGGTGCTTAACGGTAATTGGTGAGCGCGAGTAAATGCACAGCGAGTGCGTGCACAAGCTCGCATACGTGCGTAGCAAGGGCGAGACCGTCTGACAACTAATGAAAGTTAAGCTCTCTCGATTCTTTTGTCGCAGATTTCCGCAGGGTAATCTCAATATTATTTAAATAATTATAATAATCAATTTTTTTAAATATTTTAATAAAATATTAAAGTATTAAAAAGATATTAATAATAATATTTAAAAAATAATTTCTCCCATGTTTAAACAAGTATTTTTAAAGAATTATATCGTTTCACTACACAATTTTATATTACTAATATATATACTATACTGTATAAATTTAGACAGTTACATGTATTCTTGCGTTGTTTCAAGGCTTGAAAAGTCATCAACCTCATCCAGTATCTATCTACCACTCTCGTGATAGTTTCTCTCTCGCTTATACGTCAAATAAATCGACTCGCAATGCGATATCCACTCACGTACCACTTTCCTTTCATAGCGCGTAAGCAAGCAAATGTACTTCAGTACAGTCGAGGCAGTGGAAAAATCGAAACCGTCCATCTGCCGTGTCGAACTCTGACCTACGCGCCTTTGCTTTCTACGTCGCTCGGACACCGCGGATCTGAATTATCCGTTGTGGTGAGCAGCCGGATGTCCGTTCTGCGGAAATAAGGACTTTGATGTGGTGCTTATATCGTCGTTGCCTTTCTCCCGCGCGCATTATAATGCATGCTCATTATAATATGGACAGCATCATAATTGAGTCGCTTCCATTGGAGAGAAAAAGAAAGAGAGAACTCACAATATGTTACACGATAATGAATAATCTTCAAGATTGTTGAAAAAGTTTCCTTTTACATAACGATTGTTTGAAGAGAAAGTTTTACACAGATGTTTTATATATCGCTTATGATGCATTATGTATGATTAATGCGTAAATTTTTTAGACGCGCACAAGTCTATGCATTCTTTGTCTCGTACAAAAGTTAGTCACGCTCCCGGCGTCTCGTGGTACGCGTGCAACGAGCTTCCAACGGAAACCAGACGAGAAAAAAAAACGGAGCAAAATGTGCGAGGAAGAACTGTCCTCCCGATTCCGTAAACTTTGACCCGTAACCGAGCTCGATTCTCGACAGTGATGCATCGCATCCTGTCGTTGGCCCGTATTCCACGGTGAGTCTTCTTCCTCTTCTTCTTGTTCTTCTCGTCCTCCTCTTTACTTCTTCTTCGAGAGCGGCCTCTTCTCATTTTTGTTTTCCCACTTCCCTCCGTCGAGTGCGTGGCAAGTGCACTGACTCATTGTCAGAAGGAGCGAGGGCTTAGTCAGTGGCTGGCATGCGTACATGAAGAAGAAGAAGAAGAAGAAGAAGAAGACGAAGAAGCAGTGGCGGCAGCGGTGTACGAAGACGAAGAAGAAGACGAAGACGAGGAAGAGACTATTACAATAGAGGAAGTCTGTCCGCCGGGGCGTAGGCGCTGCTTTCCGATTCTTTTTCTCGTCGATGCTTCTTTGGACCGCCTTTACTCTACCCCCGTTCCACTTTACTCATTTTTCTACCCATCTTTTGCCCCTTTGTCTCCGATCAGGCCTCCTGATGGCCTTTTTGCGCGAGATGCGCCGGTGGCGAGGGCGAAAATAACAGGCGCGAATGCCGAGGAAGAAAAGGAGAAGCACGGAACAAACCCAGTCCTATCCAAGGACTGTTTATCGCGGCTTAGTGGATCGAAAGATCAACTAAATATAAACGGATGATAATGTGATAGAGCTTTTCTCTCTCTCCTTCTCTCTCTTTCTTTCTTACTCTTGCGCCGTTTGAAGCAGAAGGCACAGTTAAATTTTTATGAATTTAATAATAGGCATTTCGTAAACACGTTCATCAAATTTCTTTAGCAAATCGTTAACGCGATAGTACAATGATTTAAATTGTTACATAATAGTATCTAAATTGTTATATCTAAGAAATTTAAAAAATAATTTACCAAGACTCATACATTTTTTAGACAAACACAAATTTTTTTAAAAATGCACGTTTTATCAATAATTATTAAATTTTAATATTTATGTCACATTTCGCGCAATTATTCATATTTATTATAAAGGAAATTTGTAATAAATTTTTATAGTATATTTGTAATAAATTTTTAGATAAGGATTTTGTAAATAAAAATTTGATTAATCAATTTTCTTATTCTTTTTTTAGACTCCGCAGAATACAAAATGTACACAATTGAATGTAATGTCACGCGCAAGAGAGCAAGATTATTAGCGTTTAAAGTGAAGATTACCGAAGCTCGAACTAATTATTCAGCGTCGTTCCTTCTCAATCGTCATGCGACATCTTACATTCGTATTTATGCGGACGTTGACGCGTCGCGGATGCGCGGCCGCCGCTAATAAATGCGGTTGCACTTTCGCGACGGCATGCGCGCGTTTGCGACGTACCCGGCTTAAATCGACCGACGAAAGAATACGGATCACAGAATTATTACCTACGTGGGCCATTGTTTGCGCTCTCATTGGCATTCATGGAGTACGCAGCCTTGCGTCCTATCAATGGCATAATACCCGATGCTATTATGAGTTATCGCGCTATTGTCTATTCAGCAGCGTATACCCACTCTTAAAACGCCTTAATACGTTTTCCGGATTGCTTTGAATAATTTGGAGAACACCTATGAGCTTCTCGCAAGTATGTTCTGTACCTTTCCACGTACCTTTTACAATTACCAATATGTTGGGTTTATAGGTTTTTGGTTGATTGGAATTCTCATCTTGATTATCATTAATAGTTTATATAGTTATTTATCGAATTATTAAATATTTTGAAATAATCTAAGCATATTGCTTGTTTGAAAATTTTGGAGCAAGCTAAATTTCATATCCCTACGAAAGCTAGAATTATTTCATGAGAGAATCAATTCGTATTTGTTACAGAAAATTGTTGTAAAAATTACGCCCCTATTATATATTTTTCGATTTAATAAATTTTTCCATAAATGTCATTTATAGAAAAATAGTAAATGTAATTATTTTATTATCTTTAATAATTGTTCTATTAATTTTTTTTATTTTGATACCGTCATTAAACTTAGGTTCTTAATATCATCTTGTGGATTATGCAATTTCCAAGTTTCATTTGCAAATTCATTTCGTTTCGTCCGTCTCTAATCATCATTAAGTGACATCTGATGATTTTAGTATCGCTGCCAATCAGTCATATAATAGCGTCGCGGACAATGCGGAAATCGTCAGAAAGGTGCCACGGTAACGTCGAAAGATAGACGCTAGAGAGAATCGCTCATAGCATCGCGGTCGTTATCTTTAGAAGACGAGAGAGAGAAACGGAAGGGAGAAAAAAAAGGATAAACTCGTAAATCGCCGCAGTCGGGAGCGAGGGAAGCCGCGGGAAAAATAATCACGCACGCAGTTTGGCGCACGCAAGGAAGGGAACGGGGTTCCTTCGCGAACGGTTACGCCGGTCTCGCGTTTAACGCACGCGTGTGCGTTACGCGTCGTCGTCCCCCTCCCCCCCTCCTCCCTCCTCCCGTCGCGCTGCATATACGCCGGGGACAATTGCGTTTTGCGGCAGGGGAAAGGCATATCTGCATACACACGGCATAATACAATTTGCGCGACCCGTCTCCTGCGTCTACGCATCTCCTGCGACCGCGCGCTCTCGCCAACGCGCGTGACTACTACGCGGTGCGTTACGCCGCGGCTTACGTTGCGGTTCGCCGCTTGATGGAAAACGCACTTTTATCTCTCATCGCGGTGTATTACGCCTGCCGACGATTCAAGAGCCCACCTTTATACCCCACGGCGCACCGCACGTGTCGAAGACCTGACACGAGCGTTCTCACGCATATACGACGAGATTCAAGCGCGGCGATAACTGCTCGCACCTCGTCGCACCGCGTGACACAGCTGACGCGAGTTTTATGATTCTCGTCGCGATGTCGGAAAATACATTTTGACAGTACTCCATGTCACAATTGTGTATCAAATATTATGCTCACGGTACATGGTTTAAGAATAATTTTTTAAATTTTTTGATGACAAAAGTATCTCTCTAAATATCCTATCTTTAATGTCTAATTCATAAATTAAATAACTAATTTATTTTAAATGTCTAATTAATGTCTAATTTATTTTATTATTATTTTATATCTAATTTATAGTTTAAATAATTTTTAAATTTTTTGATGACAAAAATATCTCTCAAGATACCCTACCATTAACGTGTAACTTATAAATTAATATCTAATTTATTTTAAATGTCTAATTAATGTCTAATTTATTTTATTATTATTTTATATCTAATTTATATTTGAAATAATTTAAAAAATTTTTGATGATATAAAAATATCTCTCAAGATATTTTACTGTTAATGTCTAATTTTCTATAATTTGTCATAATTTTCAAGACTGTCAAAATTTAATTTAATTTTGACAGGTTTTTTCCTTGTTTAATTTTATACAAAATTAAATACATAGAAAATATATATTATAGATAATAGCATTTATAATAAAAAAAAGTCAAAGATTGAAAAGAGCAATACATTTATAATATTACGGATGTGGCTAAACGTGAATTTAATTCCTAATTTAATAAGTGTATATAATATATGCATTAAGTTTGGAAAGATTGATCAAATAGATCCGATTGCGAAGATGCAAAAAAACTTGAAAATTTCGATTACATTTCATCCCGATGTAAGAAGCAGGCAGTAATATTAGCTCGGAGGTTTTCTCGCTGGCAATCTAGAGAGCCTATTTTCGGGATATATCTCGAGAGCTTGCAGTCGCTATTACTGATTATACATGCCTTTCTCGCGCAAGGAAACGCTTTGTCAGGGTGTAGCACCAGAAACAACGGGGCTGTCGTCGGGTCGGCTTGAATTATACACGTGGAGGCTACTATTCCCATTAGGTGGTCGTTACGTCGCCGTGGAAGGTAGCTCCCCTGTATCGTCGCGATAGAGATACGTAGATCTGCCGATGGAGTGATTTATAGATAAGTAAATTGATACGTAAGTAAGTAGATAAAGAACAGACCGGTAATAAAAGATAGGTATTTTCAGCGCTATCCAGACGGTAATGATGCAAAGCGAAACGACCGTAAGACACGGCTCTTAGCGGTATTCGACGAGATTATAAGCAAAACAGGCTGCAATATGCAGAGGTTCGATGCACTTGCACACTATATTGTCTCGTTGCTCGACTATGTCGTTACGTGGTACAACAAATTTACCTTTATAGCGTGAAAATTGTATCTTTAGCTTAGAATCCTATTTCCAGTGTCGACAAATTTTTAAATTCTGCAAGGAAGGAAACAAAAATATTCATTGCTTCAATGATTGCTAATAAAGTTAAAGTTTTTTTTATCAAATCTCTCTCTCGCTCTCTCGGAATTTATCATGCAACAATACATTTATAACGTCGTTATATGATCTTTGATCGATATATATGAGCGACTCAACGGTTTCACAAGTACTCGCGAAAAGGTATTGCGAAAATAATGATCGCTACTGTTCGATGGTCGTCATTAACCAGATTAACAGTGGGAAATCGTTCTGTCCTCGATGCAGGGAGCCAGTTGCGAGGAATTATATCGGCGATTAGGGTGCTGTAAGCCCGCCTTCGTCGTGTACTCTTCGTCTTCTTTCGCTCTCCAGTTTCCTGACTTACCGCATCTTCCCTCTCTCGCCCTATTTTATCGCTTTTACTATCCCCGAGTAGCGAGCGCTATCGTTCTCGCCTAAGGAGAAGAACAAGAGTCATGAATAGAGACGAATATATCTCGTTCTTCCCCTTCTTTTTTCGTATTCTTAAGCTACGGACTCTCTCTGCGTCGAAAATTAATTTTTGTCTGACCTTAGACTGACTGTGCAACGTATATCAGCTTCATTTGCAATTTAATTAGATGCATCAATTAAGCTCATAAATCAATATTGCAAAAAAATTAAATTTACAGACAGTTATACAAAGTATTATAATATGCACTCTAAATGTATAATTAACGTAAAGTATTTTGGAACAGAAACAAGAAATTCTGCTTGTATACGAAAAGTCATATCGTTCATCGTAACTATGTAGCGTTATCTGAATCGCGAGAATTTTCAAGCATGCAACCTCCGTTATGTACACGTTATCTCGTCGCATTTGCGCACGTTTTACACTAGAAGGCATCGTTTCCCAAACTTTCGAATCTCCTTTCTAAAATTTTCACCTCCCAATTATCAAGGAAAGAAGCAAGAAGTACAACTTCCGACACTTCTTGGCATAAATCTTGAAATCGTGTAACATATCGAATAATTTCCGAAATAACGATCATAATCGTGCAGTAACGACGATGATCGTGAGCACAGTGGGTGGAAAAGTCAGTGTCGAAATACCGAAGATACTCGAGCGACCGTAGCTTCTCTGCCTATGTCGGACGAGCGAAGATACGTGGAGAGAATGAACGAGGAACGCATCATAATCTTCAAACCGCATCACGAATATAATTCACCCTCAAGACAACAGCGAGTTGTTATGTACGCGACGGCATCGCGCTTGGCCATCCCCTCGTGATCAGGTGGATCTTCCTTTCCAGGCATCCCCCGCGGCGACTTTAACGAGACAATTGCGACGCGAGAGAGCGGACCCCCCTGCGGGGTTCCCAAGTTCGACTCCTACGCGCCGACCAACGGTGGCGTGTCGCGGCCAGGCGTGTACGCAATTTGTCTCGTCCTCGGATAATTACGCCATTATGCCTACCTTCTTACCTTCCAGTCTTGTACCCTCGGCCCCCTCTTGTAAGGATCACGCTAGCCGTCCAGGCTTCGTTGCGCTCGCGACTGTCGTTTCGTCCTCTCTCTTTCTCTCCCATCTTCTACTCGTCTCTACTACCTCCTGTGCTCGAGCAACAAAACTTCTTGTCCTTTAAGTATTTTCCTCTCTCTCGCTCTTCTCAAATCTTCCACCTGTTATTCGTCTTCGTCTACGGTCGTCTCGAGGCACGCTATCTTAATTAATACGAGGGACACTTGGTCTGCCAGCTGATTTATGCCATTCGTCTATACTGTCTCTTCAGAGCTTTTTTCCTTCAGGGATCCTCGTCGAGGACGAAAGCCACTGCGACGTCGTTTGTCGCCTCGTTTGTATTATATTTAACGGCGCGTTAATAGTTGTCGCTTAGAATTATCGCGGATTCGTCGCACGAGTTTGCCGAACGACCATTTACATTCGTTGAACATACTACTTGTGCGATAACGACACTTAATCTACGCATGCATGGTTTTACTTAATTCTCTTTAATAAGTTAACAAGTTGTTGTGGAAATTTCTTTCAAGTACATTATTGCAAATTGTAAATTTTTTTACGCTACTATTAAAGAGACAGATATCAACATTTTCCTGTTCTTGTTCCTCATGATTTGTATCATAAAGTTCGGAATAAACTGCATCAATCTTGGAGCTAATCTTATTTTTGTACAAATATATATTTTTTTAGACTTACAAATTTTCTTGCAAGCATTTTTTTACAGCATCGAAAGAATAAACACCCGATAGTTTTGGCGGAAAGATACTATGTCGAGATACTAAGCTGCAAGATTCGACGTAACAGCGCGTGCAGATTCCACCTGTTCGACGCGATGACATCAGAAGAGGCCGTAGAAGTGACTCATAACTCGCGATATCCCGCTATCATTATGCGGTCATAATTTTACGAGGTGTTAAAATCGGGTGCGAATCTATGAACCGAGAAGCCGCGAATCGAGGGGGACGGGATCGCGACGATAATACGCGAGGATCGTCGTAAAATCCGCTGCCCGGCCACCAAATAGAATCGTATGAAATCGTGTAGAGACATCTTTATTGGAGGCTCCGTAGGACAGTTTAGAGATATCCTCAATCCCGCATAAATGTCGACTTGGCTCTCGATGAGCATAGCGATCTCTCGATAGCGGCGTCCGCCGCCTAACGATGTGACGATCCTTGAATTACGAGCAGCGACCGGCAATAAAGTGTTCTTTCGAAAGCTAAATCGCGTGATGTAATCTCGCGACGCGAACGAGGGTTGATGACCGTATTAATGGGATAATTAAATGTTAACGGTATCTCACCGAGAAGATATATTCACGGAAATCGTAGAGTTATTGGCTTCGCATGGGATTCAGGCGAAATATAAAGCTACGTGCGAAATGAGATATTTCACATGAATGTTATACACATGTAATGTATGATTAGGAAATCTCGCCTTGTTATTATATTTTTTGCACGCGTTGCATTTCGCATACGGAGACATTGAATGATTTAAGAAAAAAAGGAAATTAACTATTCGATATTAATTATTCGAGTTTACTTTCGAACAAGTTATTATTATAATCAATATGCTGACACTTTCAATCCAGATATGAGAAAATTTATGATCGTTTCAAAATGCACGATTATTCAATTATGCATTCGTAATAAAGTACTTGGTGAACATTATTAAGAAGCGTGTTAGATTGTTAAGTAAGCGGTAACTATTAATCCAAAAGAAAAGAATACATCACCTTTTGACCTTTGTTCGTGTCGCGGAATTAGGCGCGGTATCTGGCGTAATTAGGGATTACTACATTTCGCCAATTATCTTATCACGGTTAGAAACAACCTGTGTGGCGAGCTCGGCGGGACAGAGGATTTATGGTTCACCATGAACGCGACCGAGAAGGAACAAGGCTCCTTCGAGCGTCAAAAGTCGCACGCGAAGAAAATTATTAATTACCGACAATATTTTTGCGATAAATTTATGTATATATCTGCTTTAAGATATGATAGATAATGATTCCTGAATACACATGAAATTTCAAAGTGAGGAATCGAGTCCTATCTACGTCGTATTAATTCCCGCTGACCTGTCGAGGTCAAACTCCACCTGTTTTCACCTGCGTTCGACGGTCGGGCTCCGAATCGAATGTGGTTTTGATTCCTCCGCTTTGTGCACCGCTCCGAGCGTGGGCGAGGATCCCCGCGGTTCGCCAAGCTCGTCGACCTCCGCCGGTTCCAAGAAGTCGAAACGTGCGGCCATATCTCATACGAGAAAGGGGGATTTCGTGCACTTTGGGGCCTCTCTACGAATAATGTACACCGCCGTTGCTCATCGTCCAACCCCACGACCCCTAGGGATAGAGGCGATACCACGATTAGTAATCGCGTGTTACCACTCTCTTTCCTGCTCTTCCTCTTTTTCTTGTTCCTTTGCATCGCTGTTCTTATCATTCTGTGTGCGTTTAAAATACGCTGGATGTCCGCGACAAATCGTTCCAAGACGATCGGTAAATCGTTATTGCTGCTTATATGCATTTCTGGCATTCTCAAGTTTTGTCTTTGAATACACCATCGTAAAGCTTAAAAATTTTTCAAAAGGAGAGCACGAGACTAACGAAGATTTATTTTTGAGATTTTTCTGATTATAATTATTATGATAGAGTGAAATGTCTGTCATTAATGTTTTCTATTATTAATTTATACTCGAAAATATAATTTTAATAAATTTTAATAATTTACAATCATTCAGCGAGATAAATGCAAGATATGTAAAATTATTACAATAAAATCTGCTCGTAAATATCTGAAATCCATGAGATATTATGGAAATATGTAGTTATCGCTTGCTTAAGAAGAATAAAATTTAGCTTTGTAGAGAGACCGAGGCTTTTAAGTTTGCAACCGTCATGTCTCCCGCTGTTCGTCCTTATGGATGGGACTCATCCTTGGAGACACTCGTTCGTGATATGACCGTCTTGTTTAACATACACCAAAGAAACGGACGATCGCAACTTTATTTATTCACAATAGAGCCAATCAGTGGGGGTTAATTATCGCCGAAGCCATCGAAGCCGCTTGAGTCGTTATATCGATGATAAATCGGCATTTCAGTATCGGAAAGCCATCATTTTTCGTTACGTAAAATCGCGCGTTTATATTTTTTTATTCATGACTCAACAAACCACGAAGGATAATACGCGAATAAAAGCGAATATATTTTTTTCTGAATGCAATCTAGCGCTTCAATCCATAATATATAAACATTTTTTTTAAATTTAAATTATTATAATTTATTAATTTATTAAAATAATTAAAATTTTTCTTTAATAAATTCTATAATAAACTGCAATTTTTCTGCATTAAAAACAATTTTTTTCTTAATATATTTAGTATTTTGCTTTTTTTAGAATCATGCATGATCGTAAAAAAAATATGTCTATAGGTACAATATTTGTTGAGAAATATTTAGTATATTTTGCACTATTGATGTCATATATTGTCAAAAGTTTGAAATTAATGGTGCGTTTCTTGAAAATTTTACTTTATATGGGCTAATAATATGTTCGAAAATTTAATCAATGACTAAGCCTTGATTATCAAAGACTGAGAGATGAGAGAAACTGAGGAAAGAGAATCCGTATATCTCGTAAATAGACACGTTTACTCAGATAGACCTTGTTATTTGCCAAAGCCCCTTATTAAAGGTCTTAAAGATCGCCAAGCACGCACCAAACCACTGCCTCTAAACTGTTCGCGCGATTATCGTTCCGTTCTGCAGCCGAGAGTGAAATACCTGATTCCGTTAAATGGCGAAATACGACGGTACCGAACGAAATCTCCTATACGTAAACGATAGATCTCGGGTTTCCTAAAGTATACGGCCGATTATATTAATTGAAAATCAACTGACGCAATAGATTTAATGAAGGTACGGATATATCCACGTCGAGCGCAAGTTACAAATAATTCGGAAAATGCCAAATAGTCAAATAGACCTTAATGAGTTTAATCTTTCAATTACGAAAGTATTTTAAGTTGCAGGGAGCTATATTTATTATAACTGTAGAATTTATTATAGAAGCCTACGGTTTAATAAAACTGATAATGGCTGTGTAATATATCTATATTTTTATATTCTAAATTAATATTTCATAAATTAATATTATATTATAGTGCTTTCACATCTTAATACTCAAATTTAATCGAATATTTTATATCAAATATAAGAAATACGTATAAAGTAAATTTTGTTTTGTCTCTTTTTCTGCCTCTTTTATATGTATTATATTATATATAATAGCGTACATATAATTTAAATGTATATATATATATATATATATATATATATATATATATATATGTCTATATTTCGAAAGAAACATTTTGTTGCAATCCAGGGAGCAGGTAAAGAAATTGATTTTATAGAGCAAATGATCATGCATATCATTAGTGGTATAGATCGACATAAAGATATATACATAAGTAAAGATATATCGATATGATAAAAAGCTAAACAATTGAGGTGCTTATGCTAAATTACGATAATGTTTAGAAAAATCGCTCTAATGATTTCCGTTCGTGAGGATATCTTAACTAAATCTAACGGGGTGAAAAAGCGGTATTTCGCATCATTAATCGCGACTTGCAATAATGGAAGTTTATTCATGTATTAAGCGATTGATATAAGATATAAGACACACGGATATTGGTCGAGCTAAAAGATTGATATCGAAAATCGATATCGTGGTTTGTATCTATCATGGATATAAGTCATACCCGGAAGAAGAGACACATTGTTTAGATTAATATAGAGGGAGATTATTCTGGCGAGTATTTCATCCTGGATGGATGAATTTGTTAGCAAACTTTATTGCAATTACAATTAGAGTATATTATTCTCAAGGCGATCGTCGATTTCAAATTGAAATATTCTATTAAACACGTTATTCAGAAATGATACATCTACATCGAGATCTTGAAATAATGATACAAAAATAATGTAAAAATTGTAAATAATTATAAATGCTATAAAAATACTCGAAATTATTTTAATATCATATTGTATATTACTTTGAATTTTTTTATAAATTTCTAATTTTTTATAAATTATATTTTTATTATTTCGCTATAAGAGACATTTTTGACGTCTGACAGTTATAGTATGCACACTAAGAAATGTGTCGCGGAAAACATTCTTCATGTTCACGAATGCCTTATTAGGGCGAGAAGCGAGGGTGAGAAGTGAGGTTGATAGGTGGAGTGTCGTTGCAATCCAGGCAGGTAGGCGCCAACAATACCGAGAGACTGTCAAGAGGAGAAAACCGTCGACACCGCGTTAACGACTTGCTGCCATGTAGGGCCCACAACACCATTTCTCGCGTTAAGGTAAAAGCCTCTCGAGTCTTGAGAGAAAGATGGCTAGAGAAGCGAGAAAGGGGAACGGACGCGGTGAGGATGCAAATAGATAAACAAGGAAAGAAAAGAGACCTTATGTGTGTGAAGCTTCGGTCCTAGCATTCATTACTTTGGCATGTAAAACGGGCGTTGCCGGTTTCGCAAAAGACAGAACAGTATAGGCTCGCACGAGAAGATACAAACGTACTTAAATTTAATCTATTTGCTTAAATTTAACGGTCAAAGAAGGAGGCATAACAGCCTGCAATTTTTCATCAAATAGGAAAAATTTATCAGTTCTGTCAAAAATATTATTGTCTAAATTTTTAGAAAAATATAGAAAAATCTAAGCATTATCTCAACTATCTAAAGCCAAATTTTTACAATTTGGATTTCGATATAAAAAAATCGATATCAAACCGTATTTGTCGCATACATAATACGTTAAAGATATCGCCTGATCATGGATCTAATCCCGGATTAAGGTACGCGCTTGCTTAGTGCATGCGAATGAAGGCCGCTTGTGCGATCTTCGAAAGGGCCCCGAAGGCTGAGTAGAAGTTCTTTTCTTCGTGCGTACGTTTATCCGCGAGTTATAATTCGGTCGATCGCAGCGCACCATGTGCGGTTCAATGGCGGTGCACTTATTGTTAGACGCGTGGGTCCATCAGGGCCCACAGGCTCCAGCGGGGAATGCACATGCGATACGCTAATCGGCGTGAAGAGGAGCATGAACGTTTCGCGTTGCACGAGCGAGATTGGAGCTCTCTTTGTACCAGGATTTATCATTATCATCGTGTTGGCAGATACGGAGGCGAGACGGCTTTAAAAATTCCCATACGGACGTCATAAATTGAGAGCCTTTGCCGAGATATCCCACCGGCTATCGTGATACCTTTACATAATTTATACAGTCTTCCTCGATTCGCATTGCTTACAATATTATTTGAAAAATATTTTATTGACGCGGAAGAATTTTGAATGATATTAATTTTTATTTTTGAATTTTAAGCGATATTAATTTTTAATTATTATTTTTGAGATTTTACTTTGATTGACCTATTTAATTGCTGCAATTGATATGATTTGACGATTTTATACTTTTATACGCATTATAATAAGTTTCGTTATAATGCTAATATATATTAGCACAAAAATTAAAAATGTTTATCTTTCCAATTTCCCTATTCAACCAATTTCAATATTAATATTATAACTTTTTAATATTATAATTTTAGTTTCTTTATTTCTGTTTATTAGCAATTATTTCACTAATAAATAGAAATGAAGAAACTAAAGCGTAAAAAAAAATATTTTTTAAACAAAGGACACTTTAATAATAATCTTAGAGATTATATGTTTCTATTGACTATAAAATTGACGAATAGACGTGTTTTATAATGACAGCTGGTCTAGCACAGCCAAATGCAAGTCCTTTTTCCTAGAGAATGGCGTCTCAAGATGCGAATAATAAGTCGCTTCTACGGCTATTGGTTTCAATTTAATTAACGATCGCCGATATGCCGTAAGTCGCTAATTGCAAGGTACGAGGTGGCCAAGAGCACCGCGTTGGAGACACGAAGGGCGGATCGTTGAAAAGGATCGCCGATTGATCTTTCCAACGCTCGCGACTCCTTTTATTTCTCGAGGCGCGACGCACCTCTTACTGATCTTTCCCGGCTCTTCTTTACGACGAGTCTTTGAAAAGGATGAACCTCGCTCGTTCCGGTGAATTCTCGAGCACTTTACCGTGACCAATAATTGGAATCGGGAAATAATAGAGATTGGTCATGAAATACGCCAACGCCAGCGCGTAAGAAATAGTTATTGGATCGTTAATATTGTCGGGTACAAGAGATTGTCGAGTCTGAGAAATTTGAAAGACATCAGTGAGGATATTTGAGGAGATAGCCAATATCTTTTATTTTTCAATCATTTAAACATTAATAACGCAATATGACTGATGTTATGTATTTAGCATTAAAATGGAAGGTGTATTCTACGCATATATTTTATATCATTTAATTTTTATGATATGATTATTGGCTATCGATCAAATCCGCGTGGAGTATTTCGCTCAACAGTCCCTGTGCATTATTTAGGTCGGGAAATTCGGAATGTTACCGATATATAGGACATCTGATGCGAATATTAATCGTTATATAAAGGCCCCAAACACGAATTAGTGCAAATACATTCAATTTTAATATTTTTATAAATCTATTTTGTATAAAAACTAAGTATCTAAATTAATTGATTGTAAAATTAATTAATACGCGCAATCAATTTTTTTTACCTTTTAAACAGGTATTTGATATTATAAATTGTAATTGTATTAATATAAGAATTGTCTTGAATATAAACTTTTAATAAATTCAATCTATTAAAAAATATCTAATTCCTATCTATAAATTATATAATAATTACATTATTGCGAAAAATTTTATAAAATATTTAACTACAGTGACTCGCATTAATATTCGGACACTATGATGTGTGAGATATTGTTGCTGTTATATTTGCTTACAATAATGTTAACGAGGTAATTGTGGTATCATATGTGTATTAAAGTGAACATCGTAGTTGGAAAAAACATAAATTTTATTTATTTAATATACATATGTTTGTAAATAACAAAGTATAAGTGAAATAATATACAAATTTCATGTCGCAAAAATATTCGGACACTAAACAAATTACATTAATTTCGTATGAAATATGCTTATTTAAAAAATATTATAGTGAATATTAATACTTTGTTGGAAAACCATTTTGTTTAATAACTTCGTGTAATCGCTTTGGCATATTAGAAATAATTTCTTTTTAATATTCCTGCGTAATACAGTTCCACTCTTCTATTAAATATTGTTTTAATTCTGGTATTGTTCTTATGGATATTTTTCGAATATTAGGATCTAATTGATCCCATAAATTTTCAATGGGATTTAAATCCGGCGATTGAGGTGGTGGGTGCAGCACTTTGGGACAATTATATATAGTAAATATTCTTGTACTATTCTTGATTTATGTTTCGGGTCATTGTTTTGATAATATTATATATAAAAACCATAGATAAAATGGCAGAGTAGCTCGAAAAAAACTTTTGCTTAAATTCTGTTTTAAAATATTTAGATATTTGCATTTGTCTAGAATGCCATCGATGAAAACTAATTCACCTACGCCTGCCATCGAAATACAATCTTATACCATTACACTTCCACATCCATGTTTCACTGTCGGTTTCAAATTTTTGATTTGTAATTCCTCATTTCGTTTACGCCAAACCATTTTACGCCCGTCTGATCCGAAAAGATTAAATTTGCTTTCATCAGCAAATATTACATTATTCCACCACGTTTGATCTTTCAAAACAAATTCTTTAACGGAAGTCAATCTCTTCTTTCTATTCTTCTCGTTTATATATGGTTTTTTTCGAGCTACTCTGCTATTGTATCCATGGTTTTTATATATAATATTATCAAGACAATGACCCGAAACATAAATCAAGAATAGTACAAGAATATTTACTATATATAATTGTCCCAAAGTGCTGCACCCACCACCTCAATCGCCGGATTTAAATCCCATTGAAAATTTATGGGATCAATTAGATCCTAATATTCGAAAAATACCCATAAGAACAATACCAGAATGAAAACAATATTTAATAGAAGAGTGGAACTGTATTACGCAGGAATATTAAAAAAAAATTATTTCTAATATGCCAAAGCAATTACACGAAGTTATTAAACAAAATGGTTTTCCAACAAAGTATTAATATTCACTATAATATTTTTTAAATAAGCATATTTTATACGAAATGTAATTTGTTTAGTGTCCGAATATTTTTGCGACATGAAATTTGTATATTATTTCACTTATACTTTGTTATTTACAAACATATCTATATTAAATAAATAAAATTTATGTTTTTTCCAACTACGATGTTCACTTTAATACATGATACCACAATTACCTCGTTAACATTATTGTAAGCAAATATAACAGCAATAATATCTCGCACATCATAGTGTCCGAATATTAATGCGAGTCACTGTATATGAAACATCTAATATTTATCTATATGAAAATATTAATTAATACAACAAATATTTTATTATATACAATATTGCTTGGAATATTAAAAAAAAACTAATATTTTAAAACTAATATTTTTTATACATGTGTTATGTATTAGATGAATTTAAAATAAATTACTTTCGAAAAAATGAAAAAGGAACAGGCAATATGTCTGAAAGTAATATGAATGATAAATAATTTATAAATGACTTACCGCATATTTCGTTGCTCCGTATGTTGCCCAATGTTTTTCCTAAGTTCCTTCTCCTTCCTTGTTCGTCCTTTGCTATTTCTTCGTGGCACTTACACTTTACACTCACTCCCGAAAACACGATTAATAATGATTAATCATATGCAACGATCGCGAGATACTTTGGACGGCACTTCCGATCGCGAAATAATTACACGAGATACATACTTTTTTATATTGTAAAATTGAGAGAACACTCGATTCGCACGATTTTTATATGAAGCTAATTCATACGCTATGCGTTGTAAATGCTATTTTCATTGTGGATAGTATGCATATTATATGCATATAAATACCAATCGGTTAGCTCGTCGTTTTAATTTTTATTTATAATTATGGATAATCATGATTTAATAAAGATTTTTTCGTTACGAGTTTTGTGTCGTTTGTTAAAAGTTTAAGTTAGGTTAAAAATAGTGAAGGAGAGTCCATAGGGCTGCCCAAGTGCTTTGGGTATTTTTCTGAAAATAAGCAGATGGACCGCTCGGGCGCTTGGGTTAGGTACAAACAGATGGGTTACCCGAGCATTTTCCGGTCCACGATGCGAGTAGTCTCTGTGTCGTTGCGAGAGCGCGAAGACGTACGTTAGACGAGCGTATCTCTTTGTTCATATTAATCTTGTAATCCAACAAATAAGTATCTCAGTCATTTGCCCTAAAAAGTATTCTATTCCATTTTACATCCTTACACCAAAATATCCTACAATTTGGGGGCTCGTCCGGGATGATAACGGATAATAACGGGATAATAACGGTGCATAACGGGATAATAACGAGTCAATGGAATATTTGAACATTTAATCGGGCATTTTCGAGAAGTTTCCGCGAGCAGTGTTGTGAGTTGTGCGAAAGAGAGAGACAGAGGACGAGAGATCTTCGAATAGTGTGCGAGAGAGAAGAGAGAGATTTCGAGCAAGAATATTTGAGCATTCGATCGTCTTCAAGAAGGTTCCGCAGTGTGTCCGCGGGATATCGCATTGTGTTGTGTAGAAGAGAGAGATATAGAGGACGAGAAAGTGTTCGAGTAGTGTAGAGATGAGAGATCTGAATAAACTCACGGTACCTGCCTTAAAAGAGTTACTGTCAGCGCGTGGTTTGTCCAGTATCGGCACGAAAACCGAATTAATCTCGCGCATAATGGAAGCTGATCCATCGGGAGCGTGGTTGGATGATAGACGAGAAGATGATGAGGATGTCGAGGATTCTTTACAAGGAGCTGGCACGTCAAATGCGCAGCCAACGATTAATCCACAGCAACGAGAGATCGATTTATATAGAAGGGAGAGAGAGTTGTTAGAGCGTGAGTTAGCATTGGCACGTCTTGAAATAGCAGCAATGCGACGAGGAGTATATACCGAGCCAGTTGCAGAAGACGAAAGTCGACAACAATCGACGCATAGCATTGCTGCCACGAACAACAATGTTTTGGCCGGTCGGCCGCGAGCAAATATTACGACAATAGCGGACTTGCTCAGTAATTTCAGCGGTCAATCTAGTGATTATGAGATTTGGGAAAAGCAAGTCAAGCTACTCAAAGCGACATACAAATTGGAAGACGATACTGCGAAAATACTTGTGGGCATGCGGCTTAAAGGAAAAGCACTCGAGTGGCTACATTCCAAACCGGAATACATTGCGATGACATTTGATCGTCTTCTGGACGAGCTGAGAGCTATGTTTCATCGTCGACAGAGCAAGGTGGCAATTCGGAAAAAATTTGAAGAACGTATGTGGAAGAAAGACGAGACTTTCCACGAATATTTCCATGAGAAAATTATTATGGGCAACCGAGTACCGATCGACGACAGCGAGATACTTGAGTACGTGATTGAAGGCATTCCAGACGAGGCACTTCAAAACCAGGCGCGTATACAACGATTTACGACAACAGATGGATTGCTAGAAGCATTTGAGAAGGTAACTCTTCGAGACCGAGCAAGCACACCAGGATCATCGACATCGAACAAACGAAATGGTAATCAAAATAAAAGCGAGCGAAAAGAGACTGTTAACGGTGGAGGAAACAAAAAACATTCGACTAAAGTTGTACGTTGTTTTAATTGCGGCGAGCGCGATCATGTAAGTGCAAACTGTCCGACAAAAGAGCGAGGCGCTAAATGCTTTAAATGTGGCGAGCGTGGGCATATCGCGTTGAGATGTTCCGAGAAGACGAACGTGAATAAAGAAAGTTGTGCGGTATCGGGAGCTTCGCCTTGTAAATATTTTAAAAATGTTCTGCTTAACGGTTGCGAGATTAAGGCGGTGATAGATTCGGCAAGCGATGTTACCTTAATTCGCGCGGATGAACATGTTAAGCTTGGATCTCCTCGATTAAGTTTAGGCGAAATATATTTCGACGGCGTGGGTTCGAGCAATAATGTGACGTTAGGAGGGTTTCAAACAGAAATCATTGTAGACGGGCATTCATATCCGATTTGCGTACATGTAGTTTCAAATAATATAGTGATGACGGAGACATTCGGGACGAATGTATGAGCAGGACGGCCGAGTGAAGGAGAGTGAGTCCATAGGGCTGCCCAAGTGCTTGGGTATTTTTCTGAAAATAAGCAGATGGACTACCCGGGCGCTTGGGTTAGGTACAAACAGATGGGTTACCCGAGCATTTTCCGGTCCGCGATGCGAGTAGTCTCTGTGTCGTTGCGAGAGCGCGAAGACGTACGTTAGACGAGCGTATCTCTTTGTTCATATTAATCTTGTAATCCAACAAATAAATATCTGAGTCATTTGCCCTAAAAAGTATTCTATTCCATTTTACATCCTTACACCAAAATATCCTACAGTAGTTCGTTCGTTCAATCGTTAATTATAATTATCATAGCGAATTATGTTTCGATATTAATCATGATCGCGTTTTAGAAAGAGAATTCGATATACGAAATATTTCTCATCTTATTCCCCCTTCCATGCGAATGATACTAAAGCCGTGACATGTAAACATAACACGTCGTACGCTGTCAAGGCCGAACACCGTGTATCATTTATTGCCGAAACATTTCACATACTTTAAAATATGTATACGCGGAATATTAGAGTATAAAAGTATTTTAAATTATATAGATTAATTAATTAATATATCACGAAGCCTTTTATTATCTTAATTATTTAGACCGATTCGATTGTTTTATATTGCGCGTTCTCGATCCAAATTATATTTAGATGGTAAAAAATATATATAGAACGATAAAACATCGCCGCCAAATTATATTTGACTGGAAATATTATTAAGAAATAGTTTTTGCTCGTAAAACTCGATTTTGCGACGAAACGATTATTTATTATTTTTTATTTCCGATTTATTAATTTAGATTCTTACTTGATTAAATGAATAAATTACGCGCTTTAAACACTTTCGTTGTGATATATATAGGTATTAATTATATGTTATTTATAAAAATTTATTATATTATTATAACATTAATTTTCGTACACTATTCGTGTCTAGAAAAGAAATTTAACGGAGCGTTTCGTATCACTACTTTTCATCGAGCGTCGTCACTCAAATGATAAAGAACTGAAACACACAACATTAGTCTGACGTTATACTCCGTCAAGGACGAACTGTTATTATTATTTTGTCGTTGAAATATGATGTATCACGGAGCTTATCATAGAAAAAATAATTATTCTTTATTCAATTAAAAGAGAGAATTAATATAAATCCATTACACTAAAATATGTATAATTTTAAATCCAGAAACTAACTGATTTTTCTTCAATGAAATCTATAGATTATTAATTGTTTCAATTGAATTAAAATTCTAATAAAAAAGTTTAAATATAAAGGTTATATCATGTTTATCATCTTTATATATTATATTTATATACTGTCATGTTTATCAATTATCGAAACAATATATAATTCTTTTTCAAAATCTGCCAAAAAATATCTTTCCCTTATTTTATCAACTTTTATAAACTATATTTATTTTATTATTATATATATCATATATTACATATAATACAAAAATATTTTTAAAGTATACAGATTTGTTTTATTCTAAATCTCTTCTAAAATTAGATTTTACAATGTAATTAATTTTGCACATCGGAAAATCGACTTCTAGGATAAATAAATAAATTATTTTAACATTTCGCAAGTTTATACATATTTCTACATAATAATTCTTTTTCTCGAATAACTGTATTTCAATAACTATATTCTGTTATTATTAATTGTGCTTCTTTGGCTGTTATATTTCTTAACTGAACGTTAGAATATAATTAGTTTTCAAATTATACGAGGATTTGTAAGACTGGCTTTAACAGTATCTCATTGGTATTCCGATCGAATCTTTGCATCATATATCAATGTTTCTCTATTTTGAATAGTATATCTATATTGACGAGCGTCAAACATTTATTGATTCATGCTGGATTTGAGTTAAATTCGTTATATTATAACGCTAATATTGCAAATTATATAATTGCAAATGCAATTACAGGATGTTAATAGAGACTGCCGATTCATCGCTATTAATTAATCGATCGATTGCTTGACAGATGTCGATTCGATTTGCGCTCGTTGCGTGATTTAGAAAGCTAACTGTTGTTTGCGCGTACCTTATGCTACAGTGATAATCGAAATAGATTTTATCACGATGCAGAGAAAGCAAATAAACGACTAAGATTTACCTGTTAAGATTGCAGAATTTATAGCAAGTTATAAACATTATCAGAAAATGATAATTAAAAAAATAATTAATATTTAAATATAAGAACATAACAAATTAAATATAGAATATTATTATAAAAAATAAAAATCTCTCTAGACAAATTTTAATTAAAAGGACGCTCTTAGTCGTTATTAAAATATTATTTTTAGTAAATAACTTATAATTTTTCGCTCTTGTTAAAAGCTATTATATATTAACATTGAGGTTTTTCTTTTTTTAATAAATATATCACACGATTGTACTAATTATTCTAGTAGGTTTATAAATAATTGCAAAATTCAATTAGAGAAAATGAGTCGCGAAAATACGAATAAGATTATTAGATAATAAACGATGTCAATTAGATAAAGGAAAAGTGATGTAAGAGTCTCAAATTAGCCTGTCTTTAATAATTACGAGCTTCATGGCTTATCCTGGATTTAATATTTAAAGCATACCAACAATATCCTCGCGTATATTATTACGCGCGCTGAATTTCAAATCGTCAGAAGAAATTCAATAATTCTATAAATTATTCGAGATATATTGGTATTATAAATTCATTCATCCGTATGCGTGGAAATCTCATAAACAACCAAGAGTCTTTTGAAAGCCATATGCTTCCTGGCAGTCCGCCTTCGACGTTTTATAACTATTGGCCACCTGCAGGTATGCATTGCGGTAAATGGAATTGATATACCACCACAGCGATATTATAAACCATGTCGCGCGATAATAACAAAACGCGCTAATGCGTAACAACGTTCTTATTCGACGAAATAGGCCTGTCTCGTCATTATATCTTGTGGTGATTACGTTGGATGTGATTTTATACCTGACATAAATGGAAAAGTTATTTTTCCAGGATAGAAATTAGGTAAAAATTAAATTCTTAATTTGTCATTTTTGTGTTTTCTTAATAACTACAATATTCTGAAAATGATATTATTAATAATATATAATAATGGATAATATTAATTTCTTAATAACTATAATTTCTTGATAAATATTCTGAAAATAATTAAAAAATAATTAAAATTAAATAATTAAAATATTATTAATAATATTTAATAACAAATAATATTAATTTTTTAATAACTATAATATTCTGAATTGCATTTGCAGAAAATTATTTTATTTTACATATATAAACATTATCGTTTTAAAGTAATAACGAAGCAGTCGATGAGTATTTCGTGGAGAACACGGACTATCGAGAATGGTAGTGAAAGTACATCGGGACTTATTGGATCTAAATCTGATTAATCGATTTCCATCGAATTGTATTGGGAAACGAGAACTACAAGTTGTAAAATCTGTGTAAATCCACTGGTTGTTTCATTTATATTCATAATGTCAATCTCTCTGATAAACAATCCCGGTTATTTTCACGCCGTAAGATCTGTCCCTTAATATTCCTCGACCTCTCTGGATCTGGAACAGCCTGCATAAATCATTAGATATGTCAACTTTTCTAGCGCATGTCAAATTTTCATCTGATGCCTCGTCTGGTATCACTCTAAACAGTTTCGTAAATACATAAATTTGAAGTCTAGATAGTCTATATCTGTAATAATGTGTCAACCTGGTGCAGTTTAGCTATGACTGTCTAATGTCATCGCGAGGAAGGCCATTCAGCGATGATGAAAAATCCTGATAAATCGGCGATCTACCAACCATGGGTTATTAGATATGCGCTTTAGTCGCGACTTGGCTCGAATTTGGAGCGAGTCATGCGAAGCTTACATTATGCGCGTTATTTATCGCGACGGATATATCGTCGATGAGAACGGGCGAGTCGTAATTCCTCGCGGCTGATCGCATGCGTGCAGTGCGTGAGTGCAGTGCGTGCGGTGCAGTGGGTGGGTAGTAACACACCGCCGGGAAAATGCCAGTGAAAGTCTATCCAGACGATCTCGCGCTCCTACGACGATTCTCGTCCTACGTGTCGCGCCCGGACGACAATCGCTTCCTGATGAAGCGAGCGAGCCATTCGATATCTCGCGCGCGGGCGGTTCTGCCGTCCACGTTATAGAGAGTCGTAACAATATATAATAGTTATCGTAATAGCGCCGTAATACGTGCCCGCTATTTTATGCTCCGCACTACATCACCGGTTATAGTTATCTGGCGTAATGATAGATTTTATATTCTCCGCGATCGCGTCCAATAACTGTTCCTCGAGTCCGAAACCGAGTTGCGACACCGATATCATTCAGAAGCACCGTGTTAACATATAATGGTACGAACGACGCAATTACAACACTGTAAGATCGCAATAATTTAGACACGGGAAATACGTGCATGCGGCGGTACGCATTATTATATTTTTTCAACTCGATTTGCTATCAGATTGTGACAAGCAAGTTGATTGAAGAAAATATTAGGGATCAGTATTTCACTCTCAATTTTCAATTATCTTGACGTGTGTGAGTTATCTACATGACGTATCAGTAAATTGATTTAAGATTAAAAATTATTATTAGATAATTTCACTTTTTTCCTAAATTATATTATCATCTTTTTATTTTTTATTTATGTATCTTCTGAATTAATTAATAATCAATTTGAATTGTCGATGAGTACTATTAAAAATTAGAAAAAAAAGAATGCTACTATGAGAGAGAAATGTAGCAGAGAATTAATAACTAACAACTTGTTGACAATTCTAATAAATATATAATCGTTCTTTAATTTAAAACTATATAAGTAATAAATAAGAAATGATAGAATATCATATTTTTTTTAATATCAAGGTACGTCATTTCATATGATTATCGAAACAAAAATAATTAGTATTTCGGGAAGAAATCAACGTGACAAATATTCGCATAATAGATCGCGAACTATAAATAGTCTGGTGCAAGAAAGTTGCAACAAAGAGATGCCAGAGGAAGCTGGGGCCGTGCCCATGCGCGAATTTTCGCGTGTGTGCGAGCGTACGATTATTCTACCCGCCGGGTTCTCGCGCTTCCAGGCAGGCACTTCGTGGGTAGGCAATCAAGGTGGGCAGAGTCAGGAATTCCTAGGTGCGCGAGAGTGTCTGGCACACATCGCCGCGCATCGCGTCGCTCCTCCAGCCCGGAAACCCTCCTCTCGAGGCCGTTCGC
Organism: Camponotus vicinus; assembly: GCF_025532165.1. NCBI lineage: Eukaryota > Metazoa > Arthropoda > Insecta > Hymenoptera > Formicidae > Camponotus > Camponotus vicinus. The sequence goes on from NW_028141945.1 coordinate 16,352,571, forward strand.
CGAGACTCGCAAGGACGTTACTGCTCTCTTGTCGAGGAAAGAAGCTGGATATATCCGTCTGGTACCGTCGCTTATTAACGGTTATCCTGTCCTAAAATTAGCGCTTGCTTGCAAGGATTTCTTCAATGTATCTTCAATATATCTCTCGTTTCGATTAGATAGTTGATTCACACACACAATTTCAGGATTACAATTCAAAATTTGACTTTATATTCTCTTAACTATAGTTTATAGTTGATAGTTCCAGATTAATGCAATTTGTGAAATAATTAAAATGAACTAAACTACTCTAACATGTATGAGCTTCCTCTCGTCGTTTTTTTCTCCGAAGCATCTTCTCGGATCCGCCGCGGATGGCAATAAATAGCAGTGAACGTAAATTCTTCAGGAGGACACCATGCGTCATGCTAGATTGGTATCGGAGATGCGTTATCAGCTGACGCGGCTTTTTTATGGTAAAATCTTATACATACTTTACATACGCGTGTATCTGAAAGGCTCGACAACTCTTCCGGTTGGATCCAGCATGATACTTTAAAATACATATATTTCGGGAAAAAATATATCTTACAAGTTAGTTTAAACCTGAGATAGAGAAGGAATCTCTAGAGGAGGATTTGAAAACGCATTTAGAGTTTCCGAAACAACCTTCTTTAAGTTAGGGAACTGAAGCTCTTTAAATAAGCACTTGTCACTGAAATGGCTTGCCATGATACTGTCGAGAAAGTGAACGGGAGTGAATGAAAACAAATATCGATTTCATCGATCACATTTACGTCTTGTACCTTGAGCAACTCGATAATATCTTTAACCAAGATAAATACACACTCGAATCTTGAATGATACCCAAAGAAAGAGAAAGAAGAGAAGAAAATCTTCGTTATGTCATCGTTGCGATATAAATATGTCAAGAGAAACAAATCATAAATTATTCAATTATTCATCTCTATTCTTTAACTGTCAGGCATTGAAAAGAACGTGCTGACTGAATAAGCAATGACGCTAACCTATCCTTAGTAGAGACTAGCAAGAAAAATCGACACACACATTATACTATATAAACAAGCTCCAAAATTACCCAATCAATTAACTCATGAACTCATCAATCTTTTCGTTAAGATAAAAAATCACCCTTTCAATTTGCATTTATAGACAGACCGCTATCATTCCAATCCGACGCGGCTAAAGCATTTCAGACATACAAAGGAAAGAATTCACGCCGCAAAGAGTTAATGAGGACGCATCTCGGCTCCGCGTTAAGGGAGCAGATATGCAAGTACGGTGTCGGGGATCCAGAATTAATCGGCATATTCGGCAAATCGAGAGCTGCGGTAGCCGAATGTTTCCGCGGTGGAATTTCTGGAAGGCCGTTTGCGCATCCCGGCGAATCGATGGGACGGCAAAGGGCCCTCGAAAGAGAGAACCGCCGCTTTTAGCGGCGCGTTTTTCCGAGGCGCAACGTCGTACAAAAGCCCCGACGTCAGTTACGCCGATAGAGAGATTCCATTGAGCCCTTCTCGGGGCCGAATGCTCGCTGCCGGCTGTGCCGGTTGCAATATCGACGGGCGACGATCTACCCAATTAGTAACCATCGCGAGCATCCATTAGCTCGTACGAACTATCGGCCAATCTGCTGCCGGCTGCGGCCAAGTTTCGCTACCTGTGCGTCCGTCATCGAGAAAGTACACTTTATTGCATTGGCTTATTACCGCTTAATATGATATTTAAATTTTGCTCTAATCTTTTTAATACGGTCATTCATTGATATGAAAGTCCCGATCTCTTAGTATAAATTATACAATATATGAAGTCAGGCTCTTTAAAATAAGACTGCATCTCAAGTATTTTTTTAATATAAATTCTCTCTTTTTTTCTCTTTAGTTGCTTTTTAGAAAAGTCATATTATATGAAAAAATATCAGTGAGACAGTACGTCATTTTAAATAAATATTTTTATGCTCATATTTAGAATGTGCGAATTAATATTGAAGTGTTTTTCACATATAAAAGGATGTTAATTTTATCGATTTAATTGCATAAAAGTGTAAGTTTACGTGAATAGATACGTTTTGACAATCACTGTGCACGCGGCTTAATTCCCAGGTTGGCGGAAGAGCGCTTTCTGACGTAGGCTCCTTTCGCCAATACATCCGCTGGCCTCTTGCCTTACCAGATTGTTGACCATGATTGCAATTAGTAACCCAGCGGGGGCCCTCTGTGCCTCGGATAGCATCCGACCGGTCCCCGATCCCCTTCTTACCCCTTCGGCGACTAATACGAGTGGCGGCGTTCTTTCCGGCCCTCGCCGCCCCCGAGCACGTCAACGAGTGCGAGCACGAAAAGTCGGAGGAGTCGACGAAGACAACCGTAATGGACATTTGTTAAGAGAAGAAACAGGCGATAAAGGTCGGAACCTCGCTGGGAGACATCGAGATATCGAATCTATTTCGCGTAATTACCCGGACAGACGCCGCTTGTCGCTCACGCAACGAGCTTCTCTTCTTGCATTCCTCATCAAGGGACGTATAATAATTGTAAATAATTTCTCAACTTTTATTTTCTTCAACTTAATTAAAAAAAAAAATTATGCTAAAGATATCTTTATCTCTAAATATAAGATAATCTGCATATATGTGAAGGAAGAAGGCATAAGCATTAAATATATTCCAATAATATCAAATACACACATATGCACACATATAAAATAATATTGCTTATAAATGAAAAATGTTACCTGTCTCTGATAAAACATAACTATACAACCTTTAATAATTAATTATACAATAATTATGATTTATATATAAATAATATATTATAATATAATAATATAATAATAATATAATAATAAATATTATAATAAATAATATATTAAATATAAGAATTAATCATATTTAATATTAAATTTATAATATTGTATTGTAATTTATCTTCTTCTCTCTCTATTATTAATATTACATATCAATCACACATCATCCACCGTCATCGCTACTTATTACACTATAATGACAAATATTCATTTTGCTATCAATCTGTTTATATCGATAAAAATTTAGTAATCAATATCGAGTTCTGCTACAAAAACTGCTACTCGCAGCTAATACAATAATAGACAAATATAGATAAATTGTAAAAAATGTAGACAAATCGTAAAAGAAGAGAAGACTCGAAGGGCAAAATTGAAAACGACGTCACGATGGTCGAAGAAGACGATACACGTGCAGGAGATCGTCCACGCGCGATACGCCGTATGTGCCTATGGATTAATTAAAAATGCAATAGGCAGCAGATGCGGACAGTGAGATAATAAATAGCCGGAATATCTCTCGCGCGGAGTCGAAATTGCGAATGAAGATCTAGAATGGAGATCGACGAAGATCGGAGCACCATCGGAGCTCGCTCGTTCTTCCTCGAGAAATCGATTCGCCCTCGATACACACACGCCCCGACGATGACTTTACCGCATACCGTTCGATGAAATATCGGAACGGCCCTTTATATGCAACGTCCCGATGGTAGTTAACCTCGTGTCTCGATCGTAGTGTTCACTCGTGTGTTTTCGCGACACGCACACACATATACGCACTTCGTTTGCGTAGGCAGCGGTGGTAACGAACAATCAGCGATGCCCGTTATAACCGTGATTTTATGTTCCAATTTGCAAACGCGACTTTAAAAGCTCCCTGGATCTATGTACGCAACCACCGATACCACCATCATCGTCATCGTCGTTGCTGATTTCGCCCTCGAATACTAATCGTAACGAGAGATTATCGTAGAGCAGCGGAAGTAACTACGCATCGCAGAATATTTATGGCGAAAATAATATTGCTTTGAATCGCATGCTCGAATATTCATATGGGAGTAACTTGGAATCAGAAATGGAAACATCAAATGCAAATTCTTGGCTTTGTGTTGTTCTGACTTAGTATCAATAATTGTTGCTATATTGATAATTAACTTTGATATATTTTTAATTATAATTATTTTGAAGTCACGATATTCTTGTTAGTTTAATTTTCAAGCTTGTATTGATTATAATTAATGTAATTCATGATCCATGTAATTTTCACCGATTATTTGCTTGGATTTTGATATTTGCAATTTGATTAGGATTATATCATAGATTATTCTATTTTTATCATTATATATAGATTATATAATATAAACATTTTCAAAATCGTGTTAAGTATTTGTTGTAAACATTAATTTTTATTTACATTATATGATTAACTACAAGATTAAATTAAAGAATATTAAATTGAATACAGAGAAATTCTTTTTTTTTTTTTATCAAAAAACTAATGTAAAATATAAAAACTATTAATTATATCTTTACATTTTTAATCTTATTTATTTTTCAATTTTAGGAACAATTAATTTAATTAATTATAGATTGTATAAAAAAAATATATAAATATAATTTTTATTTCTTTTAACAATAGAAGTAATGATAGAAATTTTTGCATATATAAGTAGAATATATAAAAATAAATTTACATAAAAATAGAAGTATATTGATATAAAATTCTTACGGATTACAAAAGTGGGGTTAATCGCCACTTTTAATCACCGAATACTATTAAGAATTATCATGCAACTGACGTTCACTTTCGTAACGTAGAAATTATGCGCGAATTGAAAGTTGTTCCTGTATGATTAATGGACGATATATTATCGATCGTTGCTGGTCACGCACGAATTGGATCCGTGATGATATCGCGGAACGATCTTAAGCTTTCCGGCGAACGGAAGGATGAGCTCTCACGACGAAAAAAAAATGTAGGGGAAGGCGGTGGTTAAGCATTCCATTAACGGCGTATAATTTACATAAACCATAAACATCAGGATTGAACAATAAACGTAAATAATTACCTATATTCTTAAACTGTCATAATAAATTCCGCGCATCCTCGTTCTGCTCCTTGTTGATTTCGCTCTTCCATCGCGCCCATCGAATCCCATAGGGATTTCTTCTCGCTAACGTTACGCCCGTAACGTTATGCGTTCTTTCTCTTTTTTTTCTCTCTTTTCTCACGCTTCGTTAAATAATATTTTTACGACATTTGATCGTGCACTGATTACGGAACATCTTGCACCACTACTTTTTTACTCGAGTGTCTCTGCATGAATGATAATATTAGCACGCTGCAAAATCATCGGATTGTTATTAATTTGTTGCCGAAATATTGTACGTATATTTTATCATGCGATTTGATTGTTTTACTGCATCTTTTCAATTGGAATAATAAATTACATTTAAATCGGTGAGAAATTTAGAAAGTATCAAAATATATTAAACTTTACAAGTATCATTAGAAAAATAATTATTGTTTGCAAAAATTGCAAGAAATGATAATTTATGATTTTTATTTCTATTGCTCCTATTCTAAATTGAATTTTTTATTAGTAACTTTATTAGTAAGAATCAAATAATTTATTGATATTAGATGTTCTTAATTTCATATAATGCAGATACTATACATTTTTATACTGATTTTTATTTTGCATATAAAAAAATTAGTTTTTAACTAATATTAAAATAGATTAGATGGAATAGATAGTAGAATTAATAAAATAATTAAAGTAAAAAAAGAGATTATAAAAGAAAGAGATTCATATTTTTCAAAAGAAAAATTCTTCTTTATCTGATAATCTCCTTACATCTCGTCCACGATTTGTACGATATGTCTACTGTAGAAGATCTAGGAGGAATTTGAGAAAGAAGCTGGAAATGCTGCGCAACAAGATCTCGTGCGAGATTCATTTAGATCAAAAACTCAGAGTTGACCTGCGACTGACAAAACTTGAGATTTATTATGATGTCAACGACCTGTTAGAGAGCATGTATACAGCCGACAATACAAAAGCAACAGTGATATTCAGACGAAGAACATAATGATTTAATTAAATAATAATAAGTATTAAATAATATTAAGCACTTCTAATATTATAATAATATGCGAAAAATTATATATAACAAATAACTTTTTTCCACTGTAATTGTCTGAATATAAAATCACGGAAATTATGCAACTTTCTATCGAAGCAGTGGTCAGCACGTGCCTCGCTTCCAAATTGTTTTGGAAACTAATTCCTACGCGGAACAAGGAGCACCATCACCATGGTTGATACCGTCGTAACCAGAACCTTCTCGGAAATGAGATTAGTTCAGATGTTCGTTACATCCTACACCTCGTTACCGCGATGCTCGTAGAACTCGTCCGGGGATTACGTCCTGACATGGGGGAGATTTCCGATTATTTTTTCCATCGGAAAGAGTTGCATCGTAGAGTAGCAGCGGAATTTAGATTACGAATACATTATCGTAACTTTGCTCCAGTGAGATTCGTACTTGATTGCAACGGCAAATAATTTAAAAATTATTGCAAAATATCAGAGATGTGCGCGATCTATTATTATTGTCTCACATTTATTGTTTGTTATTATTTTTAATGTGTATTTTTATATTTATATTATATGATTACACACTTTTAATATTTATTGCATCATTCTTGCATATTCTACTTTTGGATGCACATCCAATAATTAGTTATTATTATTATAATTTAAATAAATGCAGTATCTAATACAAAAACTAATTTTTCTTTTAATTTAAAAAAAATAGTAATTGATGAGAGAGAAACTAGTAAAGATGCATCAATTTTATATTTTATCCTTTATAAAAAATGCAAATACTTAATTAAATCTTAAGTCTACTTTTAAAGTCTAATTTATTTTTCTAATTTGTAATAAAATTCAATTAAATTCAATTTATAATTTTATATGTTATAGAAAATTTAAAAAAATCTTCAGTAGAGAAAAACATGTAAAGAATTAAAATGTTACGTATATAAAATACAGAAAGATTACATATATATAATATAGAAATATGCGACACAAAATTATAAATAATTATTTATTTTGAATCCCGTCGTAAATTATATAAATCGTTTAAACTAGATTTCTCATTGAATATTTTTGCAGAAAATTGAATTTAAGACTCGAAAACATTATTCGCTATAATAAAATAAAACATAAATTAAAGCCCTGTGTATAAAAATATATTCAATGACATTTGAACAATATATCTTGACAAATATACGCGATAAATAAAGATATGAATTGCGACGAAATATCATCCTAGTTAGCGGATATTACGCCTATAAGGTGTAAATACAAAACGAATGCCATCTCTAGATACGATTCGCGATGTTCGCGTTTGCATTCTTTGCATTCTGTGCGCTTATAGAAGGTGAACGCCTTCCCGTTGTTGTAACGCGCCACGCGGGGTATCGCGTCGCTTAATTATTGTTACAATTAACAGTAGGGCGTACTTTTTTTGCTCGCGAATGGCGCACTATACGCATGATAAATCGGATGCGCGACACGCAGGCTCGTTATCGCTCTTCTCTCGACGCGGCATTTCGTTTCCTCGGAACTGGTTTGTAACCGGTACAGCGGACTGTAAACGACTTGGTCGCGTCCTATGGTCGATGTAAACCAACTGCTAAACTAGTTCCGGCTGCAGGAGCCGAAGGGTCCACGATGTAATCAAACTCTTGAATCGGGAATTCTGCATAAACCACGAGATCGGATCTCGGCTGAATACTGTTAGACCGCCAGGATAAAAGGGCGCGGGACGGAGGGAGACGGCAGGGCGTGCAGACGACAGACACGAACAATCCGATAATTACTAGTGTCCGAAAGTTTGCTGCTGTATAATTACGCGGCATGCCGCTGTGAAAAATCCCCGATGTAATGTCGCGTCTTACTCAGCTCGGCGTCACACGATGAGACCTCATGTGGCGCAAAGTTGGTATTGCAGGTTGCAAGATCTCTCTCCGCCGAACTATCTGCAAATGAGATGTTTTTCTGAAGTCTATATAGTTTCCGCGAACACGATTATATTTCTCATGGGATTTTATTGATGCGCAATTTGTATAAAAAATCAATTTATTAAAATGTAGGAGCCTGTAATTATAATCTATGAAGCTGTTTCCTGAAAATATTAACCCCTGTTAGCCCTGAGTGGGTTATTCTTATTAAATTTAAATTCTTAATGAGAATTATTGCTCGATTATTTCTTAACTACCGGACCTTTCATCAATAATTTTTTTACATTCGATGAAATATTTTGTCATGTTTGCTCTATACAAAATTAATTGTACGATATATAGTAAAAAAGAGAAATTTTCTTCTACCTTTGAGAATAGAATAAATGTATATTGTTCTATTTTATTCTACCAATATATTTTATATCGTACATTTTATCGATTCACCTAGATTCGGCGACTAAAATGTCTATCTCTCCCGTCGCTTAAATAAAGTTTTAACACGTTTATCGATGCTTCGCAGCGTCGCCGAACAGCAAATTCATGTTCATGTTGCATCTTTTTTCCAAAAATAGATTCAGGCCTGAAGACCGGCGATAAAGTTCGCAGCATCACTTGCGCGACTTATGTACGCTCGATCGTGCTCGGCCATTAACCGATTAATCAATTAAGCGGCCGATTAATTATCGGAGGGTCGGTGCGGAGGGACAGGACATAAGACACCGATAATTAAATCGTCGCAATCGTACGTTCGAAAAACGAGAGAAAGCAGCAGCGCCCACAAGTGATTTTGTCGTAACGACGTGGGATACTCAGGACCGGCTCCTGTGCCTGGCTAATTAAGTCTTAGTTGTATTCGCGTGCTTTTTTGCTCGTTGACGATCGTTCCGAGAGGTAGCCGGCTCTCTTAAGGCATCATCTTCAAAGTTGATTTGAATGGAACGATACCGGAGCGCAAGTTTGACGCAAGTTCAACGAGATATTATTAAAAAATCGAAACTCATTTCGCGTCCTTGTTATGTATCCTGTTTTTTAATTTTATATCATTTCTCTGATTCTTTTTTACTAACCTCAATATAATGATTCTATGATGTATATCTCTTTTAGAGCTTGCTCGAAGAAGACTCGATACTAATATTGGCAATATCGATGAAAAAAGTCCTATAACGATATATGAAGAGATGCAAGCGCAAAAGAAACTGCATTGCTAATAAATGCAATAATTGAGTCGTTCGTAAGCAAATTGACTTATTAGCAAAATGTTCTCTCTAATATTTTCTAATGAAATAAAGTAATAAATGCAATTTCTTGCGCTTATTTTTTCTCGTGCAATGTTTGCACGCAGTTAAACTCGAAATGAATAAAGTTATTCGCGGGCGATTGTTTTATTATTGCTTTCACGTGTTAAATTAGTTTCATATATTTTTTCTTTATTTCTTTTAAGTCTAATGATATTGGATATGGTTAACTTTTATTTTTTTATATCACTATATACATAAATGTCGCTTTGATACGCTAATATATTATAACAATATTTATTTATTGTTTAATTAAAATTGTTATCAGAATATAATCATAACAATCAAATGTATTATTGAAAAATAATTAATCAAATAATGATCAATATTAATTGTAAGAAATCGATATTTATATACAGAAAAATTGAGAATTAGATACAATATGTGGATTTTATTTCTGCAATTTGTTAGAAAAAGTTTATTATTGCAGTTTTATTTTCTATCCAATCACGACTTTTTTTCTATCAATAAATGATGATTGTTACTTATTTTTTTCTATACACGAGAAGAAAAGAGAACCACTGTCTTAGTCGAGTAAGACGATGAAGGGATCGGCCCTGTCGACGCAATCTGGCGTCTCGTGTGCGCCAGTGTCGGCTATCGCGATAAGTGATAGCGCGCGAAAGAGCGTCGAAAAATCCACGTGTGTATACACGGAATCTTGCATGGGCGGGCGTGGGAACCGCAAATAAGGGCCTTATCGTCCCAGCCTAAGAATGATAGCGATTTTTTGCTGCCGGCAGCTCCCGAAGGGAATCGCGCGAATCATCTAGTCGGACGATCTGCGGATCGTCGTGATGGAATTTCGTGTTCCCCCCGCTCTCCTCTCCTCCCTTCTCCTCTTCGATTGTAAAAACGATCGAATATAAAAAACCGCGGTGAGCTTTCGTAACCGGCGGCGAGAGATCGATCGTAAATGGACAACGCGACGTCGTTGTTACCGTTTCTTTTTTTCCGCCGATACCGTCGTTATTTGCTGATTTCGGTGCGCGATACTTCGAACAGAGAGGAGTTCATGCGTGAAGAGCGTTGTCCTGTTCCTTTCACCGCGTGTGTTTCCTATATCCCTCCCATGGGAAAGTACACAAATTCGAAAGTGTAATACAACTGGATGTTATTCGCGCGCGATACGTGCTTCCCATCAATACCACGTTTCCGTGGGATATACCCGCTATTTCATCTTCAGCTTCAAAATGGCCTCTTTTCAAATACAGAAATAAAATGTCACCAATAATAATTTTTTTTATATACTATAAAAAAACGATTAGGAGTTTAGAAAATTATTGATAATTAATTCTTATTATTGACAAATTTATCTTATAAATAAATTTTTTTTATACCTATGTCTTAATTATTCGATTACTGCGTCAATTTTAATTATCACATCTTTATCAAACTTTAATTTCTCCAAAATTAATCCTGAATCTTTTCAGATTCTTAATAGCAGCAATTATATTTAATTTCTGCGTATTCTAAATTCATTAATACTGAGCTCGTGTACGATAATCTAGCGTGCGCATCAAGAACTAGCATCGTTCGCTCGATGCATTCGGCGCATCCGGACTTGGCCACTCGGCGAAACGCTCTCTAATTTACAAAAAAGCGCGAAAACGGCTCCACCATCTGGCGTCTGCCATTCGGAGCTCGCGTCCCTGAGATCCGCAAGCGCTCTCGTTCGTCTCCTCGGGATCGTGGACCGAGAGAAGACGTACACTGGCTCGCTCGGGGCCGCGGGGTCTGTGATGAATTTCTCGCGAAATGCCTGACATTAAGCTACGACCAAGTTCAGCGCCCAGGGCGCGTGCCGTGTGGCACGTATATTTGTAATTCTAATGGAGAGAACGCGCTCGTGTGGCGGGCCCTGCTCTCGATTCTCTCCTCTTTCTTTTTCCTTCCCCTTTTTTTTCCTCAGCACGTAATAGTCGAGCAGGAATTCGGGGCCCAGGGCTGCGGTCCTCCTGGAAAAGATGGGCTCTGCGAGAGAGACGCGGTGCGGCTTCAAGATCGTCCATGACGTCCACACCCACCCTTTAGCCCGGGATCCGCTTTTAAAGCGAGGAGCCGAAGCTGCTCATCAGCCAGATCTATGTCGGCGAATCAATTCACGCCGCATCGCGCAAGGCAACATTATACAAATCATGTCACGCGTACCATAAATATTACGACGGATTACGCACATTAATAACAAATAATTTTAGTAGCATTCAGGCATGCACTATGATTAGGACGCGAAATACCAGAGCAACTACTGTTCTTCAAAATCCTTTCAAAAAGAATTACTTGTAAAATCTCAATTTTTATTTTCTTTAAACAATTTTGTGTAAAATAACTTGTCCTTTAATTTTGAATTATCGTTTTTCACAGTAACAAGAACATTACTCGTTAGATTTCTAAAGACGTCAGCTAAGTGCAAAGTTATCGTTTCACGTACCACGACGTTTCGCCAGCGTAAACGATGCTGCGGAATCGCCTACCACGTGTAATTGAGCATGTAATTAAAAAGGGCTTGATAATGGTGGCACGGCAAGAGTGGCACAAAGCGTTCGAACGCGCTATTAAGTCTTGTAATTGAATCGACCAATAGGCGGGAAACGGTTTCCACTCTCGCGCCTTCACACTTATCTATAATCTTATAACGGCGAAAGACAGTCTCAGTTTTCGGAGCGGCTTCAATTTCAACGCGAAAGATCGCTCTTTAAGCGGCTGATAAATAAAAGATTATTGTACCTTATTCAGCATGAGTGGCAGAGCCTCTCGGGGTCCCCTTGGATAAGTGGGACAGCTTTACGCAAGTTTTTATATCCTCGGCATTGTCACTTGGACCTCTTATACCATCTCGTGCGGAGCTCTACCTGCCAACCTCGCCGTTCCATGGATCTTCCTTTGGGCCTGCCATTGATATACGTCGATCGTAAAAGCACGCTGCCGTCTGATAATGCGCGAAGAGAACCACGCGGAGGTAGAGAAGGGCGAGAAAAGGGCGAGAGAGAAGAGAAGGAGAGAGTGAGAAAGAGAAAGACACAACGACCGGTGTAGGGTCGCGTCGATGATGGTTGCGGCGACGACATAAATAAGGGTCGTTGGTACGTGCCCAGGTATAACTGTTCCCCAAGTGAGTACACACCTCGCTTACCGTTGTCTTGTCTTCCTCCACGTCGTCCGGTGAGAACCGCCAGAGGCGTCTTCCTCGACGCGCCCGAAGATGATGGCGACGCGTTCATAAATGTGTGCGAGATGTGAGAGTTAAATTCTCTTTTGCGAGAGATGCATCTCGCTTCCGATTTTACAGGCGTGAAAAGGATTTCGTCGTGCGCTCTGACATTATAATCTATGCAAATCAGATTGTCCGGAAGGAGCAAACGTTGTATTGATTTAGCATGTCAGAGCGTGACTTCGAATGTTAACGTAAATCAGCTGATCAGTCAACTTATAAATTATAATTGTAAAATGTTTATAAAAATTATGATGATTTATCAGAGGAGGAGAGTCTATTCTAAGGTAAAAAATATAGTGAGATGGCAAATTTGAAAAACGCTATATAAAAGTGATCGAAAAAAATATTATATAACAAAATAAAAAATATTATATAAAAAAATATTATATGTATAAAAATATACGTTACACATATACGCAACAAATATACAATGTAATACATAAATAAGAAGCTAAAAATAACAAGACATTTATAAATACCTATAAACACGCGTGCGATTAACGCATAATTTCCCTCAGCGATCGCTAGAATTTATCGAGACACCTCGCACAATTTGTGGAGCGCGACAATTTACTGAATTCCCGGTGACAGAAGCATTCGGTAGGCTCGGCGTGGAATTAAAAGATTATTAATTGGATGTGTGCGTACCGAGAGCTCAGTGGGAACTTACGGGGAACCAAACGATCGCCGTGAGCGGCAGCGGGACGGGATAACGAACGTCAAGTCGGATTACCGTATCCCATGGATTTCCGTCCGAGTGCCGCCTGCCTGTTATTTCGCCGACAATCTCCAGAATCTTATGAATTTTATTTTTTCTCCCTATATACGAGAAAGTCTCTCCCACGAGCGCAAGCTCTCGAAGCCGCGAACCATCAAAGCCGCGGGTGGCAACAGTCGCGTTTCTCTCTCTCGTTTTCTCTGTCTCTCTCGTATAAATTACACCTTAATGAGAGGCAACGTGTCGAGCGATCGTAAAGGCCCAAGTCGGATGGCACGTTACGATCGCGGGGGAAACCCCTCGGTGGGTTATTCGTGAAATTCCACGGTGCGAGCGTTGCCAAAAGCGCCGTTTCTCGATCCGTTAGTCGAATTAGCACTTGTTGCCTCGAATTATGATTTGACAGCTTCAACGGCCTTCACAAGTGCCGACGCGATCGTCTGTTCGATGATTTTACGAGCGTCCTATTATTACATACTTATAATCATGTGTTTTATGGAGCGATCGAAAAAAAAAGTAAGAAACGGCCTTCCGTGTGTTTTTTGACCTGGTACTCGTGAGAATCAGAATAGTTTTTTTTTCTTAATGTTTCCTCTGAAAATTTTATGGATTTAATGTTTAAATGGACACACAGTTGCCATCTTTCAATCGCGTATGAAACTTGGTCTGCCATCTCATGTAGAGTTTACATTTGTCGATGAAGTACCGTTCAAGTTATAAATAAATTTTCAATTTTTGTCTAGCTAATTCAGTCCCTAATTTAGTCCCATGATGATTATTCTCAGAATTTTTTTCTAATAGCAGCAAAAATTTCAAAAAATATGACAGCACATACATAATTAATTATTAATGATTAAATTAATAGCATTTAAATGGCACGCATAATTGATATTGGTTTAGATATATTATACCAACTACAATTATGTTAAAATTAAAATAACTGATGAGATATTATTCAAAGAAAAATTATTTGACAATGATATAAAAGATAAATTAGAAGTTATAAATGATAAGAATTATCGGAGATTTTATTTTTAAATATAAAAGTAAAATATCAGGTTCAGACATAAAAAGTTACATTATTTATTAAATTAAATATAAGGATATCAACGATTATTTAATATTGCTCTATCGGTTAATATTGCTTTATCTTCAGTTTAGGTACACCCGTTAGATGGCGGCAAAATATGTACGTTTACTTTCAGACGAGCCATCTTTGCTCGGTATAATATCTCTTTAGTATTCTTCAACTTATCGTATTCTGAAAATATAGTTTTTCTGAATATCTATTGTACTAACATAAGATACAATAAGTGATTTAAATATTTAATTTGTTTTAATATGTTTCTTTAACTATTTGCTATTGTAATAAATTTGCAGTTATAATAAATAACAATCTTCCATCATCATTATTATAACAATGAGATCCGAAAACAAAAGTTTAAAAAAATTTCTTTAGCTTAGTTAACTATAATAGATAAATATAATATATAAATATAATAATAAATATATTATAAATATGATATACTCACAAAATGAATTATTATAATAACAGAGAAGCTGTAAAAATGTTTAAAATAAATTTCGAGAAAATAAAATTTTTATTAAAATTATGGTAAATGTCTATATTCATTACATCTAACGGAATACTTTTTTTCACATACATTGTAGAAAATTCTAATAATACATACACATATAATAAATATTTACAAGTTTATCGTAACAAATATTCACACAAAAATATTTTTATTTTGCGATTATTTATTTAATTATTCAATTATTTCTCCACATTTATATTTTCTCGCATATGACACACATTTCAAAATTTTTAATAAATATTTAATTTAATTAAAATACAAGTAAATGTAAATTATTTTTCATCACATGTAATTTTTTAAAAATTTAAAGAAAATAAATTTTATATGAAAGATAATTTTAGCATGTTCTCTTTGCTATAACATTTTTATAAAAGAATTACCATTCTATTGCATAAATTTTTTACATTGAAATGCGCTCTGCCCACCAGATAAAATGCTGTATCTGTCTATTATGCTTTTTTGTGCGTACTCAACTTTATACTACGTGCAATGCAATTTTTTTCTTCATTATAAAAGATTGCAAAGTTAAGAGTTTAAGTTTTATTGCTTCTAGTAAAAAAAACGTAAGTACGCTACTTTACTCTTATTTTGTGCTTTAATGCTGGAAGATAACTCAATGATTATATATGTATAATATTAATATATTTCTATTCTCTTTAACTTTATATTCTAAAGATAAAAGTAAATTAATATATAAATCCTTACATTTATCATTACATTCTTCATTATTTCTCATACATCACGCTAAACATTCTTCCAAATAAAATTCTAGAACGATAGCAAGTTGTTTCTATTATACATAACTTATAGCAACTTCCTCATAGAATCTATTCCGTTCATGCAGGAAGTTGCTCTAAGTTATGCAGATCAGAAAATGATCGGTTTTACCACTGTAAATTGAAAGGGCCGGAAGCGATCAAGTGTACATTAAGATGGAAGCTAAAATACCACTCTATAACGAAGAAATAACGAGATGGCCGTCAAACGTGACTTGCTCAAAATGAAATTGATTTATCAATATAGCAAGTAAACCTCCAAAGCGCATCATCGTAATATAATAACAGTATAATTATAATTAAATGCTGCTATGTGTTAAATATTCAAAAGTATATTATATCTTGCATATAACTTGAAGTTGTATATAATTATGCTAATAATTGAATCATTGAATAATGATTAGTTAATGATTTATATATGATAATTGTTATAGAAATGCAAACAATTAGTGAATAATTTATACATGATAATTGTTATAGAAATGCAAACAAGACATAACGGAATGCAAAGAGATGTGTGAAAATTTCTCATATTGAATAAACATTCTAAAAATAAGAAACTCTATGAAGAGAAATTCAGCAAAAAATTCGCGCTAATATTTCACCATTATGATAAATGTTTGTAATAGAATTAAATGTACGCACAGGCGGGAAAACATACATGAATAAACAAAGTGATACTTATATAATTTACCAGTTTTTATCTCTCGTATATTTCTAAATATATAATAACTAAAATTAAACACAATGAAAACGTTTACTAAAATGTTTATATGATTTTTAAAATATCATGGCTTGTACCAAACTCTCGTTGCAGTTCTAATATATTTTTATAACTAAATTTATTACACATATATAAGTACATGTTATTTATTTTGTCTCTATATGAATACTATATTATTTTTTCTAAAAATTATATTGGAAACTGTAGGGTTTCACATAACAGAATGTCAGTTTATATTACAATTTAATCAGTTTTACATTATAATTTATAATTTCTTTTTAAAATTTTTTAATTAATAATTGGAATTTTTCTAGATAAAAATAAACAAGAGAACTAAAGAATAATCTTATCTCACTTCATACTTACATATAAATTTTTAAAGACATGACTTCTTTATATTATAATTACAACAGATGTGAATTCACATTGAACAAGTAAAATATTATGACAATATTACAGAATATGTTATTGATTGTTTATCGAACAACCAAAGTCGATTCACGACATGTTCTTTCATCGATAAGCATTTAACGTATTTCGAACGCGTTTGTAAAAGTTACTTTTCCGTTTATTAGTAAGTCTCGAGAAATTTGGTGTCTATCGATTTCTATGTTGCTGGCATACGAACGAATTGATTTACATATATTCTTGGAGCATTTCCAATGAGTGGGACACGACCGAGATTAACTGTTTTTTTTGCACACTTAATAGTTACAGTGATTTTAATAATTTACTTGGATCCACACAAATAAATCTAATTGCATGATACTTATCTTAGTCACGAATTATTGCATTATTGTTATATTGTACTAGTATAATCGTATATTTTTATTCTTAGCGCAGTCTTACATAAAGAAGATTGAAGATAAATAATTACATAGCTTGTTTCTATAAAAAAACAGAAATATTGAATAAAAAATGCGAAGTACATTCGTTACTTTCCAAATCGAGAGAGAAACGTATCTCTTCTCCGCACGTCGTCCTTAAAAATTAATAGACCGCTGTGGAAATGCAATGTATAAACGACACCGTAGTATTTTCGAAAATATACGGAGCTGCATTGTTGGTTTACGGCTTTCGAAGTATATAAAATGATGCATCATTAAGATCGGAAGCAGTATTGTTAAGATGCGTGTCGCGATTTGCACCGATCCTGGGAATCGCGCGACTTCGTGACACACGATGCTCGGATAATTCGGATGAAACGAATACGGACATAATGGCGATAATGCCGGTATAACGATGGTATACATCGCTATCGATACCTCCATGATTTAATGAACGTCGGTGATACGGCGATAACGAGTGTTTTACGATAATATTATACAGTTCGTACCGTCGCGGTTCCACGCCGCGCCATTGTTTGGATCACCGGAGCTGGACTTCCTTACCTGACCATTGCGATGGGCATTACTCTTGTCTAAACAATGGGAGCCGTTCGGTTAAATATCAATTGATTCGTAGTTGGCGCCAAAAATATATCCGGCTGTATACAACAGTCGTAACTCGGAGCATGAATCATTTGATTTCGAAAATGTATTTTAATTAACGAGTTTGGAAGTTTAATTTCAGAAAAGATAATTGTGTGTCTCTATAATTTTGAAAATATGCAAACTGCATCAAGATTGAAATATATCGCACTCTTTCTCATTTTTTAATAAACGCATGTCATCATCAATTCTATCACGAATTATTAGATCGATAATATTTTAGTCTTAATATTTATTTATATTTGTTTAAAAGTTAAAAAGCTATGTACATGCAATAATTTTAAACAATTTTATTATTGAATTTCGATATTCAATTAATTTTAATGTTCTTGATTTAAGAATCCAGTATGCACTGAAATTATGTCTTAGATTGCTATAATAATAAGCTTTATTGTTCTGAAGAAATACAATATTATTTTCTTATCTTAGCGAATGTATTTCCCGGGCAAGTAAAACGATTATCTTTAGAACTTTGCGAAGAAAAGTTCTCATTAGCTAAGTTGCGATATCACGGTAGAGAGAGAGTCAAAAGTATAGTTTTAACAAGAAGCATATGAGTTTATTCTCACTGATGAGAATGCTAACTCTTTTTTCTTCTCACATTAGATTTTCTATATAATAGAAATAGCAATGACGATATAATTATTATATTGTATTCTCATTATCCTGATAATTATGACAACGCGTAATTAACAGAGTGATAATTTTAAATTGCTTTGAACGCGCTTAAAAATGCAGTGCAAGGATACGATAAGAAAATTATTATTATTATGTCGTTCGCCTTCGAAAATAATTCGCATGGTCGAATTCATTTTGGTCGTGATTTCGGCCCGAAATAAAAATACCACAAAACTCAGGAGAACAGGTGCAATTTTTCGTTTGGCGTTCAAGGCAAGCCAGTTGCCACCTGTTTCAATACGATCCCTACTCGAAGCCCTTGAAAAATACACTCGCACTCCTGGCTTTCGCTCTATAAGATGAACCATTTTCCCATCAACTAGGTCAGTTTCAGCCGAGTAATCTTAAAAATGGAAAATGTTATTACAGTTACTCCGGAAATGGAAAATATTATTGTTAAATTAGCCCAAAAATGAAAAAGATTATTTTTGAATCGTAAAAATATAAATTCTGGTTTGCATGGATCATTACGGAAATTGAAACCGTATGATTTAACATTTCCCGAATAGTTTCTTTGCTTAATTTCATGTATCAGAGAAGTGTGATATAACATTTCCGTTGCGAGGGCAGGATACATCTTCAACGTGATATAATTATTTTGCCAGAGCAAAGTGATATTGATTGACGGATTAAATTGTGCTAGAACGGAATATGCGAAATATATCTAAAACGATATTGAAGCTTGAGCCCTCCAATTCTATTTAATTCCCCTTCAAGCAAGTATAACCCAAGATATTTCATATCTGATTATTTTGCGAGAGGAACTTCGTCGAATGTCGATTAGCGAGGTAATATTTCTCTGCGGTAACAATCTATTTGACTTGACAATCTATAATCCTCCCCCTCAAGCTCTCATTTTGCGAACTTCATCACATTTAAATCTCCGCATAATATTTATTTTCGAAACCCACAATTTGAAGAAAAGATTATTTTAATATAAAGATTACTTATATATGTTAAGGATTAGATTTGAGAAAAAATACGTTATTTTTTTCGCATGCAATATTTAATTGCAAAGCCCAATCAAGGCGTTATTCACGTTGCTCTTGGATCACCGAGAGATATTCGAATGTAATACCATGTAAAGCGGATAATTTCCTGCGGTGTGTTGAAGATCGATACGATAATCGGCCTTCACGCGACCACGAAATCTTCGAACTCGCTTGCGTTTGATTTACAGCTTCCTCCCGCATGGATCGTGTACCAGCAGCAGCGGTGGCAGGAGCAGCCGCAGCAGCAGTAGCGTCGAGCAATTCAGCGCGCGGTGAATTGTGCTGAGCTCGTGCTGGCAAGACGACATACGAGTGATTTGCATGCGAGTTCACGGCCCGTGGGAGGAACGGTCATAATTTGGCAGGTAAGCCGCCCGGACGCTCGGTCGGCGTGTCGCTTGTGACGTTTGGTCAACGACAATTAACAGAGGGCCCGCCAAATACACCCGGAGGAATTCCGTCGAACCGATAATGGTAGCCGATATCGGTCGTGAGATTTTCGCGGGAGGGAATGATCGGATATCGACGGTCAGGAATTATCGCGTACATCGTACGTATAAAGCGCCCCTGTAAAGACTCGCTCGGCGCTCAAGTGCAGTCCTTCAATTTTATTTATTTCAATTTGATTAAATCTCGGTAATATTGATTTAATAAATATAATCGCATTTCCAGTAAAAGCGCCTCTCAAATAAAAGATTTAAAATTCAATCCGAGTTTTAATTACGACGACATTACTATAACATGGAAAGTTGACGAGTTAATTAAAAGGTTCCTGAACAAATACAAGTACCTGATTACATTTTCGAGAAGTGTCCGTTAAATTTCAATTTAATTTTGCAAATGGATAAAGCTCGTTTGTGAGATTTAAAGCGCAATACGCTTTACTACGCAACGACCAAGTATTCGCGACAAAGCGTATAGTTTGAGTATGCTAGAGTTTGCGGCAAAATTTGATAAAATACTACTGAACCGATACATCGGGTTTGGTTTTCGCATCGAATTCGTCGATGGCGAAAACCAAAATTAATTAACGCTCTTAATTAATTCAATACTAATGCACAACAGAAACGTTATAATATATTTTCATAATTTATTACTCGTCAAATATGCTCAGCGCTAAATATCTCAATTTATGCAGGCATCATTGTTACTCGTTCACCTTTTGCATTAAATAATATTACATTCCGATACCTTCGAAAGTTAACAAGTTGAAAATTGCACATTCTATATGCGAATTATTCCTCCTTCTATGCTCTTATTAACTAACGAATTCCAAGGCGATATCCTCTGACAATTTCATCAATGAGAGCGCGTCAAAGAATTGCTGATACGTTCCTTGCAAAGTTGGGAAACTGGAGTCAAATGAGATTCGCGAGAAATCGGAGATTTGAACGCGATCTCTTAACGACTCTTACGATTTCGACGATGTCGTTGAATGGCGGCGAACACGACGCGCGTTACACGCGAGAGAGGATTTCTCTCCGTTTTGCGCGACTTTGGGAAACTGGATCTCGAGTTCGACACCGTCGCGTTCAATGTACCTTGCGCGTCGAGGAAGCGTCGACGTTGTTCCTAGCATCCAGACAGCGCGCGCGTCCCTTTAGATATAAATTCAGGTGAAACTCGTCTCTTTCACACCCCGGTATCAATGATGGGGAACATCTAGACCGAGTATTCCCGTTATACTCTTCATTCTGTTCTTACCTATCGTATCGCGCTGCGTTTCTCTGAAGGAGTCTATCAGCTTACCGCAACCTGGAACGAGACCGACAATAACAACGACGAGGAAGACGGCAACTATGGCTGCAGCTACGACGACGACGACGAAGTTCCATTTAATTAAGTTTGCATTGTACTGAAGTGCACGCTGCGGCGAAAGATCCTTATCGAAGCTCGCGAGATATGACGACGGCTGGCGCGCTTATCGGGAGCGATCTGCTCGAGCAAATGAACGTCCATTCGCGCTCGAATATTCCTTCCTAACAAGATCGAGAAATCTATCGACAGCGTTACCTCTTCCTTCTGATAGCTAGAGACGTGTGTTACGGTCAAGTTCTATTTCAGCTTCGGATAGAAGCTGATCTCGATCACTTTGAGTCACAATAATTAGAAGTTCGAGAGACCACTCAACGTTCTGTCCGAGAGAGATTGTTCTGGACCATCGCGCGGAACAAAATCAAAAATGTATAAGAGACGAAATGTTCTCAATATTATTCAATCATCTGTTCACATTATCATACGTATTATTATTCATATATAATGGAAATTTTACCTTAATATTGGTTTTTATTTAAAATTAAAAATAAAAAAGAGAATTGGAAATATCTCGTAAAAATTTGGAAATATCAAAATTTTATAAATTCTTATTGAGAAAATAAAATGAAGAAATGACATTTGTTTTAAAATATCTACATCGATGCAATAGAAATCGAGATAATGCTAATTAAAAAGATTACCTCAAATATATAATGAATAATTCAACTGTAACAGATTTTCGTCTCTCTGAATAAAATGTCGATCGTACATTGATGAAATTATCAATGAAGAATTAATTATCATAAATTTGAGAAAATTTAGAAAATAATTCTGTCGCATTGACAATGCATGAAATTTCGTTGATTATATACGTGCCAGTACTTCCCTATTCTATATTTTCATATGAAATCAGCTGTAAGCGAATTTCTGCCATTCTGTTTGACACAGTAATCGATCGTACTTATATATATATTACTATTTTAAATCATTGGAAGCTGAAAAATAATATGTGAATGTGTGTGTATTTTATTTGATTTGGCATTTCCCGTTTTCATCTATTGTCCAAACCATCGTGCAATCGACAGCTATAAAAATATTGGTCATAATACAAAGATAATATATATAAAATAGCCTATCACACATATCTTATACTCATAAATTCACGATTTCAAAACATATTTCACAAAATATTTAGATATGTCATAATTAACACTCTGACACAGATTGGTAGCTTTAATACGAAACTCCATAAATGTTATAGATTCCCTTAAAAGTTCCTCATCCTGCGTACCTCTGTGGGTCGAAACTTCTTTAATATTTTAATGACGGTAAGCTAAGTCCGGATCAAAGCCGGTTTACAAACGTGCTTATGATTTAAGAACTGCTTATCTCACAGAATGTACTTAGAAAATAATAATCTCCGCAATTCATAGGTTTATTATCTACATCGTTTATCGTGATAATCGCTAACAACTGTCCTATTATAATTTTTACTTGCTTTTCTCCCTCCCTCATTTGCAGTTTATAACTTTCTTCTAGCATTAAAGTTTTATGTGTATTATTCATTGAAGCTAATGTAATATCCGGTTATTGATCTGTCACATTACGCTATTATTAAACTGAGGTAGAATATTTTACATTTATTAAAAATATTCTTCATTTTATGAAAATATCGAAAATTAAAGCACGTGTCATTTTTATAATAATTAATTACTTAACTAAATGCATAAGTACGATTAATTTTTGAATTTTCTTACTATTATTTTTTTTCTGCATTTTGATCGCAAATTATATATTTGACGAGAAAGAAATCATAGTTAAATCTCCAGTGATTTCTTCTGATCGTTTTGCTCGAACAATTTCTAAAATAATTATCCTATCGGCGAAGCTTCTATTCTAATAAGTCATATTAGTTCATATGCAACGAATCTAGAAGTTGGCGTATAACATTTAATGGCAATGCAGCAGCAACGATCATACGAGAAAATGTTTCGGGAGCCCTTCTCCTTCTGGGAAATCCGTGGAATGTTTAATAGTCGCGCGAATTCACGGCATCTCAGGTTATATCGCTAATGAATTATCCGGTTACAGCTCGGGTCGCGGCTCTCTGAGGAAATCGATGTAACATATTATACTAGATGCTCTTCCATGTGAACCTCATCGCGTACATAAACACGAAGTACTGAAGTTTCATCAAGGTGAATTGCGCATCTTCCAGTCATTTTCCGAAGCAATATCTGCTACGCACAAAACGATCCAACATCCTGATGAAGTAATTACAAGGTAAACGACGCGTCGTTTCTGTATCGACATGTATCGTTCCGACAACAAAAAATCTCTCAAGTTTGTCTCAATCTATCAATCGTTAGAGATCTTGTAGATTCTTGTCTCCCGTGGATCTTGCTTGATCGATATCGAGGACAATTTGAACTTTTAATTTACGACATTAAATCCGGATGATAAACGTGTTCACTGCGTGACTTTGCTGGAATTTCGTACCACATCGTATTATCGGAACGTCGAGCGGTACAGAGGTAGCACCGTACTCAGGACAACACGACATCGATCGAGGTTGCGGGAACCGCGAGACGGAAGAAGAACCAGTTCCGGATAAACGGCGAGAAGCTGCGCCGCCCGATCTCGGCGGAGTTAAGTAATTTGTCGTTGCCGATGGGTTAATGTTATCCATCACTAAGCGAGAATTTACGATGTAATAAGGGCGCGTAGTGACTCCCGCGATCTATCTCAAATGTCTCTAGTCGCACCAACGTCTCATGTCGCTCCATCTGTCCTATCTTCCCTCTTCTCCTCATCTATTCCGTTTCCCCTTATCGCGATTATCACCGAGTCATCTCGTGACCCGAATTGCTCGCGACGCGCCGTACTTTTTGCGGGGCTATCGACTCGCGATTAATTAATATGATCGGGTCAACGGGTGAGGAGACCGTGCGAACGGATGGTTATCGCCGAAAGATATTCCTCTGCTATCGCGCGATCTTCTCTCCGGGGTCCGACGATTCCGGGAACAGTTCGATCGAGAATCCTGTAACCTGGCTGGATCCCCTGGTCCTGTGAATATTCGTTATTGCATGATCTCTCAGAATATCCTGATACTATCGCGTCTTCTCTCTCTCCCTTTCGACTAGAGATTTTTATTCAAATTTTCCCAAGAAAAAGTCGACCATCGCGATAGTTTTGTCTGTCGATTTATAGAGAAGCTTTCTCTGTTTATTTTTAACAGCGGCAAATAAAATATTTCCTTTAAAAACGTTATTCGGCGGATCCACGCGGATCAATTCTCACGAGGAAAAGTGAAACTGCATATTTTACGATGCAGCGTGGGAGCCACCCGAAGTTCCGTCAAATCGATCACAAAGTTCGGAAACCACACGATCGTACTCGGTCGCCATCGAGCCAACGAACGTTGGGGTAAAAGGAACTCGAGAGAAGAAAGAAGAACATTGGCAACGCAACCGGTCGACTGACATTTATGGTCGCTGGAGGACGATCCTTGAAATCATTGCCGGATGGTTACTGTTATTGCCACCGTAATCACCGATGACTTTAGGAAGTGTCGGACTCCGATCATGAAGAGATCAACTGGACCATCTCTGCGAGAATGTCCTCCTCTGATGGTCACAAGTCCTAATTGAAATAAACGCGATCTTATCCCTCTAGTTAATCCGACATTAACATCAACATTGATCCCGGTCATCGATTTTACGTTCCATATTATTTGCAATTATTTGGAATGGTTTCTTTGCAAAGTGAGAGACGATAAGATACGCTTGTAATATTTCGCTTTGTTTCGTTTCACCTAATCTCTCATTTACAGTTAAGACGGTACTTCACCCACTTGAATTTTTGTTGGTTTTAACTTTGAAGTGGTAAAACAATAATATGCCAATACTAGACATGTGCTACTTTGCAAGATAGCGCGAGTTAGTCATCTGGAACACACGCGATAACATGATTACTATGCAGATGCGTCGAGAGTTCGTGCGTGAAAATAACGGCGCCTATCTCGAGTAGATGAAGCACATTTCCACAATTTGATAAACAGTTAAATGATAACATTTATTGTTCTCTTGAAATTATCTTGAAACAAGTACACGTTATACTTATCTTGAAACATGTACACGTTATACTCGAAACCAGTTCTTCTCCTCTTTCTAATAAGTCTTAGCTTATCCTTTAGTTTAAATTGGAAATTTTAAGTATGTAAAAACTGCGTATTATCTACTCGTTTCTCTTTTACATATTGCTTTAATTTATATGATACAATTATCCGACTTTTTTGCAATAATTAGTTAATGCGTAAGCCATCTATTTGAATAATTACAAGCGTCTTTCAATATATGATGAATTAGAGGGATTTTTTCTGTAATTAAATAGTAAACATCGATCGATAAATTAACTATTGCGGAAAAAATTATTTACGCTCCCTTTCTCTCCCTTGCTCGTTTACGTGAATATCGCACGATTATTAATATCTCCATTAATCCTCATCTCGTATTCTCTCAAAGATTAAAATAGTTCCCGTAATACCGATATAACTTTCCAATGAAGAACGGAAGATTATAGAGCGCAGTTATTACGTGACTCAATTAATACATACATTAATGAATCTTTATCGATCCTCATCAAGTATTCGATAATATCAAAATATTTTAATAATAGGTTATTTCGATCACGCTATTACTTGGTAACATTATTCTAAAGATTTTTCTCTCTCTATTTTTTCAGACACACGCATATTATGTGTGATAAGAGAGTTTTATGAAATTTCCCCCATCTAGCTTATTATTTTATTGGAATTGCATATATTTAATACGATGGCAATCAAATTTAAAAAAATTTATATTTTCAATTAAAAAAATAACAGTTTTTGCGTTCTTGAATTATGATCATATTTTTCTCGAATAACTGTAAAAAAAGTTATCGGGCTACTACAAATATTTAAATGAAGAAAAATACCATTCAACAAAATTACTTTGTTGCAAAAATGCAACAACATTTATCTTTCTCTTTTCTTCTTCTCCCATCACTTTATTTAAAAATGACAAATGCTAAGTAATTTATATCCAGAATATGCGAATGAAGTGGCGCAGTATTAAACGAGTCTAGAATTTGCATATATTACAGATGACGAAGAAGTATGTTCGTGACCGGGGGAGCGGTGCGAACGAAAGGATTAAACTTTCTCAGTGAATTATCAGCAAACCCAAGGAAAAGTTGCAAGCTATGTATAACCCTGGCAATGAACGCTAAATATTTTTTTCCACGGTATGTTTATGGCCTCGTTAGAAATTTAAGTTAAACATAACTTTTTAGGCCATGTCACAGCTTGTGAAGCATGTTTTGAAGCATTGCACGCACGTTTTCTTCCTTCTTTTTCTTTTCTTTTTTTTTTAAAGCAGAAACTTTGTATATTAACGCTATTTGCGAGTACGCAAAATAACCGTGCGCCGCTGTTACGGTCCTCGCGGTTAAAGATGATTATGCAAAAGAAGTGCTGCGTGCGTTCTAATATTTCCACGCAGTGGAAGTTTTACTTATTCAAATTTATTCATTGCCTTTTTTACATTACTCGTACATAATTAATACGAAAAGTGCCTCGAAATAACCGTCGAAAATCGAGTTCTTTCAATCATTCCGTACATGAAAAATTGACAAAAGTTCACAGGATATTGATTCAAGAAAATGTATATTTCTGGAAATATATTTAAAGGTACGAATGTGTGTTAAATCTTACTTCATTGATGCATGGACTCATCGAAAACTTGAACAGATTGTCATTCATACGAGGCATGCCGTAATTATGCTTATAAAATAATGGGGACCGTTAAACTAAGCTCTGATAATGTTGACAAATATTACAATTATATTTCTAATAATAGCTTTGTAAAATAATGAGAATAGTTATTGCATAATTAGAATAACATAATATACATAATATTCTATTCGTATACTATCACTGTTATTAGAGCTGCGTAAAGTATGCATTGTAACTATAATTAGCATTTATCGCGCTATAAATATAAATAAATAAATAAATAAATATATATATATATATATATATATATATATACATTTTTATATAATTTTTAATCTAGAGAAAAAGAGAGAAAAGCTTCGATTCGAGTCATCAAAGAACATGTTTTATCTAAGGAATTTTCTATTTACGCTCGTAAAGATGTATTATCTTAATTGTTGATTACAAACCGTGACAATCTAAGAAATCGCGTTACTCTGAGTGCCTTGGTTTCATATTACATCAATCAGAATGAATTGTCGCTCTAGTAATAATTCAATTTCAAATAGATGATGCGAGCAAGGAAGGTCGGTGAACGTTCGATCAGATGTCGATCGTCATGACTGTATGTTTGTCACTCTGTCAAATTCTGATTGATTCTATTTATTCACTTTGATCACGTGCCAAAGCGACAATATTTCCATTTGCCGATTGCGAGTTATCGATAATGTTTGTAAAAAGAATTTTCACGCAGAAACGTGGAAACAACTATCTGACAGGACTGACAGAAGCGATTTCTCGCATCGGTATCAGCTGATAGGGTGATCGTAAACAAATCATAATCTTCCTAGCCATTTATGATCGAGCTCGCAAAGTTTATATTCCTATAAAAGATTTTAGGATGCGTTCGAGTTCACGGCAAACACACAGTTTCATCTCTATAAGATTAACCTTTCTTTGCTAAGGTATAGCGTTCATACAATGTCCATCTTCTTTTTTACGGCATACGCATCTCGGCCAAGTTACATATGCTCATAAAAATTTTTAAAATTAAACAGTGTATAAGAAAAAAATTTATAAAAAGAATCAGAGGTTGGTCAATGGAAGATAGAGGCGATTGTGGACTTTACAGGCTTATAGCCCTACTACAAAGTCAAATGCAACTATTAAAAATTATCGCCTGGTTGATTATTTTCGCGATGGAACGCCTTGCTACGATTATTGCGCGCCGCGATATTATCTTGGCGAATAACGCTGTAAAGTGAGACGCATTAAACGAGGGCCTCCTCGATGTAAAGTCGCGCATACCGATGGGCCACACTTATTTACGCGTCGCTCGCGTAAGGGCTCGCGCACGTGCGTGTACGCGTTAAAGAAATGTCAAGCGGAGAGAGAAGTCGGCGTGATACGTGCTCGTGCGGCTGTGCAGATATCGCTGTTCTTTGTCCATGCGGTGGTTTCCACGACAAAGGGTCGTGCATGCGTCGAGAAGCCTTTTATAGCGGTTCTGACGCACATTCCTATGCCCCCTACGCCGGACCAAGCGTGTTGCTTTCTTCCGCTCGGCGAGAGCGGGATCCAGTTACCTCGTAGGTGGAACCCGCAACAGTTTCGCATTTCCTAGTTGGCGTCGACGAATAGGTCGACCGTGATATTCATTTCGCTCGAAAGGGAAATACATCGAGACGTTCCTAGTTGATAATTCTCTTCTCGGTCACGTGTATCAAACTGTCAACTGTCATTTGAATCAAACTATATATTTCTCAATTTTTAATAAAAAAATTAATGAATTTTTATAAATAAAAAATTAAAATTAAAATTAAAATGAAAGCCTCTTATTCAAATTTGTCGAATTCGTTTCTTATCTAAATTATTAGTGAATTCTAGCCACGCTAACTTTGCGTACGGAATCCTCTAAAGCTGAGATCTTAAGGCTTAAGAGATGGGACGTTTCCGTCTCTCTTACATACATCTTCTACGAAGGAGCTCCAATTCATTATATCACTCGCATAGCTTAGCACGCGAGCCACCTCTCGCACCGACCTTCTTCGACGTTTTCTTCGTCTTTCGCCACCATCTCTTCCTGTTTGTTCCGCTTCGACGTCAGTTCTTCTTCCTCTCTTGATCCTTGGTGTTTTATACGCCATAGCTTTCCCTCGAGTTTTGGGCGAGAAAGCACCGTTTGCGTTAAACTAACGCAAATTATTCAAAAGTTTCGAGGCACGAGTGCGCGTCAGATTTCATGTCTGTTTCTTTCGTCGGCCCCGCAAGTTTCTCTCTTTCTACCTCTCAATCCCTTGCGCGAATAATTTCCGCAATCCTCAAAGAGAATGCGCGCGAGACAAGGATAGGGCGAAACAGAGCGTTGAAGTAATAGGGCAGGGTGGATCTGTAACAAACGAGATATGCATACAACTTCGTGAATCTAGAGCAATTTCCCGCTGTCTGCCGTGGAATGTTGGCGTTAATCGCGAATTGGACTTGTTTGCCGATTCGCGGTAAATTCACACTACAAAGCCAACAACGTTTCAATCGGGAAACTATTACCGTTGGGTCACACAGTACTAGAGATAATCCGTATTAGCTGTGTACTCGATCTGGCAAATCAAGTTTTGTTCCACGAGAAAATCAGACATCCCTATTTCTAGGATTAAGAAATAATTTAATCCGAAAAAATATTTATAGATTCTTTTCTTAAAGATAAAAAGATATAAATAAAAATTCAATAGAGGATGAGAGAGAAAGCATAAAACATTCATCGAACGTACATAAATATCCCATATTTTCTCTTATCCTCTTAGTATTGAAATTTTATTTACATCTTAAAAAAAGATCTATATGTATTCGGTTGTTAAAATTATTTTTTAATCCTAAAAATAGAAATATTTGAGGTATTTTTTCGTGGAACAAAATTTGATTTGCTAGATCGAGTTCGCAGCTAATGCGGATTATTTCTAGCATTATGTCGAGAAATTTTAACGCTGATATTTATGTTATTTCGATAAATATTCTATACGAAAACAACCGATTTTGCGTTCTACACAAATATACTTGCGACTTCGTGCGTAAAATCACATATCGTTCGCGAAAGTGCGTTACACAACGCGTTTTTTCGACTCCGAAAAACAGTCGCAATGATATAAATGCTCCGAGATTTCGGTATCGCTCGCGTTGGACACGCGAGCATTTAATAATGTGCATTAAAAAATAATTGCGCATTCCGCAGAAAGGAGGCTTTTAAGTCGCGGCATACATTACGAGCCTGTCGGGCCAGAGTCGGATCCACAAAGGACTCCGCGAGGAATTTTTCACGAAAGTTAAATCCCCCTAAAATTACTTATTCGTGTCTCGCTTGCTTCTTCAAAATAAGTATATAATTCCAAATGTCAAACGTGTCATATGAGTCTTGAATCGTTGCTCGAAATGTAAAATTGGAAATTCAAATAAATTGGAAGAGCGTAGATTCGAAGTAGGTGTTTATGATACTTAATAATTATACGATCGTCGAATTTTCTCATTCGGATTCTCGTAGAATAAAATGAGAATATTCCCGCCCGACGGTTTTAGAATCGTCTCACCTTTCGTGAATGCGAGTTCTCATCGGGATGAAGCAACGATCTCGATGTAACGAGCGAGTCGAAAGACAACATCCCCGTGAGAATGCGAATGAACGTAACAGCGCAATATCATGCGCGAGGGTTTACCGCGCGCATTATTGCACCGACGCGGTAACGTACCTTATCCGC
This sequence comes from Camponotus vicinus, assembly GCF_025532165.1. Taxonomy (NCBI): domain Eukaryota; kingdom Metazoa; phylum Arthropoda; class Insecta; order Hymenoptera; family Formicidae; genus Camponotus; species Camponotus vicinus. The sequence continues at coordinate 16,383,146 of NW_028141945.1, forward strand.
AATCTAAATCTTCACGACACGGTTATGGTTTTGCGGTAATTATAATAGGTAATAATATCACGTCTTTGACAACCGGCGCTCTTTGCACCGCTACGGATATCTATTTGTATTTTCAAGGATCTGAAGAGCGATGACACCACACATTTCAATCTCTCAAAAAATAAACAAAATTTATAAAATTAAAATTTATTATTAATTTATTAATGTTTCCTGTATTCAAGTTCAAAGAGAAAAAATAATAAAAAATTAGAATCGAATTAAAAGAGCCAACAAACATGCTGCAAAATATTATAACGCATTTCTCAATACTTTAAATTATTGATATCAAATTGAATTAATTTAATTATTAATTTTTTATGATCGCTTGAATCGGTCCAGTGTAATTAAACCTGTTTCATCTCGCCCGTTCTCTCCTATAATTAAGAAAGATACGTCTTCTGTATCTTAATGCTAAGAGATATCGCTATTGACAGTCGACAGTTTCGCCGCGAAAGACAGCGGCGATCTTACAAGACGCCGTCTCTCTGCTCGTTCCATTTTTTTCATTATATCTTTCACCGCTGGTGAACTCTTTGCCCTCGGTCTCTTGGGCGCGGCGGCATTCTTTCGGCGCTGTATCGGGAAAATTAATATCCCGCTCGCAAGCGCGACTCTTTTAAACGCCGACAGGCGAAGAGAGGACCGCGTTCCCGAACGAGCGTCGTTAGGAGGCACCTATATCGCGCGGTTAATTCAAGACTCCATCTTCGGAAAAGAGGGATATCTCGAGCCCGAGCCCGAGTAACGATATCTCGCGAACGCGCTTGAAAAATGAGCGCGCCCGTAATGATGGCGGCTAAGTATCTCGTCGACGACTATCTGTCATAATCTGTTGGCTCGCGTTTATGCAACGCGAGACTTCGTCTCGGCATCTCGGCATCTCTGTACTTCGCAGCGCGAAGTTGCCGGATCGCGACGGTGTTTTTCACTTCGGAGGCAGCGACGGAAAATGGATAGCGCCGCGGACTCTGTAAATTGCGCGCGCGCGCGCACGACTTAATTATACGATGTAATGAGCGACGCCGCGGCGATTTATCCCGCGGGCGGTGCCGGCGTAGTTTTAATCAACGTGTTTCTTAAGCGCAATCACGCCTATTCTCCTGTGTCAATGTTTAACGCGCGCGCGAGCGCTTTTAGTGGCCGAATCATGGACATATAAAGGCGTGTATGCATGTAAAGATATGTCCCTGTTCTTGATAGAAAAGTGGAATTAAAAGTTACTTTGTGGCAAAAGAAGAGAATGAAAACTGTCGAAAGGTCTACTACTATAATGTCCGCTTTTTTTAAATATTTTGTGCGAGGGAAATTTATAGCGCATCTAAGCTAAAAAATAATTTTCTGAAACGTGGAGTTATCATTTAAAAGCATAGTAATTTAATATACATACGGTTGTAACACGTTGTAACAGTGATACAGACGATGCTGCGGGATAAATATTTAATGAATATACACAAGCTGGGAATGCCAGAGAACATCGCGTGTTGTTCTTTTTAATTTCCCCGGGATATCTTCCGAGCTGAATAAGTAATACGGGTGAACATGAACCAGCTGGCTTTAAAATGCACAGAGACCAAAGAGAATATCATCTGATATCTTTCCTCGACTCTCATCCGCGGTGTTTTTTCTAAGAGAATCTTCTGTGAAACAAATGATATTCGCCAAGGTGCATAATATGTCTCTTTCATTAAAACGTCTAATGTACAAATCTCTGAAACGTAAGAAAATAGAAGCGCAAAAGTACTCTTGCCGCTGAATATTTAATGATAAAATAAATGAGACAAAAATGTGTGATAATTTTAATAAACGTCAAATGCTAAAATTATACGAATATTTTTACTGACAAGTTCGTCCTTTACACTATCAGTTTTCTAATCCTAAATTTTTGTATCCCGATCAATTTTCTAAATTCCTACGTAATCGATTTGAACAAAAATATCGAGATGTATCTGTTCAGAATCCCTATGTGGAGCAAACATTGCCTCTTTATTTCTCTTATTTTGGCATGTCGTAAACACAGCGAGAGGAAATACAAAGATGATGCGGAAACCGCAATATTTCCGACCATATTATAGAGAATATTGAAAAACGCTTTCGAATCAATCACGCAAATTCCTGCTCGCACACCCAAGTGTGTATCCTTCGTCTGAATAGAACGTTGTTTTCTATCACGACTATCATGTCTGCTCCAATAATACCGGGAATATTTTTCACAACCAACCAGTTTTCGTGGATCATCGTTATGTTTCCTCTTCTATATCGAAGATTTATATTCCTATCAGTTAGATGAAAATATGTATAAATCGTTGTTACTAAAGAGTTCATATATCAGGCAAATATCAGTAACTGTCATGTATCTATCCCTTGTTAATATATAAAATAAAAAGTAAAAGCTTAAAAGGAATTTTGATTTAAAATACAATATATATATATATATATATATATATATATATATAATATAATAGTCACAAAATTATATAAAATTAATAACGTCACAGTGTCATCAAAATTTGGCTGCAATTTTAGAGGCCTTGATTTTCCTCTACAAGAAGAATACTATATTAGAGGTATTTCTTATCGACAAGTATCTTCTACTTCAGACTCTATTAATCTCTTTTTCTTTTTGTTACTGACATATTTATTAATCACTATCGTTGGAGTTTGCTGATTCTTCTGCAGCTCTAATAAGAGTTTTATTGTTTTAATTAATTCATTTCTGCTGTATATTAGCAATGCACATTTCTTTATGATTGCGCATAATTAAATTTTTCATTATGTCAATGCTATATCTTTCTAGATTAGAGGGATGAAGAAATTTTCATCATTAAAAATATAATTGTTTAGAAGGATATTGCGATGCCAAATTACGAACGTCAACAAACGCCATCATGTCATACTCGCCTGACGAGCATCAATATTTGATAGATGTATCATCAAACTAGACGCGACATATTTGTAAATCACACTCAAATATTTGTCTTTAATTCCAAACATGTTGCAATAAATTATGGACGGATGATTATTTATTTCGTGACGAATGACAACTGCTTTCAATAACAATAACTTGGACACATCCAGCATAATCATTTATCGCATCCAGATAAAATGTCGAATGCAAAAAGTAGCATTATTGTCTAGTGCGAGTTTCTAAACTATGCCTTTGGATTCATGACGAGAGAGAGAGAGAGAGAGATTTATCCGACTGTTCATGTCAGCAGAGCGCGCAAAATAACCGAGTAGAGGAAGATAATGGTCGACAATCGTAACGCATAATTTGCCGCAACAGTCGAGTCACAAATGAAACTCTAATGATGGAATCATTTTTTTTGCTAAGCAGGAGTTTCACTTTGTCGACACGCTGTTTGTCGTTCCAGTTAATTCGTCACGAAATGTTGACTCACGCCAATGAAAGATGTCGACTGTTTTCTATCCACGGAACATTATAATTAACTTATTTAATTAACGTCTTAACGTGTATTAAAACGCTGTAATACACTTCTCTCGTGAATTTTGCAAAATACGAATTAAAGAATCAAATTAACCCGATTACATTAAAAGTCATGACGATTTGTTCGAGCTCGAGGTAATCGAAATGTGACTTTCGGAGAACATTGTAATTAACCTTCTGAATTAACCATACAACTTGTTAAAATTGCATTTTTGATCTGTCGACTTTCCTCTCCCTCCCTTCCCCGAAAATCTTCTTAGTCAACATTCCGTATAACTTCTGGTCTACGTTTAAAATTGCCTCTCTAGTAATTATACTTGAGTAGGTATGCGGATAGAAACGCGAGAATGAGAGGGTCTCGGGGATCGACGAAGGGGAACGACGTTGCCGTAAACGTTAAATGCGCGCCGTTGCGGTGCGACGATGTCGTCGTATATCTTGCCACAGGCTTATAATTTCGTTCTAGGAGAAATTAGGCACCGCGACGCGTGCACCGCAACGAGGCAGACACGGCATTCGGCGTAAATTGAATTTGCATAACATATCCACCGATCACGGCTACGACGATGTCGCAGTCGCGGTCGTAAGTCTTGCACTACCTTGTACCCGCGCAAACTGCACATCCGTTTCGACTGATGTTCAAAATGGGTCATCAAACATCCTGGTACATCGGAGTCGTTAATTCCTCGTCTTGAATGCACGTGTCTAGCGCTACGTCGAAGTTAAACTCGCTTCCATGTTATTTAATGTTCCAGTTCGAAGGGAATAATGTTGACTAAGAGACGTCATCGGAGTGCCAACTACGCTACGTTCCAAATTTGTACGATTTATTCGGCGATTTAGTATGATTGATTTAATTTTTAATTTCCTCCACCGATAATTGCATAATAATCGCGTGTAATTTTGAAATACCTCTGACTATGTAAAATCGTGAATATGACTATAATCTCGATCAAACGATATTCAATATCACCGAACAAAGGCATCACGGAAATTCAGTGACGTGAAGAATGGTAGGAATGTTATTGCAGAATTTTGAATATTGCTCTACATGTCTTCACAAAGTTTCATATGAGCTCTTACGGCGCTAACAGTGATTCATATCACAATATGAAAATTGCATCGTCCGCTGCAAATCGTCATGAAAAACTGAGTAACGTGTGAAGCTTGTAAGTCGAAATGAAAAATTATTACTTAAGAAACCCGCCAAATGTATATATTTTTTTTAATTCGTGTATACATAATTTTCATATACAAACTCAAAACTAAAAAAATAAGAAAAGTATTGCCTGACAATATATATTATATTATATAATATTATATATGCACACATAAAAAATTAAATAAAATACATAACTTGAAAAACTCGAATTTCTTTTTCTTTTGCACTTAAATTTCTGACTTGAAAGATAAATAAATAACTATACCTCTTTCTTCCAACATCCGCAATATCGTAACAGTCGCGAAACACAAGCAATAAATAGTAAATAAAAAAAATGATATCTTGCCAAGACAAACTTTGGCGTTACACGTGTCGGCGAAGTTCCGCGACACAAAATATCGATTGCGAACTTATCAAGGAGGGCTATGACGGTCGTAAAAGGATATGACGCAGCCTGGCCCGAATGTCGAGCACCAAGTCGCCTTCAGTGCCACCTCAAAAGTTTCAAGATTTTCGTTCAGCGTATTTTCTCGATCTTGATAAAATCGAAATATGCAGTTATTCTGAACTTCATTGAGCGCGGAATAAGACTTACTGCTTATGACATTCCCACCTATGATGAAACTATAAAGTCTCCGATTATTTCGCAAACAATTTCTCCGTTTGCTTCCTATTTTTCTATCGATTTAATGTCGACTCAAATTTTATCGGACCGCTGCATAAAGAGTACGATTCTAATCAATAATGTATCAAGATCGGATTTTCTCGCGCGAGGGATCAATGCGACTTGTGAAATCGCGAGAAGTAACGCGACCTAGTTCGTTATTATAGTTCATTATGACTGCAATTTGTTGGACTGTCTACTTGCCGATCTGGTTCTCTCGGGCGCGCAATGTCAGAGACGATTGGCCATTACTTCTGAAACGGCCGGCGGGTATAAATGTAACGGTTAGCGTGCACGTAACGTAATGGGACATCGTGTACAAGCGACGAAGATCGAACGTGTGCCGCAGTGTGTATATGCAGTTATAGAAATGTATCGGCCTTCGCCCAAGTGAGGAGGAAAGAGGGAAAGAAAGGCTCTCATCGGTAACCTCTTGTTGGCAACGGCAATCAGCCCTGGAGCGTCTATTAGAACCAATTATCCATAGCGTTGTAACGCCAAGGAAACATCACTGCCGCGCCCATTTTCGCCTCGCTGTACGTCAATGTCGTGTGCGAGATGTGGGTAACATCGACATGAGACGATCCTGAGTGCCTTGTCTTCGCGATCTCGAAATTAATTGTATCGAGTATTGTGTCAAACTCTGGAGAGAAAGCTTGACGGTATCTAGAGAGTATCTAATTGCAAGACTAGAGAGAGCGCTAACAATACCGATCATAATTTACAATCTCCACATCAGTTTCTCGCTTGATTTAACAAATCGTTTTGCAGCGAACGCCTTTCCCATTCGCATTTTAATAATGTCTTGATGATTATACTAATTAACATTTACGTTGATTTTTTATGGTTCATTAATGATAAGCTTCATCTATAAATTTTATTGCCGAGTCATGGACGTCATAATTATTCTGTTATTAAAACACGCATAATATCGTTTCGAAAGGTAGGTCGCTACCTGTGGTGGGGCAAATGCGTGCATAAATTCTCAATTTTCTGGGCACTACCGAGGCTTTTAAAATCGCTGTTTGAAACGCAAACATTTGCGATTAACTCGATGCATAACGTAACACACGAGATGACTAAAGGAAAAAAAATAACTTGATTTTCCTGTTTGATCGTAAAATAAAAACACACGAAATAGTACTACTACTAAATAGTGTACACCTCGTGAGTCTACTCCTAATATCATTAATCTCGTTTATTCATTTCGTTGCGTCCAACGTGTAGAAGTTAACGAGAGGTATTTCTAATTGCAAGTCTGATCCCTGATCTCTGATTATTTCATGGATGCCCGGTTCATGCAGATATAATATTATCGCTCCTAATAAAGTTTATGAGATCGATGTTATTAACAGAGATGTTATTATGCATCTTTGAATTTTGCTAAAAAAAATTTTCCATATAACGTGAGGTCATAAAAGCAATTGCATATTACTTTTATATATGTATGTTTTTTTTTTCTCGTTAGTAGTTAAAACATTCTCGAAAGTGTCATGCATACATGTACCACAGGTATATTTATACATTAAAGGTACATTTTAAAATCCGCAAAAAATAATTCAAAACATTGGAGGATTCATGTTATCATTAATTAAATGTTGTTTTGGATAAAAATTTTTAATCAAATATAAAAAAATATTTTGGAAAACGATTGCAAAAAAATTAAAGTAATATAGTTGTACTGTAATCCTCTGATACAGATTTTTGTTGCACACATCACTCGGTAATCCACAAAATGCATCGGTGAAATAAATGCAGTACGTCCTTTTTAACCGCATTTGCATTTTATATCACGTTCAATTTTATTATTGCGCGGATATTGATCAATGCTCTTCACAAAATTAACTTTGGTCGCGGTAGCGTAAGAGAACATTGTTTCCTGCACAATTAATTAATTCGCGTTCAATAAAAGCATATGTAAAGCACTTCAGGAACAAAACCAATATTATACTTAATTTATTTGATGTGTATATATATATATATATATATATATATATATATATATATAATCAGAACATATATTTATACGTACGTATATAATCGGAAATTACTTTATTTTATAAATTATTAATAAATTATCAAGATCAAATAAAAAATGTTTTTCAAATATACAGCACGATTTTAGATTCATCCAATTAAAATTGTACTTTATAAATATAAAATCAATTTACATAAAACGAGAAACACATTTATTTATTAATTTTTTTAATTATAATTAAAGTTTTTAATAAAATGACTGTTTGATAATATATTACATGTAGGAACATATTATATTAATTTTAAAATAAGAATATAAATAGTAAATTTTTTAAAATGAATTTTATATAGCGGAATGAAATTAAATTAATTATTATAAAAGCAATATAATATTTTGCTACGTTACTGACGTTTTTATGAAATGACGTTTTATGAAATTAATATTTCATAGTAAATTAAAACAGCACGGATAGATTAAAGATTACATAGGGCTGGAATGGTGAATTTACGTGACCGCATGTTTCAATCACTTCCAGCTGATTAATGAATCAATATTAATTAGGTAAATATAAATAGTAGTGCGCAAAACATGCACAAATATCCTACATGCGATAGAAACATGTGCACGCATGTTAAACAATTTTGCTCGTCACAATATATTAATATTTGACTAAAAACGATTTTTAAGCTGCGACAATTGCAATTAGGCAACATTATAGTTTTCAAGTTATCGATAATCATAATTACACAGACAAATGCTTGTGGGAGCGATTAAAAATTCGAAAGACCTTGCGACTCTTTTTCGGCAATCACAGAATAATCTAAAGAACGGTTTTCAGTTCGTGAAGGGAAAGTAATACGAAGAATTTCCTTGTGAAAAGTGTGACGTGAGGAAGGTAGGAGAAAATAGAAGAGAAAGAAAGAGAGAAAGACAGGAGATACCAAAGGTCTGCCACACAGTTCTCATTATCTCGGACCATTTTAATCTTCACCGGTGGCGGCAAGAGTTATAAACAGAGCCGGTGAGCGGGCGAAGAAATGAAATGAAAGAATAAATTATTTGCCAGAGCTGTTTGCGCTACGAAGCTTTAATTTTACTCTTCGACGCGACCAATCATAATTAGTGTCGTATAACGAGCGAAAATTGCCCCATTATAACGCCACTAAAACTACCGGCTCTTCTTTATACGCCAACGTCCTCGTTCAATAGCATCGAACAGAGCTTGCTTTAATCGCGGAAAATTATGTTTAATAACGATAAAATATTTAGTAATGCTTATAATTAGTTGAATCCGGTTATAAATGATTGATTATTACTTTTAGAATTAATCGGTATTTTTTTTCGGAGCAGAATTAATTCGAACATCGAGCATTAATCAATGATAGAGGCGACTTTTACACGAATGGACAATCGTATGACACGGGCATGAGAAAGGAAAGCAAAGGACCTTTCTGTTTGTACATGCTATTCCACTCAATACACTTCTAAATAAATTACAGAGAGAAAACATGCAGCCTATTAACGAAACAACCTGTCTACACGCTTGGCGAACATTCTCCGTGTAATCGAGTATTAATAAATATGCCGCACGTTGTTAAAGTATGAATATGGTTTATTACTAAAAGATGGAATTATTATATGGATTTATTACTAAGATTTGTATTTATACACATATCTCAATTTTAATTAATTAAGGTTTCATTTTACCTCTCGTCGCTTCTATCTTTTTGCGTTGTTAAGACAGAGAAAACCAAACGTTTCTAATATATAACAACGTTAATTAAGCGAAAGATGAAATGTGTAAGGGATATATTACATTTAATACATATGAACATTTTATTTAAACGAATTATTTCATTTATAATATATAGAGGAGGAGTGAATTTCACGTTCCAGAATTATTAGCAATATAATAATGCTTATAATCGCGATTATAAGGCCGTTCAAGTCCGTTCTTTTTCATTTTATGCAACCAGCGATCCTCGAAATTCACACAAATTATATAATGTATCGGTAAAAAATATATTTGAATTGCAAAGTAACCCTTACTTTTATCGGAGCAATATGTAGATTCGAGAGAGATTAGCTTAGCTACCCCTTAATTCTAACATAATGTACTCATGTTATCTCTTATTCGAATCCGTGCTACAATTTTTTTTAAAGTATAACGTGAGCGAATTGCGCATATTATTAACGACATCGAGGAAATTTCGAACTATTAAACGACAGCTCATTTTCGAGTGATGTGAAATTTTGATTTACGCTCTTGGGTCGACCGTATTTCATTTCAGAGTGATTTTATATTCGCCCTACAGGTTCGCGATGAAAAAAATCAATTTACCTAGAAACGAGAAAGTTGGAAATGAGCTTAAACGTCCGCTGGAAAGATGGAAAAGAGTAAAGGAAGATGAACGTCATCCTTTTTTCTCTTTTTTCTTTACGTTCAACCCTTAGATTGATCGCTACGGAAGTATGTGTTTATTTCCGTCGAAACTTTAATCTGCTCTCATTTTGCGAAAATGTACGCTCGCGCTTAAATTACCGAATGGCGCGCGATTTTTCAGAAAGTCCCTTTGTCTAATTGAATGTTCCAAGTGAATAAATCGATTGCCTTCTCTTTTATAGCCATCAAAGGAAGTGCGCTACTTTACCGCCAATTTTGCACCAGCGAAACGAGGCAAATCAATGCTACGGAAATAGTTAAAGAAATACCAAAGTTGGATCGACATGTAGCACGAAACTATTCTTATATAAAGATATTTCGATTCCCGATTCTATATCAAACATGATATTTATGTATTTGACGTATCACCGATACGAGAAATACTGACATTCCTTGCAAGTGAAAAATTGTACAAGAGAGCTATTACAAAAAATATTTAAAATATTTTTAATATTTTAAAAGATTTATAATATTTTTTGTGCACATTATTTTGCATATATGAATGCTAGAAATTGTTTTTTTAATATCTAATATTTCTTCATTGAATTTCTGGTGCAAGTGTCACAATGTTATGTAAAATGTTTATAATTTATACATCAATGTTGAGCGAATTATATGCAAATGTCGTGTAATGTACTTATATTGTCTCACAACTTTTTAGTTATAAAATTAGAATAAAAGCGTGATGATTACAAAAGACGGCGCTAGAATAGAAATAAAAGGACCGATTCCGTTATTCGAGCGACCACCCGCGAACCATGACGGCGCTTTGGTACGGCAACATTAATGACGAACGTGCGACCGAGGGTCTCCTCCGAGACTGAGATGTGTGACGAACCCGACGAATCGTCGTGCACGCGATTCGAAGCCGCGGTTTAGTTCAGGAAACTCACCCATTGGAACAGTCCTGCGTAATGGCACGTTTGTATGCCAAGCTGTCGACGATATGCCACGAGAGATTGAACAGAGATTCATCCGTCCACATTTAACGCGCACACTCGCAAAAAACATGAAATATCAATTCCACGAGAAATCTTGTTAGTTTCTCCTGTTTTTAAAAATAACTATCTAACTATCCAACTATCTAATTATTGAACTATCTAACTATCTATCTATTCAATTATCTAACTATCCAACTACCTAACTATCTAACAATTTAACTATCCAACTAACCTCGTATTCAATTAATATCTTGATCTAACATTAACATAATCATTCAATATGCTTTAGTCGATCGAAGAAGTGAGGATAAAAATGAAAGAAAAAAAAAGCCTTGACATATATAATTCTTAGAAACTGAAATATATAATTCCTAGATGCAATCAAACTTTTTACTTAAATTCGCGAAATTTGAAAGAATTGATGACTCAATCATAGACTGCTCTCGCTGAATCAATAGACGACAATCAATAGCGACATCAATAGCGTACATACAAAGGTAGCAAGAGAATTATCTACGGAGTGATGATTATTCACGCTCGTAAAACACCACGCAAGGCTTTCCTAGAAGCCATTTGTACGACGAACCCGGTTTCACACCCTGCAAACGACCGTATGTAAGCAAGACGCTATGATCTTAACGATGAACAGAGTGACAGCGAGACGATGAAATCCGCGACGGTGGGTCCGAGAAGCCGCCGCGAATAACATCCTTCGTTGCGTTATTGCACGTGATGTGTTGCGTGGTGCGCCAGGTCATCAATGGCGGTGCTGCAAGCTTGATTAGGGACAAAACACAGCGTCACGGCAGCCGCCACGGTACCATTATGATCCGTTACACACTCGCGTGTGCACAAACGGTCGCTCCTATGCATGCTCCGTTGTTAATTGTACGAGGGAAAAGCACGGCGTGTGTGTAAGTGACCATATTTTTCATACTTTTCTTGCTTTCCCCGTGATATGCAAATGAACCTTATTGTACCCTCACGTTCTCGACGTTTTACGATTGAGAACGTAGGCGCAAGAGGGGTCCCAGGGCTTAAGATTCTTTTTGCATAAAACACTTTATTCATCTCACGTCACGTTACGAGAAGTGCCTACTAATTTTGCACTTTGATAGATACAGATATCGAGGTTGTGATGAAACAACAATTAGGAGGAACTAGCTATATTGTATCTAATGCTCCAACATAATTGCATCAGGTATTCGCCAGCGTCATAAATAATCTGGCAGTGGCTACGTGTAATTTCGATCAAGAATTAATTACCGGTCGATCATGTGGACATAGCTTAAGCACTCGATCGCGTGTACGTGATAATAGTGGCGTGACTACACGCGTGTCAGATTTAGGGAGACCGAAGTACGTGATTCGGAAAGAGATTGGAATGTCTGGAATATAAGTGTAATAAATATGTTATATCGAAATCGTGTTCTCTCGATATCTATTATCTATTATCTTGAATCTTTAAAATGTTACTTTAAAACAAACTTCGATAGATTGAATTCTATTACCTGTTAATTGATGTTAATTAATAGGTTTAAAACTGTTTAATTTTGTTTTAGTAATTGGAAGAAAATATTGACAAAGTAATACACTCCTCACATAGATTAGCCGATCAAAATTTATCAATGATAAGCAAATATTTTCACGTTCTATCAATTCCATGCGCATCGCATGCAGTGGAGTATACAGGGTGGGCCATTTTAATCTATGCACCCAAATTTCTTTGTACCTAAGACAGATACGGAAAAATGATTCAAACAAAAGTTTTATGGTTTCGAGGGGGCCATAAGATGGTATCATTGGTTTGACCTTGAAGAGTTATTTGAAGGTCACATGAAGGTCACCATTAATTTCTTAAATGGAACCTACTATTTGTCATTGCACATTCTTGTAGCTTATCTCGAGAGCTTTCCAAAACACTATAATTAAGTACTTTTTTGTTAAGTACTTTTTGAGTTATGAGGCTTGAAATAATTTCTTAATTTTACATAAACCGTAAAATATCTTGTAAAATATTCATTTTTCGATTATCTTACCTTAATACTTTTATGTACAAAATAATGAGAGGAATCAATTGGTGTAAAGAAAACACATAGTTGTTTTTAAGAAAAAATATGTAATTTGCAATTAACAATTTCATATTTTTTCTTAAAAACAACTATGTGTTTTCTTTACACCAATTGATTCCTCTCATTATTTTGTACATAAAAGTATTAAGGTAAGATAATCGAAAAATGAATATTTTACAAGATATTTTACGGTTTATGTAAAATTAAGAAATTATTTCAAGCCTCATAACTCAAAAAGTACTTAACAAAAAAGTACTTAATTATAGTGTTTTGGAAAGCTCTCGAGATAAGCTACAAGAATGTGCAATGACAAATAGTAGGTTCCATTTAAGAAATTAAAGGTGACCTTCATGTGACCTTCAAATAACTCTTCAAGGTCAAACCAATGATACCATCTTATGGCCCCCTCGAAACCATAAAACTTTTGTCTGAATCATTTTTCCGTATCTGTCTTAGGTACAAAGAAATTTGGGTGCATAAATTAAAATGGCCCACCCTGTATATTAAAGCTGACTGGCGGTACACGCGTTAATTAAAAGCAGGCGTTGTCTCGAAATTTTGAACGCGGCCCAGATGTTGGAGCCCGATAGGAACGGGATTAATAATAACTTGGGCGAAGTCTCGAAATTCTTCGTAACGCGAATACAATATCAGACTATTTTGGACGCGGCATCGTTACGTCGATAATTATCAAACTGAGTGAAAGTTTCCCCGGCAAGTTTTAATCAAATAATCGATCTGTTTCCTTTTCTCATATGTCGTATAATATCACGCGAGAAATATGAAATGATATAAAATAAATATAATATAATATAATTTTGAATTGTCCGCAGGCGTCTTTAATTTCTCCTTCGCATTAATTGTATAAGAATTTATGTTTAATGCGCGTTGCATGCTTTCGAAAGTGAGCCTAATAGATTTTTATTTGTCACAGTCGCATAGCCCGAGTGTATCTTCGATAAATAAAGCAAGGCTCTCACGATTCCCATGGGACTCACTCGTTAATTTGCTTTAATGCACCATAGTATTATATGATCCCGCGGGACCTATTATCAATTAAATTACCAAACGTACCACAATTCACAAGCAGCCGACAATTAGCTAATGCACGATTATTTTTCTCATGGTTTGTCAAAATTCCTATGTCACAAATTAAAAGAAATCAAAAAGCGATTTTTATTTTTTAATTTTATAATATTTTTAAATTTGAAAATTTAATTACACTTATTAACAGATTAAAGACTGTCGCGTATAAACGAAGGTGACTAGGATATTTAAAAAACAAGCAGGCTATTAGCATGGGAACAAATCGTGTCAAGTAGACACTTCGCAAATTGTAAGAGTGTGTCCACGAATATGACCAACTATAGGGTAGATCGCGAGAGATACTTACGTCTTGAGAGGAACTCGTGAAACGTGTCACAAAATCCGAGCTTTCGATGTATCGCGCCAGCTTTCTTCATCTCTTTTTCGCCCTCCCCCTGCTTCTCGGTGTCTGCGGGAAATGAAACTTCATCTGTGAGACAACACTGTGGGTGGGGGTTAGCGAGCCGCTAATGGTCCGAGATGTGTGATGCTGTGGTACACTCGACATTGCACGCCGGCCGTTTTTCTTTTCCACTCGGCTCGTTTTCTTTTTACAGTGCACGGCGCGTCGCACATGAGAGATGAATTTTTCCGACCATGGCAGTGTCCCGGGATACCGCGATAGAATACGGTAAGTGCATGCATTCGGCCGAGAGCCCGCCGCGTCCTTCCGCTCTAACACACTACGATCAATTTCGCGGTTTTACAAAGATGAGTGTATACGAGATATATAAAATGAACGTCTTCGAAACCGATTTATCCTTGATCGAAATATCGTACAATTCAGAAAGAATAAAACGTGTCACTTAAAATTATAAATATTACACATTTATATTATTTATTATAATTTATATTAATATACTCCAGAGAGAAAGGATTTTATTTTGCAGAATCTTAAGGATTAAACTTGTGTTTAATTTAATTTATTTAATTTTATTTTATTGTTTAATTTTTCTGCAGAATAAATTTTGTACAAGATTTTAACTGAAATGTGTATAGCTTTTTCTCCTTTCTGCTTTTCTCCCTCACTCTCCTTCATTAAGAGAAGTGATTGCATCTGACCAAATATTAATTTTTGTCCGCTACAAGACTGAAAGAATTTATTTCTCTGGCTTAGATTTATTTCATCAGCGTTTTCTCTCCGCAAACGGTGCATTTAGGGCAGAAATGTAGCGTTTCGATTAAATAGGTTTAATTATCATTGGTGAAGACAATGATTTTAATACAATAATATCCTGGAAAGTTGAAAGCTAGTATACAATTTCAACTGTTGCCAGAATAAACGAAAGCACGTTTAACGACATGAGACGATATATATTAGGATCTTCGATTACGAAGTACGTTGCCAAGTTCCCATGGATCGACAAACGGATAGAACGTAACTTAGTTTTCTAATAATGAATGCCGCGGGAGTTCGACTATAATTACGATTTTATATCGTGCACTTGTCTCGAGTCAAGAAACTCACTTTGCAAAGTTAAACGTTAGTAGATTTACTTGCCTCTTTTAGCGTAACTTTAGAATTGAGAAACTGAAATGTAATCCAACGATCATAGCAGCGATATTTATTAACGACAGATTTGACGTGAAAAGATTTTCGAAAAATAATGTCGAGCAATTTTTCGAGTCTCCTTTTTCTAAATCAATATTTCGTCATTTATGCAATTAATTTTAATTTGAAGGAGAATCTGGGAAAAGAATTTACACTTGTTACCTCGCATTTTCCTCGGTTCTGACTTTAAGATCCGACATGACTAATGTAGATATCCGGCTTTTAAGATATCCTCTGGTTCTATCAGCGGCGATAGTGATCTTTAGTACTCTGAAGTGGTCGGGTAACTCATGTTAAGAGAAATAAAGCTAAAAGTATCCAAAGAGAACGAATGAACGTGCATCTGACATTAATAATTTTCAGAATGTCTCAGTGATATTTCGATCGGCATTTTTGCAGCGCAAAACGCATTTTTATCTCCTTTCTTCGCTAACGATCTGGCTGATCGGTGGCGAAAGAAGAAAGTGGCTTTCAGTGATGATAGGCGAAACAAAAGTGGCCCTTAGTTTAAGGAGACCCGCAACACGAATAACAGTCGCCTCTTCGCGAACATAATTAATCGCTGTCCCCGACACCCGTCGTGGTCCTCATAAATTACATCTCTTTCTCTCTCTCCCTTCCTTTTACCATACTTTCTTTTCAGCTTATAGTTTAGAGTTTACGTCGTAAACTTTTCATCGCACGTACAAAAGTAGTTGGCACTAGGAGAATTCTAACGCAGGGATCTCAGGGGGGTGAGGGGCGAGGGGATCTCAGCGGCGCGGGGGAATGACGTCACGCAGGATGGAGGGGGGATGACGTCACGCGGGACGGAGGGAATTTCGATGGCGCGGGGGCTGCGGGGCGGGGGACGCACGTATAAACAAAAATGGCGGTATTCCTATGAAGAAGATTTTGGGTCTCTCTCTATTCCTCCCTCTCTCTCGCTCTCTCTCTTTATCCCTTTATATTTCTATCCCTCTCTCTCTCTCCCTCTCCATCCCTCTATCCCTCTATCTATCTCTTTATCCCTTTTATCTCTCTTTCTCTCTGTATTATCGCAAGTATACAATATTAGTCATAAACTTATATTTTGAGATATTTCGGGGTCCGACGTTTTCGAGCAATCTGTGAATCATAGCGAGATAACAACACATTTTTGAGATATTATACAATATTACCAGTTAACAAACAATATAAATAGAAGTATTCTTTGAAGGATTGGGTGGATGGAAATGTGTGCGAAGAAAAATTACGTCATGATTTTGTTACAATTAAAAATATATATATAATTTATTTAAATGTGTGTTTAATAAAAAGTATACAATATAAAAAAATAATAATAATAATATATAAAATAGACCGTCGGGTTATGTTGGGGAAGCCGTTTCTGAAAACAGAAGAAAACATACGCATTTCATTAGTTTAAATTATTTTAATAATTTATTTTAAAATACTTTTGATATATAATAAATTAAGATACTTACAATGTTATCCATCATCTATTTTAATTTGTGCAAATAGGGCACATGTTGCAGGCCAATATTTGATTCAAAGATCTTCTGCACTCTTTGCATGACATATTTTCCAAATGAACATAAGCTATGGTTCTATGTTCTCGAACAGCACTAGTTTCTTCATACTGATCCGGTGCTTCTAGAAAGCATTCGATACAAAATTTTAATCCATTTTCCATGTAGTAATATGAAATGCAACATATCTTTGTTGCTTGATTGTATGTCATTATTTCAGATATGCTTAAATCTCGCTGTTTCTTTTGTAACCGTTCATCAAGAATATCGACACTATTGTCACTATCATAATCACTGTCCTTCGCCAAGGGTTCTATATCAGATCCATCATCTTCCATCTCTCTCCTCTCTCTCTCCTCTCTCTCTATCTCCATCCGCTCCGCCACAACTGGATCCATCCAATAATCGTAATCATCATCCGTATCGTCGTCGATGATAATTACGTTTTCTTCAGCCATTGCACAAGACTAACGAAACACAGAAGAGCAATGAAAGAAATGATACTCTAGTGCAGCAGACCACCGAAACACAGAAGAGCAACGAAAGAAATGATACTCTAGTGCAGCAGAGTCCTCTTCATTATATTTTTTTAACATACGCAATATAAATAGAAGTATTCTTTGAAGGATTGGGCGGATGGAAATACGTAGATAACAACACATTTTTGAGATATTTCGGGGTCCGACGTTTTCGAGCAATCTGTGAATCATAGCGAGATAACAACACATTTTCAACCCTAGGTTCAGTTACAAAATTTTTTTTCTTTTGTGCCTTCAACAATCTCTGAAAGTTTGTTGGTTGAATATAAGAAGGATCGAAGCGCATCAGATCATAGTACGTGATTTGAAAGCGCATCGACACGACGGTATAGCAAAAGTATAGTCAAAAATTATAGTGTTCTGTCAGAAAGTAATGTTCTGTCAGTGTTGTGTGATAATATAAAAATGGAAGACGAAGATCACGCGTTGTCATCTGACAGTGATTGCATTAGTGACTGCAGTGAGAACTCCACGGAATTCAGAGAGAAAATAGTGTCTGTTGCGGAAATTAATGCTTTAAACGCACGTAGTACAAAATTTTGTATCATATACTTTTATTATTCCACGGGTGGTGCTTTAGCTGTATGTCCTTCGTGTATGATTGCATTGCAAGGCGTGGATAGCCAAATGATGTATGCTGTTCGAAAGCATAAAATTGAGACACTTGATGCGATGGATGGCCGATTCTGTTCAAGTTGTAGCGAGCCGTTGTATATAAGATTTCCGTGCAATATGTGCCCAATTTGCACTCTGTGAAGAAATGGAAAACGTCGAGCAGACTGAATGCGACCTGGTGGAGCGGTCCCGCCAAATTGCCACCTTGGGCGAATATTTTGCATGGCTACAACGATGCAACGAGTACATCGAGTCGCTGGAAGAGCAAAGTCGGATCAAACGACCGCGATTATCGATCGGGAATCGACAATCGCTGATTGCTCGAATCGCGCGACTCGAAGGTGCAAAGACTCGATTGCAGAGACAGTTTATGCCCAGTGGTGGTAATTACAGTGGCGACAATAACGCGGGTGCCGGATGTAGCGCGCATCAAAATGAACTTGTGTGGCGCGAGATTGATACCGCGTTCGATAACCGTATTCTAACCGGTGCTGTGATTAACGCAAACCATATCGAACCTCGTCAATTTCTCGAGGACGCCAAAGACATCGTGCTCGAGCAAGTGCAAGACGTTATAAGAAGATACAACAGTGTAAAATTGAACACTATATTCAACGGTGAATTTGTGTCGGGTGATAAGCGTGCGAATAAAAGTATCAATACGAGAAACTGTGAACTCTTTCGCACGTCTGATTTACACGAGTGGTACGAGCGCAGCGTTATCGAGCCCACTCTAGCATTGCTAGAAGAATTTCAGGAACGCGATAGTGGCTGGGCATTGTCGCGAATACAGAATTTAACTGTAAATATAAATAAGTATAATCCTATGCGCGCGGGATGTTATATTAAATTGCCGCGAGAAATTATGGTGAAGAGAGCTGTAATTAATGTACAATCTAGAGACAATGCGTGTTTCGCGTGGGCAGTGGTGGCCGCTCTATACCCCGCTGAAAGAGACACAAATCGGGAATCTTCATATCCCCACTATACGACGGTGTTAAATGTACAAAATATTGAGTTTCCGATGACGTTGAACCAACTAAAAAAGTTTGAACATATAAACAATATCTCCATCAACGTGTACAGCATCGAGAAAGAAAACAGCATTGTCCCGATACGTCTTTCGGAGCAGAAACGGGATAAACACGTCAACCTGTTGTATGTGGAAGACGGTAACAGCGTCGGACATTTCGCATGGATCAAGAACTTATCCCGGCTCGTGAGCTCGCAACTGAGCAAACACAACGGCCGAAGATATATCTGTGATCGGTATGTATAATTTGAATAATTTATGTAATTATAAAATATAATGCATTGCATAAATCTTTAATTTAAATATTCTTTTACAGATGCTTGCACTATTTCGGATCGGAGGACAAGTTGCAGTCACATACGGTAGACTGCGGAAAAATAAACGACTGCGCTATCCGATTGCCGAGCGATAAGGACAAGTGGCTCGAGTTCAACAACTACACGAGGAAAGAGCGGCTTCCATTTGTGATCTATGCCGATTTGGAATGTGCGTTGACAAAGACTGACGAAGAAAAAAATTATCAGCATCATAAGGTATTTAGTATAGCGTATTATATGCATTGTTCGTTCGACGACTCGTTATCCGCGTACCATTCTCGCCGCAGTATTGATTGTATCGCGTGGTTCGCCGAAGAACTTAAAAATTTAGCGTTACGTGTAAAGACTATTTTAATGACTACAAATGTCTCCATGGTAAATTTAACATCGGACGAGTGGGAAAAATTTCACAGCGCAACGCATTGCCATATTTGCGAAAAACCGTTTACGCAAGAAGACGATACACGCGTACGCGATCATTGTCATTTGACCGGACGATATAGGGGTCCCGCGCACTCAAATTGCAATCTAAATTACAAAGAATCATTATATATTCCGATAGTCTTCCACAATTTATCAGGTTACGACGCGCATTTCATTATCGAGGATATAGCCACAGCGTTCGAAGGGGAAATCGAATTACTTCCAATAACCAAGGAAAAATATATATCGTTTACAAAAACTGTTAAAGTTGCACAAGACAATTGGAAAAATTATATAAAATTAAGTTTTATCGATTCGTACAAATTTCTTACGGCAAGTCTCGACAAATTGGCATCTTATCTAGACAAAGACAAATTCAAAATTTTAAAATCAGAATTTCAAAATTTATCTGCAGAAAATTTCAGTTTATTAACACGGAAAGGCGTCTTTCCGTACGAATACGTCGACTCTGTAGATAGGTTGCAAGATACGTGTTTACCACCGCGCGAATCGTTTTACAGTTCTTTGACCGGTGAAACTATATCCGAGAGCGATTACGCGCACGCCGAGAACATCTGGACGCGATTCTCCATTCGAACGCTAGACGAGTATAGCGATTTGTACCTGAAAATCGACGTCTTGTTATTAGCCGATATTTTTGAAAACTTTCGCGATAGTTGCATCAAAAGTTACGGACTCGACCCCGCGTATTATTATACTCTTCCCGGATACACGTGGGATGCCATGTTAAAGCATACAAAGATTACATTCGAATTGCTTACCGACATCGACATGGTCATGTTTATCGAACGCGGTATACGCGGTGGTCTGAGTCAGTGTTCCAACAGATACGCGCGCGCTAATAACAAGTACATGCAACAATCGTACGATCCATCGAAACCATCGTCGTACTTGATGTATTTCGATGTAAATAATTTGTACGGATGGGCAATGTGTCAACCGTTGCCCTACGCCGATTTTCGATGGGTCGACGACGTGTCGAATTTTGACGTAGCATCGATCGCGTTAGATTCGCCTACGGGTTATATCCTCGAAGTCGATCTCGAGTATCCGCAACATCTTCACGATACGCACATTGACCTACCGTTTTGCCCGACACGCGACAAGCCGCCCGGCAAGCGGCAAGACAAACTCCTCGCAACGCTATACGATAAGAAGCGTTACGTGATACACTACCGTAACCTACAGCAATGTACGCGACACGACCTTCGCGTTACAAAAATACATCGCATATTACAATTTACACAATCTCCGTGGCTTCGCAGTTATATCGAATTAAATACACAGTTTAGAACACTCGCGAAAAATGATTTTGAAAAAAATTTATATAAACTGATGAATAACGCGGTATTTGGTAAGACGATGGAAAATGTGCGTAATCGTGTCGATGTAAAATTATTAACAAAGTGGGACGGACGATACGGAGCAGAAGCAATGATAGCGAAACCAAATTTTCATAGTAGAAGCGTCTTTTCGGAAAATTTGGTTGCCATAGAATTACGCAAACTTGAAGTGAAATTTTATAAACCAATCTATGTCGGCATGTGCATACTCGACATTTCTAAAACGTGCTTGTACGAATTTCATCATGAGTACATGTCACCGCTATATCGTGATAAATGCCGGGTAATGTACACCGACACAGACAGTCTTATATACCACATTGAGTGCGAAGATGTCTATGAAAATATGAAACATGATATCGCTAGTTTCGATACGAGCGATTATCCAATTGATAACGCGTACGGTATACCGCTCGTGAATAAAAAAGTACCGGGTTTAATGAAAGATGAAAATAACGGCGCGATAATGACCGAATTCGTCGGGCTTAGAGCAAAAATGTATGCGATGAGAGTGGACGGGAAAAAGGATACGAAGAAGGTTAAAGGTGTCAAAAGTAACGTTGTTGCGAGAACGATAACATTCGACGATTACACGCGGTGTCTGAATGACGAAATAGAAATGACACGACAGCAATCTTGCATAAGATCGAAATTGCACAAAGTGTATACCGTCCGCGAGACGAAAATTGCTCTGAGTCCGTACGATGACAAGCGGTATATCGTACCTGATTCGACCGACACATTACCATGGGGACATTATAGGATACCCTTATAATATAATATATATAATGTAATGTAATATAGTATGTGATATAATGTCAGATATTATTTTTGTATATGTATCTCATATGTATATGTATTTCATATATTGTATTATATACGATTATTGGAAAGGATGTATTAATAAAGATTTTTGTATTTTTATATATTTCATGTATATTTTTTATATGTTGTACATATTTTTTCTTAAATTTAAAAATAAATACAATTTGTATGAATTAAATCACATTGTCCTTATGTATCCAAGAATTGTGCGAATTGTCAAATCCCAACCATTTCACGTAAACCTCGTTACCCCTCCTACGCAGTATTTTCTCCACGAGATACACGTCCGGATAATTCGCGCGATGCAACTCGTACTCGTAGAACGCTCCAGCAATAGATTTTTTGCGATAATCCTCCAGTAGATAGCTTACGGGATTAGTATGTTGTACTTTTGCAATTTTAAACACTTCGGTTGTCCAATTTGGCGTGTAACCTTTCTCGAAAACTGTCTTGTACTTGCTAACGCGTACCGAGTCACCTACTTTGAATTTCGCCGGACCCGCGATATTTACATGGTTGTACACAGTAGCCAAGAGTCTTTCAGCGATCGCGGGAGTAACGTCGACGGGTCGCATACCGATTGTTCGATGCTTGCGCGCGTTGTAATCCGATACGAGTCGCGGCAACGCGCTGATCCACTTGTAAGATCCGTTCAGCGTAAACATCTTCCACATGTCGTTTTTCAGCGTGCGATTGAATCGCTCAACGATCGATGCCTTCAATACCGAATATGTAGAATAGTGATTGATGTCATGTTTCCGCATGAGCCGTTGCACGTCAGCGTTATAAAATTCCTTCCCCATATCAGTCTGTAAGTTTTTCGGACATCTTTTGCTATCTCGAATTATCTCGGCGATAGCGTCAGCTGTCTCGCTTCCACCTTTACTCTTGAGTGGTATGGCCCACGCGTGCTTGCTCAACGCATCTATGACTGTGAGTATGTAGTGGTAACCTCTGTTGAAACGAGAGTACGGACGCATCTCGACAATGTCAGCTTGCCACAGGTCATCGTATCCCCGCACTATGACGTGTCTTCGGGGAAAATTTTTTCTCGCTGGCGCGTGCAATTCGTTCACCAACTGCCGTTTCTCTAAACTATGTTGTTTCTTCACTTCCTCGGTTATTCCCGATCGCCGATCCATCGTTGTTTCGATTCGTCGATCAAACGATGTGTGCCTCGAGTATCACCGTGCGTTTTATCATTCGTTGCTAGACGTTCCTGGCCCGTTCGATAGCCGTTCAAAGCTGTTCGATAGCCGTTCATAGCCGTTCGATAGCCATTCATAGCTGTTCGATAGCCGTTCCCAACCCGTTCGATAAACCTTTGTAGATGCTCATAGCTGTTCGATAACCGTTCTAGCTGTTCGATAGCCGTTCCCAACCCGTTCGATAAACCTTTGTAGATGTTTAATAATTGTACAATAGCCGTTCCTAAACCGTTCACTACAGCCGCTCATTACAGGTTGATAGCCGTTTCTGAATTAGTGTTAATCGCACGCCGAAGCTCGTTTATCGCAGTCTGCAAAGCTCGCACATCCTTCTCGAACGCAGTCAGCTTCTCGTCTGATTCTTTCTGCTGATTCTTCAACGTTTTAACGCATTGTTCCACGTACAGTTTGTTGACTGCATCGGTATCAGCCTCAGGTTGCGCTACACGGCGAATCTTGCGCGACCTCGCGTCATAGTACGTAGCGACGCGACACAGAGCGTTTTGACGCAAGTAACTTGTCACCGATTTACCCCAATGATCGCTAGTTCTAATTGCTTCATTTCTCTGTTCGAATAATCCAAATTTGTTGATGGGCATTTTTTTCTCGATGCGAGTGACGTCGATCGACTGATTAGTTTCGTCGAGACACCGTTTAATTTATAATAAGGCCGACTTCGCGAAGTTCCTCTATAATCGACAGGATCGTCTACGATTGCTCGACGCTTCGCGCCGAGCTGGCCACAACGCTCACGACAACGAGATCCTGTCGATTATAGAGGAACTTCGCGAAGTCGGCCTTATTATAAATTAAACGGTGTCTCGACGAAACTAATCAGTCGATCGACGTCACTCGCATCGAGAAAAAAATGCCCATCAACAAATTTGGATTATTCGAACAGAGA
This sequence comes from Camponotus vicinus, assembly GCF_025532165.1. NCBI lineage: Eukaryota > Metazoa > Arthropoda > Insecta > Hymenoptera > Formicidae > Camponotus > Camponotus vicinus. The sequence continues at coordinate 16,407,267 of NW_028141945.1, forward strand.
AATGAAGCAATTAGAACTAGCGATCATTGGGGTAAATCGGTGACAAGTTACTTGCGTCAAAACGCTCTGTGTCGCGTCGCTACGTACTATGACGCGAGGTCGCGCAAGATTCGCCGTGTAGCGCAACCTGAGGCTGATACCGATGCAGTCAACAAACTGTACGTGGAACAATGCGTTAAAACGTTGAAGAATCAGCAGAAAGAATCAGACGAGAAGCTGACTGCGTTCGAGAAGGATGTGCGAGCTTTGCAGACTGCGATAAACGAGCTTCGGCGTGCGATTAACACTAATTCAGAAACGGCTATCAACCTGTAATGAGCGGCTGTAGTGAACGGTTTAGGAACGGCTATTGTACAATTATTAAACATCTACAAAGGTTTATCGAACGGGTTGGGAACGGCTATCGAACAGCTAGAACGGTTATCGAACAGCTATGAGCATCTACAAAGGTTTATCGAACGGGTTGGGAACGGCTATCGAACAGCTATGAATGGCTATCGAACGGCTATGAACGGCTATCGAACAGCTTTGAACGGCTATCGAACGGGCCAGGAACGTCTAGCAACGAATGATAAAACGCACGGTGATACTCGAGGCACACATCGTTTGATCGACGAATCGAAACAACGATGGATCGGCGATCGGGAATAACCGAGGAAGTGAAGAAACAACATAGTTTAGAGAAACGGCAGTTGGTGAACGAATTGCACGCGCCAGCGAGAAAAAATTTTCCCCGAAGACACGTCATAGTGCGGGGATACGATGACCTGTGGCAAGCTGACATTGTCGAGATGCGTCCGTACTCTCGTTTCAACAGAGGTTACCACTACATACTCACAGTCATAGATGCGTTGAGCAAGCACGCGTGGGCCATACCACTCAAGAGTAAAGGTGGAAGCGAGACAGCTGACGCTATCGCCGAGATAATTCGAGATAGCAAAAGATGTCCGAAAAACTTACAGACTGATATGGGGAAGGAATTTTATAACGCTGACGTGCAACGGCTCATGCGGAAACATGACATCAATCACTATTCTACATATTCGGTATTGAAGGCATCGATCGTTGAGCGATTCAATCGCACGCTGAAAAACGACATGTGGAAGATGTTTACGCTGAACGGATCTTACAAGTGGATCAGCGCGTTGCCGCGACTCGTATCGGATTACAACGCGCGCAAGCATCGAACAATCGGTATGCGACCCGTCGACGTTACTCCCGCGATCGCTGAAAGACTCTTGGCTACTGTGTACAACCATGTAAATATCGCGGGTCCGGCGAAATTCAAAGTAGGTGACTCGGTACGCGTTAGCAAGTACAAGACAGTTTTCGAGAAAGGTTACACGCCAAATTGGACAACCGAAGTGTTTAAAATTGCAAAAGTACAACATACTAATCCCGTAAGCTATCTACTGGAGGATTATCGCAAAAAATCTATTGCTGGAGCGTTCTACGAGTACGAGTTGCATCGCGCGAATTATCCGGACGTGTATCTCGTGGAGAAAATACTGCGTAGGAGGGGTAACGAGGTTTACGTGAAATGGTTGGGATTTGACAATTCGCACAATTCTTGGATACATAAGGACAATGTGATTTAATTCATACAAATTGTATTTATTTTTAAATTTAAGAAAAAATATGTACAACATATAAAAAATATACATGAAATATATAAAAATACAAAAATCTTTATTAATACATCCTTTCCAATAATCGTATATAATACAATATATGAAATACATATACATATGAGATACATATACAAAAATAATATCTGACATTATATCACATACTATATTACATTACATTATATATATTATATTATAAGGGTATCCTATAATGTCCCCATGGTAATGTGTCGGTCGAATCAGGTACGATATACCGCTTGTCATCGTACGGACTCAGAGCAATTTTCGTCTCGCGGACGGTATACACTTTGTGCAATTTCGATCTTATGCAAGATTGCTGTCGTGTCATTTCTATTTCGTCATTCAGACACCGCGTGTAATCGTCGAATGTTATCGTTCTCGCAACAACGTTACTTTTGACACCTTTAACCTTCTTCGTATCCTTTTTCCCGTCCACTCTCATCGCATACATTTTTGCTCTAAGCCCGACGAATTCGGTCATTATCGCGCCGTTATTTTCATCTTTCATTAAACCCGGTACTTTTTTATTCACGAGCGGTATACCGTACGCGTTATCAATTGGATAATCGCTCGTATCGAAACTAGCGATATCATGTTTCATATTTTCATAGACATCTTCGCACTCAATGTGGTATATAAGACTGTCTGTGTCGGTGTACATTACCCGGCATTTATCACGATATAGCGGTGACATGTACTCATGATGAAATTCGTACAAGCACGTTTTAGAAATGTCGAGTATGCACATGCCGACATAGATTGGTTTATAAAATTTCACTTCAAGTTTGCGTAATTCTATGGCAACCAAATTTTCCGAAAAGACGCTTCTACTATGAAAATTTGGTTTCGCTATCATTGCTTCTGCTCCGTATCGTCCGTCCCACTTTGTTAATAATTTTACATCGACACGATTACGCACATTTTCCATCGTCTTACCAAATACCGCGTTATTCATCAGTTTATATAAATTTTTTTCAAAATCATTTTTCGCGAGTGTTCTAAACTGTGTATTTAATTCGATATAACTGCGAAGCCACGGAGATTGTGTAAATTGTAATATGCGATGTATTTTTGTAACGCGAAGGTCGTGTCGCGTACATTGCTGTAGGTTACGGTAGTGTATCACGTAACGCTTCTTATCGTATAGCGTTGCGAGGAGTTTGTCTTGCCGCTTGCCGGGCGGCTTGTCGCGTGTCGGGCAAAACGGTAGGTCAATGTGCGTATCGTGAAGATGTTGCGGATACTCGAGATCGACTTCGAGGATATAACCCGTAGGCGAATCTAACGCGATCGATGCTACGTCAAAATTCGACACGTCGTCGACCCATCGAAAATCGGCGTAGGGCAACGGTTGACACATTGCCCATCCGTACAAATTATTTACATCGAAATACATCAAGTACGACGATGGTTTCGATGGATCGTACGATTGTTGCATGTACTTGTTATTAGCGCGCGCGTATCTGTTGGAACACTGACTCAGACCACCGCGTATACCGCGTTCGATAAACATGACCATGTCGATGTCGGTAAGCAATTCGAATGTAATCTTTGTATGCTTTAACATGGCATCCCACGTGTATCCGGGAAGAGTATAATAATACGCGGGGTCGAGTCCGTAACTTTTGATGCAACTATCGCGAAAGTTTTCAAAAATATCGGCTAATAACAAGACGTCGATTTTCAGGTACAAATCGCTATACTCGTCTAGCGTTCGAATGGAGAATCGCGTCCAGATGTTCTCGGCGTGCGCGTAATCGCTCTCGGATATAGTTTCACCGGTCAAAGAACTGTAAAACGATTCGCGCGGTGGTAAACACGTATCTTGCAACCTATCTACAGAGTCGACGTATTCGTACGGAAAGACGCCTTTCCGTGTTAATAAACTGAAATTTTCTGCAGATAAATTTTGAAATTCTGATTTTAAAATTTTGAATTTGTCTTTGTCTAGATAAGATGCCAATTTGTCGAGACTTGCCGTAAGAAATTTGTACGAATCGATAAAACTTAATTTTATATAATTTTTCCAATTGTCTTGTGCAACTTTAACAGTTTTTGTAAACGATATATATTTTTCCTTGGTTATTGGAAGTAATTCGATTTCCCCTTCGAACGCTGTGGCTATATCCTCGATAATGAAATGCGCGTCGTAACCTGATAAATTGTGGAAGACTATCGGAATATATAATGATTCTTTGTAATTTAGATTGCAATTTGAGTGCGCGGGACCCCTATATCGTCCGGTCAAATGACAATGATCGCGTACGCGTGTATCGTCTTCTTGCGTAAACGGTTTTTCGCAAATATGGCAATGCGTTGCGCTGTGAAATTTTTCCCACTCGTCCGATGTTAAATTTACCATGGAGACATTTGTAGTCATTAAAATAGTCTTTACACGTAACGCTAAATTTTTAAGTTCTTCGGCGAACCACGCGATACAATCAATACTGCGGCGAGAATGGTACGCGGATAACGAGTCGTCGAACGAACAATGCATATAATACGCTATACTAAATACCTTATGATGCTGATAATTTTTTTCTTCGTCAGTCTTTGTCAACGCACATTCCAAATCGGCATAGATCACAAATGGAAGCCGCTCTTTCCTCGTGTAGTTGTTGAACTCGAGCCACTTGTCCTTATCGCTCGGCAATCGGATAGCGCAGTCGTTTATTTTTCCGCAGTCTACCGTATGTGACTGCAACTTGTCCTCCGATCCGAAATAGTGCAAGCATCTGTAAAAGAATATTTAAATTAAAGATTTATGCAATGCATTATATTTTATAATTACATAAATTATTCAAATTATACATACCGATCACAGATATATCTTCGGCCGTTGTGTTTGCTCAGTTGCGAGCTCACGAGCCGGGATAAGTTCTTGATCCATGCGAAATGTCCGACGCTGTTACCGTCTTCCACATACAACAGGTTGACGTGTTTATCCCGTTTCTGCTCCGAAAGACGTATCGGGACAATGCTGTTTTCTTTCTCGATGCTGTACACGTTGATGGAGATATTGTTTATATGTTCAAACTTTTTTAGTTGGTTCAACGTCATCGGAAACTCAATATTTTGTACATTTAACACCGTCGTATAGTGGGGATATGAAGATTCCCGATTTGTGTCTCTTTCAGCGGGGTATAGAGCGGCCACCACTGCCCACGCGAAACACGCATTGTCTCTAGATTGTACATTAATTACAGCTCTCTTCACCATAATTTCTCGCGGCAATTTAATATAACATCCCGCGCGCATAGGATTATACTTATTTATATTTACAGTTAAATTCTGTATTCGCGACAATGCCCAGCCACTATCGCGTTCCTGAAATTCTTCTAGCAATGCTAGAGTGGGCTCGATAACGCTGCGCTCGTACCACTCGTGTAAATCAGACGTGCGAAAGAGTTCACAGTTTCTCGTATTGATACTTTTATTCGCACGCTTATCACCCGACACAAATTCACCGTTGAATATAGTGTTCAATTTTACACTGTTGTATCTTCTTATAACGTCTTGCACTTGCTCGAGCACGATGTCTTTGGCGTCCTCGAGAAATTGACGAGGTTCGATATGGTTTGCGTTAATCACAGCACCGGTTAGAATACGGTTATCGAACGCGGTATCAATCTCGCGCCACACAAGTTCATTTTGATGCGCGCTACATCCGGCACCCGCGTTATTGTCGCCACTGTAATTACCACCACTGGGCATAAACTGTCTCTGCAATCGAGTCTTTGCACCTTCGAGTCGCGCGATTCGAGCAATCAGCGATTGTCGATTCCCGATCGATAATCGCGGTCGTTTGATCCGACTTTGCTCTTCCAGCGACTCGATGTACTCGTTGCATCGTTGTAGCCATGCAAAATATTCGCCCAAGGTGGCAATTTGGCGGGACCGCTCCACCAGGTCGCATTCAGTCTGCTCGACGTTTTCCATTTCTTCACAGAGTGCAAATTGGGCACATATTGCACGGAAATCTTATATACAACGGCTCGCTACAACTTGAACAGAATCGGCCATCCATCGCATCAAGTGTCTCAATTTTATGCTTTCGAACAGCATACATCATTTGGCTATCCACGCCTTGCAATGCAATCATACACGAAGGACATACAGCTAAAGCACCACCCGTGGAATAATAAAAGTATATGATACAAAATTTTGTACTACGTGCGTTTAAAGCATTAATTTCCGCAACAGACACTATTTTCTCTCTGAATTCCGTGGAGTTCTCACTGCAGTCACTAATGCAATCACTGTCAGATGACAACGCGTGATCTTCGTCTTCCATTTTTATATTATCACACAACACTGACAGAACATTACTTTCTGACAGAACACTATAATTTTTGACTATACTTTTGCTATACCGTCGTGTCGATGCGCTTTCAAATCACGTACTATGATCTGATGCGCTTCGATCCTTCTTATATTCAACCAACAAACTTTCAGAGATTGTTGAAGGCACAAAAGAAAAAAAATTTTGTAACTGAACCTAGGGTTGAAAATGTGTTGTTATCTCGCTATGATTCACAGATTGCTCGAAAACGTCGGACCCCGAAATATCTCAAAAATGTGTTGTTATCTACGTATTTCCATCCGCCCAATCCTTCAAAGAATACTTCTATTTATATTGCGTATGTTAAAAAAATATAATGAAGAGGACTCTGCTGCACTAGAGTATCATTTCTTTCGTTGCTCTTCTGTGTTTCGGTGGTCTGCTGCACTAGAGTATCATTTCTTTCATTGCTCTTCTGTGTTTCGTTAGTCTTGTGCAATGGCTGAAGAAAACGTAATTATCATCGACGACGATACGGATGATGATTACGATTATTGGATGGATCCAGTTGTGGCGGAGCGGATGGAGATAGAGAGAGAGGAGAGAGAGAGGAGAGAGATGGAAGATGATGGATCTGATATAGAACCCTTGGCGAAGGACAGTGATTATGATAGTGACAATAGTGTCGATATTCTTGATGAACGGTTACAAAAGAAACAGCGAGATTTAAGCATATCTGAAATAATGACATACAATCAAGCAACAAAGATATGTTGCATTTCATATTACTACATGGAAAATGGATTAAAATTTTGTATCGAATGCTTTCTAGAAGCACCGGATCAGTATGAAGAAACTAGTGCTGTTCGAGAACATAGAACCATAGCTTATGTTCATTTGGAAAATATGTCATGCAAAGAGTGCAGAAGATCTTTGAATCAAATATTGGCCTGCAACATGTGCCCTATTTGCACAAATTAAAATAGATGATGGATAACATTGTAAGTATCTTAATTTATTATATATCAAAAGTATTTTAAAATAAATTATTAAAATAATTTAAACTAATGAAATGCGTATGTTTTCTTCTGTTTTCAGAAACGGCTTCCCCAACATAACCCGACGGTCTATTTTATATATTATTATTATTATTTTTTTATATTGTATACTTTTTATTAAACACACATTTAAATAAATTATATATATATTTTTAATTGTAACAAAATCATGACGTAATTTTTCTTCGCACACATTTCCATCCACCCAATCCTTCAAAGAATACTTCTATTTATATTGTTTGTTAACTGGTAATATTGTATAATATCTCAAAAATGTGTTGTTATCTCGCTATGATTCACAGATTGCTCGAAAACGTCGGACCCCGAAATATCTCAAAATATAAGTTTATGACTAATATTGTATACTTGCGATAATACAGAGAGAAAGAGAGATAAAAGGGATAAAGAGATAGATAGAGGGATAGAGGGATGGAGAGGGAGAGAGAGAGAGGGATAGAAATATAAAGGGATAAAGAGAGAGAGCGAGAGAGAGGGAGGAATAGAGAGAGACCCAAAATCTTCTTCATAGGAATACCGCCATTTTTGTTTATACGTGCGTCCCCCGCCCCGCAGCCCCCGCGCCATCGAAATTCCCTCCGTCCCGCGTGACGTCATCCCCCCTCCATCCTGCGTGACGTCATTCCCCCGCGCCGCTGAGATCCCCTCGCCCCTCACCCCCCTGAGATCCCTGCGTTAGAATTCTCCTAGTGCCAACTACTTACAAACGTCACAGGAGATTTTCGGCGCATTAATGAAGTGCTTTCACGTCATCCAGCTCGCATTCGTCAAATGCTGCAGCGAAATCGATAACATCGCCATCCAAACGACAAACATTCGCGTGATAAATCATTGGTAAGTTCGGCTGTTTGTTCATTCGTTCGCGTGTAAAACGCATCGAACGTGCGCAAGAAATCGCCACCAGTCAAACATTCATTTTTCACACTCGCAGCTGAATTTCCTTGCGAAAGATCGGCAATCGCAACGAGAAATTTGCTGTGAAACAGTTGTTATCGTTATTAATTTATCACCGATGTCGTCGATATCTTTATTATACTCTCATCTGTGATTATATGACCTACCGGAAAAATTGCATCATTTGGTTTTATTTCTTCCAACTTTCTTCTTATTTCTTTTAATTTTAATTTTCTTTTGGATTAATGCCAAAATTCCGAGATTGATTCGTGATATGTCGCATATTGCTTGCTGACATGAAGACCGGAATATCCGTCAGAAGAATATCGATTGCGTGTTTTATTTTAGCCAAAGGCGAATTTCTGCGATCTGATTTTTATTGTTTCTCATCGGAACGTTATTTCGTGAAAACGGATGGAACAGGAATACAAAATCACGAATGGAAAACGAGTCTCGCGGCGGTTCTCTTTTCTTTCACTTGATGCAACTTTTCGAGTGAGTCAGGAACAACTTGGAGTGTCTTTCATAATCACATAATCATAAAGAGAGAATGAGAAAGAAAAAGAGAGAGAGAATTTTATTTACCTTGCAACAGTAGCTTGCTACCATAATTCAAGCGCAATTTCGCAAGAAAATTAAAAAGATAATACTCGAAGGTGCGATTTATAGCGATTTCTTTCGAAAAGATTAATCAGGCAAATAATGCATAATAAAATATTGCCGTTTCTCAATATTTATCCATTTTTTAATTCACCGAGAGTTTCGTGTTTCTCATGCGCTCTACTTTTTTTCTCAATACGCTCGCCAAAGTTAGGAACGAGAAATCATCGTCGTCCCGTATGTTCTCGGTCCAGTAGAAACGAGATCGTACGGTCGCATATTTTCGTCCCGAGAAATTTAATATCGCGGAATTCTCGCCAGAGAAAATGCCATGATCAGAGAGAGACGGAGGGAAAAATATTCGGTACACCCGATACCGATTATACTACGCCGCGGAATTAAGTGCGACTCGTGCATACATCTGTTTCGATGAACTGCAAATATCGCGATACTACGTTGACTCGATTCAATGATATTCGTTATATTTTTTCCCCTCTCGCAAAAATTTCAGCCGTCGAATTTTCACGTTTGAAGAAGAAAACGGTTGAATGACGATGCTTAATACGATCTTCGCGTCGATATGACCAGGAGTTGCATCGTTATCCCTGACCCCATCGTACGTGTTCTCCACGTCCTTCCCTCCGCAAAGGTTGCGCTTGGCGGCTAACGACGATTATTTAGCCGCTGGTAATTTACGAAACGACAACCTTGGGAGGTCGTAACGGCCTGCGGGAGGTGCTGCAGCAGTCTCCGGTTTGTTTGTTTTAGAGCCCGTCATAGGGAACGTCATAAGAATCGCCAGGCCGGCTTAATGGCTCATCCGCCAATTTATCGTCCAAGTTCGGATGCGCGTCTTTATGGATCGTAAAGATCCAAAGTTTCGACGTCATTTAAGATCCAATTACTCCGGTAATAATGCCGAATCACGGTTACAATGTTGCGCGCGGGCTTCATCAGGCGCAGGTACTACGTAACGTCGCCTTAATTCGTACTCGCCTCTCATCAAGATGCTTCGAAGTGATCGTCCGTCAAGTCTGCGGAATTGGATCACGCGAGCAAATCGACATGAAAGAGAAATTTCTCGGGAATCAACAATCGTACGAAGAATCATTACGAAATCCGACAATGTTGAGTCAGGAGTGGCTTAATTAAACTGTTGACGCGAACACGGTCTAACGCAACAACCTCTTCAAGGGTGTCTAAGCGTCTAAGTGCAAGTTAAGACCGGCGACAAACAAATCGTCCGAACGGGATGAAAACGCCCGGGCCATACGAATACTTTTGCACGGCAATGCCGGCAGATTGAATGCAATTTATTACGCGCCATTACATAAAAGCCGCGGTCCGCTCGGCACGAGCCCTCATATTTTATGATAAATAACAGGTTGACCCCTCGACACGCGGAATATATGGTGAATTAATGGTGACCGTTCGGGCAAAAGTACGCACGTACGTCTGGTGGATTCAAAATTATTAGCGGCGACCGCCGGTCGAATAACTCAATGCACGGAATGTTTCCCTTTTTTTTTCTCTCTCGCTTAAACCAGAGGTTCTCTGAATATATCCGTTCGTTAAAACGCGCGTGTTTTGGTCCAGTTTGTCTTGCCATAGCATCTTTGTGCCTCCCGCACGATTTATGAATAGAATTATAAGCTCGAGAGCAACAGATGTTAATTAACCTTTTATTAAAGATGCGAAACTAATAAAATTATTTTTTGAATTTAAGCATCTTGTGCGTTGACTGAGGTATATCTCTAGAAAATTATAAAAAAATATTAGCATTTTGAAATAATTTCAGTATCAAGATTAAAATCATTTCCCGACTTTTCACAAGAAATGATTGTATATTTGATGTGAAAGGAACGGATGCATTTTATGTGCATTTAATATAATTGCAAGTGTGTATGGAGGTGGAAACTTTAAAAGCGCGAATATTCAGGGTCTACAAAGCTTTTAAAACGAAGCTCTGCAATGGTCTTAAAACTGCACTGAAATAATACCGACTCGGAAAAATTCACACGTGCTCCTGGTACCCGCGGAAATTCCATCTCCCGCACAAGAAGTGGAGATCGCGAAAATCCTTCCCCAACACTATAAGCGGCTCCGCGAATATAATTAAAACCACGCGATAATAAGGCGCGGTAATGTGTTTTCGGGAAAAGTTCATAGCAACGCGTAGAAAAATGCGAAATATAAAAGGCGTGTTTGCTGGAAAACAACGAGAAAACTCCAGCATAAAACAGAGGAGCCAGATATAACGCTGCGATAATTCCAATTTATTACGGCATGTTAAAACCAATTAATATAATTCAATGAAATAATGAATCTTTCAATCGATTCGCCCGATCAATTTTAACTTGTCCTCCGATATTCACGAATAACGTTTATCCGGGAACCAAAGTATTAATTTAACATAATGGATATGAATGTTAATGAACGAATGCCAAATTGCTGCGGGTAACATCGGCGCGTGTGAACCAACGAGGATCATAAGCGTAAACGCAATGAATAATTGCGGATGGGTTTCGCGAGTAACGAACGCGGGTGATGGATTGCAGTCCGGTGGCTGCGGGCGGGAAGACGCGAATTCGAGATTCGCCAGCGAGGAAGAAAGAGAGAGCCTCTCGCAAAAATGGCGTTCCACCTCCTCGGAGGAATTCGCGGCGATCGTTGCGTTGGGTATTTATCACGAGAACGAACGGAGATCGTGCGTGCATAGACGCGAATAACTGTACATAATGCGAGAGGCGCAGGAACGCAGAGATAACGCGAATGAATGATTGTCTGAATTCGCGTCGGGATAGGGCACGTGATAACGGATCGTAGGAAATGTACCGGGCTTAATCAATGACGTTATCGGCGCAGATAGACAAACGCTACATCCGTATAAAATATCGTCATCCGATCGGACGACCAGAGATCTGGCGACTCATTTGTTCGTTTCACGATCATCTCATCCAGACCTTCTATTCGTACTATTCGCGTTTCGCTCGTGTTTCTCTTAATTAGCGCGTCTTTCGTTTCATCGTCGCACATGCACGAGGTAATTCCGCGCCGGGGACATTCACCGCAATTGCTTGAAATCAGACGTATAATTGGACACTCTTGGCATGTCCTATCTTTCGTCAGCGAGGCAACTGACGCAAGACCAAATTGCTTTAAGGAACTTTAGGCACTTCGTTTCCCTTCAAACTTTTTCCTTCGGGTAAGTATAAAGTTGAAAAGGCAGGATTTAACTTTGGAATAATTTCTAGACTGATTCTCTGATGAAACTTTTAGGCTTAAATTATCTATATTGCTCTCTGTTTCGATTATCGATTTCGTATTATCAATTACGCGAATTGATAATTAAATTCGCTTTTTACAAGATAACTTTCGCGATATATGTACAAATATTTGTACGAAACAATTTCTCGCATCGATGTCTCAAAATCAGCAATTTACGACACAATTAGCAGGAAATGTAGCAATTAATGTTTTAGTCGTTCCCGGGTAAAGACGAGTCGTCGCTTCATTTAGACCTCGGTCACGTTCACGGAACGGATACTTGGACGATCTTCTATATGTACGGTGTTATGACTGATCATTAAGAGGCCAGTTTTCACTCCAAGTGTATCGCTCTGAATTTTAATCAAGCCGCGCGATCCTTAATATATCGCGATAAGCTGTAAAAATTCTCCCCTGATTGAATCTAGCGAGTACGTCTACGGCGCGTTCGAAAAATTCATTACTCGCCACCTGCTGCTCGAGAGGGGGATCATTCAATCGTTTGCGATTCGTCGTGTTCGCCACGAATATTTCAACAGTTGTAAACTAGTGACTTAATTACACGCACGTGTTAGAGACGGCAAGCAATTAAATCTTAATGTTCCCGCTCGATTGTAACCTGCGTTCCTGCGCGCACGACGTTAATTAGACATAATTATGCGAAAATTATTTAGCGATATTTATTTATAAATTTTTAGGTTCCAAAAGATTCATATCGAAGCTACAGTTTTTAAGGATTAAGGCACGCTTCGATTTCGAATTAAATTTCGTTGGATTGAAAGAAGAGAGAAAAGATGAAAAATATAGTACGATCAGAGATAAAATATTCATAATTATTTCCACAAGAATGAGAAGTACTTTTTCCATATTTAAAGAACCTCTGTATCTATAATACTAATTTTCCTGCTAAAATAACTACCGTTGTAAGACACTTGAATCGACGGATACAACGTTTGTAGATAAAGGAAATAATTATCGTTAATCGAGATTACCACTTCAATGACAGTACGTGTGCTGTTGCAAATTTAACTACACTCTAGGACAAAGGTAGAACCCTGTTGCGGGAAATAATGCTCGCGGACGTTTACGAATTTCCGCAAACAGCGTGCGAGATCGCAAATAGAGGAACGCACGATGCTCTCTCGCATATGTTTCGTGCATGGGGACGATTTTGTAGGTGCATACATGCATGATACATAGACATGTCAAAGTATCTCGAATGTACCAGCATCTTTGCCCGGCTGCGCGGCTTAAAGCCGCTTAAAGATTAAAATTGTGGACGCAAGTAAATGGCGAAAGCACCCGGCAACGATGGCATTACTCTCTTTATCCGTCATGACGAATCAGAAAAAATTTTTATTTGCTCCATGGCTCGTTTTTGTACCGTCATTCCGTACCAACGTCGATCGCTAATTAGATTAACGCTCAAGTATTCGCGTGGAATTAGTTGTAATCCTACTGATTATACGAACGTCAGTTGCGACTCTCTGTCTTATACGCTTATCATTAATTTTGCCTTAAAATTCTTTTTCATCAGTGACGTCGGCAGATTATTTTAGTCGCGGTTTTTGAATGTAACCCGCGATTCCATTATCGGATGTACGGTCATACACCGCATGAGCGCATGTTAAACGCGCAACTACGACGAATACGATTGCATATTTTGTACTTTCGCCAGTACTTGGAGAGCGGCGTGAAAATTAGATTTATATCGCGCGGACGGCATTATAAAACAGTCGTCGCGAAAAATTCGACGATCCCGCGTGACGAGAATATATACGAGCATATTTTTCTGCAGATATACGAGCGCGCAGGATGCGCGCGACGAGATTTTTAAACGACATACGTCGCGATCGCCATGTGATACCTCGATATCCCGGCTTCGTTAAAAACAGACAAGTTAATTACCGTTATCGAACTTACGTAAGCGTGACTTACCATCGCGAGTCGCCTCGGTCCGTTTCAATGGCCGGCGAAGCAAATTGCATCGCTATTTACTAGCAGAGTCAGCTGTGGCTTTAAATTCCCTCGTGGGGTATGCGGTTCTTTTTATTTGCCAATGTCAGCATACGTTGCAAAGAGTAACGTGCTCGTCCATCGCTGCGATTTGCCGGTCATAAAGATCTCTCCATTAAGATACGCATCTCGAACGATGCTGGAATCATTCCCTGAGTAATGTCAACGATGAAGCATTGATAACTTCTAGCGGCCTATTATCGCGTTAATTCCCGTTAAATAAAAAACGTTCCTTGATTTTGCGATTTTACAACTAATTTGGATGTAAAACAGAAACCTGCGAAGGCAAATCTGTTACATTGAAATTTACATAACTTGAGATTTTTCGTATTATTAAAGTGTAAAAAGAAAGTTACTCGCTGCACGTTATCGAAATCATCGAAGCTTCTTTCAACGCGAGATATGGAAGATCGTCTGGCACACATAACGGTGTATTTATTGCTACAGGTGAGTATATTCTCCGATATAAAGGATCCTTGGTTGCGTAAAATATTTTATAAGATTCCCAGCCAAATATCTCCTCCAATTTCATGCGTTGAACGAACATTATCCGCATCTGCAACGAGCATCGGGTGTTAATTTATCTAAAGGGAGTGGTCCGCAGACAAAAGATATTATTTACTTCTATCTTAATGATGTGGAAGCAAAACTTCCTCGCGCAGAATTAATGCAAAGATATGCGCAAACGCAATAGTCGTCGTCGCAAAGATGTGCGAAAGTCTCGCGAAAGTTTCTCCCCGCTGGTCAAAGAATAATCGTTAAACGAAACTTTCCGTTCGGATGCATCGTCGTTGTAGATTTTACTTCGCCTTTGGAAGTAATTATACAACCGCGTCTTGTTTTTCGCAGTGACAACTATCGATCGGATCATGACGTAGAATAGATTCCATTTCTTCCTCTTCTTACGATTACGCGAGTTCTGTTCTCGTAACGAGACTTGGAAAGGAATAACGCTTGATACCATTCGATTGACGTTGGCCCCAAAAGCGGAAGTTACGAGTTCGCAAATGAGATTAAAGAGTCAAAGCCCGTATGTCCCGGTTCGAATCGATGACGGAAAAGTAGTTTCAAAACGACGAAATGGAAGGTAATACTCTGTAGGATTTTTTTTTATTCAAATCGTAAAAGCAGTTTGTGACCCTTTATGCAAGTATCGTCCCTTCGCAAAGCAAGAATGGGGATCTATCTAGATTATCAAGTTCCTCGTTAATTTATTTTATACTTTTAAATATTAAATACCTCATGCGCTTCATGAATACTTATCAAAAGATGACGAAAGATGTGATGCGTATAATTTAATAAAGATGCAATATTTGGCGTTTTTTTACCTTCTTAACGTTTGGAAAATCGTTGATGCACAATCTAGCACACTCGATGCAGGTAGATATCTGAAACATTTTTCCATCCTTTTCTTATCCCGCCGCTAAATGAAGCCTCTAATTCAGTGATAAACTTTCTAGCTCACGCCAAATGTCATTTTTCAAACCTTACTGTATAATCAGACGCGAAAGGAAATCTTTATTTCGCGACCCACTTTAATCGCGGACGCGCGTGACGGTAACGAGTGGACGTCGGAATGCACTTGGTCGCGAGCGTAAAATGCGATTTGAAGAAACACACGTGCGCGCAATCGCGCCACACACGAAGTCGTTACGCGCGAAGCCGATAATAATCCGCGAGAGACGAGAAGAAATCAACGCGTGGGCTTCGCGCCTGAACAAAATCAAATATCCCGCGGGCGGAGGCGTACGTAATTTCATCTCGCGCGATAGCGCAATTAAAGGGAATTGTTGACAGGCCGCGCACCCAGGGAGAACGTTTAATTATACACGACGTAATAGGGGAGGGAGATTTGCTTTAACCGCTCGCAGGCGACTGTCAAAGCCGAAGTTGTTGTAATACCTGTCGCACGGTAGTCAGAAGCAATTAATATCACTTCCTAGACATCCCATGAACGAACGTTTCATTTCGTCGAGGCGGATTGTCGTAGCGTATCATTCCCTGTCATAATAGCTCCTCGTCTTCGTTGGTTCCATTAATGCCCTTGCGTAACGTTTGCAAATTTTTACTAGAATTTCTCTCTCTTCGAGCTTAGCTCTTTCTCTCTCTCTCTCTCTCTCTCTCTCTCTCTCTCTCTCTCTGATTCGCGAGACGGATAAATATATTTGCGCCGAATAAATATATTTGCGTTTACGTGTGTTTTCGCGCTTCGTTTATTGGCAGCGAACAGGGAGCAGCGTACTAACCGTTGAATATATCATTTCGCAGGCATACCGCCTGGTTTTCCATCGTGGCGCAGGGGGCAACAATGGTTGATCTGCGCGAATGGTATTTTTATAGTTTCGGGACTGCAGGACAGCGTAGACAGATGAGCACGATGCATGTATGTTTCGACACACAAAAGCCCGGTAGATTGATGCGCGATTGCTCTCGCATGCGAAACTCTCTTTCCAGACAGCAAAATAGCTTTCTCGTAAAAACTGTGCAATGTGCGCCGCATTGCGCGGAAATAAAATGAAAAAAAGGGGAAAAAGAGAGGAGAGAAGGAGCAAAAATACACCAGTGGTGGGCCGAAGCGAAAGGAGCAGCGATACAAATTGAAGATCGAGGAGAAGCGCTTTATTGCGACGCTGACCGTGCAACGATACGGCGCAAGTAAGTTCGCGTAAGTGCCGGGACTTACCATTGAGCTGTGGAAAACCCTTTGTAGGTTAATGCGGAATGGTATAGTGCACTCGAGAGCACGGAGGCGTCCCACGAACTCGTAAATTATACCGAGGCACCTTTAAAAGCCGAGATTATGAAGAATAAGTGTAGATAATAGCACAAAATAAACAATAAAATAATAATAAAATTTTTATTACAAAATAATAATAAAATCTGTATCTTCAACAACCTGCAAAAACTTCAGTTTCATATACATACATGTATTTCTTTTTTTATAAAATAAAAAATATATATATTGATGTATATTTCTTCATTGTTCTTGTTATTTATAGATAAATTAGATTACAAGTCTACGGTATTTTCATAATGCCAAGTTTTCATTATTACTTGCATCAGCTTAAGTAACTTTACAACGTGCTAAAGCGCGTTTCCATGAGCTGGAAAAAATACTTCTTTGAGAGCATCTTCTCGCTTTAGTGGCAAGAGATTTAGCGTTCAATTTACAGAAATGTACTTCGTCGTAGAAGAAAAGTGCCATTTGTTAGCGGCGGTTCTTCGTCTACCTAGTGATACCAGAAAACGCGGTAATCCGCGTAGAATATAGTCATTCAGAACGAAGGATGCTTCTTTGTCTCCGACAGAGTGGTTTCGGAAGATAAAGTCGCGGTATTCGTCTCGGCTTTGCAATTGGACATAAACTCATTACTTCTTGCAATGTATCCGCTTGTGCACTTAGTTTCATCACCGAGACTATAATCTCGCGCAAACTTGCGGATATCATCGACAAATATTGTTCAGAAACGTTTGCAGATTTTGATTACGAATAGTTATAAGAGAGGGTTACGCTTCAAACACATATAGTTCATCAACGATATTCGCCGACGATGTTTGCCGACATATATTAGACTTCACGCGTGTATAAATACGCCAACATCAAATTTGTAGCAAAGTGTACCAAGCACTGATTACCAATGTGTAATCAATATTTGACATCCATTAAAGAGACGGTCTTAGTATCGATGACAAACTTGCTTGGAATAATCAAACTGTTGACAGATTTAATCCAACTTATCCATGTTGCGCCTATAGATTCGAGATTTACCCAAGTCTTTATATAAGTATTCATTACCATTCATGGAACGGATAATAATAATATAAGAGCAGGAAAGGATTATGATTCTCAAGAATTAAATCTTGCTTAAATTAAAGTCTGTATTTTTTACATTAGACATTGTTAAAGCGCCAAGATATTAAAAGAACTCGATATTTACAGTGTACATATCATACACACACACACACATATACTCTCCCTCTCTCTCTCTCTCTCTCTCTTTCTATACAACATGTGCAGCGAATTACTTAATCCAGCAAACCATCTCGCGAATCTTATTCGAGGCACGAGCGCAGTATCAATATCTGCGACGACGTTGGTGGCAAGAGTCAACGGTGAAAAACGGGTTTAGTCGAGACATCGTTAGTTGCTTTACAGCCGATTAATGGTTTGATGCGAAACGATGGAATTGACATATTTGGGGATTGATTAAAATGGTAAATAATAAGAATAAATTACCATTTATGTCGTATTTCAGCATGTTGTGCGGTCCATTTTACCGTTGTTCAATTATCCAAGATTAATGCGAAGTCGGAATCTGTCTTACAATCTGGTTTCCCTGCGAACAAAGATTAAGTTATTATTTGATCAATCATAATTTCCAATCTAATGCCTTTGAGAGACTCTTACATGTAATGGTTTTATCACGCATGCAACCGTGGATGCCATTTTATTAATATTTTTTTATCTCGTACATCTATATTCTTATATAAAATTTATAATTATTAAATTAAATTCTTTTGTATTCATATTTTAAAAATATTCGTTCTAATATACCATGTTATAATGATTTGCAATATCCCTTTTAGTCTTTTACGGAAGCGAGAGAGCCGGCGATTAATAATTTTGTGGCGCGTTGCGCCGGTTTCCACATAGATGATACATTCGACCCATTGGTACCGATTTAAAACTGGTAATCAATTTTTAAACGACACTCGACGTTGATTCAACGCGGTTACGCGTCCGGTCGATCGATGTGGAAACGACTCGCCTGTGGCTCGTAAAATCCGAAATTACCGTGAATATTTTGAAAATTTCGCGGTGTCTGGCGCCGTGAAAGTTACGTATCCAATAGAAAATCCGCGTGAATTACGAGCTGCAGCGTCAATTGTTAAATCGATAGTGAAATTATTCACTTTGGTAATGTGTTTTCAACACATGAAATATGCTGATAAAACGAACACGCTTGGCTTGAAATCGCCCCATAAATTTTGCGCGGAGCCTCACCGAGGATAAACGCAAAGCGACATGATTATCATCTCCCCCGTCCGCCATCTTTGCGAACGCGGATAATCACATTGTTTGCGTTGCGTGTCGCATTTTACGCTGGCCCGTGATAAATATTTTCAACGCGGCGAAATAATAAATAAAATCGTCCGCGAGACAGACAGGGAAATGCAAAGGTAAAAGAGCGAGAGCGGAAATGGGCGGCGGGAGCGACGAGGGGTGAGAAGGTTCGCGGTCCGGGAAGGCCGGAGGCTTCGCGCGGGTAGGTGCGCCTGCTCTTTTTGCTTGATTTATATCGGGACGCGCTGAGGCGTGCAAAACCGCTAGTGCCAAGATACGCTGGTTAACCTTAAGGCTCGGCAAAACTAAGAAAGCGAACCTAGAATTGCATCGCGACGAAAAAGAGAGGGAGGAATACGATGGATCTCGCAAAAATGAGAAAAAACACAGGATATAAATATTCGTAGAAAAAATACGCCACGCAATTTTTATCAATATTTCCTACAATTAAATAGTTTTGAAAATTATTGACGGGTCACGTCAGCGAGTTCTTGATTATACAACCCCTGTTACGCGCGAGGATTAATCTTAAGATATCGATTTGCAAGGTGACGGACCGCGGGCGAGTTGGATTCATCTGGAGCGAACGTTCCAGCGTGCGTATCTGCGTGCATACGTGATAAATCGTCCGCGCATCGGCGCAGTTTATCAAAACTCTCGTTCGTCCGCCGTTATCTCGCCTCCCTAGACGCGCGGAGGAGGAACCCCGTTATACTCGGGTTGGTATTCGCGCTACAAGCGCCTGCGAATGAATCTCGGATGACTGGCATTCGATTGCGCTTCCGCTGGCATTCGCCGCGCCGCCTTCTCGCGATTCCGCTCGCCAAGAATTATCGAGTGACGAACGAGCGTTTATCTCGTACGCACAGCCCAAGCGTGAGCTAAGGTGAAGGTAAAACAGGCGTTCGTTAAGAGGAGAAGAACCAGAGAGAGAGAGAGAGAGAGATCTTTCGGAGATCTCGTCGAATTGCAATCTTAGGTCTGACAACGCGTAGGAAAATAATGCATCTTGTCTGATGAAGAAAAATTAGGAATAAGAAAATATGAATCGGTGAACTCATCGCGAATGAAAACCAGACTATCGATCCGGAATCTATAACTTGTCTGAGAGATGAAAAGAAATATATTGGAAAATGATGGGGATTACTTTCATGATTAAACTGTATAATATTTGTTAATAAATTGAATTTCATAGGAAATAGTGAAAAATTTATTTACGCGTCTATTTATCACAAATACCACGCATATTCGCAGAGTGTATTTTTCTTGTATCGCGATCGATATAATATATCTTTGCTTTCCTAGACTTAGTTTCCTTCCATATTCTATTAAATAAGCGATCTCACGAAATTATCTTAACTCACCAGGGAGATGCGTGGGGTCGCTCGCTAAAACGAGAGAAAATTACAGAAATAGATACTCGCTCCTGGCTGAATATTTATCAGTTTGGTATAATTATTTCGAAACATTTAAACGCATCGTGTGCAAGAAACACCGGTATTATACGGCCCGCGATGGTGATTTTAATGCACGGCATTGATAGTCATGTAATCTCGTACTGGCGTTATACTTTGCACTCCAAAGAGCGAGATAATTGTACACTCCGGCCGCCGTGTCATACCATTCATTGCGGAATGGAAGCACGATAATAACGTACAAAGTGCAAAATAGCGGAATGTATGGTGCAGCGATCGCGCAATTATTCGCGGTACAAGAAAATTATAACGTGTTTACGCCGGTAAAGGAATTCACGGCGTTTAAAGAAACACCGCGCTTTATACAGCCGACCAGTGGTTATCAAATAAATTCAGGGTCAAATAGCGCCGAAGGCCAATTTGTACGGTTTCATCGGAATAGATATTCGCATCGAAATTATATTTTAATACAAATTAGCTTCTTAGTTAAATCAGCAGTTGAGTTTTATTTTACGTTCTATTTTACGACGCCTTAAAATCTTGAAAAGAGAGATCTGTCTTTTTTTAAAAGAGATCCTCCGAGAAGCGATCCAGCGTACACGACCGTATTGCCAATCGCGACACGTTTCAGCCGAGCTTCGGCAAAGGTTTACGGTGCACTTACTCGGGCGATTCCGTACAGATATGCCATTATCGGCGAAATTCGTAAATAACAAGAGTGTGTTAGCACTACAATGCGCTTATATCGTCGGACGAGACTCGAACGAGGCGATAAAATCAATTTGATGTCTACGTGTCTCAATTTTTGGATGCTGTTCACGTTGCCGATGCTTTCGCTACCAACGATAACTCATTGACACCAACAAATTACTACTGGAATTCATACGTAATGGTTTATCGATAATATAACTGAAGCGATAAAAAGCGATTCGCTTATCTTAGCATTTTTTCTGCAATTTTGCTTTTACAAATTTCTGAAATTAACATAAAAAAGTTCTTATTTTTTTCTAAAATATCGACATTATCTCTGCATTTATTATATCTCATATCGGAAAATCGAAACGAATAAATAAAATATTTTCTCCGAGAACAAGACAAATGGGAAATTAAATCGCAAACCCATTCTGTGCAGTTTCTACACTTCCGATTCGGGTCTCTCGTGCTATTTATCTACGCGCACTCCAATCATCAACTAAGACGGCAATGGAGAGTCGCTGAACGTAAATTAGCTCGAAACTGGTTTAGCTCAATGTGTTAATTGTGCCTCTCCTGGGCCCTGATTTGCGGCGCGGCAATTGTACGGTTTATCCGACGCTGCGGAGCCGGGGCGCAACAATTACCCCATACGAGTTGGCCGACCCCGTGCACGGTTCACACACAAATACACGCACATGCACACAAAGTTGTACACGCTATCTATTATCCGAGTACGCGCATAGACGGACAGGATGGATGGGGATTAGGGGGGAAGTCGCTCTCTCTTTTTCTCTCTCCTCTTTCTCCTCTCTATCCAACGGCACATTCCGATATTGTTTTGCGCTTCGTCTCTTCTTCTCGTGCCTTAACCCTCCATTAAGCCGAGCATCTCGACTCGTCCTCCTTAGGCTCCGAGGAATAAGGGAGGCGATAAGGAGGAAAGGGCAGCAGAAAATGCGGCCGCTTATATAGAGTTGGAGAGAGGAAGAAAGACAGCGTCTCTTCAGCAAATACCACTCTCCATTCTTGTTCCCTTTGACTCCCACAATCTTTCATGGACCGGCGAGCAACGAGTTGCACACGGTATGTATTATAATACGAAGCGTCGCAGAATCTTACCAATGTGGTTGCTGAAAAAAAGAGCAACGTTTAATCTTTGCTATTTTATTTTCTATATTTTTTTTTCAGTATCGAGAACCCTCGTAATTGGATAATGACAAACGATAGAATCGCCGAAATTTATGAATCTGGTATGAATTTAATTTAACGAAAATTGAAGGGGTCCCCTTCGAACCGATGTATTCGTGCGACCCGCGGGCATAATTTCGAGATTCCGTAATTCGTCTCGCTTAATCAGCATATAACGGCACCGTCTCCGCGTCGCAGTTCCTACTAAACCAACCTACCGGTTATTGCTCGCCTGATGAGTAAAGCAAGAAACGGACATCGAGGGAAATTTAAAATTTTTTTCTCCAAAGCTATTAGAACGGTAGAATGGATCTGTCACAGTTTATGTTATACTCATACTTTGTTAGTCGGTATAAAACGTTAATTAAAAATGCAATTAAGGCTCCCCTATTAAAAATAGCTCTGCGCACTCGCGAAATTACGGTGTACACAAACATGTCCTTATAAAGAATGCGGGTTTTGTTCCTTGGAAAATAATTTCGAGAATACAGCTTTATATTTGCGCGCGCGTATGTTATTATTAAAACAATGGCGTTTTCAAATATGGCGTATTCGCCGCCTTGCGTCGATCCGCGGTGCTTTAACAACACTTTTTACGGAAGCCCAGCGGCAAAAATATCGGGGAACGACGAAATATTATATCAGCCGAAGGCCCGGAGAAGAAGCATGACGTCCGGCACGAAATTTATGCACCACATTGAAAAGTACGTACCGCTATATTCGCATACGCGACGCGACACATTACATTGCGTCGCGTTTCGTTCCGATAAATCTCCCGTCTCGAATTTGCCGTATAATTCAATACTCGGGGCCCGATCGGCAGAAAAACCCGTCCTCTCCGGATGCTCCCGCATATGGAATTTCTATGTTCCTTGGAGATTTCTGTCGCGGTCCTCGGCCCCTCGCTCCCGATCTCTCGTACAAACGCGGGAACTGGGGGATAATCCAATATATGAGCACGAGAGATACATCTTCTTTGTTTGCGTTTTAATAATGTATGGCTTCTTTACGTTCTCTTCTCTCTTTCTCAAAACAATATGTAGACTTTGAAAGAGATACACAGAGTTTCCGGTTACTTGCGTATCCGGAAGAGGACTTTCAAGTGTGTCCCCACAATTCATAGATTCATGTAGCACACAACAATCCATAGTAAATATTATATAATTCTGTAAAGTGATTAAATCTCTCTCATTGAGATAAGATTGCACAAAACTCGAGATAAGACGATGTTTTTAAAAATATTATATTGATATTGAAAATTTTCGAAACTTAAATTTTATTTTGAATGTTAAAATCGCTGTCTTGTATTGTTTTGTCTTGATTTTATTATCAATTTTTATTTAATGCTGAATATTTATCTAAAATAATATTTATATATACATAAAACAATCTTTATAATATATAATAATTTAAGATAATTATTATTATTTATGTCATTCGTTTACTTTTCACATAATGTGTTTGATCTAATTTATAAATATATATATTTTAATTTTTTTTTAAATTAATAATTTTGACAATTTTAATTTTAGTACCGAATTTCGAGACAAGACAATATTAGGACTAATTCTGGGGTGTCTCGTGCAATTCTACATTGAGATTATTTTTCTGAAAATATCTAAGCACCATCTGCATCTTAATCAATGCAATTGGAATTCGTTCCTCCCGATTCTCTCGTCGCAATAAGATACTTCCGTCGGAAACGGTCCACGCGCTTTTGTTAATGTCTCAAAGTGCCGCGGCACTCCGGTTAGTTCTCACTCGTTTTAATCCGCTCCAATCACAATTCAGCAGAAACTACCAAGTGACGCTTTTCGTTGTGAGGGTGCGGAAGCGGGAAACTTTCGACGAACAATTCTGTGCGCGCGCTCCCGCACACAATCCTCTCTTCAACCCTTCCTCCCGTTTTCCGCGTTCCTTGCGCGCGAACGAGATAGATCTCAACCTTCCGATTACTTCGAAGCTTCTCCAAGAGAGCATACTTCGTAACAGACGAAATACGGCATTCTCTACTTCTAGGTGGTCTGCGGTTCCGTTTCTGTTTCTTTCTTTCTCTCTCTCTCTCTCTTGCTTTTGCGCCATATGTATTGGCACGGAAAGCTCGCCTCTCCAGTTCGTCGACTTCCTACTTAAGAAAGTTTTCCAGCCGGTGCAACGCAATGCTGCACTCGAGTCACGCGGTTCTTATTGCTAACGCAGGACAATGAATGGTCCTGGGCTCCGGATAATTTTTCGCCTTGTTCGCCAAGTTGCCGATTCCGTCCATCAAGTGCAACTCTGGTAGAATGCCGTTTTGTAGCATTTATATGAGTAAAATACTATTTTCTCGCAATTTTTGACGCAAGAAAACGAGGAATCTGCTCAAAGACTTCTATGGCAATCTTATATTTCTCTGAGAATAATATGGATCTTGTAATTTGTTATGTAAATGATTTAATATACAATAGTTGTAACAGCAAATGTTTCTAAAGTACTTTTGTACTTCATGATTATGTCTTTCTATAAAATTGAATGGAACAATATAATGCAACAATTTGAACATAATTCGATAATATAAAGAATTTGTTGGTCTTTTAAATATAATTACTTTATTATCGACATTTTAAAATTCTGTTAAAATTGAAATTATCAATCGTGTCCTGGAAAAATTATATAAATGCGATTCGTCTTTTGTTCGCGTTGTGCATGAAATTCGTTTAATTATACATGGAGTGACATGATCATAAAATACTTTGACAATCGAATTAGGTTCTATATGTCACGTTTGAGAATAAAGTGTTGTTCTCCAAAATTAAAATTGTCATATATCTGGTTTCACAACACTATGTATCATTGCTTAAAAACCAGTTTCATGTATCTGATTTAGATTAGAAGAAGGGAGATAATGATTATAACTCGTCGATATGTTAAATCTCAAAGTTCATATATTATACAATGTAAATTTAAAAAATACGATTCTATTGATGGCAAATTCTAAAGCTTGTATTTAATACATCTCTATATATAAAAATGAATGTTTGTTTGTTTGTCCCTTATGCATTCCTAAACCGATCATCCGATTGCGATGAAACTTTGACATGTTGTTGTGCGCATGCCCGCGAAGGTTTCTGACTTAGTACAACAATTCTCCAATAGGTGGCGCGCGCGTCGTTTATACAAATCAGTGCAATTCATAAATGTAGAATCGCTACAAGTTTGCGGATTAAATTTGGAAAATCCATGTTTCTCACATGGACAGCTGTATGTGGCCACCTCACGCGTCGGGAAACCTTCCGATTTAATCGTTTACGCACCAGACGGAAAAACAAAAAATATTGTATATCCAAGAGCACTTCAATAAAAAAAAATGAGCACAGAATTGTTATAACGAGTTCTCTTTAAATTCGATTTTTGTAGGCGTAGCAGCGCGCGCAGGGTACAGCTAGTTGATAAATAGAACTAGACATCGAGAATATCTACTCTTTTCTGACATTCATTATACAAAATGCTCAAAGAAGCCTAACAAAACATTAATGTCATTTCTAATGATTTCATTTAACATTCTGCTTTGTAATGCATTTCCGTAATTGTTAATTAACTGATATTACTTCCGTTTTACCGTCGAATGTCACTATCACAGGTCTTTCCTAGTTACGTTTAATTGCATTTAAATCGCGCGTTTATTACTTTTTGAACAGAGAATATCATTTGGGTACTTACTTTTCATTATTTTGAATATATATATATATATATATATATATATATATATATAACACAAGTTGAGAAATATACATATATAATAATATTATGTATTTCTCTCTCTCTTTAAGTCGTTATTAAATAAATTATATTTATGCCACATGAAAAAAATATAATTTCAATAATTTCTAAAAACAGATGATAGATCAATTACATTTCATGTAATTATTTATCGGTGTACTTTACCTCGCTTCCACAGATAAATTCATAATATTTTTACTCAAAATATTTTTTAGAGAATGATTCTTGCGTCTAGATAATAAATTTATGCATAAACTTTTATTAAGTTGCATTATAGTTGTAATAAGATTCGAATGTGTAGTATTTCCACAATTATTTTCGCCATATGCGTTTACCTTATAATATGCAAGTAATTCACGCCATCTTGCCGCTATTTAGATTTATCAGAAGCGAACGCAGCCGCGTATCGGATCCAATCTGGCTTTCGCTACTCGAGACTTTTGTCTTATCACATCTGGCCCGAGGTGGTTAGTGCCACGTAATTGTTCGATCCTACATCGTCGGGGCACAACGTCGCTATTACTTCGATAGTGTGTAATTGTAAAGTGGGATAGACTTCGGAGATATCCAATCGAACATGAAATCTATTCCTCGCCTCAATCGTCTTGCCGTTGCAGATACCCGATCGATTGAGACACTAACTAGCCAGAAAATGGAGACATTATTCGCGAGGGATTAAAATAGCGATGGCCAATAAATTTTTAACGCGCGCGCTGAAATTACCGATCCCTTTTTAATCTTTTAACAATTTCTCGTTTGGATGAAGATAATAGGGGAAAAAACGTGTAATCGTGAGCGAACGAACAACGCTTCGACAATAATGTTGCTTTAAACGAGAAAGGTAAAGCTTCTGGCAATTTCCCGAGTGCATTACTATACTTTTACGATTAATTAAAATGTAAAATTTGTTTCAAGCACCACGTATATAATCATTTTTTTAATTACAACTAATTTCAACTACTAGTCTCGTTTGAGAAAATAATTTATCATCATTCATCTGCAAATTTCGACTAGCAAATTACTGAACATAAATTATTTCATCTGATCCTTATGAAATTCGTGTTATAAATATATCGATATATCTATTTTTTTATATCATCGATCCCATTTATACACAATTTGATCTCGTAAAAATATTATTTAATAATTTTGTAGTGAAGCTGAATAATTGAATGAACGAGAAAACAACAAAATTTCAGCTTGAGAGAATCGTACCGCATTTTTCTTTTCCTTTTTCTCCTCCGTTGCAGCTCCTCGGATCGACATGCACCGCGTCTGAAACCTCACGAGCAGGTGCAGGAAACGCGGAATAATCGTATAAATACATCTCCAGCCATTAATGTAATCTCGATTGTACAAGATTAAATTTAAACGGTAAGCATGAGTATGAGAAAATAAAGATTTTTTTTATATGTATACGCAAGTTCGATGAAAATATTATATCACGTATCGATGTTGCAAACCGCATCGCTCTTGAAATTTCGTAGGATTCGATGGACAGGGTGCTACTTCGTTAGTATAAACCATAGAATGGGAACGTGATCCAATCGTCCGACTCTGCAAGCAGCACGATGTATCTGATCTCGCATCACGAAGCGTAATATGTATCTCGTTGCGTTTTGTTCTCGATGCAGCATGTGAGAAAGAAAGTTCATTCACCGGTTTAAAACGTCCACTCATACTCCTCTCGTATGATCCTTGAATATTAATCAAATTAAATGTATTTGTATAAAATAACAACTGAAATATTTAGGATTAAAATATATATGATTGTTCCATTTATGTAATAATTATTGCGTACATATAATTTGTCAAGAAAAAGTTATCAAATCTTCTCCTAAAAGAGAAAAAAAACACTTCTCAAACATATAAAAAATTTTTGGCAGCATTAAAACTGTGCAAAAGGACTTGTTCAAAATGAAATTTTTTATATTAATTATATAAATCGTACATTTTGAATAATTGTAAGAAGTTGAATCTACCTTCACTGTAGTGGACCGACCAAGCCGGAAAGACTCTTCCATCCTGGTGCGAGTTCGTGAGAAATCGTGCGCGGAGCTATCGTTGAAATTTCAGCCGGCTCCATTTATCAGACGGCTCCTCGCAGCCTCCTCGCAGCGCTGGACCCGTGGTATATCGCAACACCGACCAGCGAAAGCGAAGAGAAGAATTCAAATGCTGCAGAAATGTTACATACGGCACGGACGTCGGGCTGGGCGATAGCGATCTCTTAGGAGAGAATTCCCAGAGTAACATTATAAGTTCTACGCTTTGAATAACTCGAATAATCGTTTTACAGATTCTGCGAATATCCCGCTCACACTGACCCACATCCTGCGAAGTATTCTTCAACAAAGGGGCACGAGGAGAAGGTGATGCGAGGTAGAAACAGGATTCCTGAAATTTAAGAAATAACATTTTAACGAAGAGAATTAGACGGAGGTAAAATTTGTCGAACGATTTTTCAGAAAATCTGTAAAGCTAATTAAGGAGGAAAATTTCTTCGACAACTTCGAATAAATTTTCCTCGCTAAATCTATTAAATTTCTGAATTTTGTACTTTCGCAACTTCATCGTTGCAATTTTGTGAACGAAAACGCGTTCTCTATTCGAACTTAGTACTCGCATAGGAGTTCATTAAGTCTAGGAGTATGGTAACTATTTACGTGTTAGAAGTACGTAATTATTTACCTCCCACGTAGTATACGCACTCCAAGAGAATTGTCTGCATAAACGCGTTCGATAAATAGATCTGCAAGCATCTTTACAAGAATTCTGCAGTATCATAAACAGCAACAGTATTAAAATAATATGTAATCCTTACATACTCTTCAGGGAGAAGAAATGCTTTAAGAAAGCTGGAATAATCGCGAGTATGAAATTTTTTGTCGAATCGTGTTCAGATGCTTTCTCGAATCAGTGAATTAACGGAAAACATTTGCAAGATGTGTGCAGCTTATTCTCGCTAGATCGATAACAGGATGCGGCGTACCTGGCCGCCGTTATTGGAGCGCATTTAATGAGTTGTTGTGTGATAATTTAACGAGTCTGCCGACAGAGATTGCCCACGTTCATGACGCCGCGCCATTAATTAAGCCGCCGGTGTTTCAACGGCTGAGTAGTCGACCAACGTATTTCGTGTCAGAGGTAGTAAGGTGTAATAATTCAGATTGTGGCAACTGACTCGGCTTTGTGTATACCAATGACTTCAAAGGAGTGTATTAGGTCTTCGTGCTCGACCGCGGGGCGCATCTAAGCAGCCCGCTCACGATCAAGCCAGATGTGTACCGGTGCGAATAATACATAAGTACATGCCAGGCATTTCCACGTGCAAACCTATCGCTATATTATCGTAATAATTTTCGAGGTGCCAATTAAGTTAACATTTTGCTCGTCTGCACGCAATTTGTGCTTTTATAATGTATTGAGAAAAACTTGAATTTCTCGCTCATTACGTGAATTTCGTAAGCATAATGGTCACAATTATACACTTGCACATTTTCCAACGTTATAAGAGTTCTTTGACATTGATTAATGTTGCTGGAGACGCAGACAAGCAATCCTCAAGACGATACGATTCTACGAGCGTGGGCGGCAATAAGAGCCGACCTCTCTGCGGTATATTTTTCAAGACGCGTTTCTGCGGTGTAGTTATGAGGACGGATAAAAACTATCAGGTACATTATATGCATATATATATACGCCTATTTGTGCGCAAGAATTATCTAACAATCTCGCGCGAAATGAAATAGTGTGACATTTTACTTTACATTTGACTTATAACCGACATCGGCCTGTTCGATGAATGTTAAAATTACAAAGTGCATTGTTATTTCTCACACACACATATTACTTATACCTGCAATATTCTCATAGTTAAAATGCAAAATAATTATAAAACTGATAAGTTCTATATTTTAATTGTGGCAAGTCACAATTTTAATTTTGATAATAAATTCTTTGACGAATTTGAAATCAATGAATCTTAGAGAGAAATAAATATTCTGCAAAACATAAAAAAGTAAATATTTTAAAAATTGCGTGATATATGTATGTAATAAAAAAATCGTTACAAATACCACACAAGTAAAAATGATCAATGTATATATGTATGCAAATTTTGTCTCTATCGCTATGTCTGTCTTTTATTAATTCGTTAATTTATCATCAGCCCGTTAAATCCTTGATATAACGGCACAAATATGTGAAAATGCAGATAGCATTTATAATATAAATGAAACATTTCAGAATATGCGATCCATCGCTGACAACTGTTAGCTGTATTTATCGTGAGAATTTAGACCTGTAACGCACAGTGGTAATTGCGACAAGTAAGTTCTCGAGCAAACTCCATCCACTTATAATTACAGTAGCGAGACTCTAGGAATTCAATCGTGGAAAACTTTCGAGACTTTATTATCTTAACCTATTTCATTCCTAAACTCCCTGACGTCTCTCGAAGGCTCGTAGGACTTTATTATAATTTGAGTACGAAGCACGCGAAAAGAAACATGTGTCAAGGAGTACAAACTCCTCGTACTTTATGTATTTGTATAAATACCTGAAGTTAAAATAACCAGGAATGAACGAGTACTTGAGTAAGATTTTTAAAATTAATGGTGATATCTTTATCTTCACAACAATGTTAAAAAGCACCCAGTATAAGAGTCAAGTATGTATAAGATCATCTAAATTTAAAAGAGTATATATTCTCTAGAATGTATATCGCTTTACAAGAAGCTTGTCCTGTCTAGTTTTACAAATTACCCGGCAGAATATAACCATCACAGAATATAACCACGATATTAAAAACACTTTCGAGAACCGCGTCTGTAATGACTGTTTAAGTAATCCTGAAACCAGCCACCTTCCGAGTTAATCTAATTGACATGACTGCCACTTAACAGATCTATTACACTCGGTATACCTCAACGTGACTGAATGAAGCAGGCTCAATTTCATCTCCGGCGAGGTCGCGATGTTTTTTTTGCTGCGCGATTCTAGCTTATAAAATATATCGCGGCATGTTTTGCCTTTTAATAATAATAAGTAAACTCAAACGTATACACGAGTTTGGATGTACGTGGAAAAAAGTTGAATGAAAAACGATTACAACACGAAACCGGGTATAGAAGATGCACAGATAAACCGGAATAAATATTATTTACGACATAAAGCAAATAAATAATGCTAGACTAATAACGCTAATAAAGCACGCAGGTTATCATTAATCGCCAATAGAGATGTATCAATGAATGGTTTGGTGATTCTGCAGCGTGCGGGCTTGAAGTAACTCGGTCATCCGTGCCCTGCGGCCTAAGAGAACCTCTATAACAGGGTCATAAAATCTTTTTTGTAGACCAAGTGATGCAGACACAGATATTGAATAATCGCAGGACATACCGGTCCTCGAGATAAAGATGAAATGATAAATTCCATCGCATTGATCCTGCAAACATCTTGTGGCGACGCGCCAGAAGAGTCTTAAAGCTTTACGAACGTTAAAAACTTGCGTCTCTCTAATCAAATACGCGACGAAATCTTATAAAAGAGCTTGTCCTGAATAATATTTCTTTGTAAGGTACTTTCTTGTATTTCAACGTAAATGCGAACACCTTCATTATACTCTGCCATTGCAATAAAACGTTTTATATATAACATCTTGTAGAGCAGAACGCGATTGCAGTAGATTGCACGGCTCCAATATAAATAATATACGAACGAGATTAATCGTACGAGGAAAACTGTGAGCTAGATCCATCGGATTCAATCAGGAAGAGACGTTCCGACTGAATTCAATTGAATTAATCCAAGACGTGCTGCAATAAAGCGCGGAAACATCCGCAAGAGATCGATACATACGGGAGCACGAGAGAGATCCGGATAAGCATTTCGATAATTGCTGATATAATAAAGCTTCGTACCGTCTCTTCCTCTCTCTGGGCGTTTCTACAGCGTTTCTTCAAGGTCGACTGGAAAACAATGGGGGTTCGCCATTATGCTCGCTATAGCGTTCACGCACTAAAAGCATCATAAAGGCAACTTTATGGCTATTCCGCAGCACTTGGCGCGCTTAACGCTTGCAACGGGATACTAAAAATAAAAAGCTTACAATTTATGTACGACAATACGCGTCCAAATATAACGGCGGATGATTGCATATACCTAGTACAACATTGTGCTGGCGATGCAAGTGGATAACGACTGGTATGTCGGTGATTTAATTCAGTGCATATTCTTGCGCATACAGCTGACCGCAGACATATCTGCTTTGCTGGAAAAAGAGCGCTTGAAAATAACTATGTGCGGAAAAATGGCAACCACTGGATTTCCAATTAACATGTTAAAATTGTTCAATTAAAAAGTTATTCGATATTCTTGTTCGATTTTACTAAATATTTCAAATGACTGCTTCCTTTCCTAACGAAAATATTTCCAATTTATCACGGTCTCCGATTACAAGAACGCAATTACCACGTTGCAACCGGATATTAAAATGCGAGACGTATAATAATGGCATATTCTTATATTAAAAGGCTGTACTCTTTTCTCGCGAATCTCTACTTCTTGTGCATGCGTTTAGATCGTAAGGATTAAAGTTGATTAAGTGTGTTAGCATCTTAAAGTCTGTTCGCGTTCATCAGCATTTCCACTTTGCCGTGGATAAGTCGAGCTGACCTTTCTTTTGCAACAATTATCCTTACGATTAATAGAACGCAATGGTTTTTGCTGCGCTGGTTGAAGTCTGATGAGAGAAGTGGAAAACTTATAATGGCCGACCTCGCCTTTATATTCCACTCACGAAGTCACAATTGGCATGATGGTCTCCAAGGGTAGGAACTGTCTTCTGGCAATCTGCCGGACGAATCTTTAGTAGCGTCCTCTGCCACGTAAGTACTTTCCATATTTTTCCTCGCGAAACATTCTTCTGACAAGACAAATATGGAGTCGTTACATACATATCTCCGAATATAATATTTGACATTGTGCGCACATGACAGGCAGCATCGAAATCGAGCGCGGTATTCAAAGGATGTAAATTTCTGAAGACAGCGCTCCTTGATATTGTAATTTTGTAATTTTAAAGACACATATAATTTGCGAGAAAGTTTCAAATTTGTAACTAGCACATTGTTGGCGCAAGAAAGCATACTTTTCATAAATTACCATATAAAACACGAGAATTTGTATACGCTTTTTGATTACGCGAGCCGTAAACTAATGGGATATGAATTAATTGAAATATGATACGAGCATTAAAATAGCATACATAATGAATAATCGTTTAAAAATATTGTTAGATAGTCGGATTTGTTTCCCTCCTCCTGCAGTAAATCTTTCCTTCAGGTACTATTACAAATTATTTGAATATATGCGAATATGATATGATATATATTGAATAATATATATTGAATATGTCGTCGATACTATTGCTGACAATTAAAGCAGCTTGCTCCGATTTAAGCTACTTTAAGTGTACGTATACGCAAACATCCATTCATACGTGCAGGACAGGATTCGGCGCAAATGTGGAGCACACTAAGAGGCTGAACATCGGCATTATAGATAAGTTGTAGGTGTCGGATAGGTTTCGATAGATGCCAAAATGGAGGTTGGCCGCAATATGCAAAAACCGACAAAGAGGGATATGAGAAAATTTACTGGTAGAAGCGCGTCGTACAACCAGAAACGTCGGAGAGAACTTGGCTTTATAGTACCATTTATTACAGGCTGTTTGCACACTTACATCAAATATTTGCAGGGTCTATCCTCTTGTTAGAGAAAGATCTACGTGTATATTAATATATGATAATCACATCTTATATATTATACGTTTTAATTCATAAATGTAAAGTACAAGGCGCTCTTTGCGTTTATCATAAAAAAAGTAAAATAATAATTTATGCATATATAATAAGCATAAAAAATAAGTACAAAATAAGTACAAAAAAATTGTAAACTTGATGCCTTCTTTTAAAAATAAAAATAAAAAACAAACACCTGTGAACAAGATTAATTAGTAATATTTTAAAGCATTTTATTCAGATTGTTAGTGAAGAAAAGATTAAAACACATATTATATGTATATGGAAAGATTCTATTAGAAGCAAAGCTTTTAAATGATCTAGAGAATATTTTCAAAATGCAAAGCATATTTCCAAACAATCTAAAGAATTATGAAACAAATATTAAATAAAATAATATATAAAATAATTATTGCAACATTCAAGGTATGTTATATTATTATTATAACTAATTATATTTTATTATGTCTGATTGGTGATGTGAATGTTATTGAATTTAGTTAAATAATTTAGTGATAGTTTGGTGACACATTGTACATCGTGAATGCGGTTAATAATACAGTCTAGTACATTGATATTTATATTGTATTTTATCTTTAGAACACGCTATCTTAAAATATATAAAGAAATTATGAAACACTCTGTATATATGAATAATATACTCATATATATTTTTTCTCGTATCACATTACACAGTAAAACTATACGGCACGTGCATAGCGCGCGCTTTATAATGTTCTAGTATGATAAAATAGAAAGCAAATATTTAATGAAATGGCCGCAAGCATAAGGGACTCATATCGATTGCACATACAGAACATTATATTTTATTAGAGCTGCTTGTGGCTGTTATGGCACTTAATCTCGGGCTTTATAGCACCAGTGTTCGATATGTACAATGCTCTTCTGCATATAGATCTGCCGATAAATTTACGAGAACCTGCAAATAATTAAATCGACGACCCTCGTGTTCGTTTCGCGCACATATAAAAGGTTGGACATTCCATTCCGTTCTACGGAATTAAAATGCTGTGTCACGCACGCGGTCATATTTAAAATCACATTTTTATTGATGGTTTAATATAAATTAACTGCGTGATTTTCTGTTGAAAATTACTGCGATCGCTATAGCAGAATGCAGTCTGTTGTAAACATCAGGGTTGGGAAGTAACGCGTTACTTGTAACGCCGTTACCGTTATAGTTACTTTTTTTGGTAACGGACTGGTAACGGCGTTACATTTTTCTTTCTGTAACTGTAACGATAACGTAGTTACATTTTTTTAGTAACGATAACGAATTTAACAGTTACATTTTTTTAGTAACGATAACGTAGTTACATTTTTTTAGTAACGATAACGAATTTAACAGTTACATTTTTTTAGTAACAATAACGAATTTAACAGTTACTTTTACCGTTACTTTTCATATTTTAAAAATACTTATGACATCGTATTTCTGTCATATTCAATTTTTAGTCATCGACCGACATTCATATAAAATTCGATAATATTTCGGATGAAATTTATTGCCCTGAGAGGTGTCTGTGAAGCTGATACGACAATCTACGAATTTAAAAAAAATGCTAAAAGTTCTGATAGCACTTTTCATAGTTCTACAGTTCCTGATAAAAATTAAAGAGTTTCGCATTCCTTATATTGAAAAATCGAAATCGAAAAAAGGTCGTGTTAACTTCGCGAATCTAGCACGACACTCTTCCCTCTAAAGAATCAAAACGTTGAATATTATTATTTTTAGCAAGAGTTCCCAATAATTCTGCTATATTTCAGCCTATATATGCAATTTCAGACCGATATTTCAATAATTAATAATTTTTTATGAATTTTTAATGTCCTCGACCAGCACGACACTTAGTAAAAATGTGTCGCGCTGATGATTTTCCGTAGTTTTAACGGCAGTTCTGGACAGTTCTATAAAAGTTCTATTCCTTAGAAACATTTTTTAAGCAGAGAGATTTTTTAAATAATTATTTATAAAATAGTAAACGATCGGAGCTCTGCGTAAAAATGTTTCTAAAGGACAGAACTTTTATAGAACCGTCCAGAATTGCCGTTAAAACTAGGGAAAATCATCAGCACGACACATTTTCACTAATTGTCGTGCTGGTCAAGAACATTAAAAATTCATAAAAAATTATTAATTTTTGGAATATCGATCTGAAATTACATATATAGGCTGAACTATAGCAGAACTATCGGGAACTCTTGCTAAAAATAATATTTAACGCGTTTTGGTACTTTGGAGGGAAGAGTGTCGTGCTAGATTCGCGAAGTTAGCACGACATTTTTTCGATTTCGATTTTTTAATATAAGGAATGCGGAACTCTTTTTAATTTTTATCAGGAACTGTAGAACTATGAAAAGTGCTATCAGAACTCTTAGTATTTTTTCGAAATTCGTAGATTGTCGTGCCAGCTCACAGACACCTCTGGAGCGATTAATGACATCATTGGTCAATCACAGTTATTTCATTCTGAGGAATGGATGTGATTAGCCAGCTTTTAAGTTTGACGTAATATTGGACGAGAGCACAAAAAGAATGTAAATTTAGCTGTATTTATAAATTTAATGGAAATTAAAATTTTTTTATTTACATGTGAAGTTACATGTTAAGTGCTTTAAAATCTATATCTCCTTAAATTTTTTACGGTTTTGTAAATTTAAAATAAAGAATTTGTTGCTTTTATATTAATATTTTAATAAAAAATATTACCAAAGTAAATTTTTTATTTAATTCTATCTTGTTTTAACATTAAAAGTAACGGGAAAAGTAACGAATCGTTACTTTTGAAGTAACGGTAACGGTAACTAGTTACTTTTACAAATAAGTAACTAATAACGGTAACGAGTTACTTTTTTTATTCGGTAACGAGTAACGGTAACGAGTTACTTTTAAAAAGTAACTTTCCCATCCCTGGTAAACATATATATGAGAATTCCTCTGAAGAAAAGCTCATAATGTATAAAAAGAATAAGCAGAGCATACTCGAACGAAAACGATGAATGAAATACAACGAATGAACTACAACAATGAATGAATACAGCGATCAGTGCAATATTGAGTCAATAAGAATCGAAATCAATCGATCTCATCGAAAATAATCGGTCTCAATTCTTTTGATTCGAGTCCAAATTACTGCCGTTCCGTAGATCTTGTAGCATATAATTATGCTAAAATATATATTATTATATTAAATATATATTATGCTAAATTACATTAATCATGTAATTGTGAAAAAATTATCTATTTATTCTTGTATATAAAATATAAATAGCTTTGAAAATTTAATTGTTGCAAAAAAAAGCGATAAATTGTATTTCCTATTAAAATCATCTAACAATAAATTCGAATCGATATATAAAAATTTAAAATTAGAATTAATAAATTTTATAATATTTGTACGTGAGCCTGAAGAATAATTAATGATAAAAAAAACATATTAACTTTTTAGTATACGATTATTAGATCTCGGAATTCATTGCACTAGTTTTATTCAAATTGATCGCAATCAAACATTTGCATCAACATTGTATGATAAAAAATTTAGTTTTTAATTACGATTTTAATTCTCTTAAAATGTCTTAATTTATAAAGTACACTGATGTAAGAATTCCAGATAAACTTACTTATTGTTAATGGTGCTCAACATTCATGTAGCGACTTTCATTCGCCAAATTTATTTTATGTACTTGGTGAGTATCATTACATCGTAATAATATTATTTTGACAGAGATAAATATAAAAAATCCTTTCATTCAAATACAATATTCTGCGTGCACAGTTTTTAGCATAAAAAACGTTCGTTCAGATAACCAACTGTCATCATCGCTACTTCCACCGGCTCTCCATCTTGATACCATGCGCACTCGTTGCAACATAGGAAACAACAATTTCTCCGAATCATTGTCTCGAGGCGACTATGATCGATGAACTATGCGGCGAGGACAATGCCAGGGGTCCAGGAACCCCGTCAGGGAACCGGGACACCGGCTGTAGGTTGGTAGATATATTATGTATTGCGTAGCATACTGCGTATACGTACATACACGGTAAACCAATTTATGTCATCGCTTGCCATCGAAATACAGAGCGTTAATGGGAAGTGTTCAAGTACACAGTGTTATAGTCACAACAGAAGCTTCCATTTTTTTCAAACCGAGTGTTAAATGACATAAAGTTATAAATAAAATTTATACATGAATAAAATTTATCCGTCTCTTATATAACTTGTGTGAATTTCAAATTTATATAAATTTATATTAAAAAATTTATATTAATATTTTTGATTAAATATTATATATTTTATTTATCAATGCGAATAGTCGCTCGTTAATCGTGGGTTCATCTATTTGAATAATGATCGATGCAAGATTTCCCATGACGCGTATCATGTATCTCTGCATAAGTCGCGCGTAAGTATTTCTTGTGTCGTTTTCTTTTCGTCAAGTAACAAATGAATCGATCCCGAATCGAGATATTGCCCTTATAAATGAATCGCGGATGAATACCGCCGCAAGATATCAGACTTGCGAATAAACGATATTAATTATTATCTTCGTCCTTCATCCTTTCGACGAGAGCTTGCAAAACAGGCATCTTTCTGCATGTTCTGCACAAAAGTTAAGACAGCTTTCGCAGGCAGATTCATTAACTGTTACCACCAGCAGATTAATTAGTTCTCGAGGGACCAATAAAGCATCATGATTTACGTCCTAGTAAAAGAGATACGTCTCTCGAGAAGAAAACATGTAATTATCGTACTCATTATATAAAGATTATATTTTAAATTATCAATTCAATTATTATTGTTTAATCATTAATATTCGTATTATATCAAGCATCGATCTTTCACTATTCATCAGAAAGTAAAAAAATATAATAAATCACTTTCAACAGTATGATGACATAAGTACTTTTCATTTTTTATTAATTTTGATCGATCTGAAATATATTTATCTATCTTCATTCCTCATTAATTGTTTTTTTTTAATAAAATTAAAAACGAGAACGAAAATTCATTTTCTTTCTCACATCTCTATTGATTTTAATAAATATTTAAAGAGGAAAGTGGCTTTACAAAAGCTTCGAAACATATTACTTTACATACGAATCGGCAGTAAATTTGAATAAAAGACATCCGTATATACATATATATTCATTCAACACGGATTCATAAGAGTACATATGTGTCTAATATGTCTTCGACAATGAGCAGATGTCACAATATTGTACTGTACATTTTAATCGCAAAAGATTATATTTCAACAAAATTTCTCAAAGTAATTTCAAAAACCGTTAAACATAATAAACCGACAGAATTTTCTCAATCAATCACAATAGATAATTTAGAAGAGGATTGAACTCTATCAGGTAATACTTATTTAAAATTTATTGTACACTCATATAAATGTTTCATTGCACATGTAGTTAATTTGTTCAATTAAATTTACAAACTCACGAAATCGAAAGTAACAAAAATTAAACAAGTAGAATTATTCACAATAGTTGAATCATATAAACAGCAAATACGTCTTTATGAAAAATAAAATCGTTTTTGAAGAATAAACATTTAACTGGAAACTTTCCAAACGATTCTGTCGGGAATATAACGTATTTCTGTAACTCAGGGTGGCTTTAATATTTCACACACACTCCGAAAGAATCGATAGGAAAATGATTAGTATCGTTTTTATTTAATGCACTGCCATGTTACTTATAAGATATGAATAATTTATTTTTAATTTATGCAAATAGGATATTTTCTTCGACAAAAGGGAGAGTATTATCCAGTTTGTTGCAAGATTGCTCTCTGTAACAAAATAATGATAATTATTTTTTTCAAAGTTACTTCATTACGATTGCTTTGTTATTATTTTTCACAATTAAATTACATTTGTAAATAATAGCGTAGAGTATGTAAAATATTTCTGGTTTGTAAAATGTTGTGTTAAACGTACTTTGCGATATCCTATAACAATGTGTATTTGCTGTGCAAACTTTGCAAACTAAGAGCACTCGCAGCACTTGGAAATACACGTTCGCACAGCTGCCTCGTGTTATTACGCCCACCACGGTAAAATAAAGTACATTTGCAAAAATTTACTTCCGTCACGCAGAAGAATGACCAATTGATCTTTGTTACCTGATAAAAGTTTAAAGAATCCGCTATACATTTCCGTTCTCGATTCGCGTAATTAAATTTTCACGAATCGATCGCTCATCAGGACCTCTTCGTCTCATGACGTTTCGCGAAATTACATCGAAATGTCGATGACCCTGTCGTTTCTCGCATTACAGAGAAGGAAAGTAAGAGAGGCGCGTTCCGGGGATAGAAATCGAGCAC
Organism: Camponotus vicinus; assembly: GCF_025532165.1. Taxonomy (NCBI): domain Eukaryota; kingdom Metazoa; phylum Arthropoda; class Insecta; order Hymenoptera; family Formicidae; genus Camponotus; species Camponotus vicinus. The sequence continues at coordinate 16,447,341 of NW_028141945.1, forward strand.
CTACTTTATATTCGCCATTCGAAACTGGATCAGATACAGGACGATTTAGGTAAATGTCTCGACTGAATCCGACCCACGCTTTCTTGGATAACGCTCAGACTTTACGTTGTCCCGCGCGCGTTTTCCATTCTTTTATTTTACGGATTTATCCCGCACGTGGTAAAGCCTTCTTCTTAAGCGTAGCTGCGCATCACTTACCTTACGCATATACGCATCTGATATCTTAGATATTTATCGTACGGTTTTATAATGGATGTTATTGCATATACAAACAAAGAGATTTTAATTCTTCCGCGTTGCGGTTGGACAGAGATTGAAAATAATTTGCAAACGATATTTTTCTTCGACAAGCATGGGCACAACATAACAGAATATGCAATAAGCTTGCGTAGAATTAAGTAGACGCTAAACGTATGTGAAGTTATCGATTGCGGAATGGAAAGTATGAAGGTGCCTCCTCAAGATTCGAACGATAGATTTTGCGAAATGAATTATTACGTTTGCACGTAGTACAACGTACAATTATCGCCTTGGGCAATTTGTCTGTTTCATTGTACTCTTTCTATCCTCTACTTTATATCAACCACTCGAATCGACGGTGTTAGCTTAAAAATATTCGTACGCTTGAGGCTGTTTTATGTACGAGCGTTTTTTCTTCTTGTTTTATTTTGTTTTGTTTTTCTTTTATACATGTTTTATTTATATAACGATTGTTTTAATTGCCTCGATAATGCTTTCGTAAAAGAAATCCCGTATAGAAAAGATTCTATTTTTCAATATTAATATAAGAATAAACGAGTTTTTTTCTGAATTTAGAAAAGATCGATTGATGCAGATGTTCTTTGATGTAGATGCATAATTACCAGATGTCTGCTTCCATCGCGATACTATCCAAACGCAAATTTGTTCTCTATCCACAATATATATTCCCAACAGTTGCCACTTTTCTTCTCTCCCGAGAGCAGGTGAAATGGTAACACGCCACATAGAAAAAGAAAAAAGAAGAAAGAGGCGAGCAGCTTCATCCGGCGCAGCCGGGCGGAAAATAGCTAATATTCTAAAGCATCGGCGACATCGCGAGCGAGATGGGGCCTTTAACTGACGACCTGTGTATATCTATATATATGTATATATATACTTGAGAGCGCAAGCTGTTCCCCTTCTGCGTTTTCCTCTGTGCGGCCGCTTATGTTCGTGAAAGCTCCAAAATCTACGAACGATAAAAGACGGCAATCCCGCTCGCGAGAGCGCGTTCTGACATTTCAATCTGATTTAAGTCCACGAAATAAGGAAAAAAGTGCGTCAGCATCTCTTTTTCTATACCAGGTCGACGCCTACAAATATATAATATCCGGGTGAGTGTCAACAAAAGAGTCCTGATTAGCTTTTGTTCAGCAAAGCTTAAAATATTTTCATCTCGCAGAATATGAACGTAATGTGACGAAATTAATTAGAGACATCTGATATAATTTGAAATTTTGCAAAAAATTAATATACCGTGTATTTTTCATTTTTTTCATTACAATTATTATTAATGTATAATATTACTATAAAAATAAAACATTGTTTTGCGAATTATTGAATCTTAATTATAAGAAATAATAATGTTAGTAAAAGTTGATTTATACCATCCTTGATCGTTGGCCAATCAATAGCATGTATAATTAATAAAATGCTGTTGGTCACAGTAGACATATAATTTAAGGAAAAAATGCAATAATACGCGCGCGTGAACTTATATACGGTTATGAACTTGGTTCACTGCTAATAAGCTTGTTTCATGGTTCGTTACAAGATATTATGTTGACATATTTCATTACATAAATATCGCAGTATATACAACCTGATCTTTCATTTCTTTTTAATAAGAAATTTAATGAGTTTTCTTATAGATGAATCACGTGTTCTTTTTCTTGCGTTAAAATATAGTTTTAAAATATATTCTATGCAAAAAAAGAATTCTCTTTGAATAAAATAAAATAAAATAAAATAAAATAAAATAAATTTGTTGATCTTTTGCAAAATAATAAATAGTTAATTTTATTAATAGTAAAAATTATCACTTTCCATTAAATTATTCGTAATAATATTAATTTAAAGAAATGCGCTTGTTCTATAAGGAAAATACGTATCACAACAATGATACGTATCTTCTTATTACTGTATTCAACACTGTATTTATGATTTGGTTTCCTGTATTGTTGAAGCATGTCATCAATTAAGCAATATAGACAAATTGAAATGATCGAATAAATAAATTTTATTGTTGTATATTTTATATCCTATCTTATATTGCTATTATTTTTGTTAATAATTAATGCCTATCTTGTGCATATGACTTTGACAGATTCGTTTTAATTTCCGTTTCACGATAAAATATTCTTAATATTACAACAATGATAAAGTACAAAATCATAAATCTGTCCGCATTTGAAGATCGATTGATGACAACGGATATTTCTCTCTCAATCTACAGTATCTTATATACTCACGTACACGTATCCGTTCCGAACAAACAATTGTTATTGTAAAAACGACGAGCGACTATGACATCTGTAGAAATAAAGTTTGTCTGTCACAATTAAAGAAGTATCATCCGTCCGAGTGGCAATATAATCGATAACATTTTTAAGAAAAACGAATTGCATGAAATAACGGAAATACAACTACTTGTGTTTTCACAATTGCGATCTGGAGTATAAAATGGTCGAATTATCTTTTGCAATCGTCAGTATTCCCAAGTATAAGGAAACATGAAGATTATCATTTTGCTTGCGATTGCCGTATCATGGGCAGTCGCCTTTCCTAGCGGTTTAGGTGGTCTTTTAGGTGGCTTACCTATTCTAAATATATTCGGTGGCGGCGGAAGTTGGACAGGTGGTGCACATAAGGATAATTCACTGGTATGTTTAAACAATTCTTTCTATCACTTTTACAAATAGAATAAATAATAATAATACACGCATGTCTAATGCAAATTACATAATATACAACATATTGTAATATTCATATTTTTGAGGTTAAAAAATCGAAAAAAGTTATATTAAATTTTACAAAAACCAAACACTTACTATTAATGTATGAAATTATAGATATCGTTATCAGCTAAAATTTTGGATAGAGGAAAAGGAGGGTATAATGGAGGAGGCAATGGAGGAGGAGCTACTGGAATAGGAGGAATTGGAGGAACAGGAAATACTGGAGGAAGTAATAATGGAGCAGGAAGTACTGGAACAAATGGCAATGGAGCAGGAAGTACTGGAACAAATGGCAATGAAGCAGGAAGTACTGGAACAAATGACAATGGAGGAGGAAATACTGGAACAAATGGCAATGGAGGAGGAAATACTGGAACAAGTGGCAATGGAGCAGGAAGTACTGGAAGCGGTGGTAATGAAGGAGGAAATACTGGAGGAAATGGTGGAGAAAATGGTGGAGGAAATGGTGGAGGAAGTACTGGAGAAGGTGGTAATGGAATAGGTATTAATGGAAATTCTGGAAAATGTCATAATGGAGGAGGGAATACCGGAAGAGGTGGCAATGAAGCTGGAAATACTGGAAATGATAATGAAGCAGGAAATAGTGGAAGAGGTGGTAATGGAGCAGGATATGCTGGTGGTTCAGGTAGAACAATAAGCAGTAGTATATCGAGTGCAAGTGGCAGAGCTTCCAATATAATTAACACCTGGTCCAGCAAAAATGGAGCATCATCAAGTGCAGCTTCTTCGGCTTTTGCACAAAGTAAAGCTGGTGCCGGCAAAAGTGGTTCCAGCGCAGCAGCGGCTGCAAATGCTGCAGCATCGGCAATATCGAGCAATAATTCCGGTCATAAAAAATCAATAGATGACAACGATAACGATGAAAATAAGAATGATGATGGTAAAGGACAATCGAAAGCGTCAGCGAGCGGTCAAGCGAATGCTGCAGCGGAATCAGAGAGCAATGGTAAAGAAGGAAATAGTAAATCCAGTGCAGCAGCGAATGCAAATGCTAGTGCCGCAGCGGAATCACGAAACAGAAAACGCAGTAAAGGTAAAAAATCGAGCAATTCGGAAAAGGATTCGGAAGAAGATGGATCAGAGGATGCTGGAAAAGAAAAATCAAATGCGTCAGCAGAAGGAAAGAGCAACGCTGAGTCAAACAGCAACGGTAATAAAGATTCATCAAGCGCATCCGCGGACGCAAATGCAAACGCATCCGCGGAATCAGGTAAGAATGGTAAATCTGGAAGAAGTTCTTCGGACGCTTCTGCGAATGCAAACGCTGACGCATCTGCGGATTCGGATGGAACAGATGATTCCGGAGAGAATTCGTCCAATGCATCAGCAGGTGCGGATGCCGAAACATCCGCTAACTCTAAGGGCAAAGGAAAAGGATCGTCGAATGCATCGGCCAGTGCAGATGCTGAAGCATCAGCTGAATCGGAAGGTAAAAGCGGATCGGGAAAAGGTTCATCGAAAGCATCGGCCGACGCGAACGCTGAGGCATCTGCAAAATCGGGCAAGAGGGGTAAATCCGGAAAGGGTTCATCGAATACGTCGGCCAGTGCAGATGCCGAGGCATCAGCTGAATCGGAAGGTAAAAGTGGATCGGGAAAAGGTTCATCGAAAGCATCGGCCGACGCGAACGCTGAGGCGTCTGCAAAATCGGGCAAGAGGGGTAAATCCGGAAAGGGTTCATCGAATACGTCGGCCAGTGCAGATGCCGAGGCATCAGCTGAATCGGAAGGTAAAAGTGGATCGGGAAAAGGTTCATCGGGAGCATCGGCAAATGCAAACGCAAATGCTGAGGCGTCTTCACAATCGAAGGGAAAGGGTAAATCTGGAAAAGATTCATCAAGTGCGTCAGCGGACGCAGACGCCGAAGCGTCCGCAGAATCTGATGGAAAAGATAGTTCCGGAAAAGGTTCGTCAAATGCATCAGCGAATGCAGATGCCAAATCATCGGCTGATTCAGAAGAGGAGAGCAAAGGATCATCAGATGCATCAGCCAGTGCAGACGCGAGTGCAGCTGCAGAGTCAGAGAGCGATGGTAAATCCGGGAAAGGATCATCGAGTGCGTCATCTAACGCAAATGCGAGCGCGTCTGCGAAATCCGGACGAAAGGGAAGATCCGGAGGAAAGAGAAGATCCGGAGCTTCGTCGGCCTCGGCTGCCGCAAGCGCATCTGCGGAATCCGGAGGCAGAGGAAAGAGCATCTCGAGTGCCTCGTCCTACGCCGAATCCTCTGCATCCGGCTCGAAAGATGACGACTCTAATGATACAGCAGCGAGCGTATTAGCGAGTGCGAATAGCGCAGCATCCGCAGCAGGAGATAAAGCCAGTGCATTTGCGGGAGCCGCTGCGAATTCAAAAGCAGGTACGATAACGCTGTAACGGAAATAATCATGTATACGGAAACAGATATTCACATTCGAGGATAAATCAATTTCGTGAATTTTCCGCAGCATATATGTATCTCAATTTTATATAATTAACTAAAATTGTTGTAAATTTAATGATATTTTTCGCGTTATTATTTCATTATTTAATAATGAAAATTTAATAATGATAAAATTTCATTCATTTACTATATTATATGTACATAACGTATATGGAAAAATTATTTGTGTAACAAAATACACATACTCTTGCATTAATAATACATTAATTATTTGAGTGTAGTTTTAAACATTATTAAAATGAACCTGCACATAAATACAGAATATTAATATAGAATATTTTTTGAAAGTTATTACTAAATTAATGGAGTTTAAAATAAAATAAATTTAACTTATAATTATCTTTATAATATTTTTTGCTCGTGCACGCAATTGCATGTTTTAAATTAGATTTATTTCATTATGAATTATTTATTTATAAAATATAAATTATATATATAATATTAATTATTATTATAAGTGATATTTTCATAACTATTTATTATCAACTATAAAAAATTAAGTGATAATGTATGAACAAATTTTGCAATGCAGGAAATGTGTATAATACAGAGAATTATTCATGCTTTAATTATGTCGCTTTAATAATGATCTTAATGCAATTGTCAAAATTTGCATAGAATAATACAATAAAAACAATTGCATTGATAAATTTAATAAATACCACATATAATCAATAATTACGCATATATATCATAAATCGCTTACTATATACATTCTCACGAAAAAAATGGTTATTTTTTATTTGAAGAATGTAATTATGCATATATGATATATTGTACTCCGACAACTCTGTAGATCATGCTATTATATATATAGCAAAGTAATTTGTACTGCTCGACATATTCGCGAGTTATGATACCCAAGTTCCACGAACAAATTCTAGGCTTACAGGCAGATCGGCAGGTAAGGTAATGACGTTATACCGAGTTTACTCTCGTACTTTAGAGTTCTGTAATTCGCAATTGAGACATCGAAATACTAGTAGCTTATTCCCTAAAGTGCTCGTGTCTCATCTACTGGATACACCGAGTTTACTCTTGTACTTTGGAAATCCATGAATTTGTGATATGGTCAATACGTGGAACGGTACTGTCTGAAACACACTGGCAAAGTTAGTTTAGATTATTAATTTTTGCGTCATAAAGTAAAATACAGAATATACATGTTTGCCAATAGTGTAAGGTGCACTTGTGTATATTCGACATGATTTACCAGTCTTATTCGAATTACGTTCTAATTTTATCCTTTAAAATCAATAATTTCAATCAATTAATAATCTCAAAAATTATGTAGAAAAAAAATTTATCATATAATATTATATAATGAGTCTCAATAAATACAATTTCTAATAGTTATATAACTTTCGTATGTTTGGATATATGATGTACATATGACTTATATATAGACATCTAGCACAGCGAATGAGCTCGATGCATCCGCTTGTACTGAAACGACATCAAAAACGGAGGAGAGGAGGAAAGGACGGGCACAGGTAGAGAGAAATGGGTAGAGGAAGAAGCGGAAGTTGGGCATTTTCTGACGAGTTGCGTCGCAGACATAATGCCATTATACTTGTCTCACACTCACACGTCGAAACTTCCGAGCGAGTCCAATATATTCACCGATACTTCCCGAAGCGGGAGATATGCGCGTTCGTAGGTAAATCCAATATCGCTGACATGCGCTGTCTCGGCGCGTACTGCCATGCTTTAAAAAGCATCGGCGCCAAATCGTATCTCCTTCGTTCCTTGTTGGCCCTTGTACACGTCAGATGAGTATGGAGAACAGGGTAACATGATGACGAGAGAAGCCTGTCCGCGACCAAGCGCACGTGGAGCAGGTTGTTCTTTCTCTCTCTTTTTCCCTCCCCCTTTTTCTCCCCTTCTCTCTCTCTCTCTCTCTCTTTCTGTCTCTCTCCCAATATGACCGCTTTACTAAAACAAGCTCATTCAGTGAGTGTCCGCTTTCAGACTATAACATCATCATGATGTAAAGTACTTAATAGAACGGCCAATGTATCTGTGTTACTGGCAGAGTTGGTAATTTTAATAGAACATTGCATAGTTTCAATACGAAATGCATCTACTAGAATAGAAGGCATGCTTCAAATTTTATAATCATCAGCAATGAAAGAAATACTCGTCTAGGGTCTTCTATATTTTCAAAATATAAATAAAATTAAGTAAGATAATTCTGATATTTGTTAATCAAAGTACTAGCAATATGCTGGTGTGTCGTTATAAACGGGCGCTAAATTTTGACACAAAGAACGTTAATGCATTCTCCCAGCATTTATATCACGCGTGTCGATTGTCAGAATGTTAAATGGTAACGAAGCGTTATCGTAGACAATCTTTATCAGCTCCCAACATCACACACTCTATACATATAGGAAGCACTCTCTGCGGTGATGTCCAATTACGTTTCACCGGATATAAATCATCGGAAACATTGCGCTCACCGACGTTTGCTGGACACCATGTATTTATAGCGCTTAGTGCACAGTGATAGCTTTACAACGAGATACATATTTATAAGCTGTCGGACACCAAACATGTTTGCGTGTTTTTTTTATACACCTAGTACATCGTGTTGAAAAATAGATATACCTGAAAAAGTAGCCAAAATTAATAGTTACGTAACATATTTTAATTGTTTCGAAATTTTCACTTCATGCTACCCCAAGTTTCTCTTAATTCATTATTCAAATAGAATATCTTAATGTCAAGCCTTTTGATCTATGAAAGATCATCGGTTTAATTCGAAAGTTGAAATTTTAATCCTTGCGTAAAGAGCTGAAATTAGAGCTTCAAAAGAGTGCGGATTTAAAATACACGAAGTGTAACGAAGGTGAATTGTTCACGTAACGATCGACCAATATTATGCGCCACAATGAGGGTACGCTTTTTTCTCGTATCCATCAGGCGTCGATTGGTTTAAATCACGATCCATCGCGACTCGCTAACGTGCGGCCGCGCACGCGGTCATCGCGGTGTCGGCAAATTACAGACTTCGTTAGAATCCCCGTTATCTCGATACCTCATCTCACCGCAGGAATTATAAAAACAATTCAGATTTATACCTTACGGCTTATCATGCCGGAGAAAGTTATCTACGTGCGCACGGCACGAGTGCGGCCCGAGCGCCGTTACTCGCTTCGTTCGTTCATTGCAGAGAGACCGGGGCCCGATAAATCTCGGCGAAGAATGGTTTTGTTTCCACTAAAGATTACAGACGCTCGATAAAAAATCATTGTACGGGAGAAAATCGAGGGAGTCCCGATTATCGTGAGAATGAAATTGCGCGCGCGCATCTCTCTCCGTAATAGTAGTTACTTTGGCCCGTCGACGTCTATGATTTCTCATTGAACCGTATATTAAGGATAATGCCCACACAGTGATTGAAATCACATTGAATAAGAGGAAAAGTTACACGATTCCCCGATCGGAGGAAGTTAATGCAATAATACACGGAAAATTTCTCTTCTCTTTTTGTGTAGGTATTCGCAGCGTATCTAATTTTCACGTGTTTGCTTTTTCCTTGTTATTCTTGCAAATAAATTCAAACTCAACGCAGTCTCTCTTCGATTTTAATAATTGTGATTTTCTGACTGAGAAATAAAATTCATTAATATATATTAAGACTAAAAATTAATACGTTACATTTAATTACATTAATTATATTTCATTATCATTACAATTTTTTCGGTAATTATAACAAAAATATTAAACGATATCGTGGTGGACTACAGAAAAGACTGCATTAAATAATTAAAACAAAACTACAATTTTGACAAGTTTATTTTCTGATTCTCTTTTATAAAAAATTCAGTCTCGAGTATGAGTAATTTTTCAACCTTAACGTGTATCCGTTATAGTATTGTTAATATATGAGGTAAAAGGGTGAGAAAAAGATGTAAAAAAGAGAAAACGGAATTAAAGGAGGATCCGAGGAACGGACGGAGAGCGGACAGCTTAATAATTTATTTAGCCCCGCGAAAATCGTAATCTCCGAGATATTCAGGATCCAAGACTGATCACAGACGTAGCCGCAACCGTGCCCCTTCGGAATCGCGGCAATTATAACTGTATGCGCCGCAACGAGTGGATATACTCGGGTATAAAATACTCGCGCGTGTAGTACGTATGCTCGTACGTGCTGTTACGAGAGGCATCGCATTTGCCATGGCTCGTATTACTCGAAAATATCCGCTAACGAGTGACTTTAATCGACGGGGCATCTCTCGAAAGATACACGCGTATTAATAATTTTAATAAAATCCCGCCGATCTCATTAACGCGGCATCGTCGATCGCGTTCGCGCGCATCAGCGCACGAGGTTCATCTGACGTAACGTCCATTGCCAAATTACGTCGTCGTTACGACCTCAATTAGCGGCCGAGGCTTATATACACGTGTAAAAGCAGGCGCGTAATTTTTAAATCGCTGATTGTGCGAGGGAAAAAACACGAGAATAAAAGGAACGTGTGCGTTGTGTAAGAGGCGCTATGCAAAAAAGAGATTTGTGCACTCACCAAGTCATAATATAATGCGGTCGCATAACATATCGTGGGTACACATACATGCATACGTACAAGGCGAGTCTGAAATATATATCGTACGCCCCGATGACCGGTACCGCGCGCGGAACAGGAGGACGGGAACGAGGATGAAGAGGACAACCCACGCGCCTCAATAACGATCACGATGCGCCCGTTGCCGCTCTAGCCCCGAGCAACGCGAGTAGGAAGACAATGGCCGTAAATACTGGATGCGAGATGCTCGTCATCGTGCGGGGAAGCGAGGCATAATTCACAATGGATGTATCTCTTTAAATCGCGCGAAAGCGTAAAAGCTCATCGTTCGCCGATGCGCTATCTCGCTATGAGCCTGAACTTTGCCCGTTTCACCAGGGCTGCGCGATCAAACGTGACTTTTCCGCGGATTACACGTGCGCCCGCTATTTCGAAAGCGATCCTCCGAAAATGCAACGAGCGATCGGCCATCGAACCCTGAAACCGCGAACAGGACGCCGTGATTAAAACCACGTTCATCTCCCGGCGTCTGTTTAATGGATTCTAACCCGATCACGTCTGTAAAAAGAGACTTGTGGCTTTAATTTCTCTTGATGGATTCAGAGAAAAAAAATCTATTTCCTCGGTGACAGTTAATATTAGACTCTTAGCAAGTTGTTAGTTTTACAAATGAAATGGATACAGATTGTCAGCTTATTAATCAGGTGAAAGTATTGACGACAAAGTAAACTTTCCGATGCGCATTCATGTTAAATAAAATTAGCTTTTTAATCGCGGATTGCCTCGCGAGAATTGTCTTACTCGTGGTGGTCATTAAAATCCCATTAGATGCGAATTTTCAGGGGTCCGGCGAAATTGGAATAATCAGCGTGATTGTATTAGCTGTACAATCTGCGCGGGGTTCATTCTCCTTTGCGTGTTTGCATAATTCGCGATTTTATCAAACAATGCAGCGAACCGCGCCAAAAATCACTCGATTTCTCCTCCTTAGTTATTTTTATTCATTAATAACTTTCTCAAGATAGAAAATCCACTTTGATACGCCTTCGTCTTCAGCGCGTTAATAAGGATGTCGACTATTCCTCTATCCTGTCTAGTAATCCCGAAGATTAATTACGTTACGTTACAGAGGTCAGCATAGAGAAGCACTCTAGCGCAACGGCTAACTGCGTAATAATCATACGTTCGAACGATACTCGTTCTCCCTCGTGAATTTCGCATACTCGCTTGACGACCTGAGAAACTGCGAAATTCGGCCAAACCAACAGGCAGAGAGACCAAACCGAGAGACAGCCAGCCAGCAGTGAACCATTTTTCCAGGCGCACGTATTGTTGGAATACCAAATCCTGCGGCGACGAATACACTGCATTACCTGAAACAAAGGAGGCTCGCTGAATGTGCGAACGTGAAAAGTGTCTGTCTTCTAGAATGCGTCGCTTGTTTCCCGGTTTTCGTCGCGCCGTTTCAGCGCTTTCGCCCAACGTTTGCGCGAACGCGCGACTTCGTGAATAAAGCATTGTTAGGCTCCCCTACTCTCTCTCTCTCTCTCTCTCCCCCGAGCACGTCGACGGAAATCATAGAAATCTGTAAATGGAATCACGCGGGGCGCTTAAACAAACGCGCTTACATTGTGCCTAAACGAGTCCGAGCGGAGTTTAAATGAATTCCGTCTCGAAGTCTCTTGACAGCGCGATACATTCACTCGCGCGTGTCTCAATGACACTCGTTTTCGTTGTTACAGCACGTCGATTTGACTTGCCCGCACGTTTCCATCGTAATAATCCGCCGCTCGTTGAATACGAACGCGCTCAAAGCGTCGAGGGAGACGAGAAAAAGGCTTTATTCGCGGATGTCGATGAGACTGCTGGTCAAAATACAATCGCCTTAAAGGTAAATTCGACGAACCGCTCGACAAAATTGAATAAAATAAATGCCAAGTCTCGAAAGAATCTGAAATGCATCTCCTCGTCTCGAAAGGATGACTCATCATCGCGGATATTTATTATCATTTTTTAATAATGTTTAGTTCTCCGAGCGAAATCTTCTATCGATGTTCATCGCGGCTGGTCACGATCAGAGAACAAAAGTGCGTCTTCCGTTATCCACAACATTGTGGCTCGCCGATAGACGTGATTACGACTTACGTATAACTGAAGACTTCAACCTATTCTTGCCTCGCACTTCCTTTCCAAGCTCGAATCCATTCGTCATTCGCTCGTGGACACAGTTCCGTGGATACATCGACAAACGATGCCATTAACTCTTTTAAAAATGATTGTAACCTGAAATTAAGAGGTGATTTGCACCTGCAGCCAAGTCCGCGTGCTCAAAATAAATACACCTGGCTTCGAAAATAAAATCCATGATGTATCGACGATGAAATGCCTATTATCCTGAATACGACTGCCACTTTGCGCAGCGGAATGAATGGCCAATGGTTAAGTCATCGTTATTCATAGCCCTACGTCCGTGACACTCTTGCGTATCTCGCAGTTGCACATAATATTGTCCCTGCAAATACAAATAATAGTTAGTCAAAGTAATTTAATCATTATTGCGCATGGTATGATAATTATACATAAACGTTACTCGTAGAATTTTTGCCTCCATCGCTTTGCATAAATGAGTTACATCAAGCAACTCACGATTTCTTCGTTTTCCCAAAACAATTGCAAAGCATTATATTTCTCGAATTAAGTAATAAGTAATGAGATTTCCGCTAACAACATAAACGTAATAACGCGAAATGTTGGCGAAGTAGCCCGGCAATGATAATGGGTATAAATTTCATAGTGGTTCTCCCAAGAACAATGGAAGATCCCGATGTGATTACGAGAACTCAGTTGGCACAGGCTATTTGCGGGCGGCGCAATTGCCGCACGGGAAAACACGCCGGGAAAAAGGAACAGCCGAGGGCCGTGGAAGAGGTGGGAAACATTGGGATTTATTTGTATAGTGGCAGTTACGTTTTACACACACTGTATTCCGCGGCGCGTTATTATGGCGAATTTTCTGGGCCGCCGCCAACCGCCGGAAAAATATGCAAAGAACACGTTCCACCGTAATCGGTGCTATCGCCCGGCTATTAGATGCCAACGTAGTCAGGAGTTGCATCCCATTGATTTCTTACGTCGGCCAGCGAGAAGATCGGTGGCTACGGATATGCCGGGCTAAAACTCAAAAAGACAACCGCAAACGGCGGCACTTATCCGCGAGAATGCTTGGTGAAATCGCGCATATAAACGCTGCATACGTTCGGTAAATTCGTGGGTTGCCGGCAAAAAGAGACCTCAACATTTGCATTTATCGGATCACGACAGCGGCGCCTAGATTAAGATCCGTTCCGCGCTCGGCGGAATGCAAATACAGTTTTTAACATCGACTTAATCGAGACTCTGCTATGTATATTGTTTGTCTCTTACCTGCTCAAAGAATCGCAAAATGAGAAGAATCTATTAAAATAAATGGCGCTGATAAAATTGATTCTCGCCTGAGAAAAAAGTAATAAGTAGTATATAACATATGATTGACAAATTATATATATATACATATATATATACGTCATAATTACGTGAGTCTAGACGTTCTACATAAATGCCGTTTAGATCGTTGATTACAGAACGGAAATAAATAGCGTTTATGCGAGTAAAAAAGAAAAAGAATTAATGCTGCATATCAGAAGACAAACGCTGAGAAAATGAAGGGCTCCGACCCTTTATTCCAGTGGCGTATTCATTTCTGGCGCTTTCACGCGCCGAGGCGTGGCATTGCTCTGCAGAGAACGAAGAGGTTCCGCGAAAGGCAGCGGTAATCACGGAAATGATCATAATTTTAACGATGAGACTCGCCGGGATCTCAAGGTTTCTATGGCAAGAGCGGTCGTTTTGTAGAATAAAGAAAGAAGAAACCGACAAGAAAAGCGCTGAAGGGTGCGACCCAGGAAGGAAGAGCGGAATAAGAAAAGATAAAGAACAATAAAATAGCGGAGGTGAATTGAAAGAACGAGGGAGGACGCGACAAGACATCGGGGCCAACGAAAAACTAATTATATTAAGTGGCAGCTAATTACGGACCTATATTCCAAGTTGACGCGCGTCTGGAAATGAAGCACCACGTGTAGCAAAAACAGCGAGATATTCACGCGTAGGTCGCCGGGCACGGCCATTAATTGCCAGAACTAGTTTAACGCTTTGAAAAGGCTTCCTTTATTTTCCCTCCCGTAATTCCTCGTTTTAACGAGAAAATGTTTCCATCCGCTTAGAGCCGATATAACACGCTGCTCTCATCCTTTGAAAAGCACCTGCTTCGCTCGCAAGTGGCCGGGCCCCGAGCAGAAAATTATTAGAAGAACTCGTTTAAAGGAATTTTAGTTCTGCAGAGAACGCTGCGCTGATATTAAGATACGGAAGAGTGAGTCGGAGATATGCAACTAATTGCGCTAAAAATACGATGATACTCGTGGTATGCGGGAGAGAGGGGGAGGTGAGGGGAGGGAGAGGCAATTAGATGAAACGGCGTCGCATTAAAAGCAATAACTTGCCGCAAATTACTGCATTGTCGACGCTCCGAAATGAGAGCTTCGTGCACGGTAGCGAAATTACGCGTTTCCATTATTTCTCTTTCGGGCAAAAGTCGTCCGTTGTTATAATTTGATACGCATAATATATTATTAAGTCATTATTAATCCGTTATAAGCGGGCACACACGATCATTACGAGAAAGAGGCGAAGCTTTCACGTGACCGGTACAACCAGAAATTCGTGATGAAGAATAACACCCGTCATGTCGCCCGGGTACGATTCGGTAGCCGAGCAAAAATCGTCCCTGTTCTCGCAGCGCGCATTTATCAAGATCAAAGATGCAAGGGACAAGATGAATTCCTCAGAGAGAACGCCGCCGGTGGGCTGCGATATCTATGGAAGACTAACGACTTTCGGCGAGTAGTTCTCTGTCGCAAGCGTACTTCGCGACGCGCTTTACTCGATACAATTTTTGCGAATGTCGTCGAAAAATCCGCGCGGAAGTTAAGATTGATGTAATCGATTTGATGCCGATTAAATTAGAGGAAAATAAATAGCGAGGTTATCGTCAATCGACAGGGTTTCGAAAAGATAGGTAAAAAATATGATCTATTATAAACTTGCTTTTTTTCACTGGCCAAGAAATCTATCGACGATTATGATTCGCACGCGATTCCCCACGCGACAAGCACGATCGATGCGTCCTGAAGCATAACGGCGCGTATTCCACGCGTCGCTGCTCCTCGTTTCGAAGCACGGAAGTCGTGTCCCATCTCCCATGCTTTGTTGTTCTTATTCCGGCGGACGCTCGTTAGCCACTCAACACGCAACCCAATTTCTTCTCGCTTCTCTTTCTCGGCTCACCGCTCACCGACCGCTTTAATCTCTTCAGATACGTGCACTTCGTACGCATACGTTTATTTAGCTTTATGAGATGTTTACGCTTCAACACTTTGTAACAAAGTGAAATCTTTTCAAACACTCTCTTTTTCAGAGTGTTATTTCTAGCAAATCTGATTAGTTAGATTACAGCTGATTTATCAAATAAATTGATAGCGGTATGCATCGCGCGATCGGCAATCAAACGTTATATTCCCTTTGCGTGAGTCATACCGAATCGTGATTCCCCCCGAGGACGAGGGTAACAGAGAATCGCCCACCCAGTAATTTCACGAGCGCGTAAAACCTTTTTATGATATTTTAATCCGGCAGATTGGCGTCGCTTGAAGATTTGTCTCGCTTTGCTACTCGGTTCCATCGTGTTACTCCCTGTCGGATAAGCCTCGGGGACTCTGCGGGTCCCAGCGCTCGCAACGCATCGCTACTGCATCCATCTACTCGAGGGTTCCCGCGGTGCGCAATTGATGATGAAATATGCACACCGTAAAAGTGGCGTCCTTTACCGGCGGCCGGGCTACGCGACCTTCGTTACGCCATGGCTTTAATTTTGTCGCAATTTAGAAGGGCTACGGCCGGAATTAATTACCCTCTCTCGTCCGGTGCACTGGCCTTCCGCGCCTTGCACCGCACGCGCACTCAATATCACGCTACCATCTCAAGCCCCGTTCGTACTATTCAAACCAGCGAACCAACAAACGAAACAGAACAGTTTTGTGTGTAAAACTGAGGATCCATTGAATTTTCGATTCCATTTTTCGCGTCAATCGTTCACATCAAATACTCTCATCACGGATACAAAATTATACAAATGCAAACTTATTTGTCAGATCGTCCGTTTAAACAGCTTAAATCCGGCTTTACATCCAGGTTGTTTTTAATTATCACTGTTTGAATTTTTCATTACGCTGGTAATGTTGCAGCAAATGTCAAAACTCGACAAGGAGAAGAAAAAAAAAGCGCCGGTAGTTTGCTGCAACAGTTAAGCAGCGCGTATCGCATATATTGTGGAAATTAGCGCGATAAAACAAAGTTGAATTTAAAAGAGGCGAGTGCCGTATCCCACTGGAATTCACTGTTTTGTTCTATCGCATCTGCTACGATACGGCATAACACGGTTATTCATTAAACCAGTTCTGGGTCTTCCTTCCGCGAAATATGCGTAACGCGCATCTGTTGTGTATTCAATGTAGTTTTCTCCGATAATTTTCGCCATTCAAAAAACAAACATCTATAGAAGCATCACCGGGCTTCGCCACATCTTCGTTAACGATCATTCAGGTGGAAAAAAGCGAATGTATTTTTTGAATTGCACTAAATCAATCATTAGCGGTGCTTGCGGCAGGTTGCAAAATGTAAATCTATAACATAACGTATTTGTATCAGAATAGACACTGTTTTTCACTCTGAGCTATGCATTTAAAATCCATTTCGTCGATTGTTCGAAACGTTCGCACGAAGGAATTCCGAATCGCGATCGATAATTCGAAGCCGGCCATAAAACGCGCGGTGGAAACGTAGTGCACGCGTACGTTGCATTATGCGGATCCTCGGAATTGCGAGGAAGAAGTGCATCGTGCTCCTCCCTGTCTCCCCTTCCGCTTCTCCTCCAACATCTATGCACCATCGTCAAGGATTCTCTCGGCGTTTCGAAAGCGCCAAGCAAGGACCTCTCTCGCGGTCCCTGGATCGTTCCGTTTATCTCGAGCACCGTCGTTTCGCGATGAATAAACAGCAGTCGGGCTTCTTCGAAACAATTTAATCTACATAAGCTAACAGCTACCTGTCTCTCTGCTAGCGTCGCCGATAGGGAGATTCGAGCCACTCGGAACGTACGGGATACAAGCGAAGCGGTGGCTTGTCGCGCTCGTATACACTTGAACGAGATCAGCGTTTGTCCCTCGCGAGTTAACACGGACCGGGAAATCGGAGGAAAGGGAATAACAGAACGGACAAGACTACGCGACGAGGGAAGGGTGCGGGAAAAAGATGCCGGGATAGCACCTAGAGAACCAGAGCTGCCGGTGGAGGAAAACGGAAGGAACAATGGACGAGAGTAGAAAGAGGGTGGGAGAGGAGGGTCGGTCGACGGCTTCAAGAATCTACGGGGCCACAAATAAGAGATAAAGCTGGCCTGGCACTTCGTATCTACGATCTGGTCTCCGTATCACTTCTAGGTGAAGAGGAAGAGGAGTGAAGGGACGGAGATTCTCTTCTGCGGGAGAATCCACCATAGATTGAATTATCGTCCCCGATCGATTCCGAATTTAGCCCTGCCGGTTCTTTGTACAGTTGTTTTTCGTTTGGATTGAAATAGGCGGAGATGAGAGTTACGCAATTAACTCCCCGAGGGTTTATTATTAAAACTATGGCGCGCGTGTACTCGAGTGAAAGATCCGAGCCGGCGAATTTGATTTGTGAGAACGTCGACGGAGATTTTCCACCGATTTCTCAAGCTTGTTTGTTTTTAGAAGGAAGGCTGGCTGGCTGGCCCACGATAAGCACGACGATTTCAAGGAAGTGAAAGACTTATCCTGCGGAGGTGGAAACTATCTTGCGTCAATATTGACGATATGTTGGCGCATTCGCTTTGTCAGCCGGAGACCGAGAATTGCTTTCCCAACCGGCTCGATTTCCGTTTATTACTTCAAAAATATTGCACTATCGAAGACACACTTATTCGATGTAACACACATTCATGTAGAAACAAATACATCTCAATTTAACCTACCTTGAAATAAATTTTAAGTGTGATTAATTATTATTTGGATTCACTAACGATCAATTATAATTATTCCTCGTTTATATTTTTTTAATATCAAATTTATATGTATGATAATTTTTTTAATAATTTCAAAATTCTTTTAAATCATTATTTTTTTAAATATAAAAAAATGTACTATGTGTATTTACTCTTCCTCTTTAAATTAAATAAATAACTTCTATGAAATATTACGTAAATCATTTCTTGATAATTATATCAGTTATTCGAAATGTGATAACGTATCTCACCTAGATAACTACACTAACGGTTAGCATTTATTTCAAAAAATGATGGCTTCGTCATTTTTTTCTTCTTTCAGTCTTCGTGGTGGTATGGTGAGTCAACGGGAGTCTTTAATTAGCAGACTATTTAGCTTTTATCTTATCGCACCGAGAGAACATCGGATGACTTACGCGCGTCCACGTGTAACTTTCTACCAGGACGTCACGTTAGAGGGTGCGGGACTTTGACTTTAAATTACTCGAGGAAGCGAGAGACTCGAAGAAGAAGTGGAAGAAGAGGAAGGAAGAGGAGAATGCGACAAGAGGTATCGAACGATGCATGCAACCGAGCACTTACCTCAACATCCCCGACGGATTTACGAGAAGCACCATCCTGATAAAAATGCACGATTGTTCGCGCGTCAGCCCCAGCAGAGGTACAACCGCCAGTACTCGTGCATATATTTCGCATTATCGAATCTTCCGCCCCGTTATACAACGATCAACGTTAATTCGAATTTTCTCGACGACGGGCTAAATGTTTCCCTGAAAAATACAACGTTACACGTTACCCACTTTATTTCACGCCTCGGCCGTATTTCCGCGCGTGCGACAGGCATGACTGTGCGACAACGATACGGATGAAGAAAAAAAGTGGTCCTTGCGTCAAAGACAAACATGAAACGTGTGAGTAGAAAGTGACTCATTACCAAACGAGTTTTACGAGTAGTATCCTCGATAAAACAATTAATCGAATTAACAAATCCAATCTCGGCGAAATTAATCGCGTCGAGATCGATAAATGTCAGGCAGAAATATATGTTTCACGTACGAATGAGACATGTACTGATCGCTTTGTTCGATCCATCTTTTATAGGTACCACCTCCCAGCGACGAGATAAACTGTTTCTTGCGAGTCAATATTTGCTAAATCGCCCGTTTCAGATATGTCAGCCCCACCTGTACGTTACTGCAAAGCATATGACTTCGATGAAATTGATAGTATCCAGCTGTATTTTCTTTTCTGTTTATATCACAGTACGTTCGGTTTTTATTCATGAATTGTATTCTGCTGCAAAGTATTGGCGATAAGAATTTTATAACATTTTCCTGTTACATTATTTTGGATAAACCTTTTTCGATCAAGTAAGTGATTTTATCTTTTATTTTTTTTCATATTTTTCTTTCTTATATTACTACTATATATCTGCATGTCATTATTAATCATAATCATTATAATAAGAAAAGAGTTTATGATAAGAAAATATTCGTTGTTGAAATATGTTTTCAATTAAAAACTGTCGTAATTTCTGCAATATCCTATATTTATGC
The DNA here is from genome assembly GCF_025532165.1 of Camponotus vicinus. Classification (NCBI taxonomy): domain Eukaryota; kingdom Metazoa; phylum Arthropoda; class Insecta; order Hymenoptera; family Formicidae; genus Camponotus; species Camponotus vicinus. The sequence goes on from NW_028141945.1 coordinate 16,467,053, forward strand.
CTTATATTATACAAATCATTCTAGAATTAATTTTATCTTTTAATAATACTTGTAAAAATAATAATACGAACATAAATAAAAAAATGAAATAATAATAATAATTAAATAATATAATTAAATCAAGAAAATTGTAAAATTAGATAACAAAATTATAAATAACCTGTCTTTACGTTCAATGTAATATTGAGATAAATGTTGCGCATAAAGAAATGCAATTTATTTCAAAGGTCTTTTAAAATATCGACAGTTATTACCTCTTCTTGTGTATCACTTGAGGAGCAAATTTGGGTTAAAGCAGACTCGGCGCGATAATATTCATTTAATGCAATTTAAGTAATTGCTATCCCATTAAGATGACAGTCTTACAGTCATTTCGCAAGCACGCGAGGAACTACCTCGATACGATAAAACTGCACCAATTTTATCTCCCGATATTTATCGTGGAAGCCACAAATAACATATTATAATACTCAGTTGTTATTTTTATTCATCGAGTGGTAGAACGAGAGATTGTTATATATACGCGATAATAACCTGAATAACAGCGATATGCAAATAGAATCCTAATTTGCATGACGGATTAAGCATTGTGAGCACAAAGCGATACGATAATAGGTTAAATTCCTAATTACTAGAGGCGGTCATAATAAATCCGAAAACTCACAGTATTTCAGGTAACCGCCAGGCAATTAGGCTTGGCTAATGGACTCTAAACTGTCAGTTATGAGTTTCTAGCTTCATGAATGCACGAGATGGTATCACGTATACTTCCTAGCGGATCCTAATGATCCCTGCAGATTTGCGCAATTGCAACAAATAATCGTTATCCGACAACATTGGCTACATTGCAGATAACGTTAATGGCGCATATATTATTCAGCAAACATTTATCCTTGACGATGAAGATTACGCGCGTTTACAGAAACCGGTGTGTGCAACCAATTTAAAAAAAAAACAATTTTCCTCCTCTATGTTTTTGTTAAAAGAAATTAATAAGCAAGCGAGTTTCTTTTGCTTTTCAATAAATTTTATTGCTCATATTTTCATCGCAACTGATACTTTGCCGTATTCCTCGCTGTATTCCGATATCGATATCTATAATGCCGCTAATTACTGACGGATTTAATTTCAGTAGTAATGCATGCAAGTTAATATGAACAACATATGAGCGAACCAACAGGGGTGTGTGCGTCGGATCTCTATTACTCTCTGATATATAACCAGTTAATATACCTACCCTTCCGCGTTGAATCACACGTAAAACTTTGCGATGATCGTGGCAGCAAATATGACCCATTGCCAGCGAATGACCTTCTAATTCGTTCATAATTACTCGCTCTAAAGCTTTTACGTAAATACGATACTATTTAACGGCGAATCATTTCCGGATGCTAGAACAGATATGTATACCTTATGTCGTGACACATACACAAGTACAAGCATTACTATTTATTCCATATAATTTCATGCAACAGCTACAAAGGAGAAGATATGACAACCATATCCAGCTGCGCGCATTAGTAAGCTATAATTAGCATACTGCCATTATCACCTGTGTACCTGAAAATGTGTGTGATCAAACAGATTAGTTAAATCCGGCCGTCGTTTTCACAAATTTTCGGTCATAATATTGAGGCAATCACCGTCATTGTCATTAAAGATATTGCGACACGGAACATTTCAATTTAAAGTATCTTTGAGAAAAAGTATTGTAGAAAAACACGAATGCTAAATTGTATTTTTGCGTTATCTCGAATTATCTAACATGATTGAACTTAACTTTATTTTTGTATTTTGTGTCTCTTCATTAGATTTTTGTGTCTTTTTATTTAGATAAGGAAACCATGTGTAAATGAATAATTTAAAAATAAATAAATAATGAAAAATATTATATATATCTTAATTATGCTAAATTTAAGTAATTAAAATAATTAAATTACATTTGGCAAGAATATAGTTCACAAAATTAATATTACTATTTTATATTTTGAGATAAAATAATATGATATATCTAATTAAAAAGAAAACAAAAAGCTTATTTAATTTAAGTAAAAATATGCAAAACATGCTTTACAGGATGCAATGAATTGTAATAACATAAATATATTTTCATAATTCCATATTTAAACAACAACCAATGTGTTATGGATAAGTATTGATTCTAAAAAAAAAAGACTAAAACATATGAAATAAGTATTGATTTTGACTTGTAGATTCGGCTGTAATAATAAAAGGGCGGCAAAGCGAAGTAGCATATCTAAAATAAAACACATTTGCAACAGTTGAAAAGCATGCGACAACGGAGCACGAGGAAATTTACATCCTGAGTCATATAGGCAAGAAATGTTTATTATTACAATTACTGTATGCATATAAAACCGTCGGTTTGCTAGTATTCAGTATCAGTTACCAAAACTTCAGCAAAATGAAGCTTACTCTAGGCTTCATTATAGCTTATTTGTCTTTAACATACGCATTTGAGAATGACATAGCATTAGCCAATGCGCAAGCTAAAGCAGAAGCAAATGCATCAAGCAATACGAAAGAAAAATATACCGTTTACAGTGATGCCAAAACATTCGCTAACGCTGTAGCTTACGATCAAGCAAATGCACATGGAAAAAGACAATCATCCGCGCAGAGTAAAACGAGCGCTAGTGCTTCAGCTTTATCATTTGCCGAATCTAACGCACGAGCAGCAGCTAGCGCGAATGCCGCAAGTGTATCTCTTGAAAAAGGAGTGTCATCTGCCGAATCTAATGCACAAGCAGCAGCCAACGCATACTCTGCAAGCTCATCTCGTGGAAGAAATACGTTAGCTAACGCACAAGCAGCAGCTAGTGCGAATGCCGCCAGTGCATCTCGTGGAGGAAGGGGATCATCTGCCGAATCTGATGCACAAGCAGCAGCTAGTGCGAATGCCGCCAGTGCATCTCGTGGAAGAGGAGGATCATCTGCCGAATCTAATGCACAAGCAGCAGCCAACGCATACTCTGCAAGCTCATCTCGTGGAGGAAATACATTAGCTAACACACGAGCAGTGGCACTCGCCAGTGCAATAAACGCCGCACGTACAAGGAAAGGATCATCTGCCGAATCTAGTGCACAAGCAGCAGCTAGCGCGAATGCCGCAAGTGCATCTCGTGGAAGAGGAGGATCATCTGCTGAATCTAATGCACAAGCAGCAGCTAGTGCGAATGCCGCAAGTGTATCTCGTGGAAGAGGAGGATCATCTGCCGAATCTAATGCACAAGAAGCAGCTAGTGCAAATGCCGCCAGTGCATCTCGTGGAGGAGGGGGATCATCTGCCGAATCTAATGCACAAGCAGCAGCTAGCGCGAATGCCGCCAGTACATCTCGTGGAGGAGGGGGATCATCTGCCGTATCTAATGCACAAGCAGCAGCTAGTGCGAATGCCGCAAGTGTATCTCTTGAAAAAGGGGTGTCATCTGCCGAATATAATGCACAAGCAGCAGCCAACACATACTCTGCAAGCTCATCTCGTGGAGGAGATACGTTAGCTAACGCACAAGCAGCAGCTAGTGCGAATGCCGCAAGTGAATCTCGTGGAAGAGGAGGATCGTCTGCTGAATCTAATGCACAAGCAGCAGCTAGTGCGAATGCCGCAAGTGTATCTCTTGGAAAAGGGTGGTCATTTGCCGAATCTAATGCACAAGCAGCAGCCAACGCATATTCAGCAAGCTCATCTCGTGGAGGAGATACGTTAGCTAATGCACAAGCAGCAGCTAGCGCGAATGCCGCAAGTGCATCTCGTGGAGGAAAGGAATTATCTGCCGTATCTAATACACAAGCAGCAGCTAGTGCGAATGCCGCAAGTGTATCTCTTGAAAAAGGGGTGTCATCTGCCGAATCTAATGCACAAGCAGCAGCCAACGCATACTCTGCAAGCTCATCTCGTGGAGGAGATACGTTAGCTAATGCACAAGCAGCAGCTAGTGCGAATGCCGCAAGTGCATCTCGTGGAAGAGGAGGATCGTCTGCTGAATCTAATGCACAAGCAGCAGCTAGTGCGAATGCCGCAAGTGTATCTCTTGGAAAAGGGGGGTCATCTGCCGAATCTAATGCACAAGCAGCAGCCAACGCATACTCTGCAAGCTCATCTCGTGGAGGAGATACGTTAGCTAACGCACAAGCAGCAGCTGGTGCGAATGCCGCAAGTGCATCTCGTGGAGGAGGTGAATCATCTTCTGTATCTAATGCACAAGCAGCAGCTAGTGCGAATGCCGCAAGTGTATCTCTTGGAAAAGGGTGGTCATCTGCCGAATCTAATGCACAAGCAGCAGCCAACGCATACTCTGCAAGCTCAGCTCGTGGAGGAAATACATTAGCTAACACACGAGCAGTGGCTCTCGCCAGTGCAATAAGCACCGCACGTGCAAGAGGAGGATCATCTGCCGAATCTAATGCACAAGCAGCAGCTAGCGCGAATGCCGCAAGTGCATCTCGTGGAAGAGGAGGATCATCTGCTGAATCTAATGCACAAGCAGCAGCTAGTGCGAATGCCGCAAGTGTATCTCGTGGAAGAGGAGGATCATCTGCCGAATCTAATGCACAAGCAGCAGCTAGTGCAAATGCCGCCAGTGCATCTCGTGGAGGAGGGGGATCATCTGCCGAATCTAATGCACAAGCAGCAGCTAGCGCGAATGCCGCCAGTACATCTCGTGGAGGAGGGGGATCATCTGCCGTATCTAATGCACAAGCAGCAGCTAGTGCGAATGCCGCAAGTGTATCTCTTGAAAAAGGGGTGTCATCTGCCGAATATAATGCACAAGCAGCAGCCAACACATACTCTGCAAGCTCATCTCGTGGAGGAGATACGTTAGCTAACGCACAAGCAGCAGCTAGTGCGAATGCCGCAAGTGAATCTCGTGGAAGAGGAGGATCGTCTGCTGAATCTAATGCACAAGCAGCAGCTAGTGCGAATGCCGCAAGTGTATCTCTTGGAAAAGGGTGGTCATTTGCCGAATCTAATGCACAAGCAGCAGCCAACGCATATTCAGCAAGCTCATCTCGTGGAGGAGATACGTTAGCTAATGCACAAGCAGCAGCTAGCGCGAATGCCGCAAGTGCATCTCGTGGAGGAAAGGAATTATCTGCCGTATCTAATACACAAGCAGCAGCTAGTGCGAATGCCGCAAGTGTATCTCTTGAAAAAGGGGTGTCATCTGCCGAATCTAATGCACAAGCAGCAGCCAACGCATACTCTGCAAGCTCATCTCGTGGAGGAGATACGTTAGCTAATGCACAAGCAGCAGCTAGTGCGAATGCCGCAAGTGCATCTCGTGGAAGAGGAGGATCGTCTGCTGAATCTAATGCACAAGCAGCAGCTAGTGCGAATGCCGCAAGTGTATCTCTTGGAAAAGGGGGGTCATCTGCCGAATCTAATGCACAAGCAGCAGCCAACGCATACTCTGCAAGCTCATCTCGTGGAGGAGATACGTTAGCTAACGCACAAGCAGCAGCTGGTGCGAATGCCGCAAGTGCATCTCGTGGAGGAGGTGAATCATCTTCTGTATCTAATGCACAAGCAGCAGCTAGTGCGAATGCCGCAAGTGTATCTCTTGGAAAAGGGTGGTCATCTGCCGAATCTAATGCACAAGCAGCAGCCAACGCATACTCTGCAAGCTCAGCTCGTGGAGGAAATACATTAGCTAACACACGAGCAGTGGCTCTCGCCAGTGCAATAAGCACCGCACGTGCAAGAGGAGGATCATCTGCCGAATCTAATGCACAAGCAGCAGCTAGCGCGAATGCCGCAAGTGCATCTCGTGGAAGAGGAGGATCATCTGCTGAATCTAATGCACAAGCAGCAGCTAGTGCGAATGCCGCAAGTGTATCTCGTGGAAGAGGAGGATCATCTGCCGAATCTAATGCACAAGCAGCAGCTAGTGCAAATGCCGCCAGTGCATCTCGTGGAGGAGGGGGATCATCTGCCGAATCTAATGCACAAGCAGCAGCTAGCGCGAATGCCGCCAGTACATCTCGTGGAGGAGGGGGATCATCTGCCGTATCTAATGCACAAGCAGCAGCTAGTGCGAATGCCGCAAATGTATCTCGTGGAAAAGAGGGATCATCTGCCGAATCTAATGCACAAGCAGTAGCCAACGCATACTCTGCAAGCTCATTTCGTGGAGGAAATACATTAGCTAACACACGAGCAGCGGCTCTCGCCAATGCAATAAGCGCCGCACGTGCAAGAGGAGGATCATCTGCCGAATCTAATGCACAAGCAGCAGCTAGTGCAAATGCCGCCAGTGCATCTCGTGGAGGAGGGGGATCATCTGCCGAATCTAATGCACAAGCAGCAGCTAGCGCAAATGCCGCAAGTGCATCTCGTGGAGGAGGAGGATCATCTGCCGAATCTAATGCACAAGCAGCAGCTAGCGCGAATTCCGCCAGTGCATCTCGTGGAGGAGGGGAATCATCTGCCGAATCTAATGCACAAGCAGCAGCTAGCGCGAATGCCGCAAGTGCATCTCGTGGAGGAGGAGGATCATCTGCCGAATCTAATGCACAAGCAGCAGCTAGTGCGAATGCCGCAAGTGTATCTCTTGAAAAAGGGGTGTCATCTGCCGAATCTAATGCACAAGCAGCAGCCAACACATACTCTACAAGCTCATCTCGTGGAGGAGATACGTTAGCTAACGCACAAGCAGCAGCTAGTGCGAATGCCGCAAGTGCATCTCGTGGAGGAGGGGAATCATCTGCCGAATCTAATGCACAAGCAGCAGCTAGCGCGAATGCCGCCAGTACATCTCGTGGAGGAGGGGGATCATCTGCCGTATCTAATGCACAAGCAGCAGCTAGTGCGAATGCCGCAAATGTATCTCGTGGAAAAGGGGGATCATCTGCCGAATCTAATGCACAAGCAGTAGCCAACGCATACTCTGCAAGCTCATTTCGTGGAGGAAATACATTAGCTAACACACGAGCAGCGGCTCTCGCCAGTGCAATAAGCGCCGCACATGCAAGAGGAGGATCATCTGCCGAATCTAATGCACAAGCAGCAGCTAGCGCGAATACCGCAAGTGTATCTCGTGGAGGAGGTGAATCATCTTCTGTATCTAATGCACAAGCAGCAGCTAGTGCGAATGTCGCAAGTGTATCTCGTGGAAAAGGGGGGTCATCTGCCGAATCTAATACACAAGCAGCAGCTAGTGCGAACTCTGCAAGCTCATCTCATGGAGGAAATACGATAGCTAATGCACGAGCAGTAGCTCTCGCCAGTGCAATAAGCGCTGCACGTGCAAGAGGAGGATCATCTGCTGAATCAAATGCACAAGCAGCAGCTAGCGCGAATGCCGCAAGTGCATCTCGTGGAAGAGGGAGATCATTTGCCGAATCTAATGCACAAGCAGCAGCTAGCGCAAGTGCTGCAAGTGAGTCTCCTGGAAGAAATGCGTTAATTAATGCACTAGCAGCGGCTATCGCCAGTGCAATAAGCGCCGCACGTGAAAGAGGTGGATCATCTGCCGAATCTAATGCACAAGCATCAGCTGACGCGAATTCTGCAAGTTCATCTCATGGAGGAAATGCGTTAGCTAACGTACGAGCAACAGCTCTCGCCAGTGCAATAAGCGCCGCACGTGAAAGAGGCGGATCATCTGCCGAATCTAATGCAGGAGCAGGAGCCAGCGCAAATGCTGCAAGTATATCTCGTGGAAGAGGGGAATCATCTGCCGAATCTAATGCACAATCAGCGGCGAACGCGAATGTCGCATCTGCATCTCATCAAGGAAATGTGGAAGCTATTGCAGCTGCGGGTGCAACAGCTAGTGCAATATCTGCAAATAAAGCATGGAATAGTGACGTTAAAGACGATGAGAATAATATTCACATTCATAAATATGGCAAAGATCACAGCACAAATATATATAAATTACATGATTATGATGGGGGAATATATCATATTAGCTCTTTACACTCTGAAGATAAGACCGAAGCAAATAGTGCCGCTTCTGCACAAGCGGTAAGTAATAGTAAAACAATCGGACTTAATTGGGGTAAACTTGATAATTATAACATAATTGACATTATAGATTTTCATAATAAAGGCAGAAATGAAAAAAAATCTGGATATGAGCAAACAATAGCTCAAAGTTCGGCTAACGCGGGGGCAACAAGTATAACATATAAAAAGTATGATGCAGCTGCATCTACACAAGCTGCTGCTAGTGCCAATGCTGCTAGTGAAACATATGGAAAGAATGATGCACTCACAGATTCACAAGCTTCAGCTAGTGCTAACGCTGCCAGTGGCGTACATGGTAGTAAATACGAAAGCGCAGTAGCTGCTGCTAACAGTCAAGCTAGCGCAATTTCATTAAATCCTATAAAACAGCAAAAGAATCATAAGATTTGGGAATATTACAATCATCATGGAAGCTACGATAACTAGCAAGATCCTTCAGAGGAGAAGTTATGGCTGAAACATGATAAATATCGTATAATCTATGATCGAAGAAGAAGAGCAATCAGCGATGCCGCGGCTTCAGGTCAAAGCAGTGCTATTGCTACGAATAATAAACATGAAGGAACTTCTATTGCCGGAAGTAACAGTGCATCTGATGCTATTGCTGCTGTAAACAATAGAAAAGGGGTCGCTAATACCGGAGCAAACAGTGCATCTGATGCTGTTGCTATAAATAATGGTCAAAAAGGAACCATTGCTGCAGCTAATAGTGCATCCGATGCAGTCGCTGCTACGAGGTACATTTAAATCTTATTATGGATAAAATAATCTAATATTCACATTCATAAATATGGCAAAGATCACAGCACAAATATATATAAATTACATGATCATGATGGGGGAATATATCATATTAGCTCTTTACACTCTGAAGATAAGACCGAAGCAAATAGTGCCGCTTCTGCACAAGCGGTAAGTAATAGTAAAACAATCGGACTTAATTGGGGTAAACTTGATAATTATAACATAATTGACATTATAGATTTTCATAATAAAGGCAGAAATGAAAAAAAATCTGGATATGAGCAAGCAATAGCTCAAAGTTCGGCTAACGCGGGGGCAACAAGTATAACATATAAAAAGAATGATGCAGCTGCATCTACACAAGCTGCTGCTAGTGCCAATAATCTTTCATATTTTTCTCAAGTTTATTTTACAAGAAAAAAAGGGAGAGACGTTTTAATTATGGGATAATAATTATTAAAAATATTTTTGTTTTACATAAATATAGATTCACACAATTAAAATTCATACTATATAAAAAACTGCATGTCTCTCATAATTTTCCAATATCTGCATTATAGAAACATTCTTAATTTCGACATTAAAACTTTTAAAAATTTTAACTAAAAATTTACAATTACGATATGCTAAGAAAAAAATATCAGCTTATAGAATACAGTACAATCTTTTATAGATCTTCTCTTGCAAAAATAAAAATTTTGCAATCAAAATTTTTGCATTTATACTTAATAACAACAAAATTAATAATAACAAAAGGTCCATTTCATTAATAAAGACTGAATTCTAGCTGTGTATAATTTCATACGTATTTTGTTTCACCATATTGTGTACATTGTTTTGTTCATTAATCATTATAAATGATTGTAAATTATAATCAGTAAGACTACATCAATAATCAATATAATAGTCTCTCAATAGATTTATTCTACACTATGATATATTTCTAAAAGAATCGCACCGTCATGGCGATGACTTTGCTTCAGTTCGCATTGATAGCTTTATAGTTTTATTATTCACGGCCTTTACTTTCGCGCAAGAGTAAATACATACGAGACTCGCCTAATCCGTCCAACCTGCGCGCTAGAGTATGTTTTATTGAAGTACTTATCGTAGCGGACGTGTTGAATATAAAAATCTTACGATTATTCGAATTTATCGTATACGCTGCCGCTTAGACATTCGCCGCTCCGTCATGGTGTAGTGCACACAAGCCGATAAAATATTATCGTTGCTATTTATACTTGTCAGAAAAAAATGCGTTATTCAATTACCACAGACGCAAGTTGTCGCGTTCGTCAGTAATTATTTGCAACGTGGCATTCGAACGCATAGTTTCATTTATCGTTTCTATATCGCGTAGAGAACCGGAGAGAAACGGTTCTATCTAGGTAATCTTATTTATCTTTATGAAATATCGTTCTATGTATCGATAACGTATTATTAAATAAATTTAGATTGCTTTTGTACGTTAAAGTCGAAGTGTTTATATATTATATACCTGTGTGTTTTTCGTTACACGGTATATAAATAAAATGTTTTATATGCATGTATTTTATTCTTTTAAATAACCAGTTCACAATCGAAATGATATATTGTACAATGTGATTAAAAGACGACATACTTTCTAAGTATTAATTGCAAACGCCTTCATTTGCTGTGTCCTTTATTATGTATTATGTGATAGATGAGATCTCACATTACATCATTATGTGAAGAAGAAATTTCACGAGATCTCGTGCCACTTAAAATATATCCTATGGATAAGTTTCTTAAGAATTTCTGTAAAATTTAAAATGACAGTCTTTTCGTGCTGTAAAATGTAAGTCGTTTAACAAACGAGATCGTATTCAGGTTAAACAATGCGAGCTTGTACGATTAAGGAGCTTATTTAGGTTGGCTGGTTAAAATATAGAGCACTAGGAAATCGCGGTTTGTACCTCGCGAATAGAGATGATGAATAAGACAGGAATGGAAGCGATACGAGACTTTTCCATTTCCTACAGTCATTCTCTGAATAATGATAGTATGCAAGCAGATTATATCGCAATAATATAAATAGGAATATTAATGTGGAGTTACTCGCGTCGTATTCCATTTAACTTTCTCGAAACAAAAATCCTGCGTTGAATACACTTTTGATAAATACTTGAGTCCGAAATTGAGGACGAAAATTGAGTCCGTAATACGATGATTACGAATCTTAATAATCGAGAGATCCGCGAGGTGCTATTTCCAATGTTTCTCAATTTGCATTCGAAGCATACACGTTACAATGCTTAGTTACTGGTGGGCGGTAGCAGGGTGTCGTTTACTGCAGGAGTCGCTTTGCTGCAATGATAGCGTCGCGTAATGCTACGGATGAGACTATCTGCGGAGCGTAATGCAGCAGAGTGCGGAATCGGGGTAGATGCGGAGGATGGGTAGTCGAATGAGTGGGGCACGAATATAGGATGATTATGTCACGGTGTGATGTATGAGGATTGGCAACGTGCCATGCGGTCATCCGACCGCAGAGTATAGCGTCCTCTCCTTGTATCTCCCATCTTCTTTTCTTATTTGATGGTACCTTGATCTCTTATTCCATGATGTTATCGTTTATGATGACGATCGACATGTCAAAAGAAAATACTCTGTTACCAAACATTATTAATCCCTTGTGTGTGGTATCAATTAATCATTTTATTACATTTATATTACAATCATACGCTACGTAAAGTTTATGAACACCTGTGTGCAATGAAATGATGTTAATCTTGCATTCGGTGTATCGTGAAAGAAATATGAGACAATTGTAGGATACAGTTTTAATATCTCTCTACATGTTGAGATATATAAATATGATAACATTCCCACGCATTCATTCATACACCGCAAGAGCTTGTCGTTCGAAGTGAAAAGTTCGTTAACGCACTTTGTGGCTGCAATTCTGGCAACTCTTCCTCCATGGGTGGTGCTGTAAGCTTTAAAGCACCGCGACTTTAGGAGGCTCACATGAGAGTTAGTTTAATGTTCGGCGCAGCTAACCGAATCACTCTCGTCCCGATAAGACCTACCGCGGAAGAAATCTTTCGTCATGCTCGTACGAATCGTGGCATGTCGTACCAGACGACCAGTTTAATCGAAGCAATGTTCCATTAGCGGATAAAATATTGCGTGCTTTTTAAATTCTGCAGCAACATCGACTCCGATGCATTCTTCTTTGCACGACCGCGTTCTGCCTCGAGCAGGAAAAAATGAGACAGATAAAGTACGTGGAAGAGAAAAAGATGAAAGAAGCAAAGAATCGTATATACGGTACGCACAGCACGCATCATGTCGCAAAAGTTATGCAGAGGACGGTTGTAACGCTTAGTAGCATTTGGTGTATTTCTTATGCAACGCTCACGTGATTTTTTTCACACACACTTGTGCACTCGTAGCATGATGCATAAGGCATATGTATCTGCGTCGCAAAGTTCGCTTTGTTACTATACAATATAAAATTACAATATTAAAATTCATCATTAATAAAGTTCAACAAGAAATCATGTCGAATGTTTCCATGATTTAAAAATCAAATTGACAAAAGTATTTGTTCAATGCTCACTTGGATCATAGCTTTTTAAACTTTTTGCACATGATTGGCTTTATCTTGACGAGTTTTACTGAAAAAATGATTAACTAAATTGTTTTTTTTATCTAACCCTTTGAAGGATCATAAAAATTCCTCCCAAAAAGCCACAAAGAAGGCGTGCGGCTATTACCGTAAATTCCTGTGAGCGACAGGGATCATAGGAATTCTTATCCCACGGTCAGGAACCGACGAGAGAAATCGGTTGTAGACAACAGAAGCCGACAGTGTCACAGGACTTCGCGGTTTCGGTAGCAAACAAGTACCTGACAACGATGCATTCCAGGTTCAAAAACGCTTGTCCGGGATGACTCAACCGGTCGTACAACAAACTACCTGCACGCATAGAAAGAAACCTGCTACGTGCAACATCGGATATTCGATTACCAGTTCCAATCGTGTCTTTTGGAAGTGCAAAGTTCGTGATTGTTTTTCTTGCGCTTCATGTAAAAATATTTATTTAAAAACATTGTATTTTTTATTTATCAAGACAGAGGAAACTTGTACTCTTAATTATAAGTATTTATATATAATTATTATACATGCACATGGAAGTTTTTTTATATGAAACCAGTTTTCAAATCTTCGTGCATGTTACCAATTTAATCATTACCATCGCGCATATATTGCATCATTGAATAACATATAATAGATTTTAATTGCCTCACGTTGTTACACGTTTGCGAAAAGCCGTGTCGGACGATAAATCGCGCGTCGTAGTATAAATACTGTTCTCGGAGATGGTCGTAACCGGCTGTCACCTGTCAGTACATCTCGCAATCGGCCAGGTAACGACGGTTACACGAGCTTCGCGTGAGATAAGCGCCGACGAGAGACCGGGACGCTCGAAACTACACGACACACGCATTTGCGTGCACATGGGCGCGTCGAGGCTCCCGTAGCGAAAACCTTCAGGACGCAATTTCAAAGTTCTCGGTAGCCGTCGCCCCCGCGTGAAAGCCTAATTTAATTCTTCGAAGAGCGTCTCTCTTTCTCTCCCGTGTAACCAGATCGCGCAATGATGCGCGGATTGCGTCGCCGCTGGTTTATTACGATGGTCGACCGATGGAATAAATGACTGCGCGCTGGACGTACGAAAATAAATTATAAAATATGCGCCGTAAGCGCGTCGCTCGTGATTGCACCCCGTGATTAATGAACGCGACATAATTGCGCCCGCGTCGCGTGTAGCAAATAATTCAAGTGCCGAAACTTCTCCGACTATTAAACGCTCCGCTGTTAGAACTACTATTTGCTAGCAACGACGACATACCGACGTGAGGATAATTATAATAAATAATTCGGGCGCGCGAGAGCGTGCCGAATAATCATCGCGCGGAAGTTCTGGCCCGCAATAATCGTACGTTGCATCCGCTATAGAAATTGCATTCCCCGCGAATTATATCGTATCGTCAAATTGATGTATATAGACTTTACTTACTGCACACGTGAGGGAAGACGCGCTTTCTCTTTTTCAGAAGCCCAGGTACAGGACTCGCGATGCGATCACGATGCGTATGTATGCATCACGCAGAGCTCTCGAATTCGCACGTGGCATCGAACAAGGGCGAGCGATCGCTTCGCCGAGAGAAACGAGCGTTCGCATTTACACGAGGCCTTACGTACGTATCGGTTGCATTAATTAAATAAAGACTGGTCCGCGGTATCAGCGCCACGTTTCGGCAGACATGTTTTATACGGCGCGTTTATTGCGGCGGAGGCGATTCGCACGCGGGCGCTCGCCATAAGTCTGCAGTCGCTATCGATACCCCGATCACGTAGACCCATCCACTTTAATCCCGAATACTTTGGTTCTGAATACTATTGCCCTCGATGCTCTCGATTCGCGCAACACGTTCGACCGGAACGTGTATGCACGCTTACGGGGAATACGCTGGGTTCCCGTGCGTCTTACATCGCCGCTGTAATTCCTCCAGGACGAGAATCGTCGCCCTCGTCCGACATGCCAGGGACACTCGGTAATGTTTATGGAGTTGGACAAGACGATCGACCTCCTTTGATTAAGCCCGCCGCGTAATTAACACGTCGATCGAGCGCAGGCCATCTGATTTCATTCATTACACGAAGCAGCCGCATGTTTCGCGCCAACAAGCGTGATCCATCGCGCTGGACCGTTTTAATAACGTTCCATGGCTCTTTTTCTTCCTTGCGTTGCGAGGAGAATACCCACTTTTGAAAACATCGGCGCTTGAGGAAACAGCTGTTTGCTTTGTGGATACACCTTGATCATCGATAGTCCGTAGACCGCGATGAAGACGCGAGAAGAGGTACTAATGATGAAACATCCACGCATACAAGGCCAGATCGATCGGATATAGTTCTTCCAATCATACACACTGAAGAATAATAAAAACAGTTGTTTTAATAGCAAAGCGCAGTTGATGGTTACAGAGCTATCGAGAAATGTAGGATGTTGACGAATTACATATCTCGAGGATTCAAACAAATAACAATTTCTCGTTTGTTAATATTTTTAACTAGACGTTATCTAAACAAAAGTTTATTTCATGGATTAATGTTCCCTTGACATTTAATGCCAGGGGAATAAAAAGGAAGCCGTGTAACAAATAATCACGCAAAATTTTCATAAAGGAAAAACTGACATCTCAAATTTATCATGAAGTTTTTGGTCGAAACAACTCTTCCGACGTTTCTGAGATTTATTGTGTACCCCGTGAAATAGTGAAAAGGAAAGCAGAAAGAAACGGGGGAAGGGCTAGATGGAAGAGAGAGAAAGATTGGCGGTTTGAAATAGACATCGTGCGCTGCCTCGCAGGTTGATATAAGTACCCGGCGTTTCCGCAGGATACGATCCGCAGCATGTGAATAACCGTTATGCGGCATGGTTCGCCGCCACGTATCGGCCAACGTTCAATTATTTGAGAATCCCAACGGCGAAATAATGGTAGCCCATGAGTGTGCGTCTACGCAGAACCCGCAGTGCACCGATTCTTCGTCATTCCCACATAGCGATGTCTAATTATCCGTTGCGGGACTCGCCGGGCTGCAATCGCCACCTCAAACTTGTCGGAATCTCAGAGGCGTAATCGAACACATACGAACGGATGCGGAGGAACTCGCAAAGTTATATCGATCGCGAATAACAAGACTAATGTGACAAGAGTCAGAAAAAATAAGAATGTGTATTAATCAACTATTCTACTTAATTAATTAATTATACATATATCGAATTTAATAGTAGTGACACACACGAATTGAATTTCTCCTTATGATAAATTTAATTTATTTAATCCTCTCTGATTCGTATTCTTTAATATATCACGATATATCATATGGAAACAAATAATAGTAATATGTAACAATAATAATAAATAATAAATAAATAATGTGTAAAAATATATTTAATATTGAAAGATAGAAATTTGGTAAAATTGAATTATTCATGTAACGTGTAGTCTGATGCAGTCAATATACAGAATATTCAAGGAAAACATTCATTCAAGTCGCAATTTGCGATCGTGACTTATCATATGTTATCAATTATACATTAAATTTATATCCCGGCTCGCCTGTATCTGTCAACTACTGTATGCCTGAATTATGCGACCATTTGGAGCATTATTAAAAAATCTATGACACAAGAAAAATACACACGTGTTTATGTGTTCCCGACGCATAACCAGTAATTTTGGAACGTCATATATTTCATATATTTTCAAACAAATATCGATCATAACATAATTATTATAGCTGTAGGGAGTAATATTGTATGAAATTATTCGCGTAACACGATATATAGATATCTTTCGCAGCTAACATTAAAATTGTAACAAGTTTCGTTTGAAGACAATTAGGAACGCTTTTCGACATTTTTATTACGGTGGCGGTTGAGTCGCTGTGAAAAATGAAGGCGTCAACGCGGTAGAGCAATATGGCGCAGAAATATATTTCAAAACGTTGACGTCGGTATCAAAGAGCGTTTAAGACTGCTTAATTCTCCTCAGTCGGAGACGGTAACGGCAGCTGCTGCGGCAGATACGCCGCGCAGAAAACGCTGACAACCCTTTACTAATGTTCGCAATTCCTTATTCCGTAGGGATCATTTATAAAACGCCACGAGCTGCTTGTCCACCGAGATCTCGGGATAATTTGTTTGGAATTTGGTCTGGAGATTACAGAAAGTGTAACGCCTTGATTAATACTGCGGCGAGATTCGAGAGGTGAATCGAAACTGGATTATGAAGAGTTCTCGCGGCGAAACATCGATTATGTACGCTTGATTTGACTGTCTCTCCGCTTTCTCCTCCTTTTTCTGTCCTTTCTTCATCATAATTCGGTTCCATTGTCAAGCTACAACTAAAATATAAATTACATTCCGCGCAAAAGTTGAAGATTTTATTTAAAAAAAATTGATTATATCTTTTCGACTTCATGCAATATATTCGAAAACATAGGTGTAGCCATTAAAATAATTTCTCTTACAAAGAGTACAGAAAATAATGGAGTTTAAACTCGTACGTTAAAAACAGTAGAATTTCTCTTGCATTGGAAAATGACTGTAATTTTAATACAGATGATATACCATTTCATCGATATCCATTTAGAAGATCGTTTGGTTTGCGATTTGCTCATAAGCCCTCCTACACAGCGTATACTTTATGACTCGGAAAATTGAAATTTTACTCCGGTATAACATTACGGAAATGTGGTGCTACATCTAAAAATTATTACAATATTCACTGGACCATTAAATGTAGCATGAAGCAGGTCAATTAAGAGAATTTCCAATCCGGTTATTTTCAATCCACTATCCATATTCGATATAAAAAAGCTATTATTTTTGTTTCTTTTGTATCTCAAATATTTTTTTTTATTGTGACAAACTATATAACTAAAATATATATTCTTATTTAAATGAAAAATTTAGATATTTTCGAAAGTAATTATAATTTGAAATAATTTTAGCTTTTTTTCTATTCTTGCTATTTTTATTAAAATTGTAAAAGTGTAAAATTTTAAATATATAGGTGTGTGTGTTCTGTGTGTGTGTGTATGATATGGAGAGAGGAAGCAGAAGATCAGATTTTATAAATAGATTTTATGAATTGTTACAATTCTCGAGGAATAGTTAAACATGAAATCCGTTTAAAAAATCCAGTTTCGGCCTCGAAAAATCCATTTTTGAATAGCTCAGCCCTTTTATAATTTTAAGACTTTAAAGGTATGAAACCGCTTTTGTGCGTTTACTCTTCAAGCTATTATATTTTGTAACACAAGATCTGACAACAGATTATAAACAGATCTAATTCGAAATTAGCTTTCAAGTTTTTTTATAATCCGTCTTTTCAGTAAATTTTTTGAAATCTTTTACATTGTGTATATCGGCTCGATATATCTTTAACAAAAGAATTTCATAATTCCATACAAGACAGAATCTGTTAAAAAATTCACAAAAGATAATCCTTTCAGTTTCAAATGAGACAAATCTACAATTATTAAATCGATACGTATATATTACGAAAAAAACAATTATAGAAATATTGAAATTTTATTCTATAGTCGAATTTAGGAATTTTGATTCACTCCTGCACACTTTATTCAGGTTATCACACACATGGCTCAGATAGCTATCAGAAGAAAGTCCTGAATTTTTTCATAATGGCTTATTGTGTGGCAAATGTGGCCAACGAGGATTGTAGAATCGCTGCAAGAGCAATACGAAAGAGAGCGAAATTGAACGAAGCAAGGCCGTCTCATGGGCCGGCTATTCCAGCGAGTATTGAAATATTTCCGATGGAATTCCCATAAAAGCGCGATTGGGATACGAATGAATGAACGATTTACACCCTCCCGCCGCCGCAGCCGCCGGCGCCGCTGGGGATTCATAATTCTTTCGGAAAACTTTTTACCGTCATTTCCCACCTGCCGATCGCCATTCTCACCTGAAATAAAGACCGCCACGGTGTGTTCGGGCTATTGTTTGCCGCTGTCGAAACGTTTATCGATCGGCCGACGCAGGCAGGCGCTTCATTGACCTTTGCCGCTCGTGCATCGACGGCAACACGTGCGTCCATGCACCAATCTGCAACACGACGTTCCGTGTTTACGTTAGCGTCCAGCGATGGTTTGCGCCAAGCAATTTGTCAGAGCGATGACAAGAGAGAGACGAGACGATGCGAGACTGCGAGCGTCTCGTCGGACGCAAAGTTAGGCTGACGGCGTCACAAAGTTGCAACTTTTCCGAACTGACGTTTCCTTTTTCCATCGCGCACGCGAAAAAGGTCGCGTCCCAGTTTTCTCGAGAGTAACGAGCGCGTTCTCGGAAAAGACTCCCTCGTTAATTTATTCAAAACGTAATCGAGTTTCCGGGAAAGAAGTTCGGCGACTTGTTACACGGGAGAAGTTGCGCCGAACCAAGTTTCGAGCCCAGATTCGTTCAGAATTTTTGCATTTCTCAAGACGTTGCTAGATGCTACGTTCAGAGCGCCCATTTCACGAACGCGACACATTAGTCCGTATTTTCGCTGCACATTTAACTGCGCTCCATTGTACTGCAACAACATTATTGGAGTCGATTATAAAAGTATATGTGGAAGTTATAAAGTTACGAGTCTTGAAAGAGAGATTGTCGTTAAATTTCTACAAATCGTTTTTACACGAATCGAAACGGCCAGAGTATCGTCAATTTATTTGACGGTACCAGGCAGACTAAACTTTCGATTTTTATCGGATTCTGCGGTCTCGCCCGATGATTGCAGTTTTAATCAATGCATCGTCCGGCATCTGTCAGCGAAACAGCTGCGTGCGTGCCATGCTGGTGGGTATGTATTGTACATAAACTGACGGATGGCGCGGATGGGCCCCGATTACGATAATCGCGTTGATTGTTTACAGACCAAACTAACGGATGGGAGAAATTAATTCGATTCGAAATCGGAGGTCCCCGCAAATTGTGCGCGAGCAAAAAATACGCGCGATCGTTAATCGAGCGAAATGCCCGGCGCCGTAAAATGAACGATAATGTAATCAGTATACGAGATTCAAATGAAAAATACGATTGGTCTGTCGAATGCGCGACGTGTTTTGCGAAGATTGAAAATTCCAGGCGTAAAACGACTGATGCTCCAATTATCGATTTATACAGTACATTGAGCATAGTAAGTGTGTCGATTTCATTCGCTCGTGGAATATTTTTCACGTCACGTTACTTGTTAAACATTCATCGGTACACTTGGAACCTAATTATTTGTCTATTATAATTACAATTTTCCTCGTCGAAACAAAACTTCCTTGAAAGGATCGAAATCGCGAAGATAATTATTGTAATTGCATATGAAAAACTGTATCTTGAGCAAAACGTATTTCGACATAAACACGCGAAATGTTAGCTTGTCTGATCTCGCCGAGAATATTTCCTTATTCGTCGGCAAGTAATACTCTCATCACAAGAAGTCCGCGATGTAATTTTCCCGTATGATTTATGGCGGCTGTAATGACCGAACGAAGGTCACGATCCCGACGAGATCTTCTCGAATCGATCGGAGTCCGAGGCAAGCCGCGTATATACCTATACTTTCGGATTAAGATAAACCGAAAAACCTTATTTCCCCGCGGGCCTAAATTACCAAGCACATCGTGCATCTCTCGCGAATTAGTTCAAAGAGAGTCTAAGGACCTTTTTGATGCATCGTTCAAAAGAGAGTTAATCTCGCAGGTCCATTCAGTGGCGCAATTCCATCCGGCACGTTGGATCATCGTGCGTTACATCTCAAGTGTACGCACAAAAGACCAAGCTCGCCTTTAATGTCGTTGTAAATCATACGCGACGAAACCGAGATGAGTCTTCCTCGCTTACTCGTTAAGTTCGAATGAGTATGTTGCCGAAGAAAACGTGTTCATGTCGAACAGAAGGACAACGTCTAGGACGACGTCTACTTCTCTCATTCGGAGCTGTTTAGCCTCACGTATGGCGTCAGGTATGTACCTGTATATTTCGCTACCGCTTACCTGTCCGACCAGTTTTTGTCGGTCAGGTCGGTTCATTGCGAGCTCCTAAGCGAGCAAACTAGCGCCGCTAGCTCGACGCTGACGAAACCGAATTCATCAAACTCATCGGAGTCTGATCGAGGAACGATCAACGAAGTAGTTTGCATTGACCGACGATACCCCGATCGAATCCCTGATAACGGTTAATAGTGAGTTAAGGTAAAACGAGATCCCAAGGCTGGATATGATCGCTGCTGATTATACTGGACGAAGGCAGCAGAGTGGGAAACGAGAGATAATGCGTGACGCGCACGATTTCCGACTTATGTTGCTTCGTGCAAACTTTCACTTGTTGCTTTTGAGCGGTGTTTCTCTTTTGGGAGTCGCAAATACATTATCGACTATAACTTCGAGAATTTGATAAGATTACGATATTTTATCATTCGCTCCTCGATATTTTGGTATCTCGCACCTTGCACACCTTTTGCTTCGATAACTTCGAGCTCATTTGAAGTATTATAAGTAAGCAACTTGAAACATAATAAGCAGTTTTTAGATCTGCGAAAATACAGACGGCAAAGATGAAATGTTACAGAGTTAACAGCTGTCTTTTCATTTATATATTTACATGTATTGTATGCATATGTCTGCGTTTTTACACATTGATGTTAGATAATGGATGCTTAGAAGTTGATAATCTTCAGTCAAATATATAGAGAATGAAAAAAAAGAATAATCATAAAAGATTGATTCTGGAAATATTTTACTTTCCCTTCCTTTCATCATCTCTTTATCTTTCTTCGGTCTCTGTTATTCTCGTGAACGAAAAGAATGCAGTAATACCAAAAAAAACTAATAAAACGCGCGTTATAGTCTTCGGATCGATCGCTATTGTCCTGAATAGAATAGGTCCGAAAGGAAATAAGCATATTTAAGTTGTCTCCTGTTGTGTACTATTCAAAGAAAGATTAAGGAAAAAATGCGGAAGAGAAAATAGTAGGAAATATGCGTTGCAGAAAAAAATACGAGAATGTCAATAAATTAAAAGATAAAAATCGAAAAATACGCCGCAAAAATGTTAATAGTATCTTATAATTAGCGAGATCCATGCACAAAAAATTAATAGAATAAATTGAAAATTATAACTCAAACTAATAATGATGATATCTGAAATCTTTTATAAGAGGCTGGGAAAAAAATATTATTTAATGAATATAATGAAGATCCGTCTGCTTTTTGTAATTCGAGGATTTTAAAGATTTTTATCATTCTCCGAAGATAAAAACACTCTGATTTTATGCTGTAAAGTGTAGCATCGTAAATCATTTAAGGGGGTTAATTTCAAACTTGACGCAACTACATTAGAAAATTCTTAAACAGTCTTCGCGTCGCGCGTCATATTTAGAAAAATGGAGTTACGAGAAATTCTCATTAAAGCGACGATAAGTTTTGCGACATTAATGACGGGACGTCTTATGCATGTAAAGCCATTTAGTCGTAGCACGTAGCGCCTGCGGCAGAGGGAGAAGAATAAAAGGACGAACTGCGCGAAGAACTTAAAGATATTAAGATAAAATCAATAGAGAGAACTTAGTTTAGGAAGTGTTCGCGCGGGCAGCTTGAGAAAACTTCGCTCTTAATTAAGGTAATGGTGTCCGAGCACACAAACGCAGCTGATTGCGAGGACGAGATGTTGGGCGACGGTGAACAGGGGGCCGATAGGACCGGGACTATGGCAGGAGGGATATCTGGAGGGAGAGGGGGCGAAGGGAATAGAGAGAATTAAGGGATCTTCTGTTCGTGTCCCTTTCTGCAAGTTCCTGGTACATGGACGGCTCCGTTAGCTTAGTCACTGGCAACTACCGGTGCAAACACAGGTCTGAGCAGAGCGGTCCGTGCGTTTGTCCGACTGTGGACGCAATTTAACGTCGTCTAAAGCGGCACCTGCATCTTTGACACACCGCGTACGTAGATTTAAATGCTAACCCGACGACATAACTGTCGGCTCTCGTGAAATTCTTCTTCCGGTAATGCGGTAGGTTGAGCGTGACGCGAAAGACCGTTATACCGATGCGAATTTTTGCGGGTGCAGGTGTAGAGGTACGTATATAGCGTGCGGTTATGATTTATCATACGGGCAAAATGTATAGGAGTCAATTAGGCTGCATTTTCTGAAAATTTATGTCGCATAAACTAGTCGCAAGGATACTCGTTTTGTTCCCCTCTCGCCCCGTGGATATCTTGTTTAATACATAGTTATGATTGTCGAAAATTATATATAAATTTAATTAAGATTTATATATAAGAAGAAAATTATATATAAATCTTAAATGAAAAAAATCGGGTATTTTTTCAATAAATATTTGGAAGTCTCTTATACATCGACGATACTCGTTTTGTCCCCCTCTCGCCCCGTGGATATCTTGTTTAATACATAGTTATGATTGTCGAAAATTATATAAAATTATAAATTTAATTAAGATTTATAAAGATAAAATTATACAATATATAAATCTTGAATGAAAAAAATCGGGTATTTTTTCAA
This sequence comes from Camponotus vicinus, assembly GCF_025532165.1. Lineage (NCBI taxonomy): Eukaryota > Metazoa > Arthropoda > Insecta > Hymenoptera > Formicidae > Camponotus > Camponotus vicinus. The sequence goes on from NW_028141945.1 coordinate 16,489,913, forward strand.
TAAATATTTAAAAGTCTCTTATACACTGTTCGTTAACAGTAGAGTATTACAGATATTGAGTTTGAATGTGTGTGTGCAATTAAGTACGAGAGCATCTCGAGTTAGTTTGAAAAACATTTGCAGTATTTTTTCTAATACATTATACTTGGATCGATGCGGGTCTGGGTGCATTAAAAGCAGAACAAAGCATAAACCTTCGTACGCGTTGCATGCACGATTAACCATTGTTATTCACGCATGATTACCGAAAAACAGTACAATGCCCCTCTCACCGAGCAATTATTTATCGCTTTATGAAGCACTGGCGTTTGCTAAATGCATCGACAATATTATCGTGATGACTTTAATTTTCGCATACATATATATTATCTATATGATAAATCATTTAAAAAGATGATCAGCAAATCAAGATAATATTTACCTGTGCATCCTTGCGTTGCACGAAAATGTGAGAGATGCGTTCCATTACTCCGATGCACCATGCATTTGTTACCAGATGTTGCACGTTGCGTGTCTTGACAGATGTAAACAAGCATAAATGTAATGACAACCTCGAATTAAATCTTCGTGCACAACCTTTTCTCTCTCTCTCTTCTCGTTCGATGGTCCAGATTCGTCTCTTGAAATATTTCGACTTACGATTTTTTTTTAACACGAGTTTTCTTTTAACACAGTTTTTTTTAACTACGAGTTTTTTTTAACACTGCACAAAGTTTACCGATTGTTGCGTCAATTCTGATATAATTATAAAGCGTGCGACGATTTATTTTAGGCGAGCCCTCCATTAAAACCGCTTCCATCTGCATCGCGTTGAATATCGGCCGACAAAAACGCTTTCCTCGTCGACACATCGACGCGGATACATATCCGTTCCGTATCCGTTCCGTATCCGTACCGTGTACGTCAGTGCACGGATGCTAGATTCGATTTCATGTAATCAAATGTAAGTATTTACACTATTCCGTACCGTATCGTCAGTGTCCGTACCGACATCGCCGATATCGGTGGCGACCAAATTTTCACGGAATGGACGGCACTGACCGTACGAGTACGGACATGCACGGACAAGTATAAAGGCCCATTTATACATATCCGTTCCGTATCCGTTCCGTATCCGTACCGTGTACGTCAGTGCACGGATGCTAGATTCGATTTCATGTAATCAAATGTAAGTATTTACACTATTCCGTACCGTATCGTCAGTGTCCGTACCGACATCGCCGATATCGGTGGCGATCAAATTTTCACGGAATGGACGGCACTGACCGTACGAGTACGGACATGCACGGACAAGTATAAAGGCCCATTTATACATATCCGTTCCGTATCCGTTCCGTATCCGTACCGTGTACGTCAGTGCACGGATGCTAGATTCGATTTCATGTAATCAAATGTAAGTATTTACACTATTCCGTACCGTATCGTCAAATTAATAGAATTAGTAAGACAACACAATGTATTGTATGATCTTTCTCATGCAAAATATCTCGATGGACAATATAAAGAGAAAATATGGAAAAGTATTTCTGAAGAACTTGATCAACCAGGTAATTCGAATATCATATCATGAAAATTATTTTACAAATAATATTTAAGTTTATTAAATATATAATTTTATTTCGAGAAAAAAGTACAATTTTCCATAAAAAGTTTATATACGTGTAATAACATTAATAATTATTGTACATATATGTATATTATAAATTAAATTCTTTTATTTTGCCATATAACAGATCCAGCTGAAGAGTTGAAAAATTTTGTAAAAGTTTCTCTTACTGCAAATGCTACTCGCGTACTATTTCCACCACGAACATTTATATTTTGTAATGCTATCTGATGTTGATTCCTGTTAGTATTATCTTCCAAATTAATAGTATAATTATTATCAGTTTCTTTGATAAAATTATGTAACACACATGTTGCAAGTATAATAAAATCAGCATATTGAGGTTTGGCTTGAATTCGGCGATTATAAATTCGAAAACGTTGTGTTAAAATCCCAAATGCATTTTCAACTACTCTTCTAGCGCGCGATAAGCGATAATTATAAATTCTTTTATCATCAGTATCTAAACTTTTTCCGGGATATGGTCTAAGAAGATAGGGCTTTAAAGGAAAAGCTTCATCTCCGACTATAACATAAGGTACTTCAGTAATAGTACCAGGCAAAAACGTATCATTCGGGACATTTAATTTTTTCTCTTCAAATTTTTTTCCCATCGCAGAATGTGCGAAAATGCCTCCATCACTATTTTTTCCATATGCACCAACATCAACCATGATAAATTTATAATTGGCGTCGACGAGAGCCATCAAAACAATAGAAAATGATTTTTTGTAATTAAAATATTCTGATCCACTGTTAGCTGGTGCTTGAATAAGAACATGCTTGCCATCCAAAGCGCCTAAACAGTTTGGAAAATTCCATATCTCCCAAAATTCTTTTGCAATTTCATTCCATTTTTCTTGTGTTGGTGGTGGCATGACTTTAGGCATTAATTCATCGACAATAGTTCTACATGTTTCAATGATTATTTTCCAAACTGTTGTGACTCCAAGACGATAACTAAATGAAATTGTTTTCAGAGAATCTCCAGTTGCTAAAAATCTGAAATATTGATATAAGAATTTATAGTTACACAGAAAAATTATATTAATATACATATATATGAAAACATATTTTAATATTTTTTATAACTTTTCTATTTTTATATTATTTTATATACATGTATTATTTTTAAAATATTTTTTCAGTTAACATCTGTAAGACTCGTTGGAATAATATAAGAGATAATTATCGAAAATCTTTGAAAAAAAGAGTAACAACAAGTGGCCAATCTGCTGCAAAAATAAATAAATACAAATACGAAGATCAATTAAGCTTTTTGACTAATTTTTTAAAGGAACGTGATACTATTTCTAATGTAACAAACGAAGATGTGGAAACACAAGACAGTTGTTTAAATAATGCAGATGATAATAATGCAGATGATAATAGTGAAACGATAGTTGAAACGTTAAATGAAGATAAAGATAATGAAACACAGGAAACACATCGTATAAAACGTAAACCCATATTGTCCAGACAACAAAGCAAACAAGAAAAATCAAAAGAATCGCAAAGTGCTGCATCAACTTTAATGAAATATATAATGGAAAAAAATGAAAAAAAAGAGATTTCACAAACTGTTCATCCTGTTTACGCTTTTCTTAATGGATTTGCTCCCACTCTTAAAAATCTCAGTCCATATTCTCTTAATATAGCAAAGAGCAAAATTTTTTCAATTGTCCAGGAAATTGAATTGAATGAAATAATGGAGCAACAAAGACAATCACAAACATATACGTATAATAATAGAAATTTTTCGAGCACTGGCAACTATAATTCGGCAACACCATCTCCTACATTCGCAACATCGCCATCGTCAATGCATGCACTATCACATTCGCCACTAACTTCAGCACCTTCCTCTTCAACATCTTCTGAATATTTTACTTTTCCTCCACCTTTGCAACTATGTCAACCAAATACACAACATAGCTCTTCAGAAACAGCAGAATATTAATATAATTATCTTTTACATAACTTTTTATTTTATTTTAATGAATGCTTTATTTCTTTTTATAATTATCTTAAATATTTTGTTTAATAATAAATTTTCTAAGATATTTATAAAAGTTACTACATGTCATAAATAATATATATATATATATATATATATATATATATATATATATATATATGTATATATATGTATATATATTATATATATAAAAGTTATATATAAAGTTTATTATACATATAGCTAATAATAAAATAATATTTTATAAATAAAGTTAATGAATAAAATTATATCTATTAATATATACATATGTATTTTCTGTATTCTTACCTTAGGCAAATCGCTAAACGTTCTCTTGGCTTAATTGCTTTTCTCCAACTTGTATTTCGTTTTTTTATTTTATCAGCAATTGTATTGAATAATATATTAAAAGCATGTTCCGACATTCGAAAATATTGATGAAATTTGGTTGGATCATCAACAAGTTCTTTATATAAGGTGAAAAATTCACCCTCCGTTTCACGTTCTGTCCATGCTTTGTGAACCCATAAGTTTCGTTTTCTTTTTTTTCTTGGAGACTCTTCTTCATCCAAAATTAATGCTATTACGGCCAATTCGTCTTCTGACAAACTTGCCATGATCACGGACGTCTCAAGACTGACGTATTGTTTCAAAAAATTCACGGATATGATCCGGACATGTATAAATAGTCAATCCGATTTTGCCGGTACGGATACGGATCGGATACGGAACGGATATGTATAAATGGGCCTTTAACGGTCGAGTATCTATTCGCAACGAGTTTATCGGTGCTCCCCTATTATCGCGCGCCATCTCTCTTTTCAAAGAGAGAAAGAGAGAGAGAGACGTCGCGATTTCAACAAAATGCTCTGGATTCAAAATCCACTCGCTCGAGTTTACTATTTTTTTCCACTTGCCTCCGGTCGCGAGTGTCGAACTTTGATTGCGGGTCAGCGTCGATCGTAACATCGTGCCGGTCGAAGAAAAACACGAGGGAAGAAGCGCGCGATATTCGAACTTGCGTGCATCGCGCGCAACGGTCCATAACGCGCGGGTGGCTTGCTCCAACAGGCAGGGGGAAACGGGGGAAAGGGGAACGGTGACGAAGCACCATGAAGTGAGGCATACACACGGCAACACGTTCGCGCCGGTCTAGAGTTGGAAAAGGGATCGGGGTTGCTTGTGTGGACCCGGTATAAGAGATCGTACGCGAAGAGAGAAGGGATCGTCGCCGGTGGAAGAGCGCGTCAGGCGGTCGGCAGGTGGGGAACGGGGCACGGAAGGTAACGGACTGAGAGGAAGAGCGGCGGAGCGGGGGAGCTGGAGTGGGGGGACGCGACTCGCGCGGCGGCCGCGAAGGCGCGGTGGCGCGCCAGTTTCACTTCGCCGCTCTGACGTGACGGACGTGCGTTGACATCGGTCGCTCGCTTCCACGTGGAGGCAGAGCCCCGAGCTGCTGTCGCCCCGATGTGTCTCTTACCGCGCGCGTAATTTCGCGTAGTTTCGAGTGGCGACGTTGAGGTTGATTGATCGACGAGATATCGCGCCTCTCGAATTTTCCGCGATCGCGGTGGACGCGCGAGAGTGAATCCTTGGGCGGGAAGACGCGCCGTGCGCCTAACTTCAGAGTGCAGTGACACACGATCGAGCTTGAGCTTCAGTGAGACTCGGTGGACGGTGAGAGTGGAGTTGTACCTGGAATTTGGATTACTTGAAACACGATACGTCGCGTGGAGGTGAGGGCTGCATCGTCGCTGCATCGTGTGCCAGAGAAGGGACAGTCGCCGTGGGGATCGAAGCAGAACAAGGTCAGTGTCTTCGGTGCGTTTCTTTCTTCCGCCAGACAAAGGCGTTCGATTCTCGCGACGCGTACGCCGATGAACGGTGTCAAATATGCGCGAAATGAGCGTAAAGCGAGAGGACGAATAGCTGGCATTCGCAATTTCGACAATTACGACAACGTGTATTGAATTACAGATCGCGGAATATATGCACGATGAGACGAGCGCCGACATAACCGGTCACAAAATGGCCGATCGATATTTTGCCGTTATAATTTTTTCATTTCGTTACTTTAACAACATGAAGTTGCCGAATAACGACCGCGTCTCTTCGATCTTCATCGCGATATTTTTACATTTAGGAGAAAACCAATGATATGAAAAACGATCGATAATGATCGACGAGAATTTCGGAGTGAAAGCTCGATTATTCACGCGCCGCTATTATATTTCGCAGCATAAAATTGCTTTTAGTGAGCAAAACCAGCGATCGTCCTGTCGCAGAATATTTGAACAACGTTCGACGCGAGCGACCGAAGTTTTCGGAGCAAATCTCGCTGCGATGGATTTCGGGGAAATACTCGCTTTGAGTGACTTTTTATTGCTCTTTCGAGAACTCAGTTTTTCGACCTAATACAAACGCGCAAAATACGTTGCATACTTTTTTACCGAATTAGTTTTGTTACGAGAAGAAAACTACTTTAATGAATTTATCCTCGATAGCGATTTAGGCGATTCGCGAAAGCGCGTTTCAAGTTTTAATATGTATTAAATTATCGCTCACAGATTAATAAATACAATTTTTGACATTTCGGAATGAACAGTGATTTCCGTTCGCTTGATTTTCGAATGAAAACAGAAAAGTTAAAATGCCGTTTGCTTTCTAAATTTAGTTAGCGCAAGCACGTTGATAAAAAAATTCGAATATACATATTTTTTTTGTTGTGGTCTACTTTAATACGTAGCGTTGTATGCGAAAATTTATTTACATCGTTACGGAATTTATTTAACTCTACGTTTTTTACGTCGAACCGAATGCATGCAATAAAAACACACTGTAGTACGTTTAAATTATTATTCGCGGAAGTTACTACCAACATTAATTATATCGATAAATTTCGAATAGTCCCATGTACCATTATACAAACAAAAAAATGGTATATTGTAATAGGTTTATTAAAATGAAGATATTATAGGAATTCTCATGCGCATCGTACATCAAAATTTTTTGTTTCAGCACAAAATATATTTGTTTTTAATAATTAACATAAAAATATATTTGTTTTTATATGTATAATAATAAATATATTCGTTTCAATAAACTTATTTTTTCGATATTATTAAGAAAATTTAGCTCGGCAAAACAAGTTTGAAATAATCGCAGAATAAATTTATTTCCTTTCTACAAAGCTTTGCACGCAGAACGAAGAACGCTCGAGTATTTCAAGTTTTTTTCTCACATAGATTATACATTGTATTTACGCGTAATGCGTGTAATCTATTTACCAACACCCGCGTTAAATACATACTGTGCGATAAATAACTCAAGTAGCTATGCGTTTAACCATAAGATAATATAATACTATCTCTTAGGCTTTAATATAATGTCGTAACGTGCTACGGATCGAATGATGGTCGCCTTTATTTTCGCTTCGATGTACAATATTTCCTCGAATTCTCCTTCCACAAATCACAGAGCCTCGCGTACCAATTTTGTACGAAAATCCTGTAATTCTTTTCGCGAAAGTAGTTAGATTAGGATATTGAGATAAATTCGCGACGATTTACCTCGGCTGTTGCGTAGCAAGCCCAAGTGTTTATACGCACATGTGTGTGTATGTGTGTGTGCGCGCCGCGAGTCTCGAGCTCGAGATAAGCTCGCGCGTGTGTGTGTACGTGTGTATCAACAAACCTTCGACGACTTCTCACTCATCTTTGCGTCGTATTTAGGTACATCGGAGGAAGGAGAGATTCGGAGAAATTGTACATTGAAGCGAAAATAAAAGTCGTCATTCATCGTGCTTTTACCGAACGATCGTACAATTTTACTTCGAAAATGTATATCTTTTTTTATTGTAATTTTTTTCTTCGCGCTAGCGAGACATCTTTGATGTGGAGCAAGTAATTGGAGGCTTTTGTATCTCCTATTCATTTTTACTCGTCATCACTTTGTAACAATAATGATGCAGAATGGAGATGTATACGGGATGAGAGCAGCGTGAATGCAATTTTGCGAGAAAAGTAACTCATTTATTGAAACGCGGCATCGTCTTGTTCAATTTTTTATTAAGGTTAATTATCCGTAATTTTGCCGCGACTATTAAATTATGTTGTCGATTTTTTTTTCTTTTTTTGAGTGACAAAAGCCTTCAACGTACTTTGTTGCGATGAAACGAGTTTGAAAAACCAGTTCTTTCTTTCTTTTCGTCCTTGACAAGCAAAACATTGGTTGGAATTTACCGAAAAATCTGCAAATTTTTTTATTTTGCTAAGCATATGTATGTCGTAGAAATCTTTGATATTGCCTATATTATTTAAATTTATCTTAAACAGGATCGTCATACGCAGTAAAGTAGAAATTATGAGAATTGATATTAGAAAAAGGGACGATTCGATTTTCTCCTCGGATTTAATCTCGGAGTATATTAAAAAATATTTTTTACCTCGCGAAAGCCTCAGTATGAAAATATTTTTGTGATATCTGTAGAAATATTTCCGTAATATTTGCAATATCTGTAAATGAAATCGTAATACGTTACAGTCAAACGATATCGCTTTCCGGTGTGGCAAAATGTAGCAGATGCGCGGTAACTGTTGTTGCAACAAAGTAAAGCAGTTCGAGGTAAAAGTTTGCGTGACGCTTTTCTAACGCTTTTGCGAGGATCGGTCGCTATCGGTTGCTGAACTTTGTGGATCTTTTTTTTAGATTCGCAGAGAGAATACAAATGCGTCACTCTCGCCGGTAAATAACGTTTGCACGCGGTTCAAACACAGATTCCTCTAAAATCTGTCAAAAATTCCGACTAATATATACACACTCAGCTGATCGTGAAACAATAAACTCGAAAATACAAAAAATAAATCTGACCGTTTGCTGTCTGTTTATTCTTAACAAATGGCACGAATTGTTGACGTTACGCGTTTATGCATTATTGAATTAGAATTCTTGCTTCTCTTGTAACCGGTAGTATCTATTCAGTTTCGTACAACCACTGTCGTTTGCGTATAGCTGAGTATATAACTATGTAACATCTGGCGTCTCGTTAAAAGTTTAGAAGGCCTTTACCTCGATCGATGCGGCAAAGGAATGCATGCAAAAAAGGCACCTCCATAAATTTCAGGCTATGATGGATTTATATGCATTTGAGATATCGTCGTAAACTAACGTTAATAGAGGCTTGATTTTTCGAGATATATCTGGAATAAATATTTGCCGCATTATTTAAGCCTGCGCAATCACTTTGCGAAATAAAACATTCATGCAAAAGATATAAATCAAATGCACATAATGTGTTCTCAAGATGTAATATCTTATATCGAAAGTATAAATCTCAGAATCGCGAGAGTAATATTAAATGAGTTAAGTAATCGTGGCCTTTTTTTACGACCGCTCGTCTGTCAAATGCGTCCCATATACCGTATTATTGCCCTTTAATTATAATGACGACGTTTCGGGTAAGAGACATTAGCCGGATATCTCTGTTGCATCAGCGTCGATATACGACACGCCATTAAACGTCGAACAGACATAGTTTCCATGAGTGCTTTAACCCATTCCATTCGAGTTCGCATGTTAACGTCGTTTCGTTAATTACACCTTGTGAGATTACGACGGGGACAGGTGGCTCCGACGATTAGCCATTGTCCTGGAAATGCTGGTCGAACGAATACGCTTTAAGTATCGTCGATAAGTACTGATTAATGTACTCTGTGCTTAGCGTCGATGGGCAATCGTAACATTTTAGCCGAATGAAAAATTAGCCTTTTCGGTCGGAGAAAACTTTGGACGTTTCTCAACAGAACCTATCGTGTGACCATCCAAAAAGCTTCCCGATTCGAACATTCCGGTTTCTCGACTGTCATTCTATAATATATTATACGTTAGACCTGTCCTAAATACCTTTAGCGCATTATTAGGGGAATACTTTTCGAAAAAAAATGTTAAATATTTATAAATAATTACTGTATATATTTAATTAAATCAAGCCGAGTAGCGATTAAATTAAAAATCTCGACATTATTTTTTGAACGGAAATAAATACTTATTATTGGCAAATTTAATTTAAAAAAAAAAAGAGGGAGAAGGAGTGTGTATTAGAGCTCCTTGCAACCATATTCGCGCCTGTAACGGATCATAAACTCGAGGATGACGATAAATTTGTCGGTAAAAGGTCGCCCGAGGAGTATAAAGGCAACACAACAACGCCTCTCTCAGGTTTGACGCGCAGGAGCAGCTGCCGCATCCTCTCTTCTATCCTGTGGTCAAAAAATGGTGATCCTCGAGAGTAAATCTAATTTTATAAAGGAAAGGGAACCGCGATATTTGTTCCAACCAAGCCGTACGGAGTTAACGCGCAATGTTTTCATTTTTACATCCCGAGCCCGAGAATGTCGGGGTTTCAACTCGGACACGATTCGGCGCGTATTTATGAGACCAGTCGTATCTCAATCTCAACATGCTGTCGCTCGTGGTCGTAAAATAGCGCGATGTATGCGCAAAACACATTCCATCGCGTGCGCGCGCATTAACGTTCGTACAAGTTGTGTCTATGACTAGTATACAGAATTTATGATAACTGCCTGGTTATGATAACCCACTGAAACTTTGTTCATCGCGGAATTGAAAAGCCGCAGAATAGAAAGTTTCGCGTAACAAGTTACAACCAACTTGATTATATACATATATCACACAGTTTAATCATTTTAATTATTAGAGTCTGTATTATATTTTCTCTCGAGCCATTTTTGCATCACATCATTTTTAATATCGCAGCTATATTTATCTATGCATGAATAATTTCTAAAGTTGATAAACATTAATATTGATTTCGAACATATATGTATGCGTATCAAAACTACCGAATGGTGGACGAGTCGTGCATCACAGATTTAGACTAAACATCGTTTCTCATTCCATCCAGTGGTTCCATCCATTCGATTAGCAGGGATGGGAAAGTTACTTTTTAAAAGTAACTCGTTACCGTTACTCGTTACCGAGTAAAAAAAGTAACTCGTTACCGTTATTAGTTACTTATTTTTAAAAGTAACTAGTTACCGTTACCGTTACTTCAAAAGTAACGATTCGTTACTTTTCGCTTTTAATGTTAAAACAAGATAGAATTAAATAAAAAATTTACTTTGGTAATATTTTTGATTAAAATATTAGTAAAAGCAACAAATTTTTTATTTTAAATTTACAAAACCGTAAAAAATTTAAAGAGATATAGATTTTAAAGCACTTAACATGTAACTTCACATGTAAATAAAAAATTTTAATTTCCATTAAATTGATAAATACAGCTAAATTTACATTATTTTTATGCACTCTCGTCCGATATTACGTCAAACTTAAAAGCTGGCCAATCACATCCATTCCTCAGAAGAATGGAATAACTGTGATTGACCAATGATGTCATTAATCGCTCTCAGAGGTGTCTGTGAAACCGGCACGACAATCTACGAATTGCAAAAAAATACTAAGAGTTCTGATAGCACTTTTCATAATTCTACAGTTCCTGAAAATTAATAAATAATTAAATAATTATTTATAAAGTGATAAACGGTCGGAACTCTGCGCAAAAATGTTTCTAAAGAATAGAACTGTCCAGAACTGCCGTTAAAACTAGGGAAAATCATCAGCACGACACATTTTCACTAAGTGTCGTGCTGGCAAGAACATTAAAAATTCATAAAAAATTATTAATTTTTGGAATATCGATCTGAAATTGCATATATAGGCTGAACTATAGCAGAACTATCGGAAACTCTTACTAAAAATAATAATATTCAACGCGTTTTGGTATTTTAGAGGGAAGAGTGTCGTGCTAGATTCGCGAAGTTAGCACATTTTTCCGATTTCGATTTTTTAATATAAGGAATGCGGAATTCTTTTTAATTTTTATCAGGAACTGTAGAACTATGAAAAGTGCTATCAGAACTCTAAGTATTTTTTTGAAATTCGTAAATTGTCGTGCCAGCTTCACAGACACCTCTCAGAGCTATAAATTTCATCCGAAGTATTATCAAATTTTATATGAATGTCGGTCGATGACTAAAAATTGAATATGACAGAAATACGATGTCATAAGTATTTTCAAAATATGAAAAGTAACGGTAAAAGTAACTGTTAAAATCGTTATCGTTACTAAAAAAATGTAACTACGTTATCGTTACAGTTACAGAAAAAAAAATGTAACGCCGTTACCAGTCCGTTACCAAAAAAAAGTAACTATAACGGTAACGGCGTTACAAGTAACGCGTTACTTCCCAACCCTGTCGATTAGCGTCACTGTGTATAAGCAAAGGGGAACGCTGCTCTCTCCCTTTCTCTCTCTCTCTCTCTCTCTCTCTCTCTCTCTCTCTCTCTCTCTCTTTCTCTTCTATCTTTCACCACGTGACGTTACTCGGCTCGAATGTCACGGAATCCATATGCGTTATTTCTATTTCGCCGAATGTTTGCAGACAAGATTGATTCAATTACGACGTGAATTTAATGATGATTGAGTTTTGTTCGGAAAAAAACCGCGTTACAACTTACATTGTTCGTAAACACAACCTAAAATGTCACTCACGTTCTTACGAGAGTTCGTTGCGATCCAACGCAAACTCGCCGCCACTTATACCGTAAGCAGAGCATGAAAAAGGTGAAGAACGTGCACACGTGCACTTACCGAAAAGAAAAAAAAATACACATAGCACTTGAGATATATGCGCGTTCCACGTGTTGAGAAACGAGAACTGGTGGTCGCAGGCGATTTACTCGACCCGATCTGACCCGACCTGGTCTTAAGATTTTCTAGATCGTTCGACATTCGACGAGCGGATGCTGAGAACTTTGCGACTCGATCGGCAGAAACGCGTCGATCGATATCGTGGAGTTTACTGTTATACCTTATCGATTATGTCGGTTTCCCGCCTCGAGAGACATTCTCGATCGCGGGCGCAATCATTTTTATGGTATTTTACGGTCGTGCGTATATGCGCTTGTGAATAGAACAGATGTATGCATTTTGTGAATAAACGATGTAAAAGAACGGATCTGACAGCTTAATTCGAGTTCCAATAATTGTTTCGCACGGTGCGGTGAAACAATGTTATTGATTACAGGATAACGATACACCCACTGCATTATTAATCGAATCGCATGATTTTCTTTTATAAGTAACAAGCTATATTTACCGCATAATTTTCTCTTGTACAAGTAAAAAGCTAAGAAACGAAAAATTTTCACTTTGAGAATTTTCTGTTAAATACACAGATTTTATCGAATGGATTTTACGCGAGATTTAAAATTGAAAGAAAATGTTCACTGGTGATTATTTGACCGTACACAATAGCGATAACGTCGGCGTTTGAGATGTTCTTGGGAGAAAATCTCTTCCAACAGCATAGGCAGATAATCTCAAACACCTGGCATTGCGAAGGACTTCCCATCAGCAGGTATAAATCCTACTCTGGGAAGCGAAGCAAACTGCCTGCTCTTCTTTGTAACAATATACTCGTGATAAATGATCGTACTGTGTTTGCGCTGCTCTCGAAAAATTATTTACCGCCGAAAGTTTTGAGGGAGGAGGAGGAGCAGAAGGAGAGGGGGAAAAATTAATTACGCGAACGCGGCTTGACGGGAAATTATTATCTCCGAGATTTTTTCCCTTTGAAGCTCGAGCGGGATCGGATTATTTATTTTATATTTTTTTTTCGATCTTTATTATAGGAGGGCAAACGCGAGGAAGGGGGAGGACGCGCCGTCTTTAAAGAGTTATTTAAACTCAAATTTACTGTCGCGCAGCTTCGCTGTCTTCGTTGTGCAATTTGTTACATAATGACTTGCTGTATTTCTTCTTATTCAATGCGCTCGTGGATCGACAAGCGCCGAGAATGCGCAGCTTTGAAGCTATCTTGACAGTTAATTTCCTGAGTGGCGGGAAAAGGAAAGAGAGGTAGAGAGAACCGCAGGTATACAGCAAATAAACATACCGTCATACACCGATTGCATATACTTATGTTAGACCGGAATTTATGCTTATTTCAATTACGAAAATATGTGTGTGTACATTTTTCGTATTCTTATTTATGGCGACTGTTACTGGCAGCGCCATCGAATCGATGCTACACATCTATGGAAATATCGAAATTAACGGAAATATGATTTTATATTTTCAAACTTATATAAAGCACATACAATGTCGTTGAAATGAGCATAAAATGCATATCGCGTCCAATCGATATAATTATTTGATAATAAATAAAACTGTAACAATACATTTTATAATCAATATCGTACGTATAAATATATATCGTTTCTCGTAATATTATTAGCGAACGGTTAATGAATTTATCGCGTTGCATCCTTTCGAAAACTCTGCTGATTTCTCTTTAATCAGTTATCAGCGTCGAATTGGCCATTTGCGTATAAGTGGATTTTAATAAGCTTTTGACAGCGTTAAGAAGATTACGATAAAACGATATTATGTAGAAGTCGGGAGTAGAAAAGCGAAATCTACACGATAAACACGGGGTCATAGGTAATTCAAAGCGCGTTTCCATTAAAATTATACATTCATATCTGGCACTCGTACAGCAGAGATCACTCATTCGCCGGTCATTCGCATGCATTTCGATATGAACAGAGTTTTGGCGGACAAAAAAACTGATGGCGGATTTTTGTAGGATATATTCGTCCCACGATCAATATCATTTATTATGAAATTTTGATAACTGCAGCGTAGAGTGAAACGGCCGACGACCCCTGAATGCGCCAAATGAGAAATAAATCTGTACGGAAATTGTAGCGTCGAACGAAAAATATTTTTTGTAAACTCGTTCCTCTCATACACATTTTCTTTTATACGTTTGCATAGCGCGAAGAGAGATTTACTTCTGCCGGCTTACTAGATTTTACTATGTCTCGTTTCAAAATTACGAGAAAAAATAATAAAGCAGGTACGAGTGTAATTCGTGAAACATAGAGATTATTTTATGCAGAAGCGACAGAAAGACTTATCTAAATATAGAGAAGTGAATAAATTGACGATAAGCCTAAAGAATCGCGGCTGCAGAGAAGAGAATATATATTTTTAACGCGCTCCTCAAAACATCGTCGGCGTCATCCTCGTTTATGCGTACATTCCCATGTTAAAAGCTTCCATAGAAACGTTTCACCATGTAGTTTTCATGCTATGGTAAGATAACGTTGAATGCCTCCCATTTGAGGAAATCTTGAAAACTCATTAAAAGAGTATATAAAAAAAAGAGAGGTTTCTTCCCTTTAAAATATCATTAAATTCTCCGAAAATGTATTTTCTTCCTTCGCGAATATATTTGTATATATTTTAGTTATATAGTTATATAGTTTAGTTGTATATATTTTAGTTTAATTGTTAGGTACTACCAATGTTTTCTTAATGGCGTCTATCATTAAATTTATACATCTACTCTATATTTGGATAATGATATTTTTTTCACAATACGTGCAGTTTCGATAACGAGAGCGATGAATATACGGGAACCATGTTAGTATGCATGTGTGTTTTATTTTATTTTATTTTACCAGATATTTTTCTTATCGAGGAATCTCTAATGTGTACTATTGCGCCTCGCATACAAAAGCCTCGAGGGTAACTCGAGCATGATTATGCTGATCATTGAGAAAAAATCCTCGATCGGGATGACAAGAATCCTGCACGACCCTTAGTAGATTAATAACACGCGTGAGGCTAAAACTCTCTCTTGCAGTCTACAACGAAATCGGAACATTAAAGATTGGTCTGCTGCGAGCGATTACAACGGATGTGAGAGAAAGGGAGAAGAAAGGAAAAGAGAGAGAGAAACAAAGACGGCGGAGATGGGTGATAGAGAGAACAGGAAGGTATGGCGGAGAAAGAGAGAGTGGTCCATGCCTGGGCCAATTCAGCGCAGGGCGCAGGCTTCGACGATAATTACGTCATAAAAAAATAATAGCTCGACCGGTTTCGTGTTGTATCCCCGCCGGGGCTCGCGAGAGATCGTTTGTACCCGGTTGTAAAGAAGAGAACGGCTTTCTCTCTCTCTCTCTCTCTCTCTCTCTCCTCGCGTAGCATCGACCGATCGTCATCAATCATTTTCTCCACGCGAATATCATCGGTTAGTGTTTCACAATAACATTTCGGCCATTTCATTGAGCTATAAGATTTCAAAGAGAGATTGGATAATAATATGGATAAAAGTATCTATAAATATTATCTATATAAATTTTAAAATATTAGTATCTATAGATATAATGTATCATAAATATTCATATAAACAAATATAAAACATATATATATATATATATATATATATAATAAATAAATTTAATAATAAATAAAATAATAATAAATAAAAAAATAAATAAAATGTGATAATAAATAAAATATTAATAATACATAAAATATTTAACAAAAAATATTGCAGAAATATCGGAGAATACGTCAATGGAATATATTATTAATGCGACATTACTAATATTAAAATTGAGATATAAGATAAAATTTCTCTCTTTCTTTTTCTCTCTTCATCTCTTACAATTAGAATATAAAAGTCTGTAGGTCGCAAGAAGACATTCTGTGACTATCTCAACTGCTGCATCTTTCGCTTGAATATTTCTAACAAGTATAAAGCACATTCCGTTTGGAGAAATTGTATTTTTATAAAAAGTATCTTGTAAAGAGGATATTACTCGACATACAAAGCTTCTCATCTTTACTTTTCTCGAGTCTTGCGCGATCGCTTCCTCCGCTTATGCACTTCGCGACATCGATGGCGTCGCCGGTGGCCAGCATCGAAGAAACCCACGCATATTCCGTGTGCATACCAAAGCAATACCCAGTGCTCCTCAAACTATCGAATATCGCGAATCGGCGACAGACTCGTTATATAATTTGAAAGAGTCGAAAAGTCGGCGAATCGATAAAAACTTTGCACAATTTTCACTGCAACAGATATAAAATTGAAACAAAAAGCTCATACATTCGATCGATATTTCGTCTATTATCATTAAAAGCTGTTTCAAATAATATAGCTGTAAATGTACGACGATGAAGATATCTCGCGATCGTGATAAATGTACCACAAAAGTAATCATCCAATTTTAGGGGAAAAAAACAGCTGACTGGACAGCGTGTCCTATTTTCTCCTTTTTACTCCGATATTTAATTCAACAAATTTAATCGAGAGACTCGTGACTGGTGTCGCGTACTCGTACTTTGCGTAGCGTTGAATCTAACCCACGTAATCCTGTTCTCGAGCCAACCGGTAGGCGCGCTCGCTAGAAACGTGTGTGTAACTAGCAGCGCACACAGCCTTAGCCGCGCGCGACCCGGAGTGACAGGAAATCGCCGGCTTAAATTAGAGACAATAACGTACCGCGAAGAACCTCGGTTACACGGTTACACGCACCCGGGTGGAGAGCACCGGCGGCGGATTACGACGGCGCACAGCTGCAGCCGGGGTAATAAGCCCCCTCGCTAATTTGGTTCCCGATACAAGAGCCCGAGGTGCAGCCAAGAGCTCTCTGTTAATCCTGCGGCCCCCTCGGTCGTTTTTACGCTACTGCCGTTGTCTTACGTAAGTAAACGGTGCGCCGACCCGCGGTTCCGCCACCGTCCGTTCCCCGCAAACGATGTAGCCGGAACATGCGAGCTGGTCTAGGGCGTATTTTAATCCGGTAACACGGCGTACAAGTAATATAGCGAATTTATTAATTGCATTATATATATAAAGGAAGTCGCGACGAGAAGCAGTAGGTAGCACGTCTGGTGAACGTCTTCGTATCATGCTAATACGTTGCAAGTGTCATTAACATATTATGCAAATTTGCGCGCGATGCTGCAGTTACTTCGTCTTCGGTTGCGTTTAGTTTTCCGGTATGTAGAGTATGCTGGGAATGGGAAAAGAAACTTCTCATATATTATGAGAATGTAATTTAATCAAATAAATGTGAAATTATGTAAAAAAAGAGCTTTCTTTCATATCCCGCAAAGTTACGAGCGGATTAACATATTCATGTTACTTGCGTATAAAAAAGAAAAGAGTATACTTTATTTCGTTTTTAATATATATGTTATACAGTTTATATAAAAATGTATAAGAATATTTACGTGATGATATTTGCATTTTGACAGTTCATATCCTGGTAGATCTAATTAAAAGCGTCTATGGAGAATCTCTGCTTTAATTGTATACTTTTCCCAAGGACATTCGCTTTATTTGCCCGAGGTGCATTTTATTGCCCGCGGTAGAGCACCGTGACTGTAATAAATTCCATTGTTTCAGTGGAACTACGAATTGGAAATATAAATTTCAAATAATAATACACATGTTCTACAAAATAAAGTTATTATGAAAAGTAATGTCCGAAAAATGAAATATATATGTGAAAAAAAGAAAAATAATTAACAGAAATTATACGAATTTGAAAATCGTGAAATTTTTTTAGATAAATAAAAAGACGGGTAACTTTATGAGAGAAAAAAATTTTTTTAATTTACGTTTTGAAACATATAATATTTTGTATAATTTTTTATTTTTTAGAACTTGAATTACACTCTTGATAAGAGATGAAATAATTTTCAAAACATCGATTTATTTCGAAATATGTATTAAAACAATGAAGTCTATTATATAACAAAATAGAAATTATATTAACGCGGCGAAAAGAAACTCGTCGAGGTGGTCACGTTGACACACACATACATGCACACATATGCACACAAACGTACGAGAGATTAGAGATACATACAATATATATAGGTATGCGTGAATGTAGTGTCGTCAAACTGTCGCCAACATTGTTCCCGAGCAAACGGATTACGTGTCACTTGAAGTCTCACGTTATTTCTAGAGTACACGTAATTCGTATATGAAGTCTTCTTTCAACATTTTACGTTCGTTTTCTAAAGGAGTATTGTACGACATCTTACGACTTCAATTCTTTATACATTTAGTAAGCAGGTTGTCTATAATGCTATTAATTATGAATAATTATACATCATCTTTCTCCTTTCTTAAAAATTTTCTTGACGGTTCGTATGAAATTCTAATTAATAATTTAAATTTCTGCATAATTGGGTTATACAAATTCTCTCATGCAAATCATGTCGGGAGAGAGATTGAAACTTGACCGATTTTAACCAACTACAAACGCGATGTAACTGTTTCATTCTTTTTGGTCCACAAATCTTTAATGTACAATCGATTGCAATGCAACTTCAATTGCGCATCAAAGATTTGTAGCGGGTCAAAAATTCGATTTCGAATCTGATACAGATTTCATACGATACTGCGGTTAACGTGGTAACGGGAGAAAGATCGTTGCTGGCCGTGAACGATGCTTTTTGGACTTCGAGCTCTGCGGGGAAATAAACTTTTCCATCCGGGCGGCGTTTAAATTATTACGTGATCACGAGACTGATGGGAGAAGTTTCTTCCTTGGCGAGATCGTCGTCGGCAGTTTTTATTCCGAGTTAATCCCGGCCGCATAAAGTTTACTTCTAGTTTATAGGATCGGTTGTGTGTGCGCTTGCACGAGCTTGCGTGCGAAAGCATGAAAGCAAGCAAGAGAAAGAGAGAGAGGAGAGTACCTTGTTATAATAAAAATGTTTTTAAATCGACTGAAGAAGAAACGTGACTTTCATTTTGTTTTTTTAAATGGACGATCGGAAAAACAGCGCATGCAAATAATTTAAATCGCTGATATCAGATCTCTCTCTCTTTCTCTCTCTCTCTCTTGTTGTGAAACAACTTCTTTGATAATGATTACGAGGATCCTCGTATCCATCGGTAGGATTTACAGTGGCACGTAATTGGTTCAAGAGAAAAGAACCATTCACGGTTGGACCGCTCTGCCAATTATTCATGCTCGTGTCTGCCGACTCTGATACGCATGATTAATGATAAAGGAGTACGCTCGTCGGTGGACCACCTCGATTTCTCGCAGCCTCCGCGTTCTTACGAGCCTTTGATAGTGGAGGAGCTACTATATAAAGAGAATAAAAAAAAAACAGATCGAAGGTATACGTGTACGCGCATCGAGTATATCGCGTTATCGAGAAAGTTGTGATGAAAAATAACTTTCAAGATGGAGCGATACAAATATATATATAACGCAGACAGTTCGAATTTCCACACCTTCGGACGATGGTTGTTAGAAATGTGCTGTTTAATCATCATATGGAATGTTAAGATTACGCAATAGAAAATAAAATTTTCTGTCTGCAAGAATAATTTTTTTTATCAACATTTTAAGCGAATTTTAAAGTCTGCGAAACGAATAACAGTCGACCCAAAAAATCTGTCGTATAGTAAAAAATATAATTCGCAGAGACGTATGCACAACGACGTTAAGAAATGCGATGCCCTTGCAATAGCGACGACTTACGTAACGTCCATTTTTCTTTATTCGCGTTTATGCGCTCGGAACTTGACCGTCATATCGCAACGCGATACTCGGCGCAGTTTTTATCACTCGCGGCGGTACAGAACGCGAGAGCAGGGAAGGGAAGGCACGCTATAGATGCTCGCTTTGGCTGCTCGCGATAAAACTGCATGTGCACGAGACTGCATAGCTGCGAGTCATGACAGCACCGACGTGGAATCCGGCGGGGCTGACCGTACGAGAGCCGACCCAGCTCTCCGACTGTAATCCACCATCATTACCGACATCGCAGAGAGCTCGTTAGTCTCATTTATATTCACGTTGCAACTTATACATCTCGCCAAGAAGGAGGAAGTTAGAACCTCCTCTCGTGTGGTCCGGGCAACCGTTCAATCTTGCCGCGATATAGCTGACAAAGTACTTTTAAATCCCGCTCGGTCTCGTGAGTTGACAGTTTTTAAGCGGCTAATAACTATTCGTACAAGCGGTAACTCAATTTACGAAACTCGATGACGCGAGTCGCTCTTGGAAATGTTATGAATTTCGATGAGGCGCCTCGCGCAAACACCGAGTGTGCAGCGCGTCGATGCTGATAAGATTATCAGAAATGGATTTGGATTGGTACGTTGCTTCAAAAGAACGATAATCAGAGTATTACGTCATTAATCATATGCCGGCAAGATGTATTATCCGATAATCTGTGTATACGTAAATGACTTTGAATGGCGCGACTGCTCATCCCCCTTCGGATGAAGGCGCGTATTGCCACGTATGCCATGACGCACGACAGCCATAATTCAGTGCGAACGCGTAGGGGATCCTGCACGCGGAAGTTTGATTATTCCGCATTCTCTGCCGTCCGTACATCGTCGACCAACCCCCCTTTATATTCCGCCCCTCGAATTTCCCCGAGGTTCGACGCAACTGTAATTGGTCGAATGCGCGGGAAAGTCGATTATCTCGACGAATGTTTCGATGCCTGTTCGTGATGGGATCGGCAGATTGTTAAAATTTTATCTCCGTCGCGAGGCAGCAGATTATCGCAATTATCGGAATGTCATATCGAAAAGAATGCGCGTACAGAGATTACGAAACGGCGCCTAAGAATCCCACGCCTTTAATGATGTCAAAATTAAATCGGTAGCGCGTTACATCGCAATCGCATTTTAATTTTAAAATATCTTATATCTTTCAAACAATACCATCTATTTTTATTTTAGATATATTACGTGCTTATACGTATATATTTTTTACAAACAAAATTTGTACATATTTATTTTTTTATAAACAAATTTTCTTCCGGCTGCAATGTGTGCACTTCACTACGTTAAACGATCATTTCGTCGAAACGAACGTAACAAAGAACGACTCACATTTTCCCGGCATCGTTCGTCATTGTCGCGAGCTGCGAAACTGCATCGCATCCCCCGAGATTCCGAAGAGTAGCGTTGGAATTACTACCCAACTTTGCGCGGGACTTTTCTGCGCTACCCTTTTATCGTCGTCTCTCTCTCTCTCTTTCTCGATGTGTCGGACCTCGCGAAAGTCTCGTTTATTACGTACCCACCCTTCATCGGAGCGACTGCTATCCCGCAGGGGTGCGCGGACCCCATCGGATGACTCATCTCGCGCAAGTTATATCACCGGGGGCGGCAGTAAAGATGCTCCCTAACGACGGCGTGTCGTGATGCATCTCGGCTCCCGATACCCAGTGAAACGGAATTACGGAGCATTCGTGGGTCCCCTCGCTCCTCTCCCTTCTCGGCTCTCAGTTTTCGCGCTCGCCGCTCGCGAAGTTTATAACGTCTCGTGCAAAAGAGACAAAGGAAACAAAATTCGCTATCGGTGCGTTCAGGACCAGAAACAGGAGACTGGGCAAACGGTTAACTGCGACCAGGCAACACGATTCCGGTGTTCGGTGTACGGTTTCCGGTTTATATACCTCGCGGTTACCGAGTCGCTCGTGCCTCCTCCCCCCGGTTTGCCCTTATGCGAGCCTATTTTGCTGTCCAGCTTTGTTGTGCGAAATGACAAAGGCATTTTGTTCGACGAGCGTGTATACCCTCCTCCTTCTCTTCTCACCAAGTTTATTATAATGTTCTGCACCGCCGTCTGACACCCTCGCTGTGACTATCCGCCATTTTTGAACAGATGTGTTTTCCACTCTCGACCGGCAAACAACGAAAATGCAAACCTTACGGGCTCCATTGTTCGGATACGTGTTTACGAAGTTAATATCACTGTTTCCGCTGTTGGAGAAAAATTGGCTTTTCATCATACAAGAGAATTTTCCCCGATAACGTACGTCGATTATATTTCAAAATGCAACGTGTAAGGTAAAATAAAAGCTTGCTATTAATGGCACCAAGTTAACATGAAAGTTTTCTATCTCGTTAACGATAATCAAATTCTCTTTCTATTTGTGTTATCACCGGAGAGAAATATAGTTTGGAGAAAATAAAATTTATACCAGTGCTTTTTACGAACTTGGCACATGAAGGATATTTTTGATTAATTTCTCAAAAATATCCGATGTAATCTTCAATATTTCTGGCAGTTTTGGCTGCATACCAGAGAAAACATCGGGAATGCGGTTAATTAATTACCTTCGATAATACGATGAGACGCCGTTTTCAATTATCCGACGAAAACTACGGTTTCTGACGTATTTATAAACGATCGCTCGCCTTCGATAGGGCAGGGCTTGATTAACGCGCGCCATAAAATTTATCCAAGTTTGACGCGTTCGATTTTGACAACTTCGACGTATGCTAATAACGAATTATTTGTTCGTGTACTATATAATAATTTATGTTTCGCGAACGCGGGGCCGAATCCATCGATGAGAAAGTGGCGCGGTTAATTGATAAATGCTCGGGATTCAGAACCGCGACTTGCACGCGCAAGTAATAAGACATTTATCATCGTTTAGTCTATGGCGTCTACCCCGTCTCTTTGCTTTGCGCTACGCTATACGTATTACGTTACCACGTGTGGTTCATTTGCCAGACGCGACGAGCGTTTCTACGAAGGTTTATCTACGTCTTATAAGTTAGCGGAACAAAATGGGCGGAATCAATTATAATTGATATTTTTATTTGTTGCTCATTTGTTGCTAAAAAGTTGCCAAAGAAAAAAATTTGTTGCTCTGTAATTTAAAAAAAAAAATCATGTTCCGCTAAAGGAAGATTAAGTTAGCGGAACAATATATATAACAACAAAATTATACGTAATAATAATATAAAAATTTGTTGCTAATTTGTTGCTAATTTGTTGCTCTTAAAATATTCAATTTGTTGCTTGCAAAATAAATTTAAACAATAGCGGAAAACTTTTTACAGCGAGCAAAGTTACAAGAGTAAACTATCAGAAAAAAATTTGTTGCTCGCTTAAATTTGGTATTGAGATATTATTTGAATTTGTTGCTTTCGAAATATCCAAGTTCCGAATTTGTTGCTTGCAAAATAAATTTAAATAATGATGAAAAACCTTTCACAGCGTGCAGAGCTACAAGAGTAAACTACTAGAAAAAAATTTGTTGCTCGCTTAAATTTGGTATTGAGACATAGTTTGAATTTGTTGCTTTCAAAATATCCAAGTTCCGAATTTGTTGCTTGCAAAATAAATTTAAATAATGATGAAAAACCTTTCACAGCGTGCAGAGCTACAAGAGTAAACTGTCAAAAATAAATTTGTTGCTCCCTTAAATTTTATATTGGAATATAGGTTGAATTTGTTGCTTTCGAAATATCCAAGTTTCGAATTTGTTGCTTGCAAACTAAATTTAAACAATAGCTGAAAACCTTTCACAGCGTGCAAAGTTACAAGAGTAAACTATCAGAAAAAAATTTGTTGCTCGTTTAAATTTGGTATTGGAATATAGGTTGAATTTGTTGCTTTCGAAATATCCAAGTTCCGAATTTGTTACTTGCAAAATAAATTTAAAAAATGATAAAGAACCTTTCACAGCGTGCAAAGCTACAAGAGTAAACTATCAGAAAAAAATTTATTGCTCGCTTAAATTTGATATTGGAATATAGGTTGAATTTGTTGCTTTCGAAATATCCAAGTTCCGAATTTGTTGGTTGCAAAATAAATTTAAACAATAACGAAAAACCTTTCACAGCGTGCAAAGTTTAAATTACATCGAAAACATATTGACTGAATTTTTACTTAATATATTTGGCACAAGTATTCAAGGCCATATAAATCTTATTAATTGTTATTGTCGTCATATACATATTCTTGTAATTTAATTTGTTTATTATTTAAACTTATTGCAACAAATTCGAAACTTGGATATTTCGAGAGCAACAAATTCAACTTATATTCCAATACCAAATTTAAGGGAGCAACAAATTTATTTTTGATAGTTTACTCTTGTAGCTCTGCACGCTGTGAAAGGTTTTTCATCATTATTTAAATTTATTTTGCAAGCAACAAATTCGGAACTTGGATATTTTGCAAGCAACAAATTCAAACTATATCTCAATACCAAATTTAAGCGAGCAACAAATTTTTTTCTAGTAGTTTACTCTTGTAACTCTGCACGCTGTGAAAGGTTTTTCATCATTATTTAAATTTATTTTGCAAGCAACAAATTCGGAACTTGGATATTTCGAAAGCAACAAATTCAAACTATATCTCAATACCAAATTTAAGCGAGCAACAAATTTTTTTCTAGTAGTTTACTCTTGTAGCTTTGCACGCTGTGAAAGGTTTCTCATCATTATTTAAACTTATGGCGCGAGTAACAAATTCGAAACTTGGATATTTCGAGAGCAACAAATTTAAATAATATCTCAATACCAAATTTAAGCGAGCAACAAATTTTTTTCTAGTAGTAGTTTACTCTTGTAGCTTTGCGCGCTGTGAAAGCTTTCTCATCATTATTTAAACTTATTGCGCGAGCAACAAATTCGAAACTTGGATATTTCGAGAGCAACAAATTCAAATAATATCTCAATATCCAAATTTTTTTCTGATAGTTTACTCTTGTAACTTTGCTCGCTGTGAAAAGTTTTCCGCTATTGTTTAAATTTATTTTGCAAGCAACAAATTGAATATTTTAAGAGCAACAAATTAGCAACAAATTTTTATATTATTATTACGTATAATTTTGTTGTTATATATATTGTTCCGCTAACTTAATCTTCCTTTAGCGGAACATGATTTTTTTAAAAAAATTACAGAGCAACAAATTTTTTTCTTTGGCAACTTTTTAGCAACAAATGAGCAACAAATAAAAATATCAATTATAATTGATTCCGCTCATTTTGTTCCGCTAACTTATAAGACGTGGTTTATCTTATCGTGACCACGCGTATCGAGTCACTCGCATCTATCGGGCTTGGCGGTCTCGTCTCTGCCGTTACTGGAGATTATATTTATCACGACGAGTGATAATGGAGGCGCCATATCGATAGCGAGGATCACGATTACCGCCGGTGTTTAAGCTTTTTATAGTTTTGATCTCTCCTATAATATTTTTATTGGACGCACGTGTTAAAAATCTAAATACATTCGTAATATTAGGTCCAGTGATTTTTATTCTGTAAAAAGTCATTAAAAATGAAGATCACGTTATAATAAAAATATGAAAAAACACGATGGAACTTGTAGATATGAAATGCGAAATATTTCTACAGAGAGAGATCTACCTCGTTTCGGGGAAGCGTGCTTTTGCACGCGCCTACGAATTGCGAGATTTTTTCTCTCCCCTCCGGGGGATGCATAAATATTTTAAATGCCAGCGCCATGCGTGGACCGTCACTCGAACCTCGTGTTAGATTTTAATCTAGCTTTGTTTCACACCGACAAGGTCGCCGCTCGTAGAGCGACTTCGATTCACGACTAACTCGTGAGTTTTATTTTGAGGTCGAACGTGCCCCGTCGCCTTCACCTTCGCGGGGGCGGCGGGGAGGGAAAACTGTGGGTTCAAGATCCCATGATAAACTTGTAATAAACTTTATGCGCTCTCGGGTTTCTTATGCCGTGGGGCAATTTCGCTTCAACTCCCGCCGATCTTCGGGCTTCGCGAATAGTTTGGCGCGCACTTCCTGGCCAGGCATCCTCGATTTATTCCGTCGATGTCGCGAATCAAATTGACTCCGAATGCAGGATTATCGGGTTCACTCATGATATCCGAACTTGCGCTCTCATAAGGTATTATAACGCGAATAACCGTGTTATTTGAGCCACCGGTATCGTAACTTCCTGAGGAAGCGAATCGCGCACGAGCAATAAGAAGCATCGACGCTGAAACGATGCCAATTATTTCGACAGGAAGCGCGGCCTCCTGTGCAGGATACAGCCATTTCATGTAACGGTATCTCTCAATATCGAGGGCCGCATAACTCTCGTCATTACTCCGTAATTACAGTCAACTAACTAATATTATAATTCGGGCGATATTAAAATGGAACTGGCACAGTCAATAACATTGCATTATACCGGCTGACCCATATCGCGCGATCGCATTTGCGGCACGTTTTCACGGCTCGATTGTATTAAGAAGAGCCGAGGAGCTCGGTCGAGGACGTGCCTGAAAGGACTTTTTAATCGTCGGTTCAATGGAGCGCACGGCGATCGGGCAATCGGATTTAAGATGGATTTGCGCTACCTAAAGGAATGTTTATTCGGTCAAGTCCTTACAAATCCCCGTCCCTATAAGATACAGCGCTAACAAGTCGCTTTTATACCCGGCGACGAGAGAAGCTGTACAACTACCGTCTCCGAAGGAACAAAGTTATCTCGTTTCGCTGCAAATTGCTCGGCGAAGGCGAAGGTGCGAAGTGCTTTCGCGTCCTAAAGATAGAAAACAAGCCGGATGCAGGACACACACCATCGAGTTTACCGCAAATATACTAATCTTAATTCCGCGTAAAGGAGGGATTATACGGGTCCCCCAATTTTCGGAGCCTCGAGGCTTATATCGTCTCTAGTACCCCTCGTACTTTTAACCTGCTTATTACCAACTTTTGGACACGTCGCTCTAAGTGGGACCTCGGCAATTTCTGTACGACGTAACGTACGCCCGAAATTTTCTCCGGTGATTACACATGAATTCAGCGAGATGAGTATAATCTCCAAACACACACATACAGCACGAGTTACCGCGGCTCTCCCATCTCGGGGAATCTTTTTGCCAATATTCTACTTTTTACTGCGGCGTGTACTTTTTTCTCGATATCTCTAACTCTTCAATTAAAAAACTTTTTTATTAACCGTATATATCTCGTTTAAAAGACTTTTATAAAAAAAGAAATATATATGTGTATCTATAATTTTTTTATTAAACTTATATATGTATATAATATATTTGCAGTGTTAAAAATAATCCATTATACTTTGAGCAATGTACGTTTAAAATCTGCTTATATAAAATGAACTAAATTAAAAGAACTAATTAAATACGATTGAATAATAGCGTGTAAAATGATTTTGCGGAAAAAATTTTTTTCAAGATTCACGGATCAAACTTTTATCAGCCAGATATTACAGTACATTTGTCTGTTTCTTTCATCTATATATTTGTTGTGTAAAATTCATGTATTTGCGGTGTATCTATTGACGTATTTACAGGAGGAAATGTATGCTGGTTGCATAGCAATTAATATGAACATGCGACCGCAACATAGCGTTAGTTGGATAGGCTAAACCGAGAAGCAGATCTATTGTGACAGTATATCTCTCTCCATGTAGGCTACAATACACGATTCTGTACGCGTGTCTTTCCACCGCAATTCATTATTCGAATGTGTGTTCGATCTAATATTTGAGTGAAACCGACACGCCATTCGATTCTGCATTCCATTAATACAAGCATTATGTATTCTTAATTAAGCATCGGAAATTGGCACGATTTAGATCAAACGAATGCCCAAGTATTATGTATACGCGATGTTTAACTCATTTTATGCATTATAGAGGCTACAATATACATATTTTATTTTTTTTATCATATTGATGATTTCTTACGTTCAATTTTCGAACGTTTGAATCCCACTCTATGATTCGATATCGACGAATTCAATCGCGAATAGAGGATCCGCGATTCTAAATCGACGAATCTCCATCTCTCGATCGTCGAAGATCATCAAAGTCGTCAACTCTCGGCTTGTAACTTGGAATATAGTCGGTGGACGGACTTGCTTTCACACGTAATGACCAAGTCCGAGCGTGGTCATTTGCTCTATAGCCCCCTAGGTACATACTCGAGAGCTCTTGTAGGCACTTGGTCGAAGTCTCCGCAAATATGATTTCATGGTCTAAAGTCGCTCCGCAAACGACCACTTCATCAAGAAATTACGCGTGGATAAGTTTCTCTTCTGCAGTTGCTGACGCGGCAAACTGAGAGATATGGAAGAGCACATCGCGCCAACTGTGACATATTGCGATCAGTTTATCCGCAACACGATTATCCCACGAACGTTTCTGTCACGTGCTACTTTAAAAAAATAAAAAATTAGATTAAATATGTTACATTTATTTTGAAATATATTCATTTGAGAGCTTTTAAACGAGATCAGTGAAAATAAAAAGTTGTTGATTTATGATTCGCATAAAATCGCCGAAGGATAGCGGCGGGATGACGTTAAAAAAATAAATAAATAAAAACTTTTAGAGAGAGAGAGAGGAGAGCCTCGAGCCAAAAACCTCGTATATTCGCGCTGCAAGTTGGTCTAGTGTATGTTAAAAAAGCTCTCGCAGCACGTCAGGGAAGAATTGTTAGCTGGCCAGACGCCGATTTAATGTCTGCTTGAACTACTACGGCCTCATTAAGGCTTACATATACCGTACTCTTCGTCTCTAGGATAAGAAAACGGAAGAGGTAGACGACGAGATCGCTTCTTGTAAAAGCACCACCGTGTGCTTTTGCTCGTTTCTGAGAGCAGGAAACAGAGATAGTAATCACCAACGTCGTTTTCTGTGATACTCTTCCTTAACGACGAAAAACACTAAGCGTAAAGATTCACTTTAGCCCGTGGATCCGTTACACAATGTCAATTTATACTTATCAGATTCTCGTTTCTAACAGGCTTTTGATTCGGTCTGAATTTCTCAACGATATAACAAACAATTTTTCTGCAAATATAAGTTGCGAATTATATTTTCATAATACGAGATTTGCGTGCGCTAACTAATCAGTTTGTTTACCTTGGAATAAACGCTAGTTTTCGCGTTGGAAACGTCTATTTATTTAATTAGTCACTCGCGCACTTGTTTGATTTTCTATTCTATTGTATCCGGTGATACGTAGCATGCTATTAATAATTTCGTGCTAAACGAGCAGAATATTACCGGCAACACTGCGGGGTTTCGACCTATATTTAAATGCATATATTAATTGAGGCGGCCGGACTTACAACACGCGTATTATTTACAAATTAATGTTAATTTTGCATGCGATACCGGTTTCGCATATTACAATAATATTTTCGCTGATACAGTTTAAGCCATTATTACCCGTACTTATCGAGGTAGTACTCCTCTGGTGTTATAAAACGTGCCGTTGGACGTTCGTGTTGGAATGGAATTTTCGCGCTGATGCTTCCTCGTTGCTAATTCCTTATCTGGAATGACGCTACTGCGTTTACGTGGCGGAGATTTAGTAACGTCGCGAATGGCGCCGCATTGCTCGCTGTGACGAATGAGGCGTATTACGCGCTAGACATAGGATTTGCATTGCAAAAGCGACGCGTATTCGTGCGAGGCACGATCAGTGACTGTCTCGAAGCGCCATAAGTCGTCGGGCGTTCCTGTGTTTTCGCGTGATGTTTCTCTACGTGCCGGTAAATAATTGCGGAGCACCGGACGGGCTTACAATGGGACCGTAACAGCTGCCCCGTCGCTGCCTTCTTTCCCTCCCCTCTCTTTCTCTTCACGCTCGTGCTTTCATCTTTATATGGCTTTTAATCCGGTTATTAATGTTTCGAAAAATCCCTCGCGGTTCGAATTAAGTTTTGCAAATAAACTGATATTAAGCGACTTTGTCCTGAGATTTTTACCTTATTATAGCGTAGTCTCTCTAATACGTATGTAACTATTAATTTACATGTATTACATTTATTCTTGGTGAATTTCATACGTGGTGTTTAACAATTATAATCGTGCACTGCTTCCATTATTTAAATGAGAGATTATCGTATCATAACGTATCGTATATATTAATTTTGACGTAAAATCGCAAAGAATTAAAAGAAATACAAAGCCGTTATTTATTACAAACTGGTTTTCCGAATTAATATCAATCTATTATTCTTATAATTTTTGAATAAAAAAATCCTTACCTTCTGGTTTTTATATATTAATTTTTTAAATAAATTATATAATTATTTTATATAATTTTTTATGTAAATTTTTAAATAGATTTTGTTAGTTTTTTTTCCAAATTAATGAAAAAGTAGATGGCGAAAAAAATGTACGTCGAATGTTCAAGAAACATGAGAAAGAACAATTTGTTGTTGAATATCTCCTTTTACTATGGAATATGTATTGTCATACAACAAAGCTCGTGCCATAACAGACAGACTTTCATTCTTGCGAGTTGCTTGTTTCATCTCAGCAGAAATTCAAGAAAACTCGGGCTATCTCAAATTGTGAAAGCTACATGCACTACTTTGTCGGAGCTCAAAGAAAAAACATAGCGTAACAGTTCTTTGAAATATTTATCTTGAGAGTGTATAAAAAAAAATGAGAAAACGCGTTGATCGATTTTTTATGGTAAATGTTTTATGAAGATTATAAAGAGGAAGCGTACTTTGCTTAACCAATTGTTGCATGAAAATAAGCAGGTGTTTTCCATTTTTCTGTAACGCAATTCTCGTGACGGAGAGGATGATTTTCTTGTTAGCGACAATAATTTCACATTCACAATAGTTTATCAAAGGCTTTCGGTATAGTCAAATATCGCTAGGATTGATTAGGTTTCCAATAATCCTGTGTTTATCGATCCAAGGAATTATCGAATCACTGCAGGTGCAAACATCTCGACTTACGGTAATTAATCATGCGACGTCTGATCTAATTATGGAGTATCTGCATCGTCGATGACATGAAATTCTATTGCCTTTGATATCCAATGATACTAAATTTCGTCGTCCATCTCTGTCTCTTCTCTTTCTCTTACTATATTCAAAATTGATAGTACAATATAAGATTACGTAAAAATATATTCCAAAGTTATTTATATAAAATTTGCAATTTTAACCTCTTGTTTCTATTATTATATTAACATAAATGTTACGTTAATATAATATACGTATAATAATGCATATATTATATAGTTTAATTTTATAATAATAAACGATCCTATATTTTTTAAATATTTTTTACGAGATAGATAATATATTTATAATTAATAATGTATAATTATAATTGATGCTTTTATCAATTCGGGTCCAAGAAACGAAATTTGCAGAGAAAAAAATATTAAAACTCCTAGTAGTATATATTTCTCTCTATTCTGCATATAACATATATCTTTATTTAATTTGTATCGTTGAGATGAGTATAGAATAAACACAATAAGGTTAATTAAGCCATCGCACACACACAATTGCAGATAATATATGATCCACAATAGAAACGCTTACAGGTCGTGGCATCTTTGTTGGAGAGAACCCTCATTATTCTCGCGACATATAATCCCCAGGACGCGTAAAACGGCAACTAATTATCGCACCAATTACCTAACCGATTTCTGATTCTGCGTGTTCGGCCGCGTGAAAGATACAAAATCGTTACGCTTTGATAGCGGTGTTAATTAAACACGAGAAGGGTCGCGTGAATTCGCGCGCAACCGGCGAATTCGCCGCGAATTCCCATGGAAACCTCGCCGCTGGTGGCGTCGATCGGTCGGCATTAACAATGCTCGCTGGCCCCTACGTACATACATATATTGGTTCGCTGCAAACTGTACTCTCCGAATATGGACGCGGGTCGCAGCGGGTGAATAGGCGACGGGCAGATTGATAGCTGCTTGTTTGTCAGTAATGCATCGTGTTACTCAAAATTTACACGGGACGCGATCGGAGCGGCTCGATCACGCGCTGTCCCTCGGTCAGCTGGGGCCAATGACGCGAATCTCCCGTGTCACAGCGACGCTTACAATTTGACGTTCGTGATTTTTTTCGCTCGCGAGTTTGCAAAACACAAAACGACGAATTATCGCTCGGGTCGATTATCGCGACTCGCTCGATATGTAACACGACGCGAAGCGGTTGCTGTTGCTGCTGCTGCTGCTGCTGCAGCGCAAAACCGCGCATCCAGAGCCCGACTTAAAGAGGAAACGTAAATCGCCATTACGTGGCCGGCATGCGATCCGTTCTGCATCCGCGGGGTCGGAGAGAGGAGTCCGGGCTTATACGCGCCCATTATGCGAACGTATCTAACCGTGAGCACGCCCGAGCAAAGTGGATATTCCGTGGTTTATGCGAGCAGGTGGAACGTGCGATCTCTCGCCCGCGCAGTCGCCGCATCACCTTGGACTCTCCTCCTCGGCATCCGTTCGGTAGGTAGATAGCCGGACTAGCCGAGCTACGACACGGCGTGACCCGAGTCGTGTATTACGTATGTGGTGTCGGTGGACGCGGCATTCTGGCATCCTTCTTCGTGCCCAACCCCCGTGTAATGTGTGCGTGCACGTCGAAGAGAGAGATAAAGCGGAGGGAGGAGGGGGAGGGAGGGGCAGGTGGGAAGCCACCGATATAATAGAGTCCGACGTGAACGGATCCCCAGGGGTTCTCTGACCTTCCCCTTCGCGAGGCCACGTGACGCTCTCGGCAACCGTGTTATTCGGCTTGGACTATCGTACACTGGCCGGCCGCATCGTTTTCCTCTCGTACTCTCGACCTCTCGTGTACTCTGCTGTGTATGTCCGAGGGGATTACGGCACGGCCTGCGCACGATTTTGTTGAACAAAACCGGTTGTTTCGTTCTTCATCGTAGGTTACGCTCGGCGTTCGTTAACGTTGCGCAAAAAGGTGTGGCAACGACGACGACGACCGTGCGCGTCCTCTTCGTCTTGTCCGTACATCGCAATTACAGTCGGACGATCACCGCACATTTACATCTCGCGCCGCTATCGCGGCAACTTTGTCCAAACGCAAATTATTCATTGTCGTTGCAGCAGGAAGCGACTCTCGGGCGGAATTCGAAATTACATGTTAAATCAGGAAGAAGCGTTCTGGCAGATAATATGCAAATATGTTTCCTCCGCATGAATACGCCAACAATTTATTGCCAACGATTTTCATCGGATTATGTGTGGCCATCGATCCTACTGTTGCCGCGACCGACGATTATACGCTCTCGCTTGCATTATGCGCGCTCGCTGACATCCGGACAGATTCGTTTATCGATACAATTTGAATAATTATGTTCTCGTTAGTGTCTACGAAGGAACGCGAGAGACCGGGTGACGGGCGACGACTTTTCCTACTGAATTCAATCCGGAACGCCGGCCATTGTTTCCGATATTTACGATCCGTCGTCTAAATCAAACCGCTCGATTGTCCCAGCCCCCGATACGACGTGGCCTTTGCTACGGAGCCCTTCGACGGGGAGACTCGCGCTTAATCAAGTCGCATGTAATGCGCGGGAACACGAGTGGTGCCGCTTTAACTAGGCATGAACCTTGGGCTTACCCTTGAGATTGTAATTCTATCTCGTCACGGATCGCTTGCCCCATATGTCACCTTAGCCCTCTCGTGTCACCATTGTGCCTACTTGCATCACCTTGCCCTCCATCTAACATACGAGATCTTAACAATGCGAGTCGCGGCTCGCGGTGTTCGTGCACAAGGAAAAGCAGTCGATTGATACATGCCGGAGATTGAAAGGAACGAACAATGGGGTCGCGATAAAACGTTTTATACGCGATCGTTGACGTTGATCGGAGAACTCTAATTGCGAAACGCGAAGGGGCATTATCTTTCGATTATTATTAGACAATCGTACCTTCATCGAGGCTCGTCGCGAGTCGTATTTGTTATCCCGAGCGACGAGAGGTACGTTTTCCAGAGCGTCCTTTTAATATCGCGCTCGCAATTGCACGAACAAAGGCGCTTTGCAGGTCCGCGTGGAATGGCACAGGCTCGGGTTGCTCTTCAGTTCCTTGTAACGCGGCTTACCCTGGATGTATGTGTGTGTGCGGGTATAGTCTGCTTATATAGCCTGCCGTTGCCGGTAATTCTGACGGTATCGTGCCGTACCTTCGCATTCGCGATGCGCTATTACGAGGGTTAGACTAATACGGCATTCCAACGATATCTCGATTCTCGGCCGCGAAAGGGCAGAATTGAAAATAGAAATCCCGGAACTCGTGTATAATCACATCGACGCCCATTTCACCGCTGGACAATGTACGATATGTATTGGAAATCGATATACCCTGTGTACATTTTTTACCTCCCTCTTTATAATCGCGAGTCCACGAATGCGGAAACGATGCCGCTCTAATGACAAGTCGCGAGAGACTAAGAACTTAATACGTGTAAATCGAGACTCATTTTATGAGATTAAAAACTCTAAAAATAAATTAAAGAGGAAAATTAATAACGGAGGCTCTGAACATTTGTAAGACTATGCTATCTCCTCTCTTTGTGATCCTACGATTCGCTCCATCGTCGATCGGCACAGCTTCGCTATCCGATCGTGCAGGATCAGGCCGTCACGCTCGACGAAGCGAAGAAATGCACGCGCCCCAATGATTTATTTATCGTCCAACGCGCGACGCTGATGACGCTCGTTCGGGGAATTTTAATTGCTCGGATAAAACCGCCGTAAAGTCTCGCGCATAGAAAGAGAGAGATAGACTCACGCGTAGCGTACGTGAAAAGACAAAGAGTTAATGCACGCGCCCATTCGCTGCACCGCCACGTCGTCGGGCTGCATTCGTCTTCCGGGCTTGTATCTCGGGTGCAGCAACAGCGGAGGCTGTTCTGAAATCATAAAACCTTATTACACGACGGATTCCGTCCCTTTGTCGCGCGAGCACGAGCGCGTCGCGCTTGGGTTAACGAGCTCTATGAGGGTTAATGCGACTCGGCGGACGTTTCGGGAAGAACGGCGGTTTCGCACCCGAGCATTGCGCATTTTTCTCCCCCTCCCACTCCCCCGCGCGGGAGAGCGAGACGCGACGCACGATGCACATGGTGCGCGATGCGAAATTAATGATGCCGCGCAATTGGGCGTGATTAATCGCGGAATTATTATGGTCGCGATAATTAATATCGCGAGCCTCGTATGCGATAATCGATCGTGTCAAGTTACGAAATTGCGACTGAAATGAATAGCGTGCGCTGTGACACGGCAATCGGATTTATTTTACATGAGCGAGGAGGCAAAGAGCTCTGACGCGATAATTCAAACGTACGTGATCGTCCCACATTATGGCGATGCCAATTAAACCGATTCCCAGAATTATGACAGACATTATGACAGTATTACTTTATGTATTCATTTTTTATGAAGAAAGTTATGTTGGAGTATTATTTTATTTCGTTTTTCTTTATGAAAGTTGGTTCATAAAATCGATTAATTATATCAACATAATACAAAGTATCAATTTATATCAATTATTAAGATATTTTTTAGCTCAATAGAAATAGTTATTCTATTTTTATTTTTTATTTATAATTTATTTATGAATATAAATTTTTTAATATAAACTTATAATTCATTTGTTTATAATTAAAATTATATATTTAGTGCATTCCTTCTCTACGCATTTCAAATACATGGAAGGGAAAAATTAGTTTTGCTCAAATGTTTTTCATTGATTTCTGCGTCAATGAGATCACGATATGTTCTCGATGAAATAAATATTGAAATATTTCTGTACCCGCTAACACACATTAATTATGTAACGCGTATCGCCATCACCTAGCCACCTAGAACCACGAGGATCGAGGTAATCGCTTGGCCTTAATCGCACGACCGATCGATCACCGTCGATCGTTCGGTAAGAAGAAGAAATTGCTGAAGAAGAAGAGGAAAAGGCGAGAGGGGAAAGATGGCAACGAACTTTGGCCTGTACAAGAATTGTAGAAACCAGCTTTTGAAGCGCACTAGATGTTGGTAACTTTATGCTTTAGCAAACGGTGCATAGTTGAAATGTAATGCGCTCGAAATCGAATAATCTGCCATTTGTAGATTCGAACAATCAAGAAGACGGCAAATAATTTATACGATAATTTGGATTTGCAGTAGATATTATGGGAAAAATTTGTGATTACACGAAAATATTACTCATAGAGCGATAGTTATATCAAAATACACGCGATACATTTTTCATTGTCAGAACATTCATTGTAAAATTTCACTGTAAAAATCTCACTGTATAATCTGTCAACATATGTCAAGGCGTATTTACATATATTATTTAAAATAATAAAATTTTTTACTGTAAATCCATAAAGTATATATACATTTCTCGTTATTCGCTCCGATTTTTATTAATATTAATCTTTCTCGGAAGAGATGAAGCGCAATTGTGCGTGGGTGCGCGGAATCTCTAGACAGGTGCGGCGCGAAAGACGGAGAATTGGATCTCGCAGCCGATTTCGCACGTTAGCAGCAGAATCTCTAATCATACTAGTCCCTAGTCGTGTGTGACATTATTGTCATGCGCGTTCGAGCGCTTTACACGCCATTTACGGCGAAGCGCAGTCGACCGCCGTCTGGCCGACCGACTGGTCGGTGCGATGCGATGCGATGAAACGATGCGTGCGGCGACGACGCAACGTATGTTGCTCGCAGGCCGTACGTCGATGTCCCTTGACATTGCGCGTCCAACTATAGCTGGCCGCGTGCGTTTCGCTGCTGCCGGCTGTTTCATTCACGCGTGCATGCGTCACTTTACGCGATCTTAGGTGCTCGGTTCGTTGCCCGATTCATCAGCGGTGGATGCGAGACTGCCATCCTATTTATATTCGCCCGCTGCTACGCCATTCATTCGCTAGTTTAGACTACTCGAGCGAGACGATGTTTTCGGTTTCGTTTTTCGCAGTTGAAAGAGATAGAGATCATTTTTGTGCATTTTTTAAATTTAATAAGAAATATTAATTATTAATATATATCATATGAATTATTAATTAATAAATAAATAATAGAGAATATTATAAAAGCATCTCTGTTACCGTGTGCGTTAATTTTGCCATCCTATTTAGGAAATTTAGGATAGAGGAACGTGAGAGTTTGGAGGAAAAGCGATTTGCCGCGAGATCATCTTTCCTTCAATCGCGGTCGTTGGAAAACGACTTACACAGAAGGAAATAATTGCGCATTACCGTTACAGGTAGTATCATTTACCTCGCATAAAATGACGCTCCTACATTACCAGAGAGTCAGGTCATTCCTATTTCTCTCATCTAAAAGTTTCTCAAGAGCCGAAGCCAGCCGT
Organism: Camponotus vicinus; assembly: GCF_025532165.1. Lineage (NCBI taxonomy): Eukaryota > Metazoa > Arthropoda > Insecta > Hymenoptera > Formicidae > Camponotus > Camponotus vicinus. Next base: position 16,527,296 of record NW_028141945.1, read on the forward strand.
AAACTTCTGTCTTGGAAAGGGTACGTAATCGAGGAACGAAAGAACAAGAATAATCGCGCCTTTCGATCGCGGCGAGCACATGATTTCTTCGCCCAGTGTGAATACTTTAACGTGGGTCTCTTCCACTTAATCGAGAAGAATTTTAATTTTCTACTTGATCTATTTTTTTTAATTCATAATCGAAAGACTTAGGGAATTTCATCAAATTATCATCGCTGATATTAATGTCACGCGCAATTTATTCAATCGTTATATAAAGGAGTACGAAGGAACTTAATACATGTCACTGGCAGAGGCAGCCGATGCAGACACGGTTCTATCTGATATATCTATATCTTTATTTTCAACGGAGTAAATCGTCCTACATAGGTTGCGTATGCCATGGGCAATCGACATTTATAGTGTAAATAGATAGAAGAGGATGAAACGCGAAACCTGCTGTCACGAGGACTGTCAGACGCAGCCTGGCTTTGGCCGTCAGATGCAGTCGGTGCGATTTTGTCGGTTACATTGAGAGAAACAGACTTGCCACGTCAATATTAGTCTGCAGAAAAAAAACAAACCATATCGTTCATCCCGAAGATGAGTTTTCTACATTTCCACGGAAGAGATAAGGTGAAGGGTGGCATAATTCGATGATACAACATGATCTGTGTCAAAACTTTTTTTATTCTCTTTTCCCCCGACAGTAACAAGTTTATGAGAAGCAATCAGGGGGAGATGAGGAAAAAAGTTGGCGTCATTTGAAGAATGAATTTTCCATGTCATTTTGTTGTTATTGAAAGAGTATAAATTCCAGGTAAAATAATCACGAGAAATGAATAAATTTATACGAATGTTAATTTGGATCTTAGACGGCCGGAGATGTATTACATACTATACATAAGTCATTTCGCGTGGACATTTCTCCTCGTAGGTTGATTGGACGTCAATTTTTGGCCGGTTGTATCATGCGCGAACGAATCATCGTCGGCTATTGCCGTCAATCGACCTACTGACTTTTAACAGGATACGCCGGCGCTCCCACTAGATGAAAATTGACGTCATCGCTGATGATTTTCACTACGTGACGGTCGTTTAAAGAGTGTGATGTAACGTAATCGCATGTGAAACGTATACGTGCACCACTTATTCGTCTCGTGTGTCTTTGTCTCTTGCGATCCGCGATTATCCTTCCATTGAAACGTCTCTTCCACAACTTTCCAACTTGCGACGATCGCACTCGTGACACTCGATTGGCGAAGTTTTTCATGAAATATTTCCTTGCGATACAAGGTAATATACGAAAGCCATGCAAATGCAACCGCAAACCACGAGCGTCACCTTCGATCTGTCGTAGAACAAGGAACCGCGCGAAATCAATTTCGTACGCGCGATGTAATAAGCTTTAATCTCAATCTCCGTCGAGAAAGGGAGAGTCTAATATGGTCATGAGCGGTGGGCCGGTCGCGATCGCGACTCGGTCATTAATCTGGCAGGTATCGCTCCTGTGTAGGCCGTATCAGACTTCTCAATATCGATCGCTCTCCTCCACCTTACGTTGCCACCAATTTTCTAACCGCGATTTACGCGATCGCCGCGATGAGCGGAAAATAAATCGACGAATGTAATGTTGAGCGAGAGGGATGCGAGGGATTTTGCGAGGCTCAAGATGAGATCGATTTAATGGAGGGTGAGAAAACATGGTGCATGTATCTGTTTCCCTCTATGACGGAATAATCGCGTGAAAGAAAATATATTCCGCTAGCGGATAATTACTGCGAGAAGGAAAAGAGATATCGTTGAAATTTTTTTCCGAGGCACCGAATAAAATGGTCATTTACGTGCATAACATTTTGCATTAAATAATTGCCCATTTGGAATTTTTTATTTCAATTCTTCTTTAGAAATTGGTGAATTTTATTGGGAATAAATTCCAAAATTTCAGCTCTTTAATTTCATTAGTTTCATCTCTTTAATTTCTTGGTATTATCTTTCTCTTTCTCTCTTTTACGCTTCATTTCTCCCTCGTTCTATCTTGTTTCTGTATATATTACGAAGTAAATCGTTTTGCTTAATCTTCCCTGATACCCGTGACTTCCCGTGAATGGAAGATTGGCGAAATCACCTTTGTTAAGCCAGCAGGACCAAATTAGCAAAATCAAATCAAACCTATCAAATTATTTAGTACCTATTTTGTACTAATTTGTACCACTAATAATAATTTTGTACCCTGTGCAATTTCGAAAAAAATCATGACAGTGCCACCTTAATATTAAGTCAGCAGGATCACAATAAAAAAAAAAGAAAAAGAGAAAATCAAGTACAGAAATATAACGGACTGAATTTGTACTAATTTGTACCATTAATAATAATTTTGTAACCTGTGCAATTTCGAAAAAAACCATAACACTGCCACCTTAATATTAAGCCAGCAGGACCACAATAAAAAAAAAGAAAAAAAGAAAATCAAGTACAGAAATACACTAGACTGAATTTATACTAATTTGTACCATCAAAAAAAAACTTAATATATTCATCCCTTCTGCTTCAAACAATCCCCAATTGAATTTAGCCCTATCAGTCTTAAGAATAAAGTACTCGTTCCCATTAGCAGAATCAATCGCTACTTGTACATTCGACGTAGCATAATTTGTACTATCAAAATATAGTTTTAGATTTTGTACCCTCGCCGATTATTCAAAAATTACCCCTGACCCTCTCATCAGTCTCAACAATAAATATAAAGTTTCAATTTTTATACCGCAGTCTAGTGTATTTCTGTACTTGATTTTCTTTTTTTCTTTTTTTTTTTATTGTGGTCCTGCTGGCTTAATATTAAGGTGGCAGTGTTATGGTTTTTTTTCGAAATTGCACAGGTTACAAAATTATTATTAATGGTACAAATTAGTACAAATTCAGTCCGTTATATTTCTGTACTTGATTTTCTTTTTTTTCTTTTTTTTTTATTGTGGTCCTGGTGGCTTAATATTAAGGTGGCAGTGTCACAGTTTTTTTCAAAATTGCACAAGGTACAAAATTATTATTAGTGGTACAAATTAGTACAAAATAGGTACTAAATAATTTGATAGGTTTGATTTGATTTTGCTTATTTGGTTCTGCTGGCTTAACAGAGGTGGCGAAATCTTGTGTTCTAATATGTACAAAAAGCATGTCAGGTTCGAGGAGGAGAGTTTCCGCGCGTTGTGCACGTTCGTTTAACTTGTGCTTTGAGTTATCGCTAAGCCGTTTCACCGTCACAGCGTTGCATCATCTTTATCGTCATCCGGTAGATTATCACGAGGTGACGGCTCATGGACAATTATGCTTACTTTGCGCATTAATTTAAGCCTGCGTTATCTTTTCTAAGCGGATTATTAAGTTGAACTTTATCGGAAACCTTTTCTAACAGCATATTAAGTGTATGTCGTTATTTAATATTTTTTTTTTCACTTAACAAGATAAGCGTTCAAAGTTTACCGAATATTTTTTCTTATTCCGCATCTCTAAACGATTAATGACATCGTCGCGAGAAAGTTTACGCGACATTAATTTTTACTAGTGCGACGTAAAACTTTAAAACAGTTTACGCTCTTTTAGGGCAAACGCTCGACGGAATTAGCGTTTTATGGAGAAAATTATATTAATATTGGCCCCTAGCATGCTTTTCGCTTTAAGCTTCCCTTTTTTTTCTCTATCTATCTTGGAGGTTCCTTTTTCATCAATCTTCTCTTTTATTAGCACGACAAGATAAATATAACGTATTATGTTTTTGTCCTCGCCTCTCGTACGTTTTGCTTGACTTACCGGAAACTTATCGCGGACGTCGAATAAGATCCTACTTTGACCAGTGTTACGCAATCGACAGACCGGAAAGTGTAATGAGGCATTCGTGATGGCGTTTGCGTGTGTGGCATGTACGATGTTGGAGCGATCACGCGTTCGTTTGGCGCCATGTGTGTAATAATCGATGTGTTATTCTTTTCTGTTACAGGTGAGACTAACAAAAGGCTCATTGATATTATACGTCGCGCTGCCGTAGAAGGTGAACAATGCGCAGGTAATTTCGCAATCGATATCTCACACGATATATCTCGCGATACACCAGAATTCCAAGCCTACATTGTTGCGATAATTAAGAGTTTACGAGCTTGTAAAAATAGTCCTCGTGATGGTGAATCTCTGCTTCGCTAATTCTACACATTAGGGATTTCGTAATCAAGGTGTCATTAATTACGCGAAACTCCCGAAACTTTTACAAACGGCGCTTGTAATCCATCCTTAGGGTGGGGGAGAGAGGCATCACTATTGTGCGACTTTGACGCGCTCCGTCAAGGCAAAGGGGGCTCGTGTAATTTCGAAGTTAAGCGTATTCCGCGATCGTAGGCCACGGCATACTCTCGTTAACGGCAAAATATGTTAATGCGTTCTAATCTACATTTTACGCGAGCGCGCGATTTGCGATTGTAATTCATGGAATATACCTTTGGAGCCTTTGGTTTTCTGTCGCTCGCGCTTCCAGCTCATCTATATTATCTCTCCCCTTTCGCGAGGGACGATAAAATTTTATATTCGATGAATGGAGAATTTAATAAACATGGCGCAACTTGTCTTATTCTTCGTTTATATAATCAAGCTCGGGATTAGTATGCGAGATTTAACGTCCTTCCGACGTAATAGTAGCGCGTGTTTGAATTCTTTGAAGGCTGGCTCGACCCGACCGACCTTCCAGCTGTTGTCTACAAAAACCGACATGGCGCCGACACAATCTCGCGATTCAATAGACCACGAGAATCAGTCACGCTTCTTACATCCGACTATTCTTATTCTCATTTGCGATTCTGCGCGCGACAAACCTCTCGCTCTTCGATGCGCCGGTGACTAAGTATTCGAGGAAAACGTCGAATTTACCGGGGTATCCGATGTTCTGGAATGGATTAAGGCTGCGCGGCAACGACTGGTACAACCACTTCTTACACGTCGTAAGATTGACGCGCACGTGAACGGAATGAGATTTTATTCTCGAAGCCAGCAAATGTGACGTGTAAGGTAAGCTTCTCCCAGACGTGTAAAATTCGCTATTATTTCAATTAAATTATTAATCCCATTGAATGTATATTAAATGCTCGTTAACCCTCGACGCATTATATATCTTCGCTTTTAATTATCGCAGATAATTTCGCTAATTTTCTTTACGTGTGCGATATTCCCATTAAAAACTGCAAAATAATGGATTCCAAATAACGATGATAAAATATATTCTCCGTCGAGTATTTACAAGTTAATGAATCGCTTTATCGCGCTTTCGCCAATTACGTTGGTTTTTTTTTTTATTTATAATCCTAGAAACGGCGGTATCGAGATAACTGTCGTTCCAGGAACGTGTACACATTGGCGTTTTAACGGAAAATCGCACACACGTCGTACAAGTATTCCTAGTCTAAGCATTATAATGTTTAAACAACACGGTCGCATGCGCGTGTTTTTCGTGATTAGATTATTATTTTTTTCCGTCTAACACCATTGATTATGCAGTTTTTTCAATGGGAAACGGCGCTTACATTTTGCGCGTTTATTAAGCCAGTCGCAAACGCAACGTAATTACAATGATCGAGCTGCCTTTCTTTTCTTAGTCGTACGTTTTTATGTCGTAAGTTTTACCGAATGGATAATCGTCCTTGTCGTAATACACGGTTCCGTTGGCATTTATCAAACGTTAACGAAGTAAGTAGAATAAGGAGTCAATACAGAGAGAGTCGCATTAATGTAAAATGTAATAGGAAGTTAATTTTCGCGAGCGGCAAATTGTTAATTATCTAACGCAAGAAATACTAAAATTACATCTTTCATTTAGATACCCGGCAGGTATAATATTTTCCTGATTTGTACTTTCTCCAATTATTTCTTTATGTCGTTTCCCCTTGTTTGCGAGCAACCTGTACGTAAATACATATTGCTATTCTCAGTTTGTTTCTCTTCCGGATTACAACATTTAAAGTCAACACTCTGTCCTTGCGTTAGAGTTTTAGGGATGTTTTCACAAAAGTTGGTAAAAATTGAATTTCCGTCTCGCATTTTCGCTAACGAACTTGTGCAACGATTTAATATAATTGCATATTAAACCATTTATCTCATCGCAACGATACATTGCAGATGTCGCGAATGCATGCTATGTCCTCTTCCTCTTAATAGTCAATACACGCGTACGCAAGGTCGACGTTATTAATGCTTTTATTCATGGGAATTAAAGTTTATGCGAAAGAAAGAGGGAATAAAAGAGAGAGAAAGAAACTGCAAGTATGTCACGTGACATACATAATCATTATCTCGATCTATAACCGATGAACCATCATATTTGCCGTTAACTCGCGCGACAAATGCTCAACTGAGAGAAAACGAGCTCGGAGATGGCACTTTTTATTTTTATCGTCCTTCCGTACGGTCGATTTTGCAGGCTGTAATTTAGAAAATATGTATGTGAAACATTTCATTCGCGTTAAAAGGAGGCCAAGCAAACGATATAATTAGTGCGCCTTTTTTATTGCCTTGGTCGTCATTAATCTTGCAGATCCATGTGTATTGTATTGTCTTTCTATTAATTATACAGATGTTGATGCACATTCGTCTTGATCAACGACGTATTTAGATAGCATAATAATGCCTATTGATCAGCAACAATATCACTATTTTGAACATCTGTATGAAATCCGAATATTTTTAATATCAAAAACAATTTATATTTTAATATGAATATTTTTAATATCAAAAACAATTTATATTTTTTAATAAGAATATTTTTAATATCAAAAACAATTTATATTTTTTAATAAGAATATTTTTAATATCAAAAACAATTTATATTTTAATAGAATTCTTTCGACATCAAGAATAATGAGATATGAAATAGGAAAGGTATAAGAAATATGTACATCTTTTATTCCTTAATTGCGGAAAAAAACTGTATTAGATACATGTACGTAATTAAACATTTTTGCATTCATAATTTCTTATGCAAGTTTTTATGAATTATGTTCTTATTGTTTTCTACAACGATGTGAAATATGATATGGTTGGTCGCACAAAGTTGCATTCCTTATTATTATGTCTCTCCAGACGCGAGCTGGAGCGTCGGGTTTGTGGCAATACTTTTAATGAAAGACATTCAGTATTTTCATCAAATCGCGTGATTTAAAATCGTGAGATATTGGGATTTATTTTTTTCCAAGTGGCTTATTACACATTTAAGTCTATTGTTTTCTGTCTTATTAGTGCGTCAAAAGTTATTTTAATAGCAATGAAAAGCAGGAATAAATCTCCGGTTACGTGGTTGGCCTTAATCAGTTTGCGCTTAACCATCCTGTTGTCCGCGTCGCATCCATATTTATGAGTATAAACCACATTGTGCGGATATGCACGGCACGAGTAAACTACATAACGCGTAAATACATACAATGTATTCACACCTATATCCGAAGGCTACCCTTTGAACTTGCTTCTTTCCTATAACTCGAGAAAATGGAACGTTTATTTCGGTACATCGTATCGATAACGTCGACTAACTTTTCCCAAGTGGAAGTTAAAGGTCGTTAGAGTCGTACATAAGTCATATGCAAAAGAAGATATCTAATAATCTGTTTTTCTGACATTCTCTCAGAGTTATCCAGATAATAATTCTCCGAGTTTGCTTCGAGCCACGCAATTTAAGCGGAATTCTGGATGTTCTAGCTCGTAATTAATGCGAAGAAAAAGTCAATAGCTATTGATCGCGGTACGTGCTCGCTTCCTCGGTTAATTGACAAAAGATTGAAGCCTGCGTAACGAGTTCGCGTGCTTCGATCTGATCTCGTCAAAATGATATGACGCGAACGTACGTAATATCGCATGCATTTTTATGACACCTTTGTCCGTGTGTACACGCATAAAAACATGCTTATATATTTACAATTGTGTGTATAGCGTGAGTCCGCAATAACAAAATTTTTCTACGCAATTTGCGTACACGTAATCAATATTCCAATTTTGACATTTGATGAAAAACTTTTATACACATTGTTTCAATGTCAACAGCAAATGTTTAATTACGTATATATGTCTAATAGAATTTTTCCTGCAAAAAATGTATATATATCTTGTACCGTTGGAAAAACATGAACGTGCAAATTTTATCTAGCCCTTTTAGTAAATATATTTTCGATGCATTCATCACAAATATATTAAATTAATAAAATTCATTTATTAAAATACTGCATCCTTTGTGAATTCATCGATTATATGTCGAAATATATCGATTTATTCGTACTATTAAAAACTGACCAAGTAACTTCAATTTTAAACGAATGAAAAATTAATAGGAATCTAGTTTCTAAATTCAAACTAAGATTATATATCTTGCGGATCTACAAAACATTGATGGAAAATTATGTGAATTATATCCTATATAATGTAGAAAATTATGTTTATCATGTAGTTTTCATTGCAGCTATAATAAGCGATTAATGGTCGTTTCGAGAGAGTTTTTGCTCCCATCTATTAAATTTCTATCACGCGGTCTAATTAACCTGGTTTTCTCCAAGATTATTATTAAAAATTTTGTCGCGATTACTTCTCAAATGGAGTTTCTTATCATAATACATGATGTCGCTTTTAGAAGTTTACATATATGGGTTACTGAATATTTACTTTTTTATATTTGTCAATTCATAGAGAGATATTACAGATATTTATATATAATGCAACAGACTGTTATTCCAATTCAAGATAATCGGGCGTTGTTTAAAGATAAGTAATATCTCAGATACTCAGAACGTATTATAGAATGTTTTTCTCAATGATTTTCTCAATAACGGAAGTTTTCTATTTTTAATTCTACAGAATTTTATCTTAAAACTGAGATTATTTCTTTGATTCGATAAGCGCGATACATTAAGGGATCACACGATTGTTGTAAGAGATACTATAAGAGGCAGATGTGACAATGCTAATAACGATTGTATTTTTTTTCACGAAAATAAGTCTCTTTTGCGCTAAAACCGCAGAGAAGAGAGGACAGGCGGCAAACCATTGACATACTTAACTCAGGGGAATCGTTATCTCGTAATAATGTATAAGAAGTCTTGGCAATACATGAGTTTGTTCGCTCAAATGGATTATCGTTTAATGTTTTTTTTTTTTACTTCATCTCTAAAAAATTTGCGCATAAAATATGTCGCAATGATTCATACAACATGCACATCGTTTCCTCAATGAAATTTGCACACCGACGTTTTACTCGTCTCATTCAATTATTCGCAACTCATGACCGAGAATTCACCGAGAAATTTATTTAATCGATTATGTACCTAAATCTAAATTTTCACGCAACTTATTAGACGCGATTTCGTTGACTGAGAGAAACTTGCGTATCTCTCGAAATATATATTGATTTCGTCTGTGGAACAGGTGCACTTGTAGAGAGGAGAAAGCGCATGTCTGTACGATACTAAGTGTTAACCCCTTGATATTTAGCATGCTCGAGGTCAACCACGTTTATACGAACCGGAAAGATGATTGATTGTTCTAGCGCGCTTTCTTCGTTATCTACAAGAGTTGCATAATACACGTGATCGAGTGTTTCACTTACATAAAAAAATCACAGTTTTTTAAACGTGTCTCTCATACCTATGTATTTCATCTATTGCGCTTTCGACAGTTTGGAGCAATGTACAGCTATATTTGTACATATGTATAACGTAGTTACATAGTGCGAATGAAACGAGAGTAAAACGTTGTTTCGGGACATGAGAATTTTCATCGGTTTAATAGATCGGTTCGGCGAGAAATAAAGCGATTGTTCGACGGCGTGAAAATAAAATACCGTCGTCGCATGCGTTCCACGATCTGCCGGCTGGCCGGATTAAAGTTAAGCAGCGTCAAGCGATAACCGGCGTATCGGTAAACTCCTCTCTCTTTCTCTTATCGTTCCATCGCACGTTTACGGCATTTTCTCCTCGCTCGGAAAAACGCGCTCTCGTGCCGTCGCGATTATAGTCTGCGCGTGTATGCTTTGCGCGCGGACGCGTTACACGCGCATAAAGTCCATTGTGGACGGGAGCAGTTGGCCGTTGCATTGAATTAGCATCGGATTAGCCGAGTTTAGCCCGGCCGTTTCTCTCCGCGAAGGAGACACGGTGCTCCGGTCGCGACACGAACCGTAAATTATGCCGCGCACGTGAAGAGAGAACATTTCAGCTCGACAACGACGGTGGCGAAGACAAAAATCGCCGTCTCGATATTCACGTTGCTTTAATTAACATACGACTCGATCGAAATGGGAGTTGCGTTCCGTGTTTCGTAACGCGGCTCCCTTGTCTCGTCGTTTGACATTTCGATCCGTGCGAACGGCTACCACCAAGATGCGTCAGCTGACTCATACGTCGGTTATTCGTAGAGCGATTAAATGTATACCATCGCGGCGAGGATGACTAAAGGCAGGTGACAGAGAGGTATCCTTCGTCTACTTTGATAGTCATTGAAGAGTAGAACGTAATGTATTCTAATCGACGGTGACCTAGACAGTGTTAACTGTGAGGGACGTGAAACTGTCACTTGTCACACACGTTGACGAATCACAGTGTACTGGTATCCACGTTTTTACACACACATACATACTCGCGTATCGATTGCGTCCATCTGCCTCTCTACCGATTGTGGTTTCAACATTGTTCCCTCCTGATCCCTTCTTTAGATTGCGTGCGGTTTCGCGTTCGTCGCAGCGTCGACCCTCGGGATTTCAATGACGCCCGAGATCGATAATCCCTTTCTCTCCGACGACGAATTCGTCTCATCTTCGGCAACACGGTATAACCAGGTCCAGCGTGTAGAGAGAACGTCTATGCAAAATGCGGTCGTCCGGGTTTGTGTTCGAGGAACAGGTGCGCGCAGTGTATTCAGGCAGTCGATTAGACAGTCGGGTGTCCGACGAGCATGTCGGTCGGTGCAGAGAATTGCAGTGTCGCCGTGTATGTAGCGTAACACCGATAGTACGGTGCCGAGCACGTAGCATGGAACAGAGGCGCGGTATCGGCAATAATCCCCCTCTCTCCTCTTCCCCGCTCTGTCTCGATCGCATACAGGGTGTAGCGGAAATCTTATTTGCGAAAGAGACGTCAATTTTCTAATAAAGAGATCCTCGACAGATGACTTTATTACACGTGATTTCATGGAAATTACTCAATTTGTAAAAATAAAAGATATATGTATATTGAAAAATTAAAATAATTATTCATTCAATATGTTTGCTTCTCGAAGCAATTGATTTCTATTTAAGTTTCCCAATTTTTCTCAATATAAACATTTAATCTAGGATTAATTAATTAAAAATTTCTCTTCGAGGAAATGCACAGATACGCCGTTTCTGCTGCGCCCTGTATATGAGACGCAAACACAAAGAAGTACAAGTCAGGTACAACTAGTTCCTCTGGATCGACCGCACTGGCGCAACCTGGCCAATTGATCAATCAGGCTCTTCGATATGTCGCGGTCCTCGGAGCGTGATTTTCCCGAGAAATCGGGCCGGTTCTCTTGTCCAAACGTCTCGGCGAAAGCGTACGCGACATACCCGGTGGCGGCGTGTAATTTCACAGCAATTACGGCGGCCCGTTCATCGGTATCATTATCGCATACGCTCGCGAGAAATCGCTCGAATCGCCGCGAATTCCCGCGAAACCTGTCCAGGTTTACGTTTACGACTTCGACGATAAGCGGGCAATTGATTCCCTCTTCCCCTCCCTCCCCAGTTCTTTTCTTTTTTTGCGATAGCGATATCGGGGATTATGGATCGGCGCGACGTTGTAGATTGAAATTCCGACATAGTCGTAATGAAGTTAATGATAACGCGTTTATATATATTCATGTTGTGGTTTTCTCGTAAATGTGCGATATACAGGGTGATTCAAAACAACCTGATGTCTTTGAAATATGATATTCTTGAACGAATTCTAAGACTATTTTTCCTCTTGAAAAATTTTGTCCAAAGCTTAATTTTTGAGTTATAATAAAAAATGGTTGGCTACTCACGAGTCCGATACAACGGGCAGGCAGGGACGGCGCAACGCGTCACGAGACAAATGCTGATAATAATAACTAACATAATATAACATAACATAACATAACATTCTTAAACGCAAAATAATAAATAAAGAATAAAATAATTGAGAGAGAGAAAGAGAGAAATGGGGACTTCTAATCGCTATTTATCGTGTAATTTTATGTCTTAATTTGTGCGGAAGTAAATATTTGCAAGTAATAATAAAGATTATTAAAATAGTAATATTTTTATTGTGTAAAGTCAAGTGAAATTTAGAAGCTGTTATTTATAAGATAAACGATCCCCAGAAAAAAATAAAATTCGTCAGTTTTCTTAAAGATAAGAATATTTAATCAAATTGCGATTACTATTTCGTTTTTCATTCGTCCATTTCCAGTTTATTTGTTACTTTATGTAATTTCGCGTTTTATTCTTAAGCGTTACGTTATAACCCTCCTGGACGGTAATAATATTGTTAAATATTGTGTAGAAACTGCAATAATAATTTAATACACTTCAAAGGATCAAATATTGTGCAATAAAATTGACTGTCTGGGGAAACGGGAGAGCATTTGTCTCGTGACGCGTTGCGCCGTCCCTGCCTGCCCATTGTATCGGACTCGTGAGTAGCCAATTATTTTCTATTATAACTCAAAAATTAAGCTTTGGACAAAATTTTTCAAGAGGAAAAATAGTCTTAGAATTCGTTCAAGAATATCATATTTCAAAGAACATCAGGTTGTTTTGAATCATCCTGTATATACATTGCATGACAGTACTTCTCAAATTAGGCCACTCGTCCGCACCCTAAGAACGGTGATTCGTAAACTTTAGCGTAGGTTTATTGACGTTAAACATGATGGATATTGAAATAAAAGTGTTCTCTCTTTTTTAGAGTGGATTAAATTAAATAACAGCATTGTTCATTGTATGATCATCAGAGAAAAATTGCAAAAAAAAAAGAAATATCTCTTAAAAATTCAGTTATGAATAGGGCAAATTCTCTAAGGGAGCATGACAGTACTTCTCAAATTAGGCCACTCGTCCGCACCCTAAGAACGGTGATTCGTAAACTTTAGCATAGGTTTATTGACGTTAAACATGATGGATATTGAAATAAAAGTGTTCTCTCTTTTTTAGAGTGGATTAAATTAAATAACAGCATTGTTCATTGTATGATCATCAGAGAAAAATTGCAAAAAAAAAAAGAAATATCTCTTAAAAATTCAGTTATTAATAGGGCAAATTCTCTAAGGGAGTTTGAGAACCTCTGCGAAACAGAAAGTAAACTAGTTGCTATTAGAGATTTATCAATTGAGATCGATTAAACGATCCATGTAATCGAGTTCTTTTTTTTTCTACTAAACCTCTTAGCTCTGCAGAAAATTCACGGTCGATTAGATACGCCTCCGTACAATGTTGCGAATTTTCTCTTCCTAATTCAGAGAGGCCGCGATTTCGAGCTGCAGTCGTGTAGTCGGGAAACACGATGTATGGCGCAATAATAGTCGCGTAAATGATGTATCTAACCCGAAACGCATTCTCGGGAGAAGAATATCCGTTATCAGGGAGCGCTGAAATAACACGGTCGATGATGTTATAGCTTCGTCACGTGAAGCCCGAGTATGCGACGTTTGCTTACGGTTGGGAAATGCGGTCTCGCGATAACAGTGCGCCAGTGTATACGTTTAACGAAGAGAGATCTTCCTCTCGCGCTACTCGCTACTTGCTCGACAACGGTTCATCTCACGGCGATGATGCTTTCTTACGAGAGCGCCGTCGCAGGTGCGCCTTTGTGCCTCGGATCATTTGCATACGAATGACACTATTTGGTACACGCGTCCCATTCACGTGGCGCCCGTGTGGAATTTTAGAATTTTTACGCAAACTTACGCAAACTACGCGTATGATGGCTCGCTTCGCGTAAAACGCAGGGAAAAGATTTAGCTGGGATTTGACTCCTCGCGACAATAGTTGTTAGTTGATATTTTTAATCTCGTGGTAATACGTCTTGATTCTGTCGACGATATTGCGTGGAAAAATTTTCATTTTTCGATAGAACGAAGCCAAGTTTTCGAATAATCTGAGAGAGCAACTTTTCAAAAGTTCACCAACAAATTATCTTTTCCAAGTAAGCGGATAACTCACATCTCACCTGTTTCCGCGGAGAAGAGAACTTTCGATTATATCGGAAAACTTTTAAATTGATGTAAAAAATATTGCATTAAGCGCGAATGTAAGATCGTGAGAACAAAAGGTGGACAGGAGGCTCGCCCATTCAATGAGAGGCGATTCGACCGCTATTATCGTTATGTCGAAACGTAAAACGAACGCGAGGCGGGATATCGGGCGCCTCCGGGTCATCGGCTGGAACGGAAAGGAAAAGAGAGTAGCTAGATAGGCGCGGAGAAAGTCTCCCGTGCATTTGCATTTGAGAATAGGTTACGAGAAACGTAATACAGCCCCCGACGGAATTATCGGTTATTTCACGACAACGAACCAGAGAAGCGAGAAAAATTCCCTTCAATAATCATAAACATCTTTCAGTATCATACGTTTGTCGACAGATTTTTATCACTGTAATTACGTCTCAATTTACTTTGTTTAAAATTAAAAATATATAATTTCGCTTACGCGATGTATGAGCGAAATTATTTTTTTCATCATTGTTATTCAAAGTTTTAAATTCATATAATTGTAGTTACGTCTTCGATATTAATTAATTATATGGCTTGATAATAAAAAAATGCAGAAATATCGACAGATCGTCTTTAAATCGCTGATAAACTTGATACGCAATTTCCTTTGCGTATTTTTTTCCCAAACGCGAGTTGATATTACGCATAGCAGCACGTACGAAGCAACGATCGGGTTTAACTTTTTCACAATATGCAGCGTATACAGACAGCCGGCATATTGCTGCGAATGTACCGAGTTATCGGAGGCTACGAGGAGCACCGAGCCAGACTAGGTTCGAAAAGCACGAAGCGCGCTGTGTTCATTGAAATCCATTCGTGCATCTGCGCGTCCTGAATAGTCGCCGTTCGACTTTTGCAACCGCACCTCTCGGCATTTCCTGGTTCACCGAAGATACCTAAAGGCATCGGCATTTAGTCGAGTCGACTTAGCGCATTGTTTCATTTTAGATGATGGTTCGCGAGGATGAATTTTACGAAGAAAAATAATCCATCTCTCTTTCTAGCTTCTAATTTTTTAACAATATAATTCTGGAGAGAAAAATGTATTTTACGAGATAGTAAAAGTGAAGGAGAAATTTTATATTATATTTCTTCGATATATAAGTTGCGAATTTTTTTTTTCCGCGAAAAGTGAAGCCTGGAGTCTTCATAATGTTGGAAATTAATAGTTATTCAATTGTATTGAACTGTGATTTTTTGGAGCAAAATGTATATCACACAAGATATAAAAATGTGTATGTAATTGTTGATTCTCTGATCGGTTATGCAATTTTACTTTAATATGATGTATCGCTCTATGCTTTTTCATTTTTGCTCCCAACACATTTTTCTGCGCGTAAACACACAGAAAAGGGGCGTTCAACCATTAACCAGTTTATTGAACAGAGTCGCGGTTATTTAAGCCATATACATAGTCGCTAAAATATACCTCTGTTAAGCTAGCAGGACCAAATTAGCAAAATCAAACCAAACCTATCACATTATTTAGTACCTATTTTGTACTAATTTGTACCACTAATAATAATTTTGTACCCTGTGCAATTTCGAAAAAAATCATGACACTGCCACCTTAATATTAAGTTAGCAGGACCACAATAAAAAAAAAAACAAAAAAAGAAAATCAAGTACAGAAATATAACGGACTGAATTTGTACTAATTTGTACCATTAATAATAATTTTGTAACCTGTGCAATTTCGAAAAAAACCATAACACTGCCACCTTAATATTAAGTCAGCAGGACCACAATAAAAAAAAAAGAAAAAAAGAAAATCAAGTACAGAAATACACTAGACTGAATTTGTACTAATTTGTACCATCAAAAAAAACTTAATATATTCATCCCTTCTGCTTCAAACAACCCCCAATTGAATTTAGCCCTATCAGTCTTAAGAATAAAGTACTCATTCCCATTAGCAGAATCAATCGCTACTTGTACATTCGACGGAGCATAATTTGTACTATCAAAATATAGAGTTTTAGATTTTGTACCCTCGCCGATTATTCAAAAACTATCCCCGACCCTCAACAGTCTCAAGAGTAAAGTACTCGTTCCCATTAGCAGAATCAATCGCTACTTGTACAGTCGATGTAGCATAATTTGTACTATTAAAATATAGAGTTTTAGATTTTGTACCCTCGCCGATTATTCAAAAACTACCCCCGACCCTCAACAGTCTCAAGAGTAAAGTACTCGTTCCCATTAGCAGAATCAATCGCTACTTGTACATTCGACGTAGGATAATTTGTACTATCAAAATATAGAATTTTAGATTTTGTACCCTCGCCGATTATTCAAAAACTACCCCCGACCCTCAACAGTCTCAAAAGTAAAGTACTCGTTCCCATTAGCAGAATCAATCGCTACTTGTACATTCGACGTAGCATAATTTGTACTATCAAAATATAGAATTTTAGATTTTGTACCCTCGCCGATTATTCAAAAACTACCCCCGACCCTCAACAGTCTCAAGAGTAAAGTGCTCGTTCCCATTAGCAGAATCAATCGCTACTTGCACATTCGACGTAGCATAATTTGTACTATCAAAATATAAAGTTTTAGATTTTGTACCCTCGCCGATTATTCAAAAACTACCCTCTCATCAGTCTCAACAATAAATATAAAGTTTCAATTTTTATACCGTATTGTTCTTTTTTAATATTACATTCAGTAATAAAACTTATTCTTTTTTATGATTCTGTATATAAAATATCGAATAAGTATATTTATATTTTGATAATACAAATTATGCCACATCGAATGTACAAGTAGCGATTGATTCTGATAATGGAAACGAGTACTTTACTTTTGAGACTGATGAGGGTCGGGGGTAGTTTTTGAATAATCGGCGAGGGTACAAAATCTAAAACTCTATATTTTGATAGTACAAATTATGCCAAGTCGAATGCGCAAGTAGCGATTGATTCTGCTAATGGGAACGAGTACTTTACTCTTGAGACTGATGAGGATCGGGGGTAGTTTTTGAATAATCGGCGAAGGTACAAAATCTACAACTTTATATTTTGGTAGTACAAATTATGCCACATCGAATGTACAAGTAGCGATTGATTCTGCTAATGGGAACGAGTACTTTACTCTTGAGACTGTTGAGGGTTGGGGGTAGTTTTTGAATAATCGGCGAGGGTACAAAATCTAAAACTCTATATTTTGATAGTACAAATTATGCTACGTCGAATGTACAAGTAGCGATTGATTCTGCTAATGGGAATGAGTACTTTATTCTTAAGACTGATAGGGCTAAATTCAATTGGGGGTTGTTTGAAGTAGAAGGGATGAATATATTAAGTTTTTTTTGATGGTACAAATTAGTACAAATTCAGTCTAGTGTATTTCTGTACTTGATTTTCTTTTTTTCTTTTTTTTTTTTTATTGTGGTCCTGCTGACTTAATATTAAGGTGGCAGTGTTATGGTTTTTTTCGAAATTGCACAGATTACAAAATTATTATTAATGGTACAAAATAGTACAAATTCAGTCCGTTATATTTCTGTACTTGATTTTCTTTTTTTGTTTTTTTTTTATTGTGGTCCTGCTGACTTAATATTAAGGTGGCAGTGTCATGATTTTTTTCGAAATTGCACAGGGTACAAAATTATTATTAGTGGTACAAATTAGTACAAAATAGGTACTAAATAATGTGATAGGTTTGGTTTGATTTTGCTAATTTGGTCCTGCTAGCTTAACAGAGGTCTAAAATATTGGCATTGCATCGAAAAAGAGATAAATAAAGAGAGAGAGAGAGAGAGAGAGCGAGGTAGATGTTCTGTTCCGTCAATCAATCTATTAACTAAAAAAAACTCATGCACGCAGAATTTGCTGCGTTTTCGAATACACGCATATTTACTGTATCGATCAAACACTTTTCATGTTTTCATACACGTATTGCGTGAGCGGTATTTTATTATACGCGTGAATATATGCTTGTATCGTGTTGTAGCGCAGCAATTTTTGCTACAAAAATTGATAACGGAATATTCGGGCTTTTCACGCTGATAGCTTCTTGCTATTTCGTAATGAGATTTACAACATGGTTATTCTGACGAGTAGCAATTTGCATACGTGGGAACTAAGCTTATCTATCATTCCTCCGATACGGATCCGATCCGTAGAATCGGATTTTTGCTTAGTTAAATTATGATTGTTATCTACATTATTCATGACGAATTTATATGCAGCGTATATGGAGGATTGTAATTTAATTTAAATTCAACATATGACGATTGTATGCACACCTCGTATATATATTTTGCATATCCGGATTGTTGAAAATTTCGTAATGTTCTCTTTTCTCTTTCGCTTCTTTCTTTCTTTCCAATTTTTGTTTATTTGTTTAATTAATTCTCTTATAAAGCGCATAAATAAACTGCCTCGCTTCATTGATTTAAATCTGTAGACTAATAAACGAGCGTTCGCATAAATTTTATCGCATTGCGAATGCTCGTATAAAATATTTTACAGCTAAGAAGAAAATGCAAAAAAGTGCCAAGTGCCAGTACGTGTTCTTTATGTTTTTCATTAGAATCGATAAAATCTAGGATCAATGAACGAGTAAACAAAAAATGTCCCGTTGAAATTGTACTTCATTGTCAATGTAGCTTTATCGGAGGATTTAGACCGCGATCGGCTTAGGACAACTATTGCACTGTCGAAAATACGAACACAGCTGCTCTTTTTAATCTCTCTTTCTGTTTAGTCTACTGCAAATATTTATGGATCCAATATATTTGTAGGTCCCGCTAATTTTAGACGTTTATCCCTCTCGAATATATTTTATAATATTCATTTTCTCTCTCTCTCTTTCTCTCTCGATGTTTTTTTGTATCTAAATACGATTGAAGTTTATGGAATATTATCGCAACATTCACATAGTGTTATATTACAATAATTCTATTATCGCAAATAGGCGCAGGTGTGCGTGAAACGATATCATTTCGATGCCCTCTGGAGGCGCATTCGTGTGATTTTGTACAGATTTGCATTCCCGTTGGATAGTATGTTAATCAATCTGCGAATAATAAGGGTGATCCTAGTAATTGCCACGCCATGTCTGTGCGCGTGAGTTCCTATAGGTGAAATTGCCAGCCATGTTGTAATAATATGATTATTAAACACCTGACACGCAAGAAATGTATCGACTAACTGACAACGCCAAACTAATAGCCAATCGCTCTCTTCGCGACTATTAGTCACGATAATTATCCGAATATTAATGTCGGATAGAAACGATGATGACGACGTGACGCCTCTCGTGACTCTTGTTTGTAGTGCGATTGAATCTTGAAAATAAGTGAAAGTACTGAGAACTGGACTGTGTTTCCTTTCTCAGTCAAATCATAATTGACGTTTATTATTGGATTGTCTTAATGGATTATATTACTATTTCTTCTTTCGATATTCATTGTACATACACAGTAAAAAAATAAAATGTTAATTATAATATTTTTCACATGTCCCAGAAAGTTCGCTCTAAATAAGTTAAAATAACTCATCATCGTATGTTACTTATTGACAAACTAAAAATGTTAAATAATTGACACGATACTTTACATTTATTTTTGTTATTGTGACTTTAAGTGCAATGTAAAAATAACATACAAATTAAAAATTACATGAAAAAATAGTTACAATAACTCGAAAGAAATGTTGAGGACATTAACATATAATAGTAATTATTTTAACTGAAATTATTTGTAATAGAAACATTTGATTTTACTAAATTTGATTATTTTTGTATGTCAAAGTTCAAGATTATTTGAAGATTCTTTACTTAGAAATCTTTCTTAGAATGTGAAATTGACTTTGAGATATGTTGATTGTTTAAAATGATTATGTTAAAAATACTCATAATAATATTCCATTTCTAAGAGACACATACAAAGTTTCAAATGATAAAGTTGACATAAATGTAACACATGAAAACGTTATAAAAATAAAATATAGGTTGTATGTTAATTTTACATTAAAGTACTAATCAAAACATGGTAACACAAGAAAAGTTTAATATATGGACGCACAATTTTTTACTGTGTAGCTTGTGAAATAGTATTTGCATTATCTAATCTATCAGGCTATCTAATTATTAATACGATACGACTGTTTAACGATTCGTGTCGGGGTGTATGATAGGTTTATTTAACGTTGATTCTATCGCCATAATGAACCTCGTGCACGGAGTCACCCCATCGAAGCGGCGCTAAGGGAAACGGTGAGCGGAAGTTATGAAAGCCCCGACGGTTCGTAGCGAGGGATGGTTGGGAGGGATATATTAGTGGCTATATTACGCTGCTTCCAGTTTGTCATTCACTGACAGTATTATGACAAGCAACAACTAACCGTGTACATCCACGCGTGATCCTGGTATAACGGCATCGCGATACATCCGTCAACCGGCGTGTCTCTCGTGCAAGTCGCCGGCACGTCATGTATCAGTAATGCATTATTCGTCGGCGTGGACGAAATTCACAGCAAAGATATCCCCGTTAAATATTTGTTCCAATTAATCTCCGTGGTATGTGCGTTGGATTACAAACGTATAGAGCATACGAGGGCAGGAACGAGACGCGAAACGCGTTTCGTTTGAAGTAACGGTACAGTTTTTAACCACGGAACCTACAAAATCGTGTAACTCTGTCCTCAAATCCACCCAACCGCACGCATTATCATCGCTCGTGACATTTATAAACCGTGCGCATCGTCCTTCGAACATACATTCGATCTGCGACGCGCGATGCATGCAGATGTAGACACACGCATGACAGGCTCGCGAGGCTTTACTGTTACAAAGTTGGTGTATCACCAGCGTAAACACAGCGGCGTTACATCTCGCCTCTTTGCGGACGCGACGATAACCAGTCTGTCTCGGTGGCAGGATGCCATCGTTTGCTCTTGTTCTATCTAAGGCCGCGAGTCGTGCGCTGAATACGCCATTAAGGATGCATTTCGTTGAAACATTACGCGACGCTTGTCGCGGATAATATCACGGTGGATCACGAATAATATCGCGAGCGAATGCCATGCAAACGTGTCTATTTCGACGATGTACAACTCGTATTCATCTTGACGAGCGCGCGCGCCGGCGAGAAATGGTGCCATAAATACAATCGCTTATACAAGTGCCATATACGGCATCTCCCTCCCCCGCCAACGCCGGGACCATCCATCCTGTCGGGTTGGCAAGTCCGGGGACTTCCGCTCGCAGGCGCTCGTGACGGCCCTCGTCTCACATTTGATCTACGACTATAAATGCGTTCGCCTGTGTAATATGCAAACAGGAGGCTTAACGGGTAATATCATGACTCGGCTTGTTCTAACAAGCTCTTGACCCCTCGAGTATCAGCGTAAACCTGCTCCTTGAAACGTTGCCTGTGCGATAAACGTAGCCTCGACGTAGTCGCGGTGAAATCGTCTTGAAAGACTTCCGGTGATCGTATTTATGGCGAAATTATCGCGCGGTTCGTTAAAAAAAAACCTTGCTTAGAATCTTTCTCTTAATTTAAGAGAATTCTTTTTTATCGAGGACTGTTGCATCGATCGCGAGAAAAATATTTTATACAGGGTGTTTCCAAATTCGCGATAAATATTTTAATGACAAATTCTTTGTAACATTTTAATACGAAAATGTCGAGGCTGTAATAGTTTTCAAATGGGAAAAGTTTAAAGCTCACGAATAACAGGGCTAGAATTTCGCGCTCAGAGGTGGCAAAATGGCTAATAATAAAGGTGCTTCCATGAATCGAATGCTTTTGATATTGGTGAAATTATTGTGAAAGAATTTCATTAAAAATCGTGATCTTTAAACTTTTCCTATTTGAAAACTATTAAAAGTTAAAACTATAAAATGTTACAAAGAATTTGTCATTAAAATATTTATCCCGAATTTAGAAACACCCTGTATAGTAAATCTTCGTTGAAATATATAATATCGGTATATTTATTTTTGTCGAAAAATATACGAATCGATTAAAGGAAAAAAATTAATAATATTAAAATAAATAAATAAAAATAAATAAAAAAATATATAAAAATAAATAAATAATATTTGATAACGAATTTAAGACTGTTTATTATCATCTGATGAAGAGCAACAAAGCGAGCGCATCCGTCCTTTAACATTCGAGAAGCTACGCATCTTGTGTATGTAAATTTTTACGAACTCCAAGAGCGACGGCGAAAGTCGCAGCTACTCGTACATCCTGTGACAGCTGTGTGAAACGCTGTAAACGATAACGAGACGACCGTCACAATCCGGAGACGAACCAGAGAATTTGAGCTCTCCCGGTGAGACTTTCATAAAGTCGGTAACTAAATTAAATAAACACACGGAATATATACAATTATAATAACGTCGACACATGTGCGCGTCGAGAGGGAAATATCAAGAATAATTCGAGATGTATAACATAGTCGTACAGCGAGTTTGCCTTTGTTTAATAATTTTTCCCGACGAGAGACAAATGCATTGAAATTCGCTCAGTAATCTCGCTTTTATACGCAAAGCGCTCGACGCATAATAGTCGAGAGTCGTAATTCACAGCTTGTGGTGAAGCCGTTTTATATTTAATCGTAAGAAGGTACCGAGGAGAACGCGGTACAAAAGCTACCTACTCTTTCCTACGTTTTACGGTGGACGACGAACTACTCTGTCATCTCTCCGGGCGCAGTAATTTATAAAGATCTGGAAACTGTCGGAGACGTTAATGAAATTCGTGCTTTCGACATTTCTGCGAATTTGTGCGCGTTACGTTTTAAAGTCAAAGGAACCTCGGTAATGCGAAGCTCGAAAAGATCCAGAGACAATAAACCCTGAAATTCGAGAGGAACGACGCAACGTTCTAGCCTTAACGGGTCCGAATGACGACGCATAAGGGAGCTTCGAGTCACCCACCGGAGACATAAACAAGGTGCATAAATTTCCTGCTTCTTCTTCTTCTTCAACATAAAATTCCGCAACTTTGCTTTTACAGTCTGCCGACGTACACCTCTCGTCCGAATGTTATATCTTCTGTTGAATAATTTAAGGAAATTTTGAAATCTATTATCACCGAGAAAAAAAATTGTAAATTTTTAATTAAAATATTTAAATATTTAAATTAAATAGATATCAAATTTAATATGTCGTATTTAATTTAAATATTTAAATATTTCAATTTTTAAAAAATAATAATTAATTGAAAATATTTAATCAAGCTTACAATTTTTTTTCGGTGTAGTTGTGAAAAAATAACGTTACTTCGTGGATAAAAAATAAACGTAACGAATAACGATTATTGTACGAATTAGGACAGGAATAAATTTTGAAAAATGTAATATGTATATGTCTTTATGTCTTTTGTCTATCTCAAGATTATTATTGCAACTTTTAAAGGTACATCTATTTTTTGCTTCAACAAAAATAATCGCATCAAGAATGAAACTGAATCAAAATCTTAAAGTACGAATTTTGTTTTATTTATGGCTGACATACGTGCAGCCGAATTTTCTCTGTTGAACGTTCCGTCAGGTGTATAGATATTTTACTATCAGCTGTTCGCGGTGTCACCTATAAGCTCTGAAAGGCGATCCTCATCGTTATCCATAAAGTTTTAAAATTGCAACGCGTACGATGCAAGTTGAACGACAACGTTGAAGTTGACTTTATTTAGTGCCGCGCACGTGGGGTGCGCATCGTAAAATTTATGAACGATCGACGCGGCCTGCTCAGCATTCACCGACATTTTGCCACGTAAGATCCGCGATGGAGTTACGTGTGGCACGAATTTTTTTTTTAAGATTTTTCCCAGCATTAGCTTCCTCGCTCTCGTCAAAAGGAATTGGCTCAAACTTATGCGGGATTTCGAGCGGCGTTAAAAATTCTCCGAGTCCAAAAACTTTTTTGATCCGGTCATACCTCCCTACATATCACTATGCATAGCTCTTTTTTTATCCTTCCCATTCCTTATATAAGTTTCCTCCCCAAGTTTGACGCGCTCTTTTTACGTCTTACCGTATTATTCTTTGCCGGTTACAAATTTACAACATTCATTTCCAACCATAATAAACGTTTCAGGCGCACATCAACGCGCCCCTTGTTTGTTTTAAATCGAGCTCGCTTTATTTAAGAAAGTTTCTTGCTTGAAAGGCCATGAAAGTCTATTACTTTCTTTTTTCCTCGCCGTTCTCGATTTTAGCATCGACTTTTCCCTTTTATTCGAGAAGCTTTTGGAGTATTCAATTCTAAGACGAACAGTTTTACATTGTTTCGCAATTTCTCACATATTCCTGAAAGAAGCCTCTTAAATATCGCAAACGTTTAGGCAAACACGCTCGTCTTCTGGGCATCTCTTAATCTCATCTCATTCAACCGGATGCTACGCATCAACGGCGATGCGCGTTGCGATTAGAAAGTTAAACTCACCGGTTTCAACTTTAGCAGCGGGTATCTTTGGCGAGGCAAAATTTAGACAGAATTTAACATCGATATATCCCTCATCTGGGAAAGAGTCTGGTCGGGCGGCACCGTTTTCACGGGCAAAGTTCAAGGCGATGTTAAGCAGTCGGGTGCGCGCGGCTTCATTGAAATTTCATCTAGGATCGTGACACACGAGCGATTTCCCGACCTTTCCGCAACCGTTCCCGATTCTGGCCTTGGGCGAACTCGAGAGTAGAGTCTCACGCGAGATTAACTCCTCATCCTCTTCTTGCGTGTCGCGTGTACGCGTGTTCGTGAGTGCGAGTCGTTGGGCGGAACGAGATACGATGGCGATCATCGTATGTGAGGACGTGGAGGACCGTCCACATGAGCGTGGATCACCCACGCTTTCGCGCCTAACGACAGTTATGGGTGTAAACGGGCATGACGTTAGCCGCCACGCTCTGGAGATCGTTAAGGCCGACCCCCCGGCGAGCGATCACCGGCTCGCTCGCGAGACGGAACGAGTTTCGAGGACGAACCAACTACCGGACGTGCAGGTCGAACCACGTCGTTAGCGATGCTCTTCTTCGTGCACGACGCGAGACACGCCATCTCGCTCGCTTGTACCTGTCCTCCTCATCAATGGAAATTTTTCATTATTTTTGTCACTAATGTGTTGCTGCGGATCGCGAATCTTCACCTTCGTCGCGATGACAGATGAATTAAATAATATCAAGTACGTGATTTATTTATGGAACATGATTGTTGGCAGGTGAAGCAAGGTCAATATCAAGGTTGTCGATGTGAAGACGATCGAAAAGATGAAAAGGTAATCTCTTATTGGATCGAAATTTGGTCCTCTTGTGCTGGCAATCAAGTTTCGTTAATGTTTTCCGATTCGTGTCTGCCTGTTTCGCTTCGTTTTCCCTTCATCGGGAAGAAGGCGGGTTCACGACGAGTTCACGTCGGGTTCGTGCGCGCATCGTCTCTCTTCCTCTCTCTCTCGCGATAAGATAGACAAAATAAATAATTGAACGTCCGGCCGTTAGCCGGTCTCGGGCGAGGGTGTTGATAACCTCGGGGTGAGCGAAGCCGGTCTCGAGTAGACTTTATCGCGTATCTGTCCAAGTTGCATGGCTCGGGATGTCCTAGTTTACGGCGGCGGCGTAAATCGGGTGCCTTCGTAAACACCAAAAAGTTAAATCCTCACCTCCTGCGATACCGCGCCATTATCGGTGGCGAAACGGAGACGAAGAAGCTCGTCTTGCAAGGAATAATCACAATAATCGGCAGTGAGTTACAGCTACACGTGCTTCATATCTTACGAAACTTTTGTAATTATTTTGCGCTCGAGTGAAATCTCTCTCGTGTATTATTACCTTAGGATAACGTTTATTAATCTTCCTTTTCCTAATCATAAGCCTTTGCAGCAATTAATTTTGTCCATTACTACTTTTTTTACTTTATCAAGATTAAAATTAATTGATGTTAATAAGAGAATCAATTTCATATCATGTACATTTAAAAATTATACTTGTCGTTTCTTTGACGAAATTATATAAACCTAGATGCCTAGATTGTTCTCGCGAGTTTTTGGTCAATAAATCGCACGCGGAAACAGAATGTGCGCGTAGCTGCTAGCGTGGTTTTAACGATCGCTAAGGAAAGGCTAGGCAGTGTGCGATTTCATTATGCGATCGTTAAAATTTTATGATGTTTCCTGAATGGACGCAGATAGGGAAACGCATCGGCGATAACGATTCCGATCGACATTCCATCGCGCAAACGATTCGCGGGAGAGACGAGAGATCCATGAATCAAATGAACCGTTAAGTAAAACGATTTATAACATCTCTGGCATATTCCTATCGGAGGTCCAGATACGGTTCCGTCTCTCGCAAGAGACGGCGAACTTGATGACGTATCGTTGAGCGAGAATACAACGAAGTCGGCGACTTTGTAATTAACGTGCGATAATAGAGCGCTAATTTGACGTTAAAAGTTTGCATCAGCATCGCTTGTCGGCAAGAAAATTGCAGGATAAATGACTTGGAACTGTTGCGCATGACCTCGGGCAATACACGTCGGTATAAATCACGAACGATAAATTATCTCCCCCGTGACACATACAGGGCAGAAAATGTAGATGCAGATTTTCCCAATCTACCGCGCGGGAGCTTAACGCAATTTAATCGTTTGATGCATTACCTTGGTATGCGGGCGATGGCCGTTTAAGCAGATAATAGTTATTCCACCGAGATATATATTGGAACGCTAAGGGGAAAAGGGATACAACGCATAGATCATCGCGCGCGGACACTTCCGGTGATGTTCGCCGGATCATCGATCTAGATCATCGTTTTAGCGTCGACGTCATCCAAGTACCAGCGAGCGCACTCGATGATCGCGGTTAAAATTAATCGCCGCGTACAACGGCTATCGTCGCGTGTTGATGGAAATGCGATTTGATAATCTCGCCCGAGTAACGCAAATTTCGAGCAATTGCGGGCCTAGTAATTGCAATTTCGGCGTCGCACGCGCGCGATCAAATCCGGTAAAATTCTCGATGGGATTTAAAATTTTCGCCGATTAAAAAAAAAATTCCGTTCGGATTTTCGCGGCAACACCCGATGAAATATGGACACTTGGAAAACGCGCCGATGTACAAGAGTACAACGAGTGCGGCGGATCATTAAGTCCGTCGCGATCTATTAATACGCGAGACATAGTAAACACAATGATAAATTATCGATCGTTTCCGAGCTTAAATTGTCGGCGCAATCTCGACGATAAACTCCGAATGTGCTTCGGAGTATAATTAATTATCACATGTACGATCGCGCTTGCGTGTCGATGTCGCGATCCATGTGTGTGAGCAGGAGTGATAATTAGAAAAAAAGTCACGCAAGATTATCATCGAGAATGAGACACGAATGATTGAAATTGAAAGCGAAACGATCCGATCGGAATATGTGTTACGTCACAGTTATTAAACGATTCGACGAGTCGCTACCAAGATTCGGAACAATACGATTACAACGGATTACACGTGTAAACGTAATAGATTACACAGATACGAGATTATCTCTTTGCGCGGAGCAGGTTTGATCGTAATCGCCTCGCGATATCTCGAGTGTGTAATTAATTACGAGCCACACGAATCTTTGCATGTCGATCATAACGCGCCGTAATAATAATGCGCGAGCGACGAGAATTAATCCAAGATTGCACGCGAATAATCACACTTAAACTTCCTGCCCCTCGATCTTGCGTCCGTTCAATTAAGTATGTCTAATTTTCACAGCGCCAAGATGCGCTTATCTGGATACAGCTTCGTTTTGCTAAAGTCTTAAGCCGAAATTCCGCTTCCTCTCCCCAAGTAACTCGATTAGACATAGTAAAAATACGGATAAGTCATATAACTTGACGGATTATTCCACTAATTCTACCTGAAATTCGATTAAAGCTTGATACCTTGATTCTCTTATCTCAAGAACGCGGCAACTCGCACGAGCGAATAAACCGCATCGCGATATACGAAAGATTTCATCGAAGGGTCGATGGCCAGGCTGTCTTCGCGTAGAGACATCACGTTTTTTTTTTAAATTTAATGTTTCACACTCGGAGTGACTTATCGAGCGTCTCGCATGGGGGGTTTTATTTAATTAACATTTCGACGCGCATTCGACGACTTTCACGAGCGTGAATAAATGCTCTTCTTCTGCAATCGGAAAGTGAAATGCGCGGTCGCGGTAATGTTACGGAATTAAATCATAAATATCGCTCGGTACACGAGAGATATTTGGCTCTTGGTGTGGACACACGTAATATTATTCAAATATATACGACCCTCGACATACTTCCAGCGATGGCAAACGCGTGTGCTAAACCATGTGTGAAGACACGTGTGCGTGAACGCACACACACACACGCATTCGTGTCTCCTGCGACCACCGAGCAACATTGTAACGGATGTAGTGTGCGATGCTGAGGTAACATCGCGAACGTTTCTTCGTATTTTGCTTCATAAATCTCGACGAGAGATCGCTCGAAGCCTGCATCAATTTTTAAATGCAGTTAATTCAATTTCTGTTGATGATACGTAAAATTACACGTATT
Source organism: Camponotus vicinus (assembly GCF_025532165.1). Classification (NCBI taxonomy): domain Eukaryota; kingdom Metazoa; phylum Arthropoda; class Insecta; order Hymenoptera; family Formicidae; genus Camponotus; species Camponotus vicinus. Next base: position 16,556,066 of record NW_028141945.1, read on the forward strand.
ATTTTGCAAGCGAAAAAGGAAAGTTTGTCGCTTAAACAAGTTGCGAATATTTTGTAATGTATGTGTACGTGAGGATTTAACGGACTTATCGACTGTCGCACCTCGTTAATACAGGCTCAGATAGATGAAACCGTTATTGAGAGATATTTCAGCGGTGACATTAATTTATTGATTTGATACCGCAAAGTGGCAGCGAACAGAGCGCGTAGCTCGTATCTATGACGCAATGATACGGTTACGGCAGCACGGGCGATCCTTCTTTCTCTCTGTGACATTTTTCGATTTAGAGAACACCGATCCCGATAATTCCCGCCTGTAACAGATCTTTAGATGTACTAACGAGAGCCGATCCAATCTAGGCAGGATAACCGATTTGCTTACCGCGTGTGATATATTTTACGCTACGGCTTTTTGATACGCGATACGTAAACGCGATAATAGAGCCGATGTACGACATAAAATCAATCTCTCTCTCGTTGCATCAGAAAAAACGCTGTCGACTAACGAACCCGCTTCTTTGTTTATGTTTCAGGTGAGTCACTGTTGCAAAAAAAGAAACGTGCTCTCTTCGTATAACACAGAGAACGGCATCGCTTTTGTAAGATGAGAATACCTGCCGGGTATGTAATGTGTGCAACAGCTATGTGCATGTGTATATATATATATATATTTTTTTTTGTTGCAGTTTATTTATAAACGTTGAAAAATTTACTCATGTCCAGATTCACGCAAATATTTCACGATAAAATAACCACGATTGATAAGAAAACATGTATTTTTCCTCGGTTATATATTTTTTCGTTTCTTTCCTCTATATATTTTGTCGAATATTTTACCATAAATGTCAAAATGATTTTCCTCGTCGCGTTTAATTGTTGCGATGTTGTATTAAGATAAAATAAACGTTTCGTGTTTTTTTTTCCTCGAAAGAACAAGCCATTGGACACAGTCGGAAAAGTTAAAGTGGAACGCTAGATATTTTATGAGTTTTTTTATTAATTCATAAACACAAAATGAAGATTGAAATCGTTGCGCTAAAAATTCATTACCGTGTTGTATTCAGTCACGTAACATTGTCGTTGGCGTTAAAAATTCCCTGTCTTGTCGGATAACGATTTTCCGCAGTTTCACGGCAATATCTTCTTATGGGATAAGTCACAAACTCGCGATTTCCCGTGATAAATGGTGGGACTCGGATCGTCCGCGTCAGCGAGCCAGGTAATACGAATTAAAATGAAGGAGGCACATGTTTTCCCTTCACCACGAGACTCCCCCGCGCAATCCTGATTAATAGCCGGATAATATCGTGCAAACACAGCGTGATAACCGTGCCGTACGTCTTCCGGTCGACGTGCGGTCCTGCTACCCGCAAGTTCGGAAAGCGCGAAAATGTGCCAAATTCCTTAGATGAATCTTCGTCAAGTGCGACGTCTGGAAAAATGTCGGGATTTTTCCCCCTTTTTCTTTCCTTTTTCACTTTATCTCTTCTATTGCGTTACATCGGGCTCATCGTGCGAAATAGAATAAATATTTTCGCGCGACTCTCTTTTTTTAATATGGCATCACGAACGTACGGTTACTCGCTATTTCCAGTCACGTTTGCAACAATTTGTACCACTTCTCTCTAGGGTCGGTCCGCGAATCGTGATGTTGCACCTGGCAAATTAAACATTTATTTTTATCATAATACAAAAACGTATCTGAATCGCGCGCGGTAATGTTTTTTGCGCGAAAAATCATTTTTATTTAACTCGCGTATACGTTCTCTCCTCTCCTTTTTTTAATGAATTAATATTAATAACCTGAATCTGAACGGGTATATCGATGTTGTGAATATCTCGTTTACATCTTGCTAAATTTATAGCAGAATTGAAAAAGGATACTATTAAAATATTCTATCTAAAAATCTCCTATCGAAATATTCTATTTTGTAAATTTTTTCGAATTTTATCGGTTTATAAATTCGCTGTTAAATTAGAAAATATTTTTCTACCTTTTGACATTTTACAATCGGTACAATAGTACGTATTCTAAGGCTAAAAACTTTCGCATCCAAGTAATCTGGCGTCAGTCAAGAGGAGATTGTACAAGTAAATTGAAGTCGGATACTTTTAACTCTTCTTACTTAGAAAGGAAATCGCATAGACAGGTGTTGCAAATTGCATATCGTCGCGTCAGATTTTATAAGCTTCGTCTGTAGTTGTTTTCTTTATCCGTCTCTTTCTTATTCTTTGCCTTTTTTAGCGCGTTTTTTAACGTAGATTACACGTCAATGAATCAGTAAATCCATCAATGCTTGATTATTACGTTAAAAACTCGATAAAGTAGATATTCCATCGGCTGAAGAATTAATTTCGCTCAACGAACACATTTTCTTCTTTTAATCTTACAAAGCGCACGGTGCGTAAAAATTTATCACCTTACCGATATATTTGAATAATGAACTATGATTAATAAGGAACCTTATAATCAAATTGCTCAAGAAGCAATTACATCATTGTAATTACATTCAGCAGCGGAGGAAATTATTCCCTTCTAAATGAGAGAAATGTAAAGAGAATTTAAAAGATGCCTAATGTAATTCTGAGAAAGATAAATCGACGATGCGGGATCGGGAATTTTTTTTTCTTTTCCGAACGTTGTTTTTGTTCTGGATTACAAAATTTTGTAACAGATGGGTCACACAGTCGACCTACCTTATGCTCGCGGCTAGTTTTCACTCTACGCTACTTTCTACAAAGAGAGCTCTCAGCTCCCCGCAGCGCGGTACTTACTTTTAAGGTTCGATATAAAACTCTTCAAAGTAGAACTTTGCCACATACAGTCAGATTGAAATGGAAAGTACTCGCGCGCAAACTTTCACGTAGATTCGCGTAGTTTCGCGTAGTTCGTACCCTTTTATAGTAAGATTAATATTCTTTCGCTCGATGGTTCGTTAACATTGTAGTCATCGAATTATCGTCGATTACATCTCGATAGCAATTTTCTTATGTATATCCGTCTATTATATATTTTTGTTGGAAGCTTTCAAATACGTTTCTCGACTTTGAGCGTGATTCCATTAGACAGTTGATAACGAGTAATTTTTTAAGAGGGCAATTTGATAAAATCATGGCAACTGCAGTGTTTACAATCAAGTCTCGATTTATATCTTCCTCTTAGATACTCCATTTTCTTGCCTTCCTATCTCGAGCTATAAAATATCCCCTGATTAACAAGCATCTCTTGATTTTACCTGTCTTATGTCGTTTTTTATGCTGCCATCTTTATTCATGAAATATTACATGTGTAAAATTGACATAACATTTCGTAGAAACTTGTAAATAATCAAAATCATTTTAAAACGGATTTCAGTTTTTAAATAAATAAGAAATTTTTATATAAAAATTATAGACAGCTTTGCGACAATTTTCATTCAAATAATACAAACCGTATCTCCGAAATCGATTGATTGTACGAATCATGCGAGTCGAGATAGGATATACATGGGTCGAATTGTGGATTAACATTGTAGATGGAGAGAATCTGACAAACAAGGAAAGAGAGAGAGAGAAGGATAGACAAATGGGTAGAGAGAGCGTCGTTGTGCGATTCGTCAGGCGGATCGTAACAATGCATCCTTGTCGCTGATTAGATGTAGACGGGACGATAAGCGAAGACATCGTCGCTGAACAACCGAGCGGATCGCTCTCTCTCTCTCTCCTCTCCTCTCTTCTCCCCCTTTCTCCACATTCTCAATCTATCGCTTTTCTCGATGTACCACGGTGGCTAAGCAATGACACTGCACTCGACACGTTGCAAATTTGAACGTAAAGCGGCGACCGCAGCTAATGTATACCCTCGATTCCGGGGAGGGATGAGAAAAAGCGAGAGGAAGAGGAAGGGAGATGGAAGAGGACGATGCTCCAAGAGTGAGTTCCTCGGTGAAGCGCACTTGAGTTGGAATACGCCGACTGACATTGCGCGTTAAACGCGCAGTCTAGATGCGTACACGCGCGTCGGTCGGTCCTCTTCCTCGAGGACGAGGGACGAGGGAGAAACTGTGGGAATCGCATGGCCAGGATTCCTCGAATCTTCCTTCTCCCTCGCGCTGATTAGACGAGGCGTGTATGTCGTAAGTCGCAATCCTCGCCTCTTGTCTGACGTAGCGTGGCGCTCTTTCTCACCGATGGAGCGTGACTCCGATATTTATCTCCCGCGCGCGCGACGTTTATTTATGAGTGCGAGAGAAAAACGGAATTGCATTATCTCGACTACGTCGGCGTCGGAGCCAACGCCGAAATACACGCTTAAGCTTAATAGAATGTAGTGGCTTCGACGGCGATGTAATAGTCCCCCGGGGGAGTGGGGTGGGTAAAAAAGAATCGCACACGAGGGCACCGGTGATAAAGTGCGATCTCCTCGCGAAAAATACACGGTCATAATCGTAAATACACTCGATGTTAAATCCATCCTTTCGTCCTTTTACCGATGGAATTATGTTTGGCGATAGTTGTTTTGTTCTAATAATAAATATCACTCGATAGTAATTAAATCGACCGCTACATGTGACAGCATTGGATATTATTATAATCAGTATGCTGGAATTAAATTGTTGCAGATTGTCAATCGATCGAATGAGCGTTAATGTATTTTATTACGGCGCTCGTGGCTTGTTAAATTATAATTAAACGTCCGTATCTATGATGGACGTGAAACGATGATGCGCATCAGACATAGTCGGAGAGGCGGACGGCGAAGAAATCGTACAATGTGCACGGGGTTGAATTTCGAGTTCCCAGACAATGATGCCTTTGTAGTTGCAAAACTCGTGGAAACCTCAGCGTGGCGAACTATCTCCTGACCTTTCGGCTTTCTGCACCGTTAATCCGCCGGCATCGCGGTGTGTGATCGCCGCTATACTTTCTCCTTCATAAACGAATTAAATACTGTGAGATGCTTCTGACATTCATTCCACCTTGACGGATGAGATACCCGCATACATCGTTCGGAATCTGCCGTGCATTCTTTTTTTTTTTATATAAGTAAGACGGTGCACAATAAATTCTTGGCGCGTTTTTCACACAGAAACTAGATTCAAGAGAATAAAAATGTAGGAAGCGGTTCGTTAAAAACACCATCCGAGACGGTGCGTTTTATAAAGATCATGTAATTACACTCCAGCGTGTTTCCACTTGACGAAAGCACGCTTGCGGATGACAGTGCGATCGATCGTATCGTAAGCATAAATCACAGCGCGATGTATTACGCCTTGCGTTATAAATTAGCGTACATGCATTGCCGTGGGTGTGCAAATGAGGTAATAAATGAACCGATTAAGCTTAACTGCAAAGAAACGCGTAATGACGTTTCGCGGCGGATGTACGTGGGTCTCGCGATTATTCATTTGGGTCGGTCTACAACAAGAGCGGAATAGCGGCGGAAACGGGCGAGAAATTGTGCCTCCAAATTATTTCGCGTCGCTTTTAATTATTCGATGTGATCTCGCCGAAGCTCCGATCAGCTGGGGCTGTAAATCAATCAACGTGCAACAAGGACACCGGCTGTCACTTCGTCTCGAATCGTGAAAATCGGTCGCGTCAGAGACTAGGACCGATTAACGCGCGACTAATAAGCGTCATTAACTTTCGCGCGACATAATCGTCGTTCCCATTCGGGGTTTATCATTTACCCGCGGCCTCGGATTCGCGCCGGATGCCCGTCCTGAAAACCGCGATCCCGCGACGACCAGGAGGAGCATCGCCGAAGATAAAGACGGTTTGATTAAGTAGATACGCCAGCGTCTAATTATCGAGTCGTGTTCCTCGCGGCCCCTCAGATAGAGATTGTCGAGATTGCCGCTCCATCGAATCCGCACAAAGCGAAGGAAATTGAGAAACGCGTCGCGTCGCGAATCGCTCTCGCGAAAGTTGCGTCGCGCGCTGCGTGATTAAAGTTGAAAAGCTCGTAATTGAGTTTCTTGAATCGTTTCATTACATCTAACGGTTAAGACAAAGCGTCTCATCGTTCCGATGTCATTTATAAATTTTTCTTTATTGAAACAGTAGATTGAACCGAATTGTCCGATGATTTGTCTGTCTGAATTGACAATTGACAGCCGACTAGGCGTGAGATTTGCAATTTTGATTCAATCGTACGAGCTTTCGCGCCAAATTATCTGCGTTTTATCGTCGTGTCGGCGGATAAAGACTTCCTCGCCTGGCGTTTCTACGTGTCTGGCGTGTCGCGACTATATCACTGATCAATTTCATCAGGACGCGCACGAGCGGGCCTTTAAAAAAAACCTGTCTGCGATGCGTTTCTCGGCAATGACGGTGCCTACGATCGGCGAGACTGCATCGTGAATGGCGATGGGACGAGCAGCATTTGTAACAATGATGCATGGATGTGAATGTGCGTGTTAAAACCGCGGATGACACCGGTGATGGTAGTAGTGGTGACGCTGAGGACGAACTCGCTGTTGATGCAGCGAGACTCGAGCAAACGCGAGACATCCTACGAGAGATAGGTAACTGGAGACGCGGTCTCGATACCCGTCAAACCAGTTTCGTCGGTTACTACTTCCTTCAAGATCCGAATGGCGGAGGCAGGTAGGGTCGAGATACGCGGCGCCCACCTTGCAATCGTCGCGTTTCCGAGATCACAAGCGTACGCGGACTCCATAACTTTGCAATTCCGCCGTCTCTTTTTGCAGAAGAAAGGAAATTACGTAAAAATTGTGTGCATCGTTCGGTGCCCGGCTACTGTCCCGAGGAGTATCCAGCTCTCTTCTTCGAGGGTTTACGGCTCCTCCTATAAACTCTCGCTCTTTATTCGTGCTATCCACGAAAAACTTTTTCGCCAACTTTGTAGCCGCTGATCCCTTGGAAAGCAATTTCGCTTGTATGCGACACACATGCACGCGTTATTATTCTTTTCGTGTCTCTACTGCAGCTGCTCGCCTCGTTTGATCGACGAAACGCAAAATCATCTCCCTGAGAGCGCTCGAGATCGAACAAGAAGAATTTACAAAAGTGACCGAACGCGGTATAACGATTATCCTTTTTATACGCTATACAAAGAGCTTGATCTCCCTATTGATCACGCGATATACGTATATAGCCCTGAGGCAACCGAATTCAACTTCCTCAATTTTAAATGAATAATGAAGGCTGCACGATACGATGGATCATATCGAGTGTTGCTTTAGGCTGTAGTATCAAATAAAAGCTCTTTAGTAAATTGTTTAGATTAAACTACTTGACATTTGTATATAAAATACAGTATTTATAATTAGCATATATATTTCGGCACCTATTATAATTCGGTATAAAATAAATTTATAAATACTGTTCTATACAATTTGGATTAAATATATCTATAAAGATATTCGTGTAGTCTTTTGAATATGAGGCTTTTTTTAATCGTGATGTTTATAAATGCAAATTTTATTAGAGAAATGCGTCTATCGGCGATCAACGAACTCGCAGAAACAATAGTTCCTTTACACAGTATTAGCCGGTCGTCTCTCTAATGCTTAGCAACACAACGTGCATCGGCGTAATTAATGATCCACGAATGTAGAACCGAAATTGCGGCAACTCAATAGAGTACACCGGAAGGGTAAACTCGAGTATGCAGAGCGACTCGTTCGCCAAAATGCGAGATGAAGGGTTATCAATTACCGTACACCGCACATATCGGCACGTGTACGTATATATGTTTAAATATACGCGCGTACAACGATGATGTGTACAGAGTAAAGCGTAGGGGGATATAGGCTTACGCTTGATCGTGCAAACGATCCTCGACATGAACCGTATCGCGAAAGCGATAAGAGAGCAAACGGAGAACAACAATTGATATACGTGTAACGATCGAAAATGATCGAAATGCGATCTGCTTGAGATGAATTAGCAAGCCCAACTCTATCGGAGCTATTTATCCGCTGCTTATTTATCCGGATAATAATAATGCGCACGTGATGGAGTACGATAAACGAGAGTAGCTTCCTTTTATAAACGTATGATTTCTTGTCAATTTTTTTTCTTTTTATTTTTATTTTTTTTCTTGTTGATTTCGATTCATCTCACGGTCCGGAGCGAGAGACTGAGAGCATGTCGGCGATTCGAGAATCCTTGTGCGATGACTCATTGTCAATGACCGAACCGATCCGAACCGGTTTCGCGACTTGTTAAACGATGGCTATTCCCGAATAATAATCAAGATCAAAAAACGTGAGTGTCGCGATAAGATATTCGCTGATGCACACATCGGTTGATCAAAGAAAATGATACATCTGACGGCGCGTACAAATGACACTTTTTTTTTTAGTACACTGAGAAAAAGGAATTGTTGAATTAAATAAATAACTTTAGTTGACTTCTATTTTGTTAATTCAATGCTAAAATTGTCTAAATAACAAAAAATGTGTTTTAATTAACAAAATAAGTGATTGAGACACTTGAATCAATTAGTTGAATGGATATAATTGCATGAACACCATTATGTGTTACTGGAACTAAAAAGATATGTTGAATGAACTGAATCAAAATCTGAGTAACTGCACATATTGTTAAACTAAAAAATTTGGAAAAACAATTTTGATGGTTTGAAACAATCAAATATTCCATTTTATTAATCTTGTTCGCATGTTACGATGAACTAAATCTTCAGTTAGATACAAGATATATTACAACTAATAGTCTGAACTTGATGTAACGAAATAATGATTTGAGAGAAATCATAAAACAATTAAATACAATTTATACATTTAGTTAATTGAATCAATTATTGTATTGAATTTTCTCGACATTGTATCATTTCAAGACCAAAATTAATTGAATTAAATACGATAATATTCATGTACTTCCACGAGCTTCACGCCTCGCCTCTAGGTGGCGAAAAGGAAAACGCCTAACCCGAAAGTGACATTCATCTAAGACAGTAATATAAGGCCGCGACACAAGTCCCACGAATCACGGCTTATCGATTAAAGAGCGATATTATAGCCGCATCTCTTATAGCTTTTGTAAGGAGCTCCAGAGCTCCATGTAATTAACAGCAAACGGTTAATTTTTTTTAATTCCATCATATATATGTATCTATATACAGAGAACATTAATACCTGTTTCTACCAACGTCGTTTAACTTTAATCTTAGCTTAACTCACTCTTTGTTTCCTTCTAACTGTTCCTTTAGAAAGAGACAAAGAATGAGTTAAGCTAAGATTAAAGTTAAGCGGTATAGAAATGGCCATAAATCGATCAAGTTTTTGAGAAATGACATTAAAATAAAAATTTAGTTAGCTAACTTGACGAAAAATTATTCTGTTTTTAATGGATATATTGTCATAAGGATTATATATTCGCTCAAAACATTGAAACATATACACAGAAGAACAACTCATTTACTTTGCCCAAACAGATTTCTAGTTCTCATTATATCTATTTCAGTTGATTTAAAATAATATTTAGTTCAATTAACTACTTTTCATTATTTCAAACAATTATGTAATCTTATTATTCGGCCTGTATATGCTGTTGGCAGCCCGTGACCGCCGGATTTAGTTTATTCAACAAAATTTTCAATGTTTTTACAAAATTTTTTTCTCAGTGTAGAGATTATAAGATTTAAAGGTCATGCGATAGCGCGATACTCGTAGTGTAATACTTTTTTAGAAAGTAGCACAAGCCAGAAGTAAAACGCTAAAGAAAGCAAAGTTTCAACGCAAGATATAAAGTCTTACGTCATCTCGCTCGACTTGAGCTTTTTTTCGTGCTTGAGCTTCCCAACATAATACTTTTTGGTACTTTTTTTTACGATGTTTCAACACGACTTTTCATGCTAAAGACATGTGCGCTTATTCATGATTGAATTAATTCGCCGGTTGCGTTGATGAGATTTCTTTTTTATTCGATTGTTAAATTTAATGAAAATAGAATTGTTTACCGGAGTCTTTAAGTCGTTGCCCGCCGAGTAAAAGATGGTCGAGCGTCGCGTTTCGTCGTAAAATCTAGTTAACTACTGTTTAAAATACGAGTCTAGTAACGAATACAGCGCGACCAGGTTGTTGGGTGATAAATCTAGCCTCAAGGGGGCACGGGAACTTGTAAACACCGAGGAACCTCCCTGGGAAGAATGTCGGCTAGCGTAAGTTTACGAAAGTTTCCCTATTTGATCCTCAGAATCGCGTAACTTTCTAATTAAAATCTGAACTTCTCGCGGAAATTCGTTCTACACGCATTCAGAAGCTTTATAACGGCCTGCACCGCCTGTTGTGCGTAACTTGACGATTTGCAAGGGCTGGGCAAGGCAGGGCGGACTCTGCCTCGGAGGGATTTCCCGCGAGGTTAACGGTTTCATCTTTCACGTCGATACTCTTGGGCGCGCGTGATCATATTGTCACCTATCGGAAAACACGAAGACCGATAAGTACAGCGAGATTACATTTCGCGCGGAAATTGCAATTGTCGGCGCAGCGAAGGATAATTTTTTTTCTTTTTTTCTATTATATACGCTTCGCAAATTTTAAAACACACTTTGCTCTCAGTTTTTACGGTAAATAATTGCATAGCTGCTTTATGGGTTTTCACTTCCGAGTTATTTATGGATTTTCTGAATGCGCGGTTATCGCGAATCTTATTAACAGAGAACGAACTCGGACTCGTTACGATCCTTCACGTTCTTATTTGTTCGTCCAGAAGTGTTTCATTTTCCTCGTTCTTATACGGCAGATTGCTGCAATAGTGCGAGCAGCCAATAGACTTTGCGGTATTTGCAGTCGCTCGTCCTCCGCAAAGTTTCGAGATAACCGAAGAAATGCTTGTCCATCATTATTATTCTTTTAATTTCCTTTTTTGCTTTGTCTTAACTATCTCGCGGTTTGCGAATGTTTCTACAATTTTTAATTGCACGCGAGTGCTATTCTTTTAAATGTCATTGTTAAAATATTTTCTCTTGCATCAATTGTTAATTAGTTAATTATTCTTTCGTTGCACTTAATGAAAGATAATTGTTTAAATTATGATTATTTGGAAAAATACATCAGAATGATTTTCTTTAATTATAAGAAATTTATTTTCCATCTTACATGTGTGCATGTATAATACTATAGTATCTAAATATCGATGCAACATATTTTTACGCGAGAAGCAGCTGTCATATGACTGTTGCCGTTTAGACAGACGAGAATAGACTGGATTTACATTTCACATGGGGGAGGGAGGCGAGGAGGGGACAAATCACCGACGATCTCGCGAGTCCTTGTGGTTGACGTTTTGACATCGGCAGTCGCTGCCTATTAGCTCGAGGTCCGACCATTTTGCCGCTAATTCGTCTTAACGAGCTCAGCTAGTCACCGCTGGCGTTTCATAAGTATTCCCGCTAATAAGCTCTTTGTTGTTATTCCGTCAAGCATTCCTATGACTCGTAGACCACGTTTATCTCCCGCCACGACTTGACGGGGAAATTTGTCAGTGTGCCCGCAGATTCCAGGCGCGATAAATCCCGCTGTTCATTCACGAGTTTCTCAGTTCATTGACCAATCACGATGAAAGATGCGCGTAGGTGCTCCTACGTTAACTGACAGTCGTATATCTCAGGCTTAGCCTGTATCGGTCGAGAATAATTAGAATCGGTTCAGACAAAGTGTTGAGAAAGTGACTGGTTGCGGAATACGTAATATGTCAGTAAAACGTCAGAAGTACTGATCAATGGACAACGTATACCAAGCTTCTCTTTGTTTCATTATTTAGAATTCTTTTATTTGAATATTTCATAGTATTTAATAATAATAAAAAAAAGAATTTCTAAAATTTCTTATATTATGAAAAAATGTAAAAAGAAGATTAATTTTTTTATGCTGGGCAAAAAAGTTTGATTCTTCTGCATGTTTAACAAGGCGCAAGATTGTTCGCCATGATTGACCATTAAATGTTTCGAAGGGAAATCATTAACATTTGAGAAAACTAAGAAGCTTCTTTTGCAGAAGAATGTCGTCGCGACTCTGGACGGTTTATGTAAGATTCAATATTTGTCTAGACCGAGTTCATAAGAGCTTTTCATTTGCAACTGCTCTTTGTCCCAGAAAAGTGACGTCAGTCGACTGAAGGAGACTTACTGCGCCTACGTGCATCTCTGCATTGCCATTATCCAAATAGCTATCGGAATTTAATGACAGAGTTTTCAGACTTCGTTGATAATCAATACATTTATAATAACGTTATGTAAACTATCACAAATTGATAAAACATTATATCGAGATTGAGATAAAACATGTTATCTCGAGAATCTCTTGCGCGATAACTTGTCGTTGAAGAGTTTTCTGAAAGAGGACGATTAACAAGGACATGGCAACAAGTGCGAAATACCAAATGAAATGAGTCATAGTTCATTCGAAAGGGGAGGTTGGATATATATATCAAAACTGTAAAAGGGTTTGAGTGCATGGGCCTTCGTTTATGTGAGAAAATCACAGTTATTTAAACGGCTGTATGTTAATTTGAGTATTTATGTTACACACTAATCATAAAGCGTGGTGGCTGAGTACACTAAGGCACACGCGTATTTTATTATTCGTCCGAGGAGAGTTTGAGGTCTCGCAATCTCAACTTTTTTATATAATTATATTTTTATAATCATATTTTTTACATTTTTATTAATTTTTATTATTTTTCGTAGCAATAATATTATTCATACACATAAAATAATATTTTATATATATATATATATATATATATATATATATATATATATACACATATATATATACAGGGTGTCCCAGACCACCCGTACACTCCTTTTAAAATGAAAATAAATGGCTTTTGTCAAAAATCGCGAACAATTTTTAAGTAAATTGGGTACGCTCTATCAAATGGTGATATTTTCAACTTTTGATTCCGACCGGAAATACGCCATCCGGATCGGAAGTTGAATTTTTTTAGGGGAACATGGTACTTTTTATTACAGATTCGAATTGTACGTGAAAAAATAAGAAACTTTTGTATCAAACGTTTTTTCTGAAAGTGCCTCTGTCAATCTTAAAATTGACCTTGAAAGTAACTGTGATGAACTTCCAATAATTAATATTTCTATTATTATTACAGAAATCGTTACATGGAATAGGATTTTTTTATTTAATTTACTGCGCTCTACCTCCTCACAAGTGCGTGAGCTCATGGACACCCTGTATATATATATATAATAAACAAAAATAAGAATATGCATTTCTTAATTATTTATTGTAAAATTATTTATTGTAAAATTGAGACATTTCTTTACAATTTTGAGGATGAAAATTAACATAAAAACATTTAAAACAAATAAGTCGCACACTATAGGCCCTTCTTCTGTTTAACTCTTTTCGAAGCTCGGGATATTTCCGCCACGATCATATCATTTGTAACATTCCACATTATATTTTTTGTAATATTTGCAAAAATATACAAATATTTACCTCGAAAATATGCGATGCTATCAGATAAATCTTCTTTTGATACATCAGATTTTGTCAATATCTGGATAAATTCTATTAATGATGGATCTATATTTGATTCCTCCATTTTTATAATATATAAAATCACTTTATTTAAACAGAGATTTCTTTGCTAATCAATATTCGAAAGAATATTAACTCTTTTCATGTGTGTAGTGTGACAAGATAAGCAGTGTAATGTTTCAATGATTGTGACATGCTTGTGGCGGAAATATCCCGAGCTTCGGAAAGAGCTAAACACTTGGCTAAACAGAAGAAGGGCCTACAGTGTGCGACTTATTTGTTTTAAATGTTTTTAAATGTTACTTTTCATCCACAAAATTGTAAAGAAATGTCTCAATTTTACAATAAGTAATTAAGAAATGCATATTCTTATTTTTATTTATTATATATATATATATATATATATATATATATATATATATATATATAACAACCTTCCCTTTCGAATGAACTATGACTCGTTTTATTCGGTATTTCGCACTTCTTGTCATCTCCTTGTAAGTTTGATAAGAGACACTTTGAAGAAATATTCTCTATGAATAATTAAACTTAAATGATACATTCTTCGAGGGAACTCGTGAATTATCAAGCGTCGCGTGTGAAACGTTCGTTTGTCAAAGTTGGACAATATTCGGTAGAAGAAGTTGCAATAGATGCGCGGTTTCGGCGACTATGCTGGCAGCGTTGAATCAGTCGTTACGTTCAATCGGGGTACGTCTATAATAAGGCGGCATGTAAATCCGGACCGGAGCGTAGTTGCAGCAAGAGCGTTGAATTTGACATTGTTCACCAGCGACGATGGGTCGGAGTCGCTTCCCGCCACTCCTCGCCAACCTCTACCTCTAAAGAGCTTTAATTGGAACCCTGTCGCTTCAAATTACTGTCACTAGAGACGCTCCAATTCCTCCTTTTGGTGTCGTCGCGCATCCCTGTCGCAAGAGAGGACGGTATTATTTTAGCAGGAAGTAGGTTTATGGAACGTTGATGTCTCGAGGGAATCCTACTTCGATCCTGTAGAGCGATTATGTCGAGAGCTTCTATTGAGCGTTCTACTTCTATGCGCAACCGCATATATACGCGAAATATCCTTTATTCGTGCGTCATAAACAACTATAAACTTACGTATAAGACAGGTATATTTGCGATTCAATTTTCGCGCACGCGCGCGTTTCATACAAAGTTGCTCGGAGCGTATTCAATTGTGTATTCCTAATTGTGTATAAAGCATTTACATCGGATCTTGCATGAAGATTTACACTTTGGTTGACAGAAAACCGATATAATGTATGAATGCGAGCACTAGTCCAATGTAGTGACAAATATAGAGTTTCTTACATCGCTATTTTGAGATCTCCACGTGTTGTCAAATGCCTTTCGAGATACCAAAGTATAAAGCTAAAGGTATATGTGCAGATATCATGTGACGGCTTATGTGAAATGAGAAAGAACGTGGATATTTACCTGCTAATGTTTGCAAGAATTACATCCGCGTTCTAAATCGCTTTGGGAAATAGTAGCGAACAAACTCGATATGTGGGAGATTGCACATCCCACACAAACACAGTCAAACTTTTAATTTAAATCTTTATTTATTTCCACGAAAAAATAATTTTTTATTCAGTTTATTTCACGTTTATTATGCGATATAAGAGATTATTGGTAAGATTGTTGGCGATATATTACATGTAAACAATCGAGTTAATAAATTAAAATAATGAATAAAATAAATCTAATCGTGATGTTTATCAACTTTTATCTATAATTTATTACTTATTCTTTACTTCATTGAAATATTGCTATTCAAAATACACTTTTAAAAATATATATTGTTAGATAATTAACAATGTTTCTCCAACTAATTAGCAGTAATTAGCGTTAATTACAGCGATGTTTGCTTAGAATATTCATCAATTGCGTACACACAATCGTAAATTTATAATTATAAATTTCGCGATTTAAAACAAACTATTCAAGTGTGAATAAGTGTATGAAATTTTGATCTCTCCCGATATGATTAGAGAAACGAACGAAAAATCTATTCGATGACGAGACGCTTTCGAAAACAAACGTGAGATATCGGTTTCGGGATTTGTGTCCCGGTTATGTCTCTCCAAAGGCGTATATTCTATCGCTATGCCATCGTAATACAGCGTGATTGCAGGCGGTCGATGACCACTACAGTGGCGGAGCCATTTGCGCGACAAGATGGACGGAGATCCACGATAGTACCGTTCGGTGTCGCACGCACTCACGCACTCACGCACGCATAGGTGTGTGGGTGTCGTCGCTATGCGGAGAGAAAGTGGTGCGCCGTTAATTTATGTAATGCTGATTTATGCCTATATCCGCGACGATCCTGCTTTTTCATTCGGCCTCGTGCATTCGTGCACTCGTCGTTGCATTGTGCGGTATTGTGTCCGGCCATCGTCGCCCCGGAATTAATACGCCGAATCGCGAAAGCAATATACGAACGGTCGTAAACGCGAATCGAGATCACCGCCGCGATAAAATTGTCCCTGGAACCGTGTACACTTTTGAATTATTTGCGCGTCCTGTAAAAACCGAGCTCGTTAATTGCGAAGTGCTGTTGTTAGAGTACAATAGTAAATGAAATTTTATTTACGTCGAGAGAGCTGACGCAAAAATGGGTGCGACTGTCTAGATTTAGTCGCTGGAAATCGAGATGGATTTTCCTACTCTTTTATATGACGTGACTTTAAAAATGCAGATTGTAAAAATATTCGATCGTACATCGATGTATCGTATATCCAAAAATATATATCGGCAAGAGATGTCAGAAATTATTATTATTCTTCTAGTGGTTGCAAAATTATTGAATTGAGGAAGCCATCGCATTGTCGATGCATTACATGATCGGGGTAGAGAAAATTCTTTCGTGTTTTATTTTTGATACATTCTTTAGATATTGATTCCAGCTACACACACATATATGCATGCATATATATTATGTACATACATCTTCCTTTCCCTCTCTTTTTCTCTATCTCGGCGTAAGTCACGGAAATGTTGGTACCAACGGTGCAAAGAATTTCTATCGCGAGGGGAAGTGCGTTTCCTCTCGTGCACGAAACATATCGAAATCTGGTCGTAACTCGGCGATCCAGGTGTAATTATGGGAATTCGCATCCTCGTAATGTTACATCCTCGCGCGCTGCACCTGCCGTGCTAGTCTTGCTGGTTCTCTCCCAACCGCATTGCCATTCTTCTTCTTCCTCCTTCTCTTTCTCTTTTGCCTCGTTCCTTGTCCGATTCGCTCCCTCTCCTCTCGCCTCCTCTCTCTCTCTCTCTCTCAATCGAGTCTGCCTTTAACTATCTTCCCTCTACCTTACCCTTCCCGCGCTCGTCCTTGGTCACTGCCTGCTGTTCGGGCCCCCTTTACTCCCTTTCTCCTCGTCCTCGAGGCAATGCACCTCCGAAGAACGTTGACCTTTCGTCTCTACGACTCTCTTCGTGTTCTGTGGCCGAGCGGGCCCTTACCCATCCTGCCTCGTCCTGCGCTGTCTGTCGCTGTCTTCTTCGTCTTGTTCTTCTACTTCTATTTCTTCCTCTTTTTACGCCGCCAGGAATAAACCAACCTCGATGTACTCTTTCGCTCGCGGTCATCGACGAGGCATCTTGATAAGCTGCACCGAGAAATTAATTGGCGGGCCTCGAAAGCGAGCATGTGCGTCCTCTTTCAAAAGATACGCAGGACAAATCAGCAAAATCTGAAAGTAGGAAAGGATCATCAAAGTAATTTCCCCGATTTATAATCAATCTTTGGTGTGATTTATTTTAAAATTTAATACCAAGTTCTTCGATACGTATTAAGCTTACAACGGGAGAATGTAAAACTAATATGGTAAACAAAGACAACGAATAATGATGTATACATGAATCAATCAAGTTACCTCATAGGAAAATCATTTATTGATATCATCAAACTATTGTGCTCGCTCGCGCGAAATTTCGCAAGAGTTTGTTTCGCAAATGTATGTGGATAATCTCTCTCGTTCATGGGAAAGAAAGCGGATGTCAGTACATTCGTATTCAAATGAAGGAGGGGAGGGCGGAATTTCCGCGAAGCTTTGTGATTCGAGCCGGGCCGAACCGGAACGACTCATGGTTGACTAATTGCAATTAAAGCTCTCTTCGTGGAATGGTAGGAGGAGAACAACTAGAAGGTGGAGACCGAAGACAATCCCTAATCGTCATTCGCGCGCTCGTTATCTCGAAATCCTTGAATCGAGCGGCTGGCATTAGGGCTTTCACAGAGGGAGGCGGAGGGGGAATTACCGAAAGGCAGTCGGCCTGATATGACGTTAAAGTCTCCATTATTCTCCGAGGCACATTAAGGCGCGAGAATAAAATTGGGTCAAATAGTGATTAACCTCGTCCGACTACGTGAACGACCGAGCGAGAGCAGGGGCCTCGTTGAAAAGGCGCTCGGATTCGCAGGGTAGTGCCAATGAGTACAATGCATAGAAGCCAGGTCGTGTATCCGGCTACGCGGAAGTATCAGTTTTGAAGTACGTTATGTATCACGGAGCTGTAAATGCGAGGCTAAAAGTTTGCCGGACGCGAAGCCTGAAAAGGAAAACATAAAGGTGCGAGGTTGACGCGAGGTGCGAAGCAAAATTATTATTCATTTAAACAAACCGTTGTTTATATAATAACGAAATAATATACAAACGACAGATGATTATGCTGTAATGAGAGAAACAGATTTTTTGATTGCATAGTGTCATGCAATAACATTAAATTATTATGCAAATTAATTAGATTGTCGATTTTTCAACGAATTATGTCTCTGCATTTTTGCTTCTATTTTTGTGATTGCCGCATTATTTTGCGATGTCTCGACCTTGTTATATTTTCCTACTCGAAAATGTGAATATTCACATCAATCCTCATACATGCTCGCAGTTAGTCGCGCCCAGACGGTTGATAAGCTGCGATTTACGCCAATGGAAATAATAAAATATATTTCGTGCGCCAGCTTAAAGTCCTTTCTTCCGATAAAAGCGCGATTCGTGTTCCGTTGCTCAATAAAACTGTATTCCTATTGAATAACGGTGAGAAATTTCTACGAGTTTCTGACGCGTGTTCCTTCCATCTACAATTCCTTCAATCGGACGAAAGAGAGCGTACAAAGAGCCGAAACAGAAAGTACGTTTTTCACGAGGCTGAAGATTTTATGATGGAATTGTCGATGGAAGTACTATTCACACCTCTCCAGCATCATACTTTTATGCATCGTAACTTTTGCAGAGCATTCTCGAGTTTCTCGGAAAAATGTCTGTTAAATTCGTGACGACTCAAATCGAGATGTATCTTGTCATTTCGAGAAAAATCGCATCAGTCGTCAAAATACTATATCTCAGTACCAGACGTAGCGTAAACGTCATCGGTTGACTTTCGACGATAACAAGCGAAGCGACCCCCGTGATTAAGCGGTTGAGGCTCGGAAGAATTAACTTTCTTCTTCTGCGCGTCGGAAACCCGCGTATGTCGGCGAGCCTCTTCGAGGCGCGGACAAAAATCTCGTCTTAGTCTCGGCTGGTAATTACCAGAGGCGGAACGCGAGAATGCGCTTTGTGTCGCCGAGAAAGGGCTCGAGTTTCGAACGACAAGGGAGATAATGCGTTGTCGGGCGAGGAGGACGAATCCGGGATGCGCGGGCGAATCCTTTCAGCGCAGAAACCGCGTCGCGAAACAGAGAGAGAGAGAGAGAGAGAGAGAAATCGGTATGTACGTCCGGCCGAGATTCCGGGCGCGCTGAACGAAACGGGCAAAAAGGGCGGAAAGAAAAACTATAACCCGGCGGCGCGCGCGCCTGGCACGGAACCGTCGTGATAATGAGATTTATGACAGCCGAAAACGTGGTCGCGATTACCCCGGATAACCCAGGGTACGTACGAGCGTCGTCGTCGTCGTCGGTTCTTCCTCCTCCCGCGCTTTCCACGAAAGGTCAGGGAGATGATTTCTGATCCTGGGAGATAGTCGTCGGGACCGAGCGTGTGATTCCGAGGATGGAATCCGTATCGTGCTCAAAGCGACGATAATAGGTGGACGCGAAGACGCGCGAGCGTTGCAACAATGGGACGTGGAAACGCGGCGTATAATTCATGACGTAATTTTATTAGCGCGATGACATTACTCTTGTCCGATCGAGCGAGTGGCATCGCGAGGTTCTTACGGGACGATGGCACTGCTTTTCTCTCGGCGATCCGACGCGGAGTTTCCACCTAATTATCTATCCGTCCATCTTCCCTATCTCTCCGATCGTTTCCATCACCCCGAGACGTATACAACTCTGAGCCTCTCGGTTCTATTGTCCGCGGTCTATAGCGGCGCAATAACTCATCAGACGTACGATGCACTATGCTAGCGAAGAGAATAAAAGACCCGCAGGTATGTCGAAGCTAGGTTGGTATTTATACTCGTAGGGAGGCTTCTCTTCGGGAGGAGCGATCAATTGACATTTCGTTGCGCGAGGTATCGATTTCAACGATTGCTCATCTCCAAGTCTCTGACTGTAAAGAGATGCGAAAATGGGTCGACGAAGCAGATCTCTGATCTGACCGACGCAATCGCGTTTTCCCTCGAACGATACGTAGTCGAGGGCTTTTCGCTCCCATCAAAATTGTAGAGCCGAACGTTATACGTCCATGTGATTTCTTTTACGAATCGCCCGCGCGATGCTGATGTGAATTATTCACAGCCAAGTGATGTAAGAGTTTACTTCAATTTTCGTTTTAGCTCGGAAAATTCTTTTTTTCTCTCGCAAACAAGATTACGAAGGGATATTATCGGACCGTCTAATCTGCTTTTGCGCGAATCCACTCGCTTTTGGATCAATCAAAAATGACACGATGGTAGCAAAAAAGTCGAAAGTTCTCTTTGCAGGTTCTAAATCCGACAAAGTCTACGCGACTGAAAAATTTAATCTTCCGTGCGGAATCTCCCCGCGATAAAACGCAAGAGATAATCTCCGGCGTACGTAAATCTCTATTCATGAAAATCGAAATAAAAGTATCCGGCGGAATAAGCGAGGCGTCGAGGAACGATCTGTTGGTCTGCTCATTTAAATGTCAAATCTTATTGGGAAAATATTTCCATAAACGCGATTTCTCTCGCGCTTCGTTGACGCCTCTGTTCTTCCTCCCGCGTGATCCGATATTAAAATGCGTAAGGACGATTAAATCTGATATAAAAGAACCACGACGAACCGCGCTATTTCGCGCATCTGCTGCCAGTTATATCGCCATCGCGTCTTTCGTCTACGGCGCGGAATTTCGCGTTCTCTCCCCGGAACGTCAACGAACAACGTCAAGCGCGTCGCTTTCCCCGACGTTAAAGTCCCAATCAAGATTGATTGCGCAAGATGAAACGGAATCTATTTCGCGTTCGACGAGATTACGGCGGCTGAGCGCCGGCTTGAATGCAAAATCGCCGTCGGTTGACATCCCGATAGAGGCTGAGGAATACTAACGAGGCTCTACGACCGTCTTCAGAGAGTGCTTTCGATTCGTGTGGCTCATATTTTTCCCTCCTTTTTCTCCCCGATCTTTCTACAATCGCAGCCGCTTTCTGCTCCTTTCCCGATTGTCGTCCATCTCTCGTGCAGCTCGCGCTAAGCCGGTTACGAAATTTCGCCGGAGTGTCCGAGCTTCCACGGATCACTTTGCTGATCGTCCAGCGTGCAAAAGGATTTGCACGTGCAATCATGTTCGGGATATCCTCCGTTATCCCACCGTGAGACTCGGAAATTCTGGTGCTTTACGCGATATACACAGACAATATACAGATATATAAGATGTAGAAAGATTCGATACATTGGTATAAGAAAAAAATGTCGAGACATTTGTCTGGTTTTTTTATGCGATAAAAAATGTGAAAATTAATAGTGTTATTAAATTTTTAAGATAATTAATAATTAATTAAATAATTAATCAATAATTAATAAAATTTATGCAACATATAATATTATCGAATTTCTAAAAATAATTTATGCAACATATAATATTATCGAATTTCTAAAAATATGTTTGCGGTAATATTTTATCTTTGATGCAAAAATGTGAAACTGATACTTTATTGATGCTTTTATCGATATTTTTTTTTAAATCTTACATTATAGATGAAGATATGTATTGGATTGATAGGAAAATGATTTATATATTTGAAAAATAGATATATTGTTTTGAGGGATATTGCGGAAACTAAAAGTGATCGAAAAAGACCGACAATCTTGCTGTGCCTCGAAAGATCTCGCTGCAAATGCGTTTCAGAACTTTCCCTGACTCTCGTTGAACTTTTCGATAAAGCGAATTCGCAGTGCAAAAAATTTCAGATAATTGGAAACGTGCCGCAAACGCGTTTCACACTATTCTTTCATACTTTTTTTTCACGGTTCGAATTATTGTAGATTTTTTTTTACATGAACATTTTTCGCGATCTTCAAATATTGAAAATATAAAGTGCGTAAACCATATCTTTCGACGAAATAACACATTACCAGAATATTTATAATATTTATAATGATTCATCTAAATTGAATGCCGAGCAATTTGGAACCACCTCTCAATTGCAGCATAAAATTTAATAATTAAAAAAAAATAATGTGTAATTTTGTTTTTCATCTCTCTAAAGATATCTATGTCTTCAAGTATGAATTGCGAACGTCTAAAACGCAATGTGGGTGTAGTACACCTCGGGCTCTCTCTGTCTCTCTCTCTCTCTCTCTCTCTCTCTCTCTTTCTGTCTGTCTATCTTTCTCTTTCTCTCTCTTTCTCTCTTTCTGTCTCTCGGGGTTAAGGTTCAGCGTTGCAACTCCGGTGCGCCGCGGGCGCGAGAAGTTCCTCGATTAATTAATCGCAACGGCGAACAACATAAATTATCCCGGCATCATGACGTTCGCAGACGTATCTTGGCGCATGAGTTGCTCTCAAAGTTGCAGTTACAACAGCGCGCGGTTGCAATAGCCGGCTTAGTCGTGCGAGACCCCGAGTGTGGCCGCACTCGATCACACGCGGGAACTAATTCGAGGTGTCGAGTCGACACAGCCTCTGGTTCGGCTCCCGTGAAAAAGCGCGCGCAATCGGTAGACGGTTTCGCATTATTCGACGTATTCCGCCGATAAATAACGCGCGCACGTCGTTGGCTGAGCATATATATACCCGGTGCCGGTTGTGGCACGTCGGGATATTTACACGGCGGGTCGATTTATCGCGTCGGCCCGCCGCGCCTTCCCCCCATTTTTTTATTTTTCTATGCCGAAAATTGAAATATATTTCCCGCAAGCCCGCCCGATTTTATTGTCCGATTCCTCGTCGAGTCCTTCATTCGGTGAAACGATCGATTCGCGCATCGTTCTTCTCTCGGGCCAATCGAACGCGGCGAACTCTAGCTTTATCTAGTCGCGATTATTGTCCTCTTGGATTTTTTAAATCGTCGGATTTTTCAAGGCTTCTCTCTTACGTTCGCAGATTCTTACTCTTTCGCTTTATGTCCGAGTCGACATGTTCCTAGATCCTCCTATTCTCCAGGGCCTCCTGATTCGCGGTACATCCTATACCTTTTTGCGAGGATGGAGTTTCACCGAAATGTTCTGGTCTCTGTGAACTTTGGTCAGACGCGATTTTTTGCGGACGAGATGCAAGAGAATTTAAGCTTGGCTGAGACTCGAGAAAATATATATATATATTGTACGGATTATTTTTTTCGCAATTAAATTTCGATTCGATCGTTACAAGAGTGATTAATCGAGCTATTCCTTTCGACTACATTATTTTATTCATTGTTTTATTTCGTTATTGCTCATTGTATAGTGATCTTGCAAAAGCAAACCAAAATTATCGAACACGCAAATGGATCGGTATAGTAAACAGAAAGACAGTGTTTTTCGATTTAATCGATACAATCTGCATGCGAGCATTTTCCTTCGGTATCCGATGTTTGCGTATTTATCTGATGGAAATTAAAATCGCGGTTTATACTGTAAACGTATCTCGACTGCTCGAAAAGCGGAAAACAGAACAAAGTTTCTCGTTTACCTCAGTCCACGTTTGTTCCTCCGAGAATTAACATTTGTAAATCATGTAAGCGCGATGGAATCCCATGATGATTATGTACATATTTCATCAATGCCGCTTCGGTGAGAAACGGCCGATCGATCGATACACGCTTTGTTTCGTCTCGTTGTGTTTTTTGCAATTTTGTTTCATCGAAGAGAACGCGCCGGTTAATTATCATAATGATCAAGGCAAAGAGACGCAGTTGCCGTGGAAAAGAAACACCGTTGCCATTCTAATTTTAAACCTACTCTCATTCATACATACATAATCGTACGCATAATCGTAGATACTCGTATTCATAATATGCATCGCGATATGCATAATGATGATGATAACGGCTAGTTGCAATTTGCTACTGCTTTAACTGTCATTTCGCATAATTATTTCTGCATAGAAATGCCCGTAGAACGTATTTAATCATGCGCGACGAGAACACGTGTTAAGCCGATTTAGATCGTAGTGTCAATCATAATCCAATTTTCTGCAACTTGAAAATTGTATTTCTCTTTTTTTAGAAGCCCAAAGATATCTCTTTACCTCGATTCGTTTCTGTTTCTAATCTCGTTCATATCGAACCGACACTGTCGAACGTATTTATAGATTACAGATATATCGCGTTCAGAATTATTCGTCTTTCCGATATCGAAATACCGCTATTTACATCATCGCTAAGAACGTATTGTAGCTGTAAATACATGTAAATACATGTACGACGTTACCTCGTCGCAAATCGTATTACGATGCGAAATATATCAATTCCGTCCTCGGAATAATCGAGTCTCCGATTCGTCATCGAGATTCCAAGAACCCCACGTTAACGTTGCGCCGAGGGAAACGCAGTCGCGGGCTTGAAATTGCCCGTGATAATTATGAGAAAAGCCCGTTATTGGAAAACGCATCGTCGAATGCATTCATAATGGACTGTCACTGCGCAGTCATAGTCGCGAAATGTAAATGCTCGGATGATCAATGGCGAACATTTACTTACGGTACGCAGCGGGCGTCCGCTGCTCTGCCGCGAACAATAGCGGTGTCTAATAAACTACTCCGCCGCATGCTTCGCCGTGTAACGCATACATTTCCCACGTCAGGATAACTTCTCCCGAGGCCAGACTCGAACTAGCATCGCAACATACGTGTAATACACGCGTTCGCAAATCGCGCGTTTCTACCGAAACTGCGGCTTTTGAGCCGCTCGATGAGGAGAATGCTTTTGCCGTGCAATACGCGGTCGTATCGCGTACGGAGTTATTACGTTATAAACTAAACCATTGCCTCTGATAGTTGCTAATTTTCGTTCCAGCGGAATTTTAGTACAATTTTAGCGCTGCGCTTGATGCATCGCTTAAATATATATCGCGTTTCCGCGTTCATCAACCGTGCAATAACGCTGGATGAATATTGTTGCGATTGAACTATACTTGATATACAATTATATTATGTTTCGTTACGAGAATAATGAGTCTTCTCTTATATTTCGCTGTGTAAACGCAATCCGTGCGTTACGTTTATCGCGGGGCGAACTCGATCGATCGCCGAGATCGGTTCCACGAGCAGCGGATGCTGCATGGATTTCCCTAAAACAATATCTTCATTCCCGTCACGGGATTTCGATCGGACGCTCATGTCCTCCGACGACGATGTAATGGATATGTTGATTCGGGCATAGCTTGATTTGCACACGATAACATGATGAACGCGACACATTTGTCTGTCGGGGCTATAGGCTAAACACTTTACACCGTTTACACGGCCGAGAAATTACCTTTGTCGGATGTTAACAGAGTTGTATTCGTATTATACGGATACCATGTGTATTTACGTATCAGCGCTATTTAGCATATCGATTATGCAATTTGGGAAAGCACTTTAAATATTATCGATAGAAGCGAGGAATATTTCTAGGAAAATAAATTATATCGAAATTATATTTCATTAATCTCATCATACATTGAGGAAAAAAATTATAAACTTGACTAAATATATTTTTAACCATTATATTTTAATTGAAATATTTAAGTATTTATTAAAGTTAAAAATATTTAATCAAGTTTACAATTTTATTTTCTCAGCATATAATATAAAAAAATATCGAGTATAAATATATCTACAACGACATATAAAATGTTATAAAGGTAAATCTTTACTTTAACTTACCCACCTCTAATGACTTTGACCTTGACCTATGTTGTCAAGGTCACTACCCTGAGTGACCTCCAAAAAGTTTTAGCCGTCGGTCCTTGTTTATTAAAAAGTTATAAACAAATAAAGTTTCATGAATTTCACGTAATTTTCGAACATATTACGTACTTAATAAAATGTATTTATAAGAAATATACGTTTATTTAATTATTTTTTATTTTTAATAACAAATATTTAATAAATTATTTAGGCAAAATAAAAAAAAATATCAAAACAACAGTATCTCTATTACAAGTGAAATAAGTAAGCTAAATCAGAAATATATAAACATGTTATTACACAGTGCTTCGCAGTATATCAAACATTCAGTATATTCAAAGTTGTCAAATAGTGAACATGTTGCTTATGAAAAAATTACAAACCCATGAGAGGTCCATCAGAAACGTATGTGTACACACACAAGACGCACGCGCACACCCACACACACACATACACACGCGCGCGCGCGCGCGCGGGGGGGTCCAAGGGGGCCTTCGGCCCCCCCTCCCGCACCACCCCGCCGGTAGACAAGGTGGACCTCGTTTTACAACTTACAACATCTGTCCATTGTAGCAAAGCAATGTCCACCTAGCCTACCGGCGGGGTGGTGCGGGAGGGGGGGCCGAAGACCCCCTTGCACCCCCCCCCGCGCGCGCGTGTGTGTGTGTGTGCGTGTGTGTATGTGTACACATACATTTCTGATGAACCTCTCATGGGTTTGTAATTTTCTATGCTAAGCGATGTATCCATTGTATCCATATAATTCGTCAAACTTTATTTGTTTATAACTTTGTAATAAACAATGACCGACGGCTAAAACTTTTTGGAGGTCACTCAGGGTAGTGACCTTGACAACATATGTCAAGGTCAAAGTCATTGGAGGTGAGTAAGTTAAAGTAAAGATTTACCTAAAATATTTCTACTTTGCTAAAAAATTGATGGTTGAAAGTAAAAGTTTTTCATTAGCACAATTTTTCGCAGAGAAATTGTTTTTCACATTAACATATATATGCGTCATGTATTATATTTCCTATTATTTGATAACTTTGAAACGAATAACGTTTTGCGTACATTTTACCTACTACTCTTCTAATGCCATCATTGATTCATTAGTCAGCCATTATGACTGTTTAGTTTGAACGTGATCAAAACGTCTAGACGATTAAAAGTCCCTAATGAACTGTCGATGTTATCTGTATCGTAACGTAATTTATAAGTAACTTTCGAGAGGTTCTTGTCGTTCGTTTGTCCACCAAGCGAGACGCATTAGTCTAACTCCTTCGCAACGTGGTTCTCAAACTTTGCTTTTAGCTCAGTTATGCTTCCATTGAACAAGTATTCGACTACGAGAAAATCCGCCACGCTTTCTAGTAACTTGTTGTAATTGCACGTAGTTAAGAGCCTGAAACAGCAAAGATAAAACTTTACCGCGTTACGGTTTGCGTCTTGTATGAGGAACGGAAAAAAATGCTAAAAAATCGACAAAACATAATAAAATATGTAAATAACTCTATAAATATTAATATATATCGCTCTATATCAATACTCGCGCGTACAAGTTATTTTTATGCGATTTTACATATCGAATTTCATGCGTTATAGTATGTATAACGCGTATGCAATTATCGAAGTCCATTAATTGAACAGCTATTATTACCGCCGACTATTTACGATTAAGCAGTGACTGCACATTATATCATCCAATTCACCGTAATAATATATTTTACTTTCCTGGTTATACACGAAGATTTCTCATTATCGTCAAGATACGTGTTTAAAAATCCGAGAAAATATCGATATAAATACTCGACGCAGTTAATTATGCAACGCGACGGCGTACGTATGTGTATTGTAATTAATGCAGGAAGTATTTCGTTCCACGCGACTACGTCGAAAGTCCTTAAGCTAACGAGCCGAGTTACACCTTCGATTTCTCGATTTTTTTCACGGTGAAATCTTTCCCTTCTTCTTCCACTCGATCGATTCCGTGGACCGGGCAAATTACTCTCGCAAGATTATTAATGGATTCGCTACTGTCGCCATCGTGTATATTTAACAATTTCGATAAATATTCCCTTCGTTGCTCCCTTCGTGTCTCTTCCCCCTCCGGATTTTTGATTCCCCTTAATGAGCAATTGAACATTTACCTAACGAGATAGCCATCGGCAATTTGCGGGTCTTCTTATGTTGACCCTTAATTGGACCGTGCTACATCAACGGAATCACTGTAACTGGATTGGAGGGTCTATTTCATATTAATGAAACCTTTATCGATTTCGTTAGTCGCCATCCATTTTATATCGTCGAGGGAATATCGAATCGCCGCGAGTTATGCGCTCTCTGAGTGCATCTTGCGTTCATTTTATTCGGTACGTCTGGTGATTCCGCGATTTCACTTTATATAACTCTCCGTCCTCCCTTACGAAACCATCGTCGTCGACTGCCACTCGCAATTACGCGAAATTATATTCGGCCGTGATTTATTTAGTGCAATATTAAAATTGTAAATTTGCATAAATTTATATGAGATTTATATTGTACGAGACATCAATTTACTTCGTTAGTTTGTCAGTCTGCAGTATTGGAGTTGTAAAATCCGCAGGACCTTTAATAAGCGGTTGTCAACTTTTAATTGCAACATCAAAAATAATAGTTGGAAATAATTGAAGATCATTACCGTCCATTAGTATCAACAAAGTTGACTGACATAAAGAGGTCTTCAATTACCTTGGTCTGTGCACGTGACGTTGACATTAGAACATCGACTTTATTATAGAAAAAATTGCTGGAATATTACAGATTGAAATCTCGCAACGCTTTTAACGAAATAATCAATAATACGCGGTTAGATTTAATAATTTAAGAAAAAAGGAGGCTCTACGGAGAATAAATTTCTGCAAATTTGCAAGCTGAATTGAAATAGTACCTCGAAAGATCAGAGGAATGGCTGGTCATGAAGAGAGAGGGGCCGAGTATGATTAAATATGGACCCCCGGTCACCTCGATTCATTTTGAAGGGGCTCCTGCTCCTGGCAGCAGCTTCTTCATTCAACGCGATTCAGCATGTATTGTGTATGGGGCTTATACCGATTAAATATTCAACGCACGCGCAGCTGCTACAATTCGTGCGTTGCACGTATGCTGTTCGTCTTATCGTAGCCTCTTAAAAAAAAAAAAAAAAAATCGATGTTCGACGTCTGATGGTAGCGGCACGTCGCGAAATCCTTTTTCGCGGTCACGTCCGCGGTTCGTTGCTCCGGAATATATGCCAACTTCTAAAATCACGTCATCCCGAGAGGAAGAAAGGATAGAATCATTTAGCAACCGTGCGATCGATATTCAAATATCAGTATTTTGAATCTTGCAATTTACGTTCGTACGGCCAGGTTGTTATGATTTGTCCGAAGAATTGGGGCTACATTTTCGCACCAATAAACTTCCTTCCAGGACGCTTGTTCATCAAGCTCCTCAACTTTGTTTGTTAATCGTATTAAAATCAATTACACATTTGTAGGGAAAAATTTTATTTTTGAGGATAAACAATATCTCGTTTTCAAAGAGAAAAACTACACGTTTCATTTAAAAAAAATAAATAAAATAAAACGTGGAACACTTACGTTTAAAACAACGCTGTCTATTCATCGTACAACGACATTTCAATCTCGGAATGGTATTCCCTCTCGAATACCATTTATTTCGCTATGCGCGAAGAGCGAAAAATTTGATTGCTATTTCCTGCTTTATTTCGTTTCGATTTCGATTCGCGCGGCAAGGTAGAACGAAACAGGCGGTTCGCCGCAAAGTGTAAAACTCTTCTTTACATTCCAACGCGATGTCGGGGGCGCGTCACTCGAACACAAAACGCTGTGAATGAAACGTTTGCGCGAGAGCGACGTCGAGATTGATACGATTCGAGGGCCGGCGAGAACGCGGAAATTAAGAGCAGCGGCAAAGCCTCTCGCCTCGCGTTTCTTTTCTCTCTTTACTTCTCTCTCGACGTCGTAATAATTTAAGAGAGACGTTTGTTACACGTAGATAGCTTCGGCGCACGAGCGGACGAGCGGAACTCGCGCGAGGCCGCTCGATAAAGGAGCGATTAACATAACAAGCCGCCGATTATGCACTTCCTAACCGAGTACGAAACTATCGGGGTCATCGTGATAAGAGGGAGAGCCCACCCACCCACCAACCTCTTCTAGTCTAGTATCGGTTTCCCGTACGTGCGAGCTCGCACATACCGTAAGTGCCGCGAGAGAAGGTGGCCGCGCGAACGTAAACCCTAATCTTCTCAAGCCCCCGAAAGACGGTATGCAGTTGGCGTAACGACCGGCTAAATCCGAAATGGCGTGACTAACGACCTGACTTGATATCGTGTGCTCTGGGCACACACTCACACACACGTACAGCTTAGAGTCACAGAAAATCGGAACGGTCAGACTTGGAGGTAGAATTCCGTGCCTAGCGAAGACTGGCGTAATTCCGCCGCCCATTGCCAACTTTATCTCGCAATTATAACTTTGCTTTAAACAGCAGCACGCGCTCGGCCAATGTAACCACTTTCAACGCCTTAACACGGGGCTGCGCCATAAATATTCCTCGACAAAGGATTACGATTGATGATGACTTTTAAGAGCGGCTTTAAATCAGATGTGTCGTCTGGATTTGAAATATTATCAAGTTTTTTTAGGAAAATTCACTTTTATAATTATGAGATAATTATTGAACCTGGAAATACGAATTTGTCCAAGGGGAACGCTTTCCAAGGTACTCGAAGGATTCAGGGGAATTTTGCGATCGTTGAATCGACCGAACGAAGGCTTTTCATACCCCGCACGTGATTCCACACGTCCGTTTTTATATCATCGCAGCGACGACGAGTGCAGGTCAAAATACGAATCGAATGCATCGTTTGCTCTTCGACACGAGCACTTCGTGATCGTCGATTAAATTCGCTTTATCGAAGAATAATTGCGAACGAGAATATTGGCTGTGCCGGGATTACAAATGGCCGCGGCGCGGATGAAATGCACGATCCGGCGACCTCTCGACCTATTTCATCGGTAAAAAAATGTTCTTTGGACGGATTTTTTTACCGCATGCTGCTACCGACAATGCAAACAATAAGTAATTTATTTGCATATTATTGTCCTCTATCATTTGTTTGTCGAAAAAAATGTCATTTTTGTAAATCGACGAATCGAAATGTCAGATTTAAGCGCGCGTCAAAGTCGGGATTCCATTAATCATTACATGAAAAGAATTGTTTTGGAAATAAAATGCATCGCTTTTTAATCGGATAATCCTGCGAGTTAGTCCGACACAAGTACGGTCTGATTGCGTTTCTGCATTCTTTCTAAAATTTACATAGAATCTATGCGATCCTATTTTCCTGCGTTAGAGGGAAAGCGCTTTGTTGAATTAAGCTCCGCGTTTGCTCCTATTCTACATTTCCACAATCCTCATTATCCATATGTTACTTACTCAAGTGTAACTAACGAATGCTTTGTACGAAGCTAACATAATACGAAGCTCTCGTAGCGAGGCAATGACCGATAACTTGGTCTTTCTACTTTGCGTACATCGTCATAAATGTTCACCTGCGCGTGTCCCGTTTTGCGCGCATGTGTACATTTCTCATTCCAGCTAATTCCCCTCTATGATGATACGTCATAACGAATGTAATATCGAAGTCGTCCGTTATCGCTACCCGGGGTCCCGGCAATCTTGTCAAGTGAGTTTTATTACACCGGGGAAATACACGCGGTGTGCTAAAACTCTGCCAAGTCGCAACGTGTTGCCGATACGTGCACGAAAATTAATACGACTGCATGAGTTCAACGAAATTATGATTAAGAGCAAACAAATAAAAGAAGATCCTCTGGAGAATTTATTTTACCACCCAACTTCAATTTTCATCAAAAACTTTATCTACACGATGTATTTACTCATTGAAATAATTATACTTAAAAAAATGAAGATTGCAAACAACGAAATATTCCAATTGGCAACCGGTAGGATTCCTTCCACGAGGCGAGGATAACAAAAATAATGAAGACAACGGTGACAGAGGTGAAGCGCGCGGACCGCAGGAATTTAATATCAGTCGCTGTCTACGCGGGCGCTACCTCGGCATCCCGAAAACCCACGCAGCGAGCGAGCTATCGTCGTCATCAAATTTATATTTCATCCGGCGAAGAACCAACAGGTGCCTGGCTAGCGATTGCCAGGCGCGACGAATAAAGCGACCGCGGGTCAGGAGACTCCGCTCGCGCGAACGCAAGACGGCAATCATTATAAATAACTCTGCTGCTCAACGTCACGTCGGTACAATGGGAATTTTTATCGGAAGGAAAATAACGACGATAAATAACGCGGTAATAATAAAAATTTATATACGCGAGATGGGAGGCGGAAGAGAAGGAGGGCAAGGGCCGTCTAGAGCGAACAGCTGATGGTGTGCCATTTTCTACGAACGGAACGAATCGTCTAATACCGTGCACGCGAGAACGGACAATACCGGCCGCAGGGCCAAAGATCGAACTGTCTCGATGTGATATCGGGGACAATACTAAACGGCCCGAGATCCAATCGAGGAATCAGAAAGGAATCGCCGGACGGGCGCCATTCGTCCCATGTCGAATTTAGATCGCGGATTCGGTCGGCTCGTAAAAGTACAAGGGGACACGTGTGAGAGGAACGTGAGATGAACCTTCGGCGTGTTTCGTTATCTAGTTGGTGGTAGAACTTGCTAGTACGCGATGAGTCGGCAAATTTTGCGTCTCGTCTTTTCCATAATACATGACCGCGGGAACTTTGGCGCGCAACGAGTTTTACATTACAATTGGGTTTCCGTTCTATCATACGAATACTCGTACATTTTGAAAAATAATAAGTAGCGATATAATTTCAGAGGATATTTCAATTTTGACGTAGAACTATAGAAAGATCTAAATTGACAACGAGAACTAATTCCAATAACGTGTGCAACTCTGTGCAACGTTGATTAAAAAAAAATTTTGAATTTTTTTCTTATTTTTTGTTGAATTCAGCGTATCGAGCATTGATTAACGAGTTGTGGAAGCAACGTGAAAGGGAGAACAATGGCAAAAATCATAGATGAAAGCGCAACGACAGCTCGCTATTCGTGAAATGTCAGGCGAAAGCGTAATATTGTGCGGAATAATAAAATGAGTTCCGAGTGTCGGCACGTTTGTCGCGGATGCATTTATAACTTGTCACCGTAAAAAAAATGTTTAACGCAAACATTCAATCATGCTAAGCTTTCAAACCGGATTAATCGCGATGGATGCATTCCAAGATTGACTACAAAAATGCATCATCAATTTCCTGCGATTTATATAAAATAAAAATCATGATTCGAAATGGGGATAACGCAAATGTAAATTTATCATATAAAAATAAATCGAAAATAAAATTAAAATAAGCAATATATTTATCTTTATACGCGATATATTGATTATTTTAAATCGAATGAATTAATTATTTTTAGAATGATTTTTTATTTAGCACACATCAATATTAAATTAATGTATATCATTTTCATGGTGAATCGTGATTTTTTAATGTAAATATATATATCATTTTAATTTCATTTTAATTTCCAGCAGATAAGTCGGATATATTTTAGCTTCTAGCTCCGTTGTTAATTACTTAGTTAGACAAACAGATGGACAGATGTTTCTCCCGAGTTTACCTTGAGTTTCGTTTGTTAACGATGTGAGAGTTTAGTGTCACGCAAAGGAAACGAGAAAGAAGAATTCTGTCAAGTACACGTATACGAATGCACGCTGTTGACGCTGTTTCATGCATACTATTATATGTCGCTTTACACATAACGATATCGTATTTTTCTCTACAGTCGTTTATACTCGAGTGAAATACGCGAGCGCGTGTTTCACAATCATTTCAGTGCACTCTGATACGATCGGGAGAGTCCTTGGCAAAAACACGCGTAAGTTATACCTGGGTTCCCTTTGATACGGTCCATTCACTTTTCCGTGACAGCGATTTCCTTTCGTGATGATTATCTGGAACGTGTTTTTCACCAAGGACGAAAAATCGGGGAAAACTATACATGTGCATGTACATGTTCGGCTTCCCCGTGTCTTGTATCGGGGATAAAGGAAAGGACAACGTGGCCCTATAAAAATAAATCCATTACACGCCATGGAATCCTGCGGTCTCTCGAGCAGGAGCCGAACAAAGGCGGTCGGTTTTGTCCTTTCCGCTCGAGTATCGGACTTTTGATGGCACGCGGGTACCCACGCTCGCTCGATGGTCTACCTCATTAAGATCACTCCTACCCTATTAACGCCAATGTATGCTCGCAGCCTTTGTTAGTGAACTGGTTTCCGCCGCGCCACTAAATATGGTCGCGCGATCTAAAGGACCCGTAATTCCGATTCGTCCAGAATAATCGTTGCAGCGAGCCATATCTCGGGGGGGAATTATATCCGGCTGCTGGGAGAGACGAGAAAGAGGAGAGAGGCAAGAGGGCGGAGGGAAACTCGTTCCCCGCTAACGCTCGGATTCACCCATTCTGCGAGCCTAACGAGTAATCACGACGACGATTAATCGCGGAATGAACATATCGATCGTTATGAGGGGGAAATCAGGATTGGCTTTATCGAGCGCGGGAAAGTTGACGAGTTAACAAATCGATTCCGCAGGCGCCGGCGAGCCAAAAAGTAGTCGACGAGAGAGGCAGCCAAGGTATAACGGGATCCCCGATGAAACGGAGAGCCGGTATCCGGCGACTCGGGATCGCGATCGCATAAATAGCGAGGCCACGCAACGTGACGTGTCGCGTCGCGCTAGCACGAGAGCCATATCTCGTCGGATTGATTTAATCGCCAGCCTCCATTTGTCAAGGCCGACGTCCGAGCGCGGGTGGGCCCCGCTTCCCGCGTCGTCGTCGGTCCCGTCCGAGCGAATCGGATCCCGTCCTCCATTTTGCAGCGAGACTCGGTCGATGTCGGTCCGATCGTCAGCGTGATTGTTGCGGTTGCAACAATCCCCCTCGGAAAGATGAGACCCTATCGCGCGATCCTGCCAGCCAGGGTGGAATGAAGCGAAAAAATTTCCCAACAGCCGTCATTTCGGAAATATCCCATCTGACAGAGGATGACTGTGGCTCGAGAGAGATTGTCGTCTATCTCAAAGTAGCTTATTGCTCGAGATGAGTTTCAGATTGCGAATATTTACGGAATTATTATTAACTTTGTACAACGTATTTTTATATTTTTTAATGTCTCCAACATTGATCCTCTTTCTCTCTCAGCGATACCTCACGCACGGTTAATAGCAAAGTCGTGAATATAAGCATAAGGGCATGCATAATCGCAAACTCTCTCCTTACGTAGGTGGATATTCCAAACGATTGTGAGCAAGTTCCAAGTCCGTCGTTAAGCCGGTGTAAAAACAGACAAAGTGCAGTGAACTCGAAAAAAATTTACATTGCGATACGCGAGGGAGAAGTAAGAAAATCATGGCCGAGAATCGTATTTGCATTACTGGATTACGGCGTTCGAAGGTGCCGGCAGTTAGAGCGCCGCTTTTGTCGCTTTTTGCCGCTCTCTCTCTTTTTCCCTCCCTCCTTTGCGCGTTTTCTCCTTTTTTCCTCTCTCTGTCTCGCTCTCGGAGAAATGGTATAGTAATGATCGCGCGCGCGTCCCCGCACGATTCTCGTCTTCGCCCGCCTTCGCCTACCTACCTTCCTACCTATCTTCCTTTTACCCGGACCTTAAAGCCGCACTGCAACGTTTTGCCGCGTTCGCATGAGCGCCTCGGCGAATGTGCATCGCGTCGCTTCGCGTCGTCTCGGCAACAGCCGCCATCTCGCCAAAGTAACTTCGCTAGTTCTTCATTTGTGTGCTCAAACAAGCCGTCTGCATCACGCGATTCACTGCAGGTGCGGGGATACAAGAGAGCGCGAGGGATGGGAATATATATTTTCAGTGCGTGACGTATGCACGTAACTAGATCGCCCTGCGAGAGAGAAACACGGGAACCCACTTTGGCGGGGAAGAATCCCGATGCAAACGGATCGGAGTGCATTCTGCATAATTTCTGCCACTGTAGCGTCCGTTATGCTCGTGTTGCTGGCACAAATTTCGGTTATCCGAATAATTTTCGTTCCTCCTTTGCGTTTTATCAATTCGCGAAAAGAGGGGGAAATGATCACCGATCGGAGTGCCAATTAACGAATCCTGTCGGCGAGTAAATCACGCAATGATAATCAGATCCAGCCTTGATGAATCCGCATTTTTTTCTTTTTTTTTCTCGTATGCGATCGCAAGCAGTCAATTGGCTGTTCATGTGGCGCCAACGTGATTGCCGGCGCGTTACGGTATCCTCTCTTATCGGATACGCGCGTCTCTCCGTGTTGGATGCAATTACGCGGCGAAGCACGACGTTATTAGCGTAAGCACAGCGTCGGAAGTATTATATCGCGGGACAATTTGAGTTTGCCAAGTTGGAGAGGAAGAAAGAGAGAGAGAGAGAAGGGGGGAGAGGGAGAATGGGAATAATGCCCGAAGGCACGTTCATCCCCTCGCTCGCCGGTTCCGTCGTGTACTCGACATTGTCAAACTTTGCACATTAGACGTCGTACGTCGGAGTGTAACGCGATCCGCCAGACTTTGCGCGCGACGAAGCGCAAGAAATCCCATCTACGTAACGGCACAGCGGCAATAAACGGCTTAGAGAAAGTTCGATCTTTTTAGCCGATACTCCATCGCGGGGACCCTCGACCGCGATTCTGCCGAGAAACTTGGTCGCCCCTGATCGAAGAAACGGTCTCGCGAGCGAGTTAGGTTACGTCGATACAAGGTATAAAGGGCATAAACGAGGGAAACGCGCCCTACAAATCGTCGCGAGATAAATATCGCCGAAACTTAGCCGGATAATTCCGTCAGGGAGGGAAACGTCGATGTATTGGAGGGCAATAACATGTTCCTTAAAGTCTTTACATTTCGAATGTTTACGGGAATTATTATTCGCATGTTTTAGGTCCGTTTTTTTAAATTAAACTCGTGTATATATTGCAACGAATATTTAAACTCAGAAAAATTTATAATATAACTGGATATGTTTATTTTGTCATTTTTATATATTTATGGATTGTATCCTCAATGAGGAAAATATCAATATATTAATGATAATGTTCTCCATTTTACAATTTCTAATTCTCTAATTTTTTAAGTAAAAATTTTCAATAAAAGAGAATTATTCAAAATTTAGAAAAATATATCTGGCAGAAATGCTTGGCGTACTCTGTTAATCAAGAAACTTTAATACTGTGTATTTTAAGGTACTCTTAAGCAGACAAGGCGTGTGTTGGGGCTCGCTTTTTTTCAGAGATAAAAAAAGATTTGTTTCTAACCGTGAGAAAAATCATGGCGTGCTTTTAAGAGGCGAAGCGTCTGTAAAAAATTAAGTCGGCATAAAAATGCAAGGCATTGATGATGCAAATTAGTCGAATGTAAATTATCGATCTAAAGCAATTTTGATAATAATAAATGCTATTTTAAGTCGATTTAAAAAAAATAAATCTATAAATTTTACATAAGTTTTATCGAAATATTTTAAATGACAACCAGAGATAAATCTGTTTGAGCTTACTTATTCTTTGCCGTAAAAATCATTTTTTGCTGAAAAAACGAACGATAAGATTTAGAAAATTCATTTAAAAGAAACTTGAAACATTTCGGGAAAAGTAAAAAACATTACTCTTAAATTAATTAAACGTATGTTTGAAGTATTGCAAGCTTTCAAGCATTATAAACAAATAGATGAATATATTTTTTTTATTCGAGCAAATAAAAGCCAAACGGCACGAGCGATTACGTTTCGCGCAAAGAAACGGGAACCGTGGACATTAATCGGATTTGTCTCTTTGTTTCCATCTTTTTGCAAAATAAAAATGGAGAACACGGGCGTATGTTGGCATCGCGAATGCGTTTCGGAATAACAATACTGTCGAATATTTGGCATCGTTGCACCGGCATCGAACAATGCCTTTTTTCCAGCTTGGTCCAGATGAGGCAGCGCGTGTTTGTTCCGTAAACTGGACAAAATTCGCAACAAGGTCCACGAGAGCACGACACGTAGAGGGTTCGAGCTTGAAAATTAATTCCGTCGCTCTCGACTGACCTCTTTCTCGCGCACTTCGCGACCATTTGTCCTTCAAAATACGATCGCTCTTGCTTTGAAATACACGCAGTGGCGCGTATTGTATTTCAGCTCGTCTTTCCCGCGATTTTTTCATCGATTGAAAGTGCCGAAACATACGCACGTTTTCGTACGGAAAAATATCGCGAAAGTATGGATTTGCCAATTTTTTTTTGTTCTCCTCCCCTCGCTATCTATCTCTCGATCGTTTTTAAATTCTCGGCCCTCACTCACCGTCTTTCTTGCGGAGCTGCCTCCATTTTCTGCGCGCGGCATCGCAATTCACGCTCGATTTAACTGGCAAAACGAGTTTCTATACGCGAGCATTGTCGCGATCGCCGAACGATATAAGACCCGCCCTCGGGGCTTGAAAAATCATCCATCCATCCGTTTTCTTAGCTCCTCGCGAAGAGCTCAAAGCTGTCTAAATCTCATCGGAAGGAGAGAAAAAGGGAGAGATAAAAAAGAAACACGTAATTTCGCTCGAATGTTTTTGCGCTGCTGTCAAAGGCTCCGCGCTCTACGGTTCGTTGTTTCTACGATTCGACGCCGCCGGCTTTGGCTTCTTTGAACGAGAGGAAGCCAACGAGGGAAGGTCTTTCGGGTACAAACTCGAGTCGAGTACAATCTTGGGTGTCCGTCCTTGTTCTCGATATCCTCATAATCTCGCTTTGTTACTATAGTCGTACTAGAATTATAGCTAGATGAATGTTTCGCGAGTAGCGCCTTTAACTTTGAGGGAAGAAATCGCGAAAGAAACTGGTCTCGGAACTATTTTCTACCGTCTCTCTTCGCCGATTCTGTCGGAGTAAATTTAAGCGGATGCGAAAGAAACGTGATTTTATTTACGTACGCGATGCAGAGAGAGTCGCATGTAGAGACTTTCTATATCCGGCGTCATATGCAAATACATTTGGGAAGATTGCAACGGGATTTTCCTCTGGACTTGACCGTATGATGCCACGGTATAAATCCGAGGAAAATGTATTCCGCGGTCGACGCGCTTGCTGAAGAGCATATTTGATACAGCGGCAAACATTGTCACGCTAACGTGGGAATGTACCGCCGAGAATATATTGATTAACATTTTCGGTGGCGTCTGTATGTTTGCATTAAATGTCGCAGGCACAAACTTGCAGAATTGAATTAATTTTTAATTTGAAAGTTCAATTATAAAGCCACTTTTAGCGAAAAAAATTATTCTCTAAGACTATCATATATGCATACATTATATGCATTGATATATTGATTAACTATATTGATTAATATTTTCGGTGATCTATGTTTACATTAAATATTGCAAGCAAACTTGGAACGTGGAATTAAATTAATTCTTAATTTAAAAGTACAGTTACAAAGCCTTTTTTGCGAGGAAAATTATTCTCTAAGATATTTTTTAATTTGTGTCTTTTCTCTATTGAATTTTTCTGTATTTCCGACTTTAAGCGATAGAGTCTTCTGCAATTTTCGGTTCGCCTTTAAGAGGGAAACGAGACGTCTCATTAACCGTATACCGAGATTGGAAATACGGAGGATGTCAACCGGTCGGCAACGCGTTCAAGGCTGGTGCAAGGCTTCGCAGACGCGAATGTAACGCAAATGTTGAAGAGGCGCCAACTTGGCGCGGACTGACTCTCGCTCGTCTCGTTCTTTACTTGCACTTACCTGTGCATGCTTGCGTTCCGTGGGTACATTATCGTGGAAAGTTGAAGCACGCGGGAATTACGGGGAGGCGGGAGGAGAGGAGAACGAAACGCACCGTGGTTTAAATGCTTTTTATTACGTCGATTACAAATCAGCTGTGTAATTGGCGTCGAGTACGCGTGAGCGGGCGATTTACCCGAGACGCTGGGTGTTGCAGCGTTTTAGACGCTTTAAAGCTCAATCTTGTTTCGATTTATTATTAAAGATGCTCCCTTTAATAATGATCGCTTTACAAAT
Source organism: Camponotus vicinus (assembly GCF_025532165.1). Lineage (NCBI taxonomy): Eukaryota > Metazoa > Arthropoda > Insecta > Hymenoptera > Formicidae > Camponotus > Camponotus vicinus. The sequence continues at coordinate 16,595,936 of NW_028141945.1, forward strand.
ACAAGCGAAATGACTTTGAATGCCACAATAAACGTGGAAAACAATCTTGTCTCCACAATTTCGCCAGTCGCGAGGCAATCCGAGGCTCTCGTTTTATCCCCGGAGAGATAATTATGCGACTGTCAAAGCGCGATTCTTGTACCACGATTATATTCATTTTTATTCCGATTATTATCGTATCTCTCTCTCCGAAAACCGATAGCAAATAGTTGGAGATTAACAGTCATTTACAGCGTTCTCATTCGCGAATAACTCGAAACGCTTTTAACAACCAAGAGCTAACGGTGTTATTTATTCGAACGCGCTTTCATTGACGTAATGGTATCGTTCCTATTTCAACGCTGGATCGATATCGAGCTGTCAAATGTGCCGCGAGATGTATCGACTCGTGCAAACGCGGCCGGAGGCATTGCTGATTAAGATTAGAGAGAATTCGAGCGGAGGACACTGCAGGAAGATAGGCAAAATCCTGGCACCCATATCGTATTTATTTCGCTTACATTCTGACACGAGCCGTTGATATCGGAACTTTGGTTCTGAACCTGTCAGGCGGGGGATAATCGTTACGCTGGTTAAATTCACGAGAAATCGATCGATGCATCCGGTGTATCCGGTTTACTTTAGCAAAAATAATATTTTTCATATTCAAATTGTTTTTTCTCGAAGATAAATACAATTTTATGATATTCAAAAATTAATATAAAATGTATATTTTTAGAAAATATAATAATAATAAATATTGTATTTTTAGAAAAATATATGTATATATCATAAATTTTATAAAATACATTATAAAATAATATATTTTTTTTTAATTTCTTATAAATTATAATTATATTTATATATTTATTTCGTATATTGTTGGCTAAAATTTTATAACTTTTATTAATTCGCTAAATATTACAATATTTTCTATTTTTTATATTATATAAGAAAAAAGATATCTTTTTCTCTCTCTTTGAAGATTATAAAGGCAGAATATTTTAAATCTTAACTTGAAAGAATAATCTCTTTAATGTGAATTACTCTTCTCTTTAATCTGAATTACACAAAAAATGAATTCGATCAATTGCGCTGTAATGTTAATGGAATTTTAATTCGGATTTTGATATGTGAATATTCTACAGCGCTCTCTTCCATGACAATCGCATTTCATCGAAGCGACGTAATGACATATAATTGCATTTGAGTGTCCGACGATATTCCGCGAAATGGACAATTGAGTCCATTTGAGTTAAGTGAGTCTCGTCAATAAATAATTGAAGCGTACGATATTCATTTTCTGCACATTCCGCAAGATCTCATTCTCCAATGATCCGCCTCGTACTTATTCATCGATCAATAATGCACGATCGTAAAGGAGTTTCGTCCCAGTTGTCGCTCTCTTTTCCTTCGCTCGTTCCACCTAAACTTCCTCCGCTAAACCGTCTAGTCTTCGCGCTCGATCGGGTGGAAACCGGTAGCTGTCGTCGAAGATAATCTTGGATCTTGCCGTTCGACCGTACCTACGTGCTAAACTACCGCGGGTAGTTCTCCCCCTCCTTGACTCAACTTGTCGCTTCGTCTAACTTCGGCGCTGTTTACTGTTTCAGGTGACCGCCGCCGATACGGGAAACGGGACCGGAAGTCTCGTGCCTCTCGCAGTGGCCTCGTCCTGCCGGACGGGGGGCAAATCGGGCGGCAGCGTTCGTCGACGAGCACCGACGATGAGCTAGCGACACCATCATGCGTAAGATGAAGCAGCGCGTGCTGCACGCCTGGCCATGGTTGTGGCTGTGGCTGTTTGCGGCCACGGCCGGCTCTCCGTCTTCCGTGTCGACGACTTTTCTACCGCCCCGCGACAGCGGAGGCGAGGGCGGAGGCGGCGACGGGTCGGCGATGAAGTTGTCGATTGGCACCGCGACGACCCCGGCGCCCTTCGAGGACGACGCGAGTGTCGCGAAGACGAAAGTCGACTTTCGTTTCACTCGACCCCTGTACAACGTCTCCATTCCCGAGAATTCCATCGGCAAGACGTACGTCGTGCCCGACGAGAGGATGGGCATCAAGCTCGCGTCCGCCGACAGTGACGTCGACATCAAGTTCCGTATAGTGAGCGGTGACCGCGACAAGTTCTTCAAGGCGGAGGAGCGCACGATCGGCGACTTTTGCTTCCTCCTCATTCGGACTCGAACTAGTAACGTCGATGTGCTGAATCGCGAGCGCAAGGACCGCTACGTCCTCGAGGTGCGCGCGACCTCGAGCGGACACGACGGTAAAAACGGGGCGGCGATCGCGGACGCGACGGTGGTGGTGACGATCCTCGACACGAACGATCTCAATCCGCTCTTCTATCCGATCGAATACGAGACCACCGTGATGGAGGACACGCCTTTGCATCGCAGTATACTCAGGGTAATCGCCGAGGACGCCGATCTCGGCAGAAACGGCGAGATTTATTATAGCTTCGCCAAGGAGACCGATCAGTTTGCCGTTCATCCGGTCAGCGGCGTAATAACGCTCACGAGGCCACTCAGGTTAGTATTACGACGTATTTTATTATCCTTATTCAAGGATTTATAGAGAGCAACGCGTAGAGAAAAATGCGTAATAGAATTATCCAAATAATTCGAAGCAGAAACTCGAGTCTCAAATTTATATAATTTTGTTAAATTGTTTAATCGGTCCATGTTGTCCATAAATTCGATCGTTATAACATTCTAGATCAAGAAAAATTTAAATAAAAATAATATAAATAAAAATAATCAACTTTCTTTGCCATTTTATCTAAATTCAGGTTCAAACTATGCGAATAAAAGTATTTAGAAATAATTTGAATAATTGTTATTATAATGTATTGTATTTAAATTATTTATATATATATATATATATATATATATATATATATATTATACTTCAACAAAACTTACTCAAAATACTATAGAAAATTTCTATTTCTATAAATCATCTATAAAATTGTGGTACGCCTACGATAAGCAAATGTCACTGTTTCCACTAGGTACGCGGAACGCGCCATACACGAGCTAGTAGTCTTAGCGAAGGATCGCGGTGCTCTGTTTCGTAGCGTGGGTACCAATCACGCGAGCACCGCGAGGGTCACGATCAAGGTGAAGCAGGTGAATCTTTACGCGCCCGAGATCTACGTTCACCAGCTGCCCGAGATCGTGGAGAACTCGAACGCCGACATTTACGCGATCGTGCGGGTGATCGACCACGACAAGGATGTGCATGGGCAGATCGCGAGCCTGGACATCGTGGGCGGGGACCCGGCCGGTCACTTCAGGGTGCGCCCGGTCGGCGGGCCGCACTCCGGCGAGTACAACATCGAGGTGCTGCACCTGCTCGATCGCGAGACCGCGCTGCAGGGTTACAATCTCACCCTGCGCGCGATGGACCGGGGAGTGCCGCAACGATACAGCTACAAATTCGTGCCGGTGCACTTGACCGACATGAACGACAACGCGCCGGTGTTCAGCCGCGAGATTTACGAGGTCAAGGTACCGGAAACGGCGCCCATCAACACGCCCATCATCAGACTCAAGGTTACAGACGCGGACGAGGGTAGAAACGCCCTGGTCTACCTCGAGATAGTGGGCGGCAACGAGGGTGGCGAGTTTTACGTGAACGCCGAAACTGGGATGTTGTACACTGCCGTTGAACTGGACGCCGAGAAGAAGGCATTTTATACGCTCACGGTATCGGCGATCGATCAGGGTAACGCGGGCACTAGAAAGCAATCCTCGGCCAAGGTGAAGATCAATGTAGTCGATACCAACGACAACGATCCGATCTTCGATCAGCCGGAAATGGAGGTGTGGTTGGACGAGAACGAGCCTGCCGGCACGTCCGTCGTACGAGTGACGGCGAAAGATCGCGATTCCGGCGAGAACGCCTACATATCTTACAGCATCGACAACCTGAAGAAGGTGCCGTTCGAGATCGATCATTTTTCCGGTATCGTCAAGACGAAACAGGTGCTCGATTACGAGACCATGAAGCGGGAGTATCTGCTCCATGTGCGAGCCAGCGATTGGGGCCTGCCTTATCGCCGCCAGGCGGAGATGCAACTGCGGGTGAAATTGCGCGACGTGAACGACAATCGACCGCAGTTCGAGCGAATCGACTGCGTCGGCCACGTGCCGCGATACGTGTCGATCGGTTCCGAGATCATCACCGTATCCGCCATCGACTTCGACGCCGGGAACATTGTCAGCTATCGGATAGTCTCCGGTAATTCCGACGGTTGCTTCGCCCTGGACTCGGTCAGCGGCGTCCTATCGGTCGCCTGCGACCTGTCGGACATCAAGGCCAGCGAGAGGACCATCAACGTTACCGCTACCGATGGCACGCACTTTGCCGACGTCAATCCCGTGCACATGCATCTCGTGAACGCCAAGCGGAACCTGGGCTCGCAAGCGAGGATCCTCACCGACGAGACCGGCGCCTTCAAGTGCCACGACACCGGCGTGGCACGCAGATTGACGGACGCGATCGCTTCCGCGGAGAAGAACAACATGCCATCGCGGAACGACGAGTACACCCTGATACCGAGCCGTTACGGCGAGAACATGCACGCGCCCGAATTCATCGATTTCCCGAGCGAGATACGGGTCAACGAGTCGCTCAAGCTCGGCACGATCCTCGTGCGAATACACGCCCGCGATCGCGACCTCGATTACAACGGCAAGCTCGTCTTCGTCATCTCCAGCGGCGACCGCGATTCCGTCTTCGGCATCGATCCGGACACCGGGGACCTGAACACGATCGGTTACCTGGATCGCGAACGGGAGAGCGAATATTATCTCAACATAAGCGTGTTTGATCTCGGCAAGCCGCAAAAGTCCGCCTCGAAGATGCTGCCGGTGACCATCCTGGACGTCAACGACAACGCGCCCAAGTTTGAAAAGTCTCTGGCGAGCTTCAGGATCTCGGAGACTGCGCTAAACGGCACCAACGTGTGGCGCGCCAACGCCACCGACGCCGATCTCGGCGATAACGCGCGCGTCACCTATTCCCTCGTGACCGAGACCAACGACTTTCGCGTGGATCCCGTGACGGGAGTGCTTAGCGTCTTTGGCAAGCTCGACAGGGAACGTCAGGAGATATACGAGCTGAGGATTCGCGCGCGCGATAACGGTGGAAAGGACACCGACACCCCGCCCCTCTATTCGGACGCGCTTGTCAGGGTGACGGTTGACGATGTCAATGATAATGCACCCACTTTTGCCTTGTCAACGTACAACGTCAAGATCCGCGAGGACGTGCCGGTGTGGACCGTTGTGGCCGTCGTAGACGCCACGGACCCCGACGAGGGCGCGGGTGGAGACGTGGAGTATTTCCTATCGGATGCCATGGAGAGCGAGGGCTTCTTCAAGGTCGACAAGGTCTCGGGGACGGTGAGGACGACTCAAAGCCTGGACTTTGAAGAGCGGCAGGCGCATACGTTGACGATAGTCGCGCGCGATCGCGGTGAACCGTCCCTGTCCTCGGAGACGATGCTCGTGATCGAGGTGATCGATGTGAACGAAAACCTTTACTCGCCGGTCTTCGACGACTTTGTCGTGTCCGCGAGTGTCTTCGAGAATCAACCGGTCGGCACCCTTGTCACCACGGTTCGGGCCAAGGACGCGGATCCACCCGGGGGAGACTCCAAGGTTGGCTACAGCATTCGAGGAGGCGACGGCATCGGCATCTTCTCCGTCGACGATGAAGGTAAGAGATTGATTATAGTGTTATTCAAGAGGTAGAGTATTTTTTAAATATGCTGCTAAGCTAAAATAAAATTAATAAAAATTTATGAGCTGCGTTTGATAAAATTTTTCGTATTTAAAAAAGCAGAGAAATTTGAAAAAAATTTATAATATAATATTAATAATATTAAAATAATTGAATTAAAATAAAAATTGAAAAATCGAGCAATTTTTGCGATTTTCTGAAATACACTATTGATTCTTTTTTAATCGATATTGGCCATGTATATTCTTTGGCAATAACTTCTAACATTCATACGCTTGAATCGCCGCGCTCATATTGAATTCAGAATTTTCAATCAATATCGCAAGACGGAGGCTTCTTTTGAGGAGGGAAACAAAAGGAGTATCAGAGTTTCACCAAGATTGTTCAATATGAAAATGCCGTTTTGCGTGACAAGTTAAACATATTCGACTTAACAATAATAATTTCAATTTATTCAATGACTTTACGTATACTGATGTTTGTAAATATCGTTGCGTTGGATAAGTGCTCTTCGAAAAAAATACATGTACAATATTTTTTAGTAGATAAATAGAAAATACCGTGTGTATAGTAATATTTGAAACATGTTACGTAACTCAAATATTGAGATCAAAGCGGATGTATAGGGATTATTTCACAGGAAATAATATGAAATGCAGTTTAATCTCCCTTTCGCTCGTTTCGATTTTTTATTTAAACTTTTAAATTGACATGCATTTTTTTATTGATACATATACATAAATACACGTGCATATGCATGTGCACGCACACTTTGAAGGACTTTTATTACAGATGCACCGCGTTGGTTCTTGGGCGAAAAGAGAACTCGCACATTCACTCATGCGGAAGCATTCGCTTAGAGTACAACGTGCACATGTTAAGTGCGCCCATTCGTTTTTTTTTCCTCGTTCTTTCTTTCCCGAGTACTACTTCTGCCGGGTCCTTCGGGCACGAAAGGGCGTGCAACGCGCGCTGCCCTTTCTGCATCGGACGCGGCTCGCGTCGGACGCGCTGTGGCACCGATCCAAAGCGAAGCTGCAGCGTCGCGGCCCATTAAATTTCGATGCAGCGAGTCTAATTGAATTACGGTGCCGCAGGACCACCACCACCACCACCACCATCATCTGCCCGTTTCCCCCTTTCCCTCCCTTCCTCCCCCCGTTCTTTTTTCGAGTGCGCGAGGCGCATTAAATTTCTCCAGCAGTCTCCTTTCACCGCGGAAATCGTCTCTCAAGAAATCGCACGTCATTCCGCTTAATGGCTAATTCCTGTGTACCGGTGCCACATCGGTCACGGCGAGCGGTCATAATGCACCGATGATCGTTTCTTGATGAATGCACCGGGCAAGAACGAAGGTTTCGCGGACGAAATAGGTTTCCAGGCTAATTTTCATGAGACGTTTCGACACTCGCGTTTATAAAAAGCATCGATATCTATTCGTCATTTACATAGAAATTTTTTTGACATTACGTGCTCGCAATTTATCGGATTCGTAAGAATTGTTTTTTTACAATATATTTCTCTCTCTTTCTCTCCGTGATCGGTATTTGTAGCGCGATATAAAATTACTCTCAGTATCGATTATAAATCGTAACGGTCGTCGATTTGGTTTTTACAGCCGCGAATTTTGTACCGCGTGCAACAGATAAAAGAAATATATATATAGCCGTCATCAGTTTGTCGTTGCATCAGTTTGTCGAATTTTCGCCGAAACAGAATATATGCTGCACATGGTCGTGAATAACTTCGTACGTACATGCGTATGCACATATACGTTTATATTCATACATTTACGTTTGTATCCATATTCATAAACATATATATATATATATATATAGGCTGCTCTAGTTTCTACTTTAATAAATTATAAGTCATAGTCACACAATAACAAAATTTTCTAAAATATAATTTTATTAAATCTGTTTTGACGAAAATTTTATAAAAACTCGCAACTTGTGTTGCATCTCTCGTTGAAATTTTTTTTACAATAATTAAAAAAAATAATTATCTCTTAAAAGGATCGAGACATAAGCTTTTACGAAAAAAATAATATCCCTTGCCTCTAATGGAAAGATATCTTGCTTTATTCCATCGCTTTTTGACAGTAAATCCTTAATCATTAGCGTGGGGCTGGAATTTGCGCGCGTTTGCGTCTCTACACTTTCGCTTCCGCGTGTATGTGCGTCGTATATTGATCTCCCGTGGAGCAAAAATAATACATTATCAGTAGTATGCATATTCAACTGGCGTAAATATTCATAAGTCGCCGGTGTATTGCCTCGGTGTCAGAAGCACGAACGGTAATGTCGCCGGTGCCGATGGGAGTTGTGGTGCGATAATAATGGCGTGGTTGATGGTGTGATGGTGTGATGGTGTCAGTAATGGTGGCGATAGCTGGATGACGGCGCCCGTTTAAGTCGCACATAATTTCCCGGCGGATACTTAGAATCTATGGCAGGCACATGAGATTCGCGCCCAAGTCAATGTTGCTCGCGTCACGCAAAGAAGTTATCATCTCTCGGCATCGGAAAAGGAGCGATCGAAATGATTATCGTCGACCTAAACGATCGGATCTCCGTTTTTATCATTTATCGCGAAAATGTCGCTTTTTCTCGTATTTCTCGCACTTTTCAAAAGACCTTATACGGTTAGTCTTTACGTTTATCTTGGCGACGACGGTATTTTACGAGGAAGTATCTGGCGTTCGTATCCGAAACAATATATTCCCATTGACGCAATTTCCGATGAAACGATGCGCAGCTTGACGCGCTCTGACTAAATGCGATTAAACTCCGATCGTTGTAGAAAAGTGCCATACCTAGTTTGCGGAGCGCCCAATGAACGAGCCGGGGCGACGCGTTTTCCGGTAAACGAGCTAACGCGTTATTCCGGCCGACTCTGTCCACTTTGCTGGCCTGCGGCAGCGGACGTTAGTTCATTAATAAAGCTTTATACCTCAACGAGCGTCCCGAAAGCTCTCGTTGATCGTGCGCGGAACGGAAGGAAAGCTCGCGATGACTCGCGTGGTTTAAAGGGGATAGATCGATATCCGAAAGTGGCTGATTTTTTTTGCTCTCTTTCTTGAGTAGACTCGACATTTCATCTCCCTTTATCCCAGCAGATGAATAAACACTGGCATGTTCTTAATTGCGAGAATCCGAGGAATTTGCGCGAGAACGGACAGAATCATATGCTTCACGTTTCAACTGATATGAGAAACATATGTCTCTTGTAAACCGTTTCATCGTGAAATAGTCTCATATTAACAGTCATTCATATATATTTCTTGATGAATGATGGCAACACGACTGTATTTCTGCCTCGACTAATGTTGAAAATTCATCAAACATGACTGGAGCAACGATAATAAAGGCTATATACATCTCTTTTGCCTGCTAAGAAATTTGCGTTAAACTAACTTAGCTTTCAATTAGCAAGGTTAAAAGATGTTGATTCGATTGTTCCATTTTCTCTCAATTAACGAGAAAAGTTTTGCTCGCGAAAAATACATATTGGATCAATCAACCGCTTGCCAATCGAGCATCATTACTTTTTACTTTATATTAGAACGAGATGTAATCGTTTTATCGTAAACGCGTGAATCGAACAGCTGCAATAGTTGGAAGGTTTTTGCTCGAGGACTTGACTGACGATTTCCTGCAAATATTTAACGCGGAACATTTATTTCGCTCGACTCGCCATATATTAGCAAATAGCACCGACTAAATTATATGTGGCATTCATAAAGCCCATCCCCTTCAATTGCCTTCGTCGACAAACCATTGTGCTTCTATTCATTTCATAAATCGTTCCGCGATATTCATTCATCCGAAGTGCTTTCTATATTATCAAGCAGATTTCTAGCAGAGTCTCCGAATGCAAAGGAGCTAGCTTCGCTGTTTCTCTGCATTTTCCCTAGTTTCTCTTCTTTAATGCAAAACGGGGCGACTATAAATAATCACATCGCAGTGGTGCTAAAGTCAACCTTGCCGACTGTTATTTCGCTCTTCGCGTATTTCTCGTGAAAAACAGCCTCCATCATCGTCATCATACGCCATTAGATGATCGGACCTGGTATTTTTCTCTTCGCCAAAAATTTTTATACACGTCGAAACGAAAAATTAATCTGTCACAGCGCATACATGACCACGTGTTTGTCGAGCGTGTAGTTGTCGCGATATCGGCCGGCGTAAGTTGATTGAAAAATTGTTGACGTAAAATTAATTCCGTTGACTGTCACCTGTTTGTTGGACCTGCGCGATTTACTCGGCTAGCGGGTGGGTGGATAATGGTTATGAGCCTCTGCTTAAATATTGTATCAGAATTAACAAGGGTGTGTCGTGCTCTAACGAAGCGGCGAGAAGCAGGCGAGCGCAACCGGGACGCGCAAACGGTTACTCTATATATCTAATAATATGTACGCCCACAGCAATAAAGCGTTTGCACCGTCCATAGCAATTACGCGGCTGTTTACACAGAAATACTCTTACTCTGGTTAACAAACCGTGGTGCAGTGATATTTTCCTAAATGTGTACGAAACCGGTATTTTTGCGGCGACGTTGCATTTAAAATAACGGCGTAAAGAAAACATTGCGGCGGAAAATATTGCGTGGCCCACATCCGTACGTATTCTACACGTTTGCCCCACATTTGTTAGTATAATAAAATGCAATACTTTTCATTACGCGCGCGAAATTACATTCTGTCGTTACATTCTTACAATTGTCGTCGTGTCGCGCTTAAATTTTATGAATATACAGGGGGGGATGCTGAATGAAATTCTACATTTGTATCTAGATAAATGTGCGAGAATCGGGTCAATCGCTTCGACCATCGGAAATACCGTGTCGTGAACTAAAGGCGAACATTATCGTGGAGGAAGTCAAGAGGCGAAAGAGGCAACGTGTTTGAAACTTAAAAGTGCGCTTTTATCCGAGTCCATAAACTCAATTATTTATAGAGAGCGAAGGAACATCTTGCTCCGCTGTACGGCCGGGAGAAATCGAGAGGAAAATACTTGGACCACATCGACGCTCGATTCTGCTTCATGGCGTAGTCGGCGAACAGACCAACTACACGCGATAATGCCTCGCAACGATACGCGAGTTTATTATTTATTGGCCATTTCCGTTCAGTTTACACACCGCAACAGTACATATATCTGGCCTCAAAAGTCACTTATAGATATCTTAAAGTCATGGGAAATTCCTCTTCAATTTACTCTCGACTGCGGCGTGTGCAGTTTATCTGTGAAAGGATATAATTCATGTATCGTGAACGAGATTTGCATGATTTGGATGAAAGGTTTTCATATCTGCTTCCATTCGGAATCGACGTTTGATCGGTTAAATATGTTACATCTACTTATGTCTTTGAAAATGGATAACCATCTGGCAGGCTTTCCTGGCTGCGAATGATAATCGCATCGTCAAAATTACAGCCCGGCATCGAGAAATTCATTTACGGGACGTTGTTAAGGCTAATGAGACGCGACTGATTATAAATCACGTAACGCAGTCAACAAGATTCCAACGTGGCATTGTAATGTAATGTCGTAAAACACGTTTTCGACGGATCGTGACGTCACGCCCGGAACGCTCCATTCACGCGTGTTGTGCGTACAAACTCGCGTTGTGAATACCTAATGTCCCCCGCCATGTCGAACGATTACGCATTGTGCATGCTATTATTTCTCTGCGTCTTTGTAGGATGCGAAGGTTTTTCGTAAGGATTGCACTTGTTAAAAATCAACCGTGGAATTTGAAAAAGAGAGAAGACGTTATTTTTATTACAAAAAATAACAATTGCACTTGCAAAATTAATTTATTACATTACTATTATTTTTCAACAAGAATTAAAAATAAAAATAAAATATAAGAATAGAATAAAATATAAAATATAGAAAATTCAGTTTTCTTGCATTAAATTTTATTACCAACGTGCTACAACCTCTACTAGAAAGTTAATTAATTCGTAAATTCGTATTTGTTAGCACAAAAGGTTCCTTTCTGAAGTGAATATTTCTTATCGTTAATATACGTGACATAATCATTCATCTTTCTTCATATCAAAGTCTCGCGAGCGAAAACATCGATCACGCAAGAATTGTTCCGATCAAGTTTGCATCTGTTTCGTTGCTTCTTTTCGAAAGTGACTTCAAAGATGTTCACGAGATATATAACTGGGATCGACTCGAATTTATTTTTATCTAGCTAAGACATAATGGTGGCAGTCGAATGCATTGTGTTGCAGACGCCACTAACGATCTCGTTGAAAGCAGCACGTAAAGGCAGCACGTAAAAAAAGAGGAAGGGAAACAAAGAGCACTCGTCTCGGGAAATAAAAGCTACGGGAATGACAGAATGCGCCGGTAATTATGCGCTCGTCGTGCACGTAGCGTAAAGTTCGAGACAGTCGCTCTGTGGGGCGCGTAAGTGGAAAGAGATGACGGTTGCAGTTACACGCGGCCGAGAGATACGTAGCTTACGATATACGTTCATTATAATCTCTATCCTGTCGCCGCCAGATAGATAAGTCACGGGAATTTGCGCAATCAAACGAGTATGAAATTTGCATTAAGTAATAAAAGTAGCTCTAAGCGCGACGCGAGGACATTAAAACGCTTCATTAACATTAGATATCCTTTCGAAGATTATTTTATAATTGGTCGAAAATTATTATGCGAGAATCGCAAGTTTTTCAATAAGTTTGAGAGAGAAGAATGATCTCCATCCATCTCGATAGGCGCGGATTTTATGATCGATTAAATATCGCGTCGAAGACAAATCGCTCGTAAACAGGAAGCGAAACGAAGTATTCGAGTGACAAAGGGAGGCTGGAATAGTGAATAGACGGATAGAGAATACAGGGAAAAGAAGGAAGAAAGTTGAGAATGGATCGTCGTCTCCAGAGATTGCAATACATATATGTCGTCTTCCACGTGACATCACTTCCGACGCCTACAGGCTTCTTTCAAAACCGGTGCTCTCTCTTCTCCGCCTGTCGTTTCTTCCAGAAAAAAATACGCATTATACTTTGCGCGGAAATTCACGTATTAGTTTTGCCTCGTACGTGTGTGTGTGTGTGTGAACAGATGACGAGCTGCGCTTTGAGAATTAGATCCGTCTGAGAGCACAAAGCGCTATCGATAAAATAAAAAGCACTCATTGTCGATGTACGCAAATTCGAGACTATCATTCCATTTTACGAAGAAAAATCTTGCCTGTTGAAAAAGCTCTTTTACTCGTAATCGATTTTGTTATCCTAAACTACAAATAAATTAATATAAATGAGGAAAAAAGGAAGAAACTTTAGATACATCAGTAGAAATATGGAGAAGGAGCTAGAGAAATTTCTCCGGGACTGCGGTAACCGCGATTCGCTGGAAATCGCATTGAGCCAGCGCACGACTGTCGTGGAAATGTTTCAACGAGTTTCTCTCTCTTGGCGGACTCGAAGTCGCCCGTTCCGTCGTATCGCAATCCCTTTTTTTTTTTTGTCCTTTACTTTTCCTCGCTCGTCTTCCCGGCCCGCTTTCTCTCTCCTTTTTCCTCCCCCCTCTCTCTCTCTCTCTCTCTCTTCCTCGGTAGCTATCATTTTTTTCGCCGGATACTACCACGGCCAACTTTTTCAGAGGTCTGTACAGAGGAAACTCCCTCCGGCGAACCGAGACTCCGAAGAAATTCCCTCGGCTTCCGAGACGTTTCTAATGTTCTTGAGTCCGTCGAGCGTGAATTAAATATGGGAATATCGAGCCGGCCGTTCAGATTTCAGTGGTAGGTACATATGGATTTCCCGCGAAAGAATCGCCCTGCTTGTATTAGGTACACGCGATCGTAGAAGGAAAGAACGCATACGAGACTTGGAACGGAAGAGAGGTACGCCGCGCCGGATACTGCTACCCCGCTGCCCCTATCCCGCGCCCTTCGTTGCTTATCACCTCGACTCGATATCCGCCGACCCGTGGAAAAATCTTCCTGTCCGATTCGGAGCCATCAATTTTCACTTCGCATAGCCGTACGTTCTGATACTGACAACTCGAATGGATTTATATGAAAGTTTCGCAATTTTTATATCCTATGCGTTCGCCTGGTACAGAGGACTTTTCGCATCGTTATTGAACCGAGTACCTTTTTCGAACAACTGAATATTATAATTTGCCATTGATTTGTTATTATAAAGGTCGATGAAACGATTTCTTAGCCGAACATGAACGAATTATATCTAACAATTATCCGTTATCACGTCTTGAATCAATAACAAAACTTAAGAGGGAAAGTTTTCTTTATAATTTTACGTGTTGCATATCCTGATGTATATATACATTCTAATATATATTTTGTGTATATGTGTTTTACAATATTTATTCAGATGTGTGTGTTTTTCTTATATATTATCATATGATACATAAAATTATAAATAAAAATCTATTTCAAATTTTATTACAAATATAAATCATCCTAAGGAGGTTTTATATAGCGATAACATTGTACACTATACGTAAAATTCGCTTGTTTTCATTGTTGTCTGTTTGTACAGACAACATGTAATCTGTTTATACAGATTAAGTCTTGTTTATACGGATTAAGTCATGCGGCGGTATTCAAGGAGAGCTTCATTATGTGTCATCATATTATACTTTGGAACGACAGTTAATTATAGTTGCTTATAATAATTTTTATAATTTATCAAATTTATATACATATTATTCGTCATCAATGAAATCAATTCTCTGGTGAGATTTGCGATAATGATTCATTTTATTGTACATTATTGTACAATATAATGCATGTAAAGAATTTTTAAGAGAGATTATCTTGTTAAATATAAAATATAATTATTTTATAACTTTTTTTTCATGATTTCGACAAAAGATTTATTCGATTCTGCGAGCGCATTCCGTACATCGATAATATTTTCCGTTCATCTTTAGATCATGGCAAAAATGAAATTGTAACAAATATAAGCGTTGCGACATCGGTCGAGACGAAGCCGCAAATTCATTGCGACGGATAGGAAACGTCGTCTTTTATTAAAGCCAGCAAGTGCTTGGACAGCTGTGCTACTTTAGAGAGACGGTGTATTGAATTTTTCGTCGCGAAGCCAATTACCTTTAAGACAATTCGCATTGCCAGGATCTATCCGAGGAATTCTATTGTCGATGCCGGGGGTTCTTTTGTGTGCTAGTTTACGATAGAGTCAATTTACCGATGGTTTTACCGCAGTTCTTTCTCGATATCGGACAAGCCGGCTTTCAATTTAGCCACTCTCGATAGCTAGAGAGCGACATCCGTAAAGTTGTTCACGCCAAATACTCGGCTTTTCGAAATAGCGGCTTTATAAGTTGGTCGAAAATGGGAAATAACTAGGAAGGGGCTAAAAATGTCGATGTTTTGGTAAAACGAAAAAGCATCCCTCTTATCCTGCATGCATGTTTGCGCGTATCTTAGCGTGTTGAACGGCGTGATGCTTCACCTCGGATAAAATGATCCATCGCTGCTCGTTGCACCGCAACGTTGGTCGGATAGCAAAGCGCGCGCAGTGTAAGCTTTACGAGAGCTCTCCGCTACTTGCTTACTCAAAGGATATACTTGTGGCGATTAGCGCGAACGATTAACCTAAATTCACCGTAGGTGCACACCTGCACGCGACGCCACGTGGTGGTTAAGCCAGTTTTCCTACGTGGTTAATGATGTACCGGATCGTGTACGTGGCGCTTCTCTTAAATTTCGTTGCCAGTTGGGAATGATGATGAATAGTCCGCGGGATTTAGAGCCGCTTTCTTCTACACGTGAAAGCGCGTTGCACGAGCGAAGCTTAATTGGTCGACGGCGATCTTTCTTAATCATTGTCTCAACTTTCAGATTTATATTACTTAATATCACACTTGTACGCTTGTGGGGTTTATCGCTGTCATTATTTCATTTAGTCTATAAATTCGAATAAGCAACGTTTGGTGTCGCGAAAATGGTTTTTAAGGATAACAATATCCTGTTATATGATATCCTCGTACCCTCTACTCCGCTTTCCACGTCTTTTCCCGAAGCTTTAGAATAAATGTCGTAGCACTTAGCTCGGATGATGGTTACACTAAACCTCTCTCGGCTGGGGTGTCACTGCACTAACTAACTTCACCGCTATATTCCTAGCTATCTCTCTGTATCTTATCTGCTTGCGTGTATTAGCTTAATAAGACAGAGGAAAGGCGTTTCGTGTAACGTATATCTTTCGAGGGAATGTTCAAACTTTCAGATTTTGGCTAGCATTTTCGTGTTTCAAAAACTGCCAATCAAGAAAAATGTAACATGTAATTTTAAAAAATCATTTATTATATATTATCATTATTTTCTTATATATATTATCTATTAGATACCTAAAAGATATTTTATTTATTATAATATATAATTTTTTTATCATAATCGTCGAATTTTTATTTTTTAATTTTTCTCGCTCTTATATTTGACACTTTTAAAAATCAGGTATAAAAATTTCATAGCATGTATTTGTAAGGAAAATTCTTTTTATATTTACTTTCTTGGGGAGTACATCTAAAAATGTGCTCGGGTCACTTAAGATTTTAAGCGCGAATATGTAGACGACATTCATGATAAAATCACGTAGCGAATGGAGGCGTGCTAGCTTACAATGGATGGAAAAATGCATGATATATGCGAGCGATCAGGATGGTGATGGATGGCGGCTCGCGACGTACGCAAGAAGCCTTCTTTGACGGAACTTCCGTTTTACCAAGCCACAAGGACGACATCCTTCCAGTATTACTTATACCTCGCGAACAAGGTCTTTAAAAATGAAGCATTTCTGCTTGTCGCTCATAATTCATAAATGAAGCTTTCGAATCCATTATATTGCTGATAAAAATATGAATTAGACAGTCTACGATACACAAATCGATCAGCGAGAAGTGACTGTAAAGCCGAATTAACGCGGAGCGCAAACGATGACTTGTTGCAATGTTAAACAGCTGATGTTAAACGGCTGACGTTAAACAGCCATTTAACGATCCTAATCTGTTTATCGGGGAGTTAACCACAATTATTAGCGCGGATATTGATCGAAAGGCTCGACATAGTCGGCGTTTCCGTGGCGCCAGAACGAGGTCGTAGATCGGCTCGTGGTAAACGGTGACTTTGGCGAAGGCGATAATGCGATGATGCATGCGTGCCGGGCCCGTTGCCCTACCTACCTACGTGGTGACGTGCCTAACGCCTAAAATATGGCGTAGGTAAACGCGAATCCGGTCCGGCCCACATCCGCGCCTCGCGGAAGTCGCTGCTTCCAGCCGCAGACATCGGCGGCTGAAAGAGCCTAGACGTGAAAGCGGTGAAGGAAAGAGGAGAAGTGGAAGAAGAGGAGGACGAGGGGGCGGAAGGGCGAGGGATAGTCGTGTGGGTACCCGGATCCGTGATCCGGGCGCATGCGGTTAGGTTAGGTTCTCGGAACCGATCGGGAGAAACCGGTTTTAGGACGTGTTCGAGCCGCACATGTGCAACTCGGGATCGTCGATAATGGACGGAAGAGAACTGTCCGCCGAGACGGTGCTTCCCCTCTCGTCTCTCTTTCCTCTTTCGTCTTCCTCTTCTCTCCTTTTTCGCATCGGTATCCTGGCGGAGGGACTCGTAATAATTCGCAGACGGGGAGAGAATTCGATCTCTCGTCAGGTCGGATCCTTCGTCTCGATGACTCACCCATCGCCCTCCGTAACACAGATTACAGACGCGCGAAAATTTTACAGGTGTATCATACCTGTGCTAAAATTACGTAAAAAGGAAAAAAATATTGCAAGTCTTGTAAATTTGTACACAATATTGATTAAAAAATAAAACATAAATTTGCAAAATTTTACTTCAACTAATTCAAACAATTGTACGTGTATTAATTTTGGATTAGCAAAACTCGGACTGGTATCACGCTTATTATTATTTTTTTTACTCGTTTTGCGAAACGTTGCATTATGTCGGGTTGCAGGACAAGCGGCGGGAACACGCGTGTTTAATAAACGTGCGTCTCGTGCTTATTCGCGCGGAATATCCGACATGTAATTTACCACTAGTTCAAGGTAGTTAACTTCTACTTTGAAGAATGGTGGGCCGCGAAATTAGCCGTAAAGCTGGGTTTATCTGTAAACTTCTCCGCCGGTGCTGAAACCGGCTTCGAGCGAGCAAATATCTTCTCTTCGGTAATTATTATTTTTAATTAACTATCACACATCCCCTCCCCCAAATGGATATCGCTTGATACGCGTTTTTGATCGCAAGAATATAATTAAACGCGGAATTAAATCTGTGCTTTACGCGCGCCCCATGTTGGATCGTAAAAAGGAATCGCAATTTTTGCCTCAACTTCCGTGCGAATTTAACGCAAGCGTCATGCTCGTCGTAAATATACGTTTCGCGCACGTCCGGATGGTACGCTCATTTTTTCTGGAAAAAAAAGATAAATTATTACATATATACGCAGAGGTCGACGCATCGAAACGCAAGTAGGAAAAGTCGTCCTTGCATTTGAAATTATATGACGCGCGTAAGCCGCAATGCGGTTACACGTGACAAATCTACCGTCACGATGATACGTGCGAGTTCTTCTACAGCTGTTGCATCTAAACTAGTTTTACGATACGAAATAAATTTAGACACCCCGCGAGCGCGTCGTGATTCGCGCGTGTCTCTCGCACTTTTCTCTCTTTCCGCAGCTAAAGATACCAAAGTTACCGCTTTGGCGCTTCGTCTCCAAATCCCCGCGACTTTACGACTTTTCCACGTGTCACTCTTCAACGTCTTGATTTCTGTATAAACGCGAAACGCGCGTATAAACATTCTCGCATCATCATTGCGTGAATTAATTCAAACGTTAACGAGAGCTTCAACGTATCATTATCGAGCACGATGATAATCCACGTTTTAATTAATTAAAATGAAACTAATTATGAAAACGGGAAAATTGAAGGTGATGCGGAACCGAGCGAATATCAAGCACGCAATTGTTGAAATAAGCGCAAACGGGGCGACTATTCTCTCTTCGCCCCCTCCTCCCTCCCCCGCATTGGCGCATGAACACGTGAGAAAAGTCCGCAGTGTTCAAAAGTCCCGGGGGGTTATATATCATCTGCAGATGATAGCGTCGCGCGCCGTGAAAGCCATTCGTTTCAATGCATGCATTCATGCCATGGCTAAAAGCCTCTCTCGCGTATTTCGTTGGCATTCTTTTTTTTTCTCTCTTTTTCTCGGCGCACGCACGTCCTACGCAGTTATCCTGGACGCACGTTCCACGTCGATCGCGCGCATCGCGATCATCAATGTCCCGTGAATCGACTCGGAAGTCTGTTGTAGCTCGTCGTACCCTTCGGACGGCGGGTATCGCGTCACGGAATTTACTGGCTTGCGACGCGATTCGATAGCGCGTGTATCACGACGCGAGGTGATTGCGAGCAATCGAATTTTCGCCCCTCCCCCCACGTTTTCCACGTAAATTGAAAAATTCCGCCGTGATTTAAACCGCATTCGAGCCTATTCGATCGATACCACGTTGGATAGAAGCGGCGCGATTTCGTTACATTTTGATGAGATCGAATTTTGCGGAAAAAGAAATTGATAAATTATATACCGCGTAACCGCGGTTTTATTACAGCAGTGCGTAAGTCGGAAATCAAATGCCGCAAAGATACGAATCGTCGATATGAAAGATATGAATTCGCGCCGTCAAGTGATGGATGCTCGTCAATGATATAAACGAGTTAATCGCGATCGTGCCGTTTTTCAATTCGCAAAATCAATGGAAAAATCGAAACATCACCGTATAATTCAAAGCAAATGAAATGTGAAAGCCGGCGCGTAAAATAAAATATGATGAAGCGCGGTAAAATGCAACTCACATGAGATGTTGAGTGATAACTCTTAATATCCTGTGTTCGCTACTAATAAAGATGAAAATAACATGCAATATATAGAGAGAAATAGAGAGAATATAAAAGATTTTTTTATCAAAAAAATATATACATATAATCCTGCTTTTAATTTTTTTTAATTAGAAAACTGTAATCGCAACGAATTAAAAGATTATTTTTACACACACATGATAATCTCTAAATTCAATACATTTTATTCGGATTTAATTTATATATACTAATATAATAAAATAGAAGCAATTATAAATATTTTTAATCCTAAGATTAAAACGTGCTTTCATTTAGATATTTGTAAAAATATGCCATGTGTGTTTGGTTCTATTCTCATCTTCTTCATCGAGAGGTCGATATTCTCAGTCCGATGTGCGAACGCGATTGTATTTAATTTGTACCCTTGCGCTCGTTTGCCGAGGCATTAGATGAGATCGTTAGATCTGTCGTTCAGCATATGTGAGCCTAATCGGCGAAATCATCTCTGGCTCTCTCGTGATGGGTGATGACTGTATAATAAAGCCTACACTTGGCGATAATGGTTCGACATTAATGCTCGCGAAACAAACTATTATTAGGCAAGCTTTCAGCAAATCGGAAATTTCTTAGTATGAATAATCATTAATCAATGCGAGCTTTTAAAAAAATAACTGGTATTTTTCCATGAAAGCGCGCAATAAGAAAAAACATATTTTAATGATAATAATTTCCACTTAATATCAACTTTGCAAAATATTCGTAAAATGCACTTTGATGATTGGAATAATTCGGAGTTTTTAGTCATTTACATGATCGATCTATCATTCGATTCGATACGCGCATTCATTTTATATTTCATATAATAATATATAAATTATGTAAAATTTTTTGTGTCGGAGGGGAGGGAAACTTTTATTAATACACTGCGAAAGAAAAATTATAAACTTGACTAAATATTTTCAAAAAATTAAAATTAAATATTTTCAACTAATTATTATTTTTTTAATTGAAATATTTTGAAGTATTTAAATTAAATAAATGCTATGTTAGATTTAATATGTCGTATTTAATTTAAATACTTAAATATTTCAATTAAAAAAATAATAATTAGTTGAAAATATATAGTCAAGTCTATAATTTTTTCCTCAGTGTAGGAAATTGGAGAGAACAAAGAGCACATTTTTGTCATTCTGTCCGTTGTTATCGAGAAAGTAGCGAAGGAAAGTAGCACGACGTGCTAAATGGTAACAAGAATCACGTTCGACGACGAGAATTTACCGGCCTCGGTTCGGAAACTTGTGTCTAGCATGAACGGTGTTTGCGAGCGCGGCTTAGAGAGTACTTAACATTTCGGGCTTAACGCCTGAAAGTCCGAGATTGTCTTCGGATATCGATCGGGAGCAGCCAGTGCGGAATCACCGCCCGGTGGCACCTTCGGGACTTTTCTGTTCGGTCAGGAAGTTTGTCCGACAGTTCGGACGTAGCGCGGTGTTCGATCCCGCCATTGGACCGCAAACTATGCAATGTGATTAGCTTAAAGTTCAGCAACTGCGATCGTTCCCATAGCACCTTCGGTCCTTACCTTTTTCGCGTAACAAGCGACGGCAACACTTTGGCCATTAATTAGCGCTGCTCCGTCCGACATCTTGACCGGCGACGTCGGATATAATGATCGAAATTGATTTTTAAATATTTTGTAACATAACAGATTTTCTCAGAAAGATACTTTAAATATTGTATATGAAAACATGATTGATGATGAACATGTACAGAATTTTAAAAACATTTTACATAATTTCGAGAGATAAACAAATATGACTTACAATTAGATTTCAGTTTCTCTATAATGATTGAAAATTATTTTAAATTAAAATAAATTATTCTAAATTATATAATAAAATTATTCTAAATAATTCATTATATGCATTATATTGTGTTATATTATCATAGCTTTATTTAACGTCGATACATAAATGCATTTTTTCCATCAAGAATAATAATCGCAAACACGTTCTAATTCCGAAAATGGAAAGCGGTGCAACCTCGACAATAATTAATTAGGAAACAGTCGTGCCTTTCGATGATTGGATCCGTGATCGCGCATTCTCATGCTCGGCTCATAATACCGGCAGCGAATTATGCACGCACACGTGCAAATAAACGCGCGATATTATTGTAGCTAATGAGAATAAAATCGTTATATCTGCGGTGATACGTTGGACGGATGCGTTAACATATTATATTGACCGAAAATATTATGGTCCTTGATTCCATCGCGCATGGCATATAAATACAATCACATTTTTCTTGCTATGTTCGAGTATTTCGTTAACGATTTTAAAAAAATATACGCTTTGCAATTTAGTATAAATCATATAACAAATTCCACATGCACTAGTATGCACTGATACATCTTAAAGAATGTAGAAGTAAATAAATAAATTTATATATATAATAGCATAATTAAAATAGTAAGACAGTTGATATTACAAGTTATATAACGTGTGCATCATTCTTTGTATTAAATAACGATAATAATAATTTAGAATTTTAATTATTTTATTGTTTCAGTTATACTTACTATATTATAAATTTTTATATATTTAACAGCCTGTATATATATTTGTATGTGCTAGTGTATCCACTCGAATTTGCTAAACGATGTTTCTTTAAAAAGTGCATTTCTCTTTTTGCATTTATATTTAAATACTTGAAACGTTGAAACAGCTGTACAAAATGGTTTAACTTAAACCATAGCTTAAAAAGAGAGAAAGAGAGAGAGATAGAGGGAAACGAAACTTTACCAGAGAAGATATCAGACTTTCGCGTAGAATTTCCCTGTGAAATGTCACGCCGCAGCACGTGAGGTAGGTAGAGACGATGATGAAGAGACAATATCGCGGTTTTACGATTCGTGACGATCGGCAAGAAGAGGTCACGTGACCCGTTTATGCCTCACGAATACCGAAATACGCGAAAATGGCACTTCCGTGCAATGCAACTGCAATATATGCATTCTATTTTTATGTTTTCTCTTATTCCCTCTCGGCCATCGGGCCGTGCAATTGCATCGATGCAACGGAATCGCTCGACGTTTTACGCTCGTTCGTCGTTTTCCCCCTCGTTCTCATCCGAAAGAAATATTAGTGCTCGTAAAAGCTGCTCTGGTCGAATCAAACCCCCGCGTCCCGGCAGAGCCCGCAGGGCCCAACCGCACAAAAAACGATAGACTTCTCACCGGTAAATGTAGTAAGGTAGAGTAGATCTTTCGCGGCGATAAATCTCGACGTGGAAGCTTACGACGAGATGGCCATTATCGTAACATATGTGCTGTTTATCTTGAAAATGATGAGGTTCGAGGATTTTTTTTTTCAAATACGAGACGTAAGAGCGAAGGAGAGAAATATTTTCTCTCATTGAAATACTTTCTCATCATATTTACATCATATTATAGTAAATGAGAAACAGAGGGAGATTAATTAATCGTAATATATGCGCAATTTGCGATTATATTTGTTTAAGCCAACGGCTTCCGGGACATTTAACAAGTCGTTGAACTTTTTAAGTATGCCGGTACTTCCGTTATCCTTCATGTTAAAAGTTACCTTAACGACACGAGCGCGTCATTAAAAGTTTCTTTTCGATGCGGTGTCGTGCCTCATGTAAATCATACGCACGCGCGCAGGTTCACGATAATATCCCGTTCCGATTTAAACCGAGCAGAAATAACAAGTCGCCTTTTCTTATGTTATTACAGGTAAGAAAGAGCACGAGCTGAGAAAATTGTTTTCCCGATTGTACGTGTCGAATTCGAGAGCCACGGTCCACTTCCGTCCGATTTTGACGGGGGCGGGATCGGAAGGTGGCAGCGAGGGGTAGGTGAGTAGACACATCGCTAAACTTGTCAGCGAAATAAAAAGGAGAGGAGCGTGTGTTGGTTACTCGGTGGCGCGGAGATTTTTTTCCCATTTCCCTCGTATTTCGATACAAGTTGCAGCATCGCTCGCACGTGTAACGATACAATTGTATCAGCGGACAATGCGTCCGAAAACGTGTCGCTATTTTTGGCTCGCCTTTACTCACCGGCGCTATCGGAATCACTGCCATTTTGCTCTCGAAACAAACCGGCCGAATCGCGCTTCTTGGGCAAACTCGATATAGAACCGTTATATGGAATAATCGATATCAATCTATATATATATATATATATATATATATATATATATATATATAACGTTTAGATTAAACGTGGAATTAAAAGTTGAAGGATGAGTGACGCGTTTATATAAAAAAAATTTTATACAGGAATATTTTAAAGTTTATTCCAGAGAGGTATCTCCGCGTGTATTTTTTGTCCCCTAAATCAATTTATGTGTAAATCTAGTATAAGAAGTATGCTATTGTGCGCATTTTTCTATTGGTATTCCGGCAATATTGCCCGGGGCACAAATGTTTGCGCACACTAGTGCGAAGAAGCTACGTGTTAACGTTTCGTGCCATTGTGGTATGCTATTTCACGTACGTAAAATTGGGTCCGCGTTTTTATTCGAAGTAGGTTTTAACGCCCTGCCAGTACGTGCATGGAGAACAGTTTACACAATTTTGTTAATTACAGTTCGTGGAAAAAGAGAGAAAGAGTAAGGGCGCTCAAACCACCAAAGCCTTTCTCGCAGTATGTCGAATTAACTCGCTTGTCCGCGCGTTCTTTCTCGCAAAAACGATCGGCGAGTATATTACGGGCGTAATCACCGTTAATTACTTCTTTCTTCTCTTCGTGAAATTGCACAGGTGAGTAATTTACGTTGAAGCGCAGAGAGTTACACAAAAGTTTGGAGATCCCGCAGAGAGAGAGAGAGAGTCATATCAAGGTCGAAAAGTTTACCTTAACAAAGTTTACTCTCGTTCTTGCGAGTTTGGGCGCATCGCGTCGGGAGAAAGAAGAGAGGGGAAACTAGTTGACCGAATATCGTTGAGGAAATAAATGGATTGCGATAGGAGTCGTCATTCGTTTCCGAGTTCCATCGCGGGCGAGATAGATCGCCGATTAAATAAAAACAGCGAGAGAAATCGAGGCGGAAACGACGACGAATACGCTGACCTCGTGCGTCAGGTGACGGGAGATTCATGATCGCTCGCCCGCTCACAAATGACGTCGTTACATAAGTACAACCCCACCGAGCTCGCTTCCCGAGATGAAGGACGTCCTTCCGTATGGCCACAGTGACCATAATCATTCTACAAAATTAGCCAAATTTTCAACTCTTTTTTATTCCCCGCGAGCACATTTGCAAGACGTAGAATTCTGCGGATTTCTAAATTCGCTCCATTTATTTGGAACTTTCATATTTACGAGATTGCGTTTAAATTATTGCCGCGAATGATCGAGATAAATTTACATTTGTATTATTGCAAGAAGATGGACAGACTGTCGTTAAAAAATTGATTTTCATCCAAATGCAATCCGACGTAACGGTTGAATTGCCAAATTTCAATAGCGCATAATCAGATAAGCGTTATTATACGCTTGTTTGTGTACGATAATTTTCATTCGTATCGGAGAGAATCCCGAATGCGCGCGCATTTCATTAAAAAATTGACAGAACTGCTCGTCAAAGAGTAAATGGCGTCCGTCACCATTCAATTAACGACTCGCGCGATGTTTTTTACCGAAAGTAGTGTCGCGTGAAATGTTGTTTGCTGAGCAAATAATTACCATCGATTTCACTCTGGCAGATTCCCTGGCGAAGGAGAAAAACGCGCTGGCCGCTGTAAAATCGAGCATTCAACTGGAGATTTTTATGAAGTCCGCGAATCCTTTAAGACGAAGACGAGCGTTCATTAAATACGCACATGTCCGCGGACACTCGTCAGGCACGTTCAATGATTTTACGAACGTAATTATGCGCGCGCTCGTAATCGTAAATAGTTATTAACGCGGATAATTGCCTCCCAGGCTCGAATCCCGCGGAGATGGTCGTAATCGTGCGTGTCTCAGCGACGAAAATTCTCGTTTTCAATCTACAGCGCTTGCACTTAAGCCAACGGTATCGATCAGGACACTACGTCCTGTTTTGCCTGTTTACGCATTTCCAGAATAAGCTTCTTACCTCGGGCTCGTTTCACGAACAATCTAAACACTGAGAAAAAAAAATGGTTGCAATTATCATAATTTAACTATAATTCTTAGTGAGTTTAGGTCAGTAAACCATTAGATTATATGACATGATTCTAGGTCGAGTCTGCTTTGCCCAAATTGTCAAAAACAATCGTGCATCTATTTTGACACATGGCGAGTTTCTCTTACAACGTATGTAAAAACGTGAGATTCTCCAAGTTGGATAGAGCTGATCTCTTACACCCAAGACGAACGAACCCGAGAGTGGATAATAGCGTAAATATAGCGAGATCGATTCTCTCGATATCCACGCGCCATCGTCACGTTTGGGCTGATCCTTAATCCTGACGACAAACGCGTCATATGTCGAAACGTAAGCACTTGGAACATGTGTGTCGACACACGCGAAGACACATAGGCTCGCCAAGCTCGACAGCTATTTTGACTATTTGCTCGGCGCATTCCTACGGGGGCGATCCGATCCTCGTCTGGCTTAAGGGCTAAGGCGTTGTCCGGACCGGTGGTGGAAGCCGCAGCGGGAGCTAAGGCACTCGTGTACACGTAACATATTCTCATACTGTTACCTCGCGGAGAATGCGCCGCCTCGAAAATCCGTAGAATTCGACAGAATTCTCCGAGTACCATATGCCACTTCTCAGCGCGCGATCATTCGCCGATTCTGAGTAATCGTCCGGTGACGTAACAGACATCTTGAGAGAGATGTCGCCAATTTTAAAATTGAAATTTCAAATTGAATAACGGGCATCGGAAAATCATTATTTATCATCATTTTAATTGGAACACAACTTATACACGCAATCTTTCGACAAGCGTTGTTATCCAAGCATGAGATCCTGAAACGTCAGAGCTTATTGAGATCTTCGTATAAAGGAAAAATATTAATCGCGATGGAAAAAGCCAGCGCGGATCTATCTGACTCGCAATGCTTGGTTTCCAAATGTATAACGAAGATCTTTCCGAAAGTAGCTTTTCTTTATGATTACACCTTCATCCCGGGGATTCTCGGGAAAATTTTCAAGTTTGTTGGCGGAGATTGAGTCATTCGCGTAATTACGCCGGCGCTGCGGAAATGCACACTCGCAAGTTGTGTAAACAGAGCAATCATCCCAGTAACGAATTACTGTAAAGACATTTCTCCGTCGCGCTCATTTCCTTATCCATTTTATCGTCCTGCTGTCGCGGACTTTACGATTTACGACGTGAAAAAAAAAATATAGGTAGATGGAAGTCGCGCCGTTGACGGGAAAATATTTTTATGGATATAAATTTGTTTTCTCCATTTTTCCATGATTGAAAGGCCAATGCCAAGGAGGCCTTTGAACTATGAATTGGATCCCAACCAACTTCAATCCTCTCAAACTCCAGTCTTCTCCAACTCCCGTCGTCAGAAATCATGCTTCCTATGAAAAGAAACGACCGGCTTGGAGTTTTCTCCTTTCGACAGACATCATTTATTAATCTTCTTTCCGACAACTTCCTCCCCCGCGTCGCAGAACTCGCATTAGTCTACTCAATGGGACGTTCCATGATGTTAGTTTCTAGTCAAAATCGTTCCTGAATCGAGAAAGATGTTTTTTTAATTAAACTTATTAAATTCGTAGATAATGAGATAAAAAAAATAGTTAAGTATCGCGATGGCTTTCAAATAAATATACGATGAACGGATTCGAGAATTTTACAACGTTTTAAAACGTTATTTTCTCAAGTGTGTAGACTAACAGATTTTCTGCCTTGCAATCGTCGACATGATGTTGAATTGAGCGCACTTGCGGAGAAATTGCCAAGGCAATAAGCATAAGAATAAAAAGAAAACAATACGCTTATTGTTTTTTATTCAAAGCGCGCCCCTTCTCCCTCGAATTCAATTTTAACTTGTGCTACGTATACGCTGATCTTTCACCAATTCGAGAGAAATAATACCTTGTGCAAACTCACAGATATTTCCCCGCGCATCAACTTTGCTAGGCTGTCGAAGAAAGTTGGGTCTCGAGAGCATTTCGCTTGCGGAATCCGACGACTTCTATAAATAATTCTTATTTGGATTTATGAACGTTATATACGTTCGAACTTGTGAAAATCAGCCTCCTTCGAAGGGGCATACATTCGCGAAACATTGTTACAAAATACCGCGGGTCACGGGGTCGAACAATACGTTTTCGTGCGGAGAGCCGCGCAAATATTTGCCTCGGTTCAGCCGAGGATTCTCTCTCACATTTAGTCCGCGTAGGCATTCACAGAACAGGATTATTGTGATATTTCCAAAGTTGGTTATTCTTACGAGAAATATAATTTTGGATATACTCTCCCTATTCTGATTAATTCATCGAACTTTCGTCTGATTAATTCATCGAAATTCGTCTACTTTTATTCTCCAACGAAAATTCAAGCAAAGTCTGCACGTTGTACACATGTGTATATTTTATGCACTCTGTGCAATTATATGTTTACCACAAACAGGTTTCAACAATTTAATGAATTCGAAATGGAATACCGTATTAGTAGAAGAAATTTTGCAATTAATATGTGAGTTTATGTAGCTGTTTCAGAAGGTAAATATATATGATTCCCCTTTAAAAATCCAGATTACATTGGTAATTATAAAATTGAAAAAACGCGTTATTAAATGGCTATTGATTCTTTTTCCTCATTTTTTTATATGGAAACATAGCACCTCGGACAAAATTGTAAGACCAGTTAATTGGTGCAACGAAAAAGAAGATCCTCGCGTATTTTTTTTTTTTTTCGAGAAAAAGAGATGGCATAAAAAACTTTACCGAAATTAACCTGGCGAGATGTTTCGTCTGGTAACTTTCTTAAGAGTTAGTTCTTAGTCAAATCCGTGTTCTCGTAGCATTACAGGGAAATCTACGTTAACTCTCTACTGTGCTATTGACGCATTAGAGATTTTCCAAGATCGTCCAAAGTCGTCGTACAACGAAGTTACAGGGCTGAAGTCGCTTTTAAGCTTTTCGTGCTCGCTCTTCCGCTCGCTTCTAACTTCCGGCGGGGAGAGGGCAGTCTTCCTCTCCGTGAAATTCCGTCTAATTAATTTCCCCAGTCATCCTCGGCAATCCCGGGCGGACGACGAACGGGCGTGGCACTCTCCTGCCGAATGTTTTCCGAGAATTTGCTGGATCAAAACAGTAACCAGATAAGACTGTCGCTGAAGGCATCGAGGAAATCATAGAACGAGAACAAATTCGAGCACATGTCAGCTTCCTCAGCTAAATAGATTTTAATTTCAATTTAATCTTCTATGTTTGATTATTTCGTATCATTCAAACTCTATTGTTAGTCAGCCACATATATTTGACATTTGTTTATAATTTAAATATTTTAATATATTTTTTAAAGACTGAGAACTAAATTCTTTGCACGGTAAATATTTTTCTGTCAATTAAAAGCGATGTACGCGTCGGTAGCTTCATAATTTATCTGTTAGAACCCGCATCTGTGGAAAGAAATATCACTTCCATGCGACGAACAAGTCAGATATGATAATGAGAGAGCTGCGAAGTGCATTGATATGCAGACGGAGCGCCATCGACGGGTGTTGAGATGACAGAGTGCTCGTTGCGTCTCGCACGAGAATAGGAAATTGTAGTTTGTTTTTTCCTTTCATCTCTCTAGGTATTTTTCTTTCCGTTCCTTTTCTTCTCCTTTTCCACGTCCACTCGATGCAGCAATATCTATCGCGCTGTTCGGTCGACTAAAATTTTTAATATCGCGGAAATATCTGTCATATTTTTTACCGACACACGTAAATTTTATGGCGGATTTTTATCGAAGTAATTAGAGCGATGTGAAAGTTACGAGATGCATGAAAAGAAATGGACATACTTGAAGATCCCGGAAGGACGCAACTTTTTTAAGGATATTGGTGATCTTTGGGTTAATCGATAAGGATCATACTTACGAAATATGTTTGTCCCGTTCATAAAGCAATGTTATATAACGTCTTATAACTTCGAGAGCTGTTAATAAAACAGCCTTTACGACCGATTATACGTGAAATATGTAGCATTATTACAGCCATTACTTGTAGCATCCCGGCGCCGCGCCGTCTAAAATTACTGCATAGCACATTGTTCGTCGGTTATTGCACCATCATTGTAATGTTTGCGGTAACATCTAAATACGAAGTTCTTCAAGTTGCCGTCCAACGCGAAAATCGGCTGTGACTGAAAAAACCACGCCGTCTATCGATCCTCCTCGGGAACAAACTCGATCAAAGGATGCCAATCGTGCGTTTTCTCTTTGTCTATTTTTTTCCTCTCTCTCTCGATTCGGCTGTTTTCGAAGGGAGGAGGAGAGAGAAATACATTTTCCTTACTTTTGAACGACAGCCAAGATTGCACTCGAACATGGGTAGAGAATCGAAACACGATTTGTTTCTCTCAAAACGTTGCGAGCGAAACGACAGCGAACGCATGATCGATCGTATCGCCCGATGTGTATCCGCCCATACGCACAACGTGCGCACGGTACAATTTTTAACGCGTTTAATTCGTTATTCCCGTTATCGACTTTCAGATATATATTTCTCTGAGCGTATTGAGAATCGAGCGTGTTGCCGCTCGACAGGAGGGAGGAACTGCGAGTCGAATCTCATCGGCAATACAGAAACAAGGGTAGATCGCCGTGAGCCAGAACGGATGGGAGCGCGTTCGCGCGCGCGCAAACACGCGCTATCGGCCCGGGATTATTGGGTCACCGGGATAAAAATCGGCGAAACTCCAAAAACTGATGCTCGGGACGGTACATACCCTGGAACGGTACGCTGTGTGATTCCAGGACGGACGGGACCGGGAGACGACTTCCAGAGTTATGGAGCCGTAGATCAACCGCTTTCGGCCGCGTTTTGAAATGTGTAATCAGCGACCGTGATTTATCGCCTTGCCCCGATTACGTTATCCCGTCTGTTCTCCGTCCGCGTCGATACCGCGCCCGGAAGTAGGGCCGATCGGTAGTCTGTCTATTTTTGATTGCACGCTGCTGCGATTTAACTTATCTTTCACTTTTAGAGGGGGATTTACGTTTTTCTTTATTAGAAAGCGCGTGATAAAGAAAACCGCTGGGAAGAGATCAAAGATTTAATCGCGTGAAATATAAATCTGATCTTGCTCGCATTTTTCCGGCATCCGTAATTGCTCTCGCTCATTAAATTGATGTCATTGAATTTAATAATTGATCGAACGTTTTCTCCTCTTCCCTCGTCCTTATTTCCGACATGTGAAACGAAATATATATCGCGTGTCGTGCTTTACACGTGGCCATAAACGTCAACGTCGATCCAATTATTTTCAAGTGTCGTGTTCAAATTGTCTTTGCTAGGAAACAATAACGTCTCATAAACGATCGTTTTTTGGCATGGTCGACTTCGATTGTTATTGCGCACAAACGACAATTGCATCAATATCATTTAAGCGGATGCAGTCGAACAATTAAATATTGCGAACGAGAGTGCGTCGTTTTTTTTTCATCGGATTGATTCGCGCGGAGCTATAAGCATTTTAAACAAATTTACATCAGCCCCGTAAATCCGTTCGATTCTACCGATTACGCGACGATCACTTTTGACGCGCAACGTTTTGCCCATTACAAGCGCTTACATAAAGCTATTTAATGGAAAATATTGGTTTTTTCGCTTTACCCCAGATAAGTATCCATTAACGTTAAATACATCAATCGGCACGCGCGCCGATCGAGAGACTAACTCAAACAAACGAGCTTTGAAATAATACCATCGATAAGCCTTACGAGTGCGCGGGATGCATTTCACAAATTTTAATGCCAATAAACATTACGGCCGCTCTCGAAAAATCCATCAATGAATTCGCGATTTTAGTTTTATCCTTTGTGCATTCGAGCGATACGTAAAGCGCATGCATATCCCGCAGGCAGGCGGGAGTTTCCGCCTGAAATAATATTTGTTACGATACAAAATTGATACGAGTGGCCAAGATAAAGGGCTTCATTGTGAATCTGGACGCGAGAGAGAGAGAATAGCCTGAATAGCGAGAACGCGCAAACTAATCGGGCGTCGAGCCCTGGGAGGGATTTCGGTCAAATTTCGCGGCTTAATTTATCACCCCTTGAAGCGGTTACGAACCGGAAACACGCCCTCTCCTCGCCCCGTTGAATGCAGATCGAAGCGGAATAAAGCGGAGAGCAAACGTCGAGTCGGGACGAATCGCAAATACGGCGGGTCGACCCGAATAACAATAAAAGCCGGCGGTTAGACTCGCGCGAGACATCCGCCTTCTTCATCCGGGCCACGGATCGGCGTTTGACATGCCGGATTTAAGGTATCTGCTCGCGACAGCCGCGGAATAATAAACCGACGAGAAGAGGGCGAGGCGCGCCTTTTTACGAATTCGGGAACGAGTCTGGTGCTGGTATGTAAGTTGCGCTCTTACGTGTGTCCCTGTCATTTGCCGGCGACGTGCATTGAAAGGCCGCTTCTCGAGGCTTCGCCTCGACGGCTTCGCGCCCATTTCCGATTTTCGTCGCTCTTTCTTTGCGCTCGTACGTTTCTCTTTGCACGCTTAAGAAATATTTTCACGGAATACAAAGAGAGATATATACATGTATAATCCATTCGCAAGCTAACGAGCGCGATAAAGTTGCAGCAAAGGTAACACGCGGATCTTGTTATCCGGAAGTTTTTTCTCTCGCATTTGTCTCTGAACAGTTGACCGTTGAAAAATAAAAGGGAGTAATCAGATTAGAACGAGCCGGAACGGAGATTAACGACATAATGCCTCCGTGATTTGCGTACCAAACTTGGGCGTCTACTTAAATTCTTCTAGGCTTTATCCGCTTTCGTCAGATCCGTCGTCCTGACAAGAAATCCGATGTCTTATCTAAGGGATAAAAGAGAGCCCGCCGTAACAAAAGCTTGTTCAAAAGTCGATTTACGCAGTCACATTTCACCGTCGCGGCTTATAAGGCCGATAGCTGCCAAAACTTTGTAAGCGGCCTGGTTTCCTACCTCGTTGATCAGCACGAGAGATTCGAAGACAAATAAGGGTTTGCCCGCGAGGTCGACCGCCGGTCGACGCTTTATTAAATTATGTCGGAGGACTTTATTACTCTTCGGGAGCTAACTATTCTCCGACAGCCGTGATTTCGTCGCTTTTCTTTGTGTCGTTTGCGCGACACCCAGGAATAATTCAGTTTTTCCACTTTAATCCAGTTTCTCGTAACTCCGCATTTCGTATTCCATCAATCTTATTAAAAAGGCATAAACATTCCGCGTTTCGTTATTACCAACAATCTTAAACTTTGATGTTTTCATGTGTAACTGTAGAGAATAATACAACATTCTGTCCCAGTACGTACCCGGGCACTTTATTTGCATAAGAGCTCTGAAAAAGGTCCGTTGAATTCCGTTGAATCTAGCAGAACGAAAGAAAAGCCCGGCCACCGTGAAATTAGTGGCGTTTGGTCGAAAAACTCTCTCCTCTTTCAGTCTGCCTCGATAAAGCTCGTGTAAAAAGAATTTTGAATTGGACTCTGGAAATTTGCGTTTCGCGCTTTTTGTCATTCTTGTCGTCGTTAAGCGCTCTAAAAAAAAAAGGAAAAAAGAAAAACGACCGTCAATGCAATTAACTCGTTTGCAATCCTCCCTAGATTTTTGTTCCGGTCTCAAGTCATTATTTAAATTGCTATCACAAAGTTACTGAATCGCGCGCGGACTTTCTCTCTGTTAATGTCCATTATATCATCAGGATATACACATTCTTTTTTTTTGTATAAAATGTCAAAACGTCAAGAATACAATACATACAATAAATAATCGCGCGTCCAGGATTTTATAGGATATAAAAAAATTGAGATGTATTTTTAAATTTAATATTTCCCGAAGAGAGAGGAACGATAACGAGCTCTTAATTTTTAAAAACTGCGCGCTAATTAATTTATATACATTAAAATATCGAACACGCATATGCATATATGCATATCTATAATTCTGAAAATTAGCGCGGACGGATGTATGAGTTGCTGGAGCAAAGAATCGCGAAACTAGGTCGAGCCTATCGCGGTCAGGATGGAAATTAATTACCTTTCGATACGCTTTGTCGGCGCGAGGCGCTCGCAACGCAATTACGATCGGGTTTCATGTGTGCTTCAAAATAAATCCCTCTAATTAAAAGCGGATTAGGAAGTCGCGCCGGATAGGAGGCTCGTTAACTTATCTTTAACGAGTTTGGCCAATATCATTTCCCGTGCCAGTTTTTCTAGCTCCCTTTGATCCGCTCTCCTCCGTCGATAAGCTAATAACGGCGCTGACTCGAAAGACTCGGCACGTAAAAACGTATAATAAAACCCGCCCGTGCACCGTTATAGATCGATAGCTGTGCTGACGTTACATTGGCGAGCTTTTATCGGTTGCAACGTCGCGACTCGATACCCCTTTGAACGCAACAAAGATATGTTTACGACATCGCCCGAATAAACCGTAGTAAAAGAAGCGGCACCCGAATTCAGGGAGAGATTCCT
This sequence comes from Camponotus vicinus, assembly GCF_025532165.1. Lineage (NCBI taxonomy): Eukaryota > Metazoa > Arthropoda > Insecta > Hymenoptera > Formicidae > Camponotus > Camponotus vicinus. The sequence goes on from NW_028141945.1 coordinate 16,630,205, forward strand.
CCTCGTGCTGAGATAAATCATGCATCAACCGATCAGATTGATACCGGAAAAATTGTAGTAAAAAACGCATTCGCACGATTGAAAGCGCTTTTTGTCTAACGTCGTTCGTTCGTTCGTTTTGAGAACTTTATCCACTCGCATTGGAGGCATAAATCAGAATTAAACGCGTTTGACGTTAAGTGCTGCGACACGCGGCGCGTAAATTATCTCCTGATGTCTTCTTCCAACAAAGCGCAGACTTTCGGAGCAGCTTTCTTTCTTGCTCGAGCGCGAATTCTCGATCACCGACACCGAAAACGCGTGTCATTCTACGGTCTACGAATTTAACAAGAGTCGGGCTCTAATAGCGAGCTTGACGAATGGAAGATGGTCCCGCAGCTTGTTTCTCGTCCTCCGCCATAAGAGGTTGCCGTAAAGTGCCAACCTTGCGACTATGATCGCCTGGAAGACATTAAACAGACAAAAATAAATCGCATCCTTGCTCATGGTGCTGCAACTGGTAATTGCAGTCTCCTTCTCTCCCTCTCTTTCTCCTTCTCTCTCTTGTTTTCTTTCTTTTCTTCGTGTACAACATCCCCCTAAAAGGCACCATGGCGCTTGCTTGACCTTCCAGCGTATCCGCTGGTAATTTGTAACGCGGTTTTCTAGACCGGGCACAAAGTAAAAGCCACCTTTGACCGATGCGCGCCTTTTTCTTTTCGTTGGTCGCGCTTTTCCCGCTTCACTCCCCCCCCCCCCTTTTTTTGTGCGAATGCACGGTAACTTTTTCGTCGCTTTTTGTCGTTGTACTGGCAACCTGGATGTTTAATCCTGTTGCGGAAACAACTTTGAACTAATGCCGGATTAATTAGCGTAGCCGTTGAATTATAAATCGTCGCTGGTTTTCTGCGAATATGCTTTGGATTTACCACAAGTTGTGTACATCCGTGTGCTTATTATAATATTTTTATATTATAGCGAAATACAAAAATTTTCTCGCACAGCTTCTGTAGCAACTGTATAGAATTCTCGTTGAGAAAATATGAATATATTTGGTTTAAATCTAATATCTTTTTAGAACACCGGGAGAAAAAAGACTCGGGAGGAAATGCTTAAAAACCGTCATGCGATATATTCTCGTGTACATTAACGTGTTGACGAATGAAATCCGGAAATTAGATGGATCTACGTCGTAATCCACCGAGACTTCCAAGAACGAAGTTTAAAAGATTCACAGTGGAGGTATTTCTCGCGTTGGAGAAAATTTTCCTACGTTTCCTCACAACAACGTTTACATGCTGTTAGGAAGTTTACCTCGGAAATGTCGAATTACATTTTCACAAAGAAGCCCAACTCACAGTCAACTCTGTGCAAACTTGTGTAGACATTACTATTATCTCATTACTTGCGTGTTACGTGTGCTTTCTACAAAACACACGCAGATATTAATCACTACTTTAATATCGCTCTTAATTATTATCTATTTTTTACCGAGATTTCTTAGAAAAGATTACCTAAAAAAATTTGCAGTTAAATTTTATATTATCTATGTGCGAAATATTTATGAAAGAAACCAACATGTTTCTTTTAACAAATGGACACCTCGATATCAAAAAGCTGACCTTGCATCGCTAAAACTCCGATCAAAAAAACATGTTTTGCAAATCGTTTCTCCGGCGACGCAGACCTGTTTATCATCCTTTTGCAGGCACCTGGAATCCTCGATCTCCTACGGATTAATCGAGAGACAAGCGGGATAACCATAAATCGTCGAAATTCACGCCGACTTTCGTTCACGGGCGTAAAATTCGCAGGTGACGATGATGCATAAGGGTGGCGGTTAATTTTCATCATGTCGAGCGACTCGTTGGTTTATCTCCCATGTATCTCGGCTGACACGAACGCGTAGGCATAGTTGTTAATTAAATCGAAGGTCGACTAATGCGTCTCCGCTACGTTTCATCGGCTCGCGCCGGCGAGTCTATTTCTCGCCCGCGGTGAGAGGGACAGCTTGATGTAAGACCCGTATATGTTAACTATCAGCTTAATTTCCGCTCAAATTTCAATTCTCCTTTACAAACGACTCGCTCTCGAACGGGAATTAATGTCGCCTGCCGATAAGTCGGACGGACGCCGCGAGGGAAGGAGGACTCGGAAACGAGTTACGCTTATACGTCACTCTGGATGTTATCTCTTCCTTTCTGCTCTCTGGGGTGGCGGCGGACGAGAGAGAAAGGGTACCCGGCAAACCTAACGCGATCGGGGGAAATTAAAATGGAATTCTCGCGCGCCGCAGACTGACGGCGATGGCGTTTTTGAACGACCGCGATATTGAAATTATGCGCGCAATGCTCGAGGCGGCGAGGCACAAAAGCCGCAGCCTTGCGGCATAAATCGCCAACTCGAAATTCCTCGGGGAAGTTTCCTCCGAGTCTTACCGAGAGAGGAATATATACATGTATATGTATATAAATATATACCCGGAGAGAAAGAGAGAAATAGAGTCCTCGATACATAACATCGAGCCTTGGAAATGTAGGATCGAGCGGATTGCATGTGAGAGCTCCGGGTGGTGGGGGATGAACGGAAACGCGAAAGGTGGCGAGAGGGAGAGACGGGAAAACGAGGATCAAGATTACAGATTTATGGGGAGACCTCTTAGAGGCGTCCGAGGCTCTCTCGCTCTTGGTCCTTGAACGGCTTTGAATCAATAATGGTTAACCTAAGACGTACTGTTACCATACGACTGCGGTGAATCGGCCTGGAAAGCTCTTCTCGATGCTCGAGAGAACAAACGTTTCTGTCATTCGATTGTAATCGATAGCGCGATTGGAAAGACGCGTTTTCTCGATTTTCGAAATTTTTCGTTTGGAGACCAATGTCTCGAAGGTAATGAGCAAAATAAATTAGGGTGTCGCAGCATTGAAGAACTCTTCGAAATACATTTTACGATCGTGAATTTGGTGTCTTTAATGCCAACTGGAGAAAATTTCTCTGTCTCAATCGACGCGCGCGAGAATCGGCAAAAAGCTGAAAAACTAGCAATTGCCACGTTCCGGTTCCGCATTTTCGAGGCGGTGATAAATTGTCGTAAATGTGCTTTAGATAGATAGATGGATATTTCGAGTATTGCCAGGCGTTACTCTTCGCGCGTAGATACTGTGCAGATGGCTGACAGCAGCTTGGAGGTAAAAACGGTTAAAATGGTTTTCCCGTGTCACGCGACATTTTATTGTTTTGGTACCATCGTTGCTCCATCGCTGTTTCCGTTCCTCTAAACGTTTACGTTCGCGCGACATCGATCTTTGGGCGACACTTGATTATGCAGTTGCTTGTTGAAGCTAATCAAGTTTCCCGTAATTTAAAATAAACTGCGGCTGACTGAAAATGTAACGTGTAATAACAATTGTAACTGTGTAATATTCTATTAAAAATCGACTTTACATTTGCAATATTTCCATCGAGATTATATTTATTTGTTAGAGGAAATATTAAAACAAATAAATAAATAAATCAATGTACAGTAAACAGCGCAATATTGTTTATTGATGTTTTGTACTGAAATTTTTTTCACGATAATCTGTTACATTTCAATCGTAGAAGTTATATTTATTTATTGAAGAAAAGAAAAATATTATTAGTATTTCTTATCGAGATATGACGCATGCATTCAAAACACAGTGATAAATAAAATATTAAAATATGAATAAAACCTGAATTTAATTATTGCAAATACATTTCCTTTACCGTATTATTTTTTCGAGCCATCGAAAAACTTTTCGACGTTTATATCTCTTTGATCGAACTTTTTATTGGACGTAACATGACAATGCAAGATGACATTTCGCACATTCCCAAACACAATAGACACTCGCTGATATTTATTTCTCCCGTTTCGACAGACAGACTCGAAAGACGAGGTGGGAAATGCAAGACGGAACCGATTCCGAAACCTTAAACCCTTGGCTGCTCATCGGGGAAGCACAGGATCCGCATTGAATTCGGTGAAAGGCGACGCGACGCGGTCGCGGCGTCGGCGTCAGCGCCGGCGCGGAAAATAAAGTTGCCGCGAAAACAGTGGAAGCATAACGATGATACAGTTACATGAATAATTCACAGTTGTTCAGCGTTCGTCGACGGAAAGTTTCTCGCGGCACATCTACGGGCTGGTAGATTTCATTCAAAAATTCATAGACCGGCGCCCGCCTTCCGTGGAATCTGTTCCTAATGCACCGACCTGAATTCCACAAGCCGTGAATTTCTTTTTCACTCCCTATATATATATGCTCGCGACTTTTCGCGAGTGAATAAGCTCGCGAACAACAAGATTTTATCGGAGAATTTTTATATAGCACGAAAGCGGCTATTTGTGGAATACTAATCAGATTGCATCGATGCTAGAAAGAAATTTCATTCGCCTTTTTCCTTGTTTTTTAAATTACTTGAGAATTACTTGATACCCAAATAATCTAATAATGGACATACGCGTAGCCGGCGTTGCATCTAAATATGACAATTATATAGGAAGCACGGTAAAGTTCCTTATATGAATGCGGCGCATTTGCATTCACTGAACATTTGGCGAATGAACGCATCGTACGGAGTCAGATTTGCATGCGAACGAGAAGAGCTCGTGTCATACGAATATTTTTCCGACTTCACTGTTAGCTCCAAAGGCGAGGCCGTCGAGCTGTAACACGGCGATTATGCAGACTTCAATTCGCCTCGTCATTACACGCGATTACAATCCGACCTTTAATTTGACCCATGAATAGAATAACAGCTTCATTCTGAGCGACTCTCGAGCGACTTAATAACATGGTTTTAAGCACATTTGTGTTGTATATGTCAGCCGTCGCGCTTCATCTTATGCTTGTAAAGAAAATGCCGCGAATAATCGATAGTGATCTTTCAAGGCAGATATACATGTATATGAGATTCTCATTTTTATCGGAAATAATTAATATCAATAATGAACGCGAATATTGTTGCGAAGAGCAAATACTGTCATAAACGCAATAAGAGAAATATATGTTATTTTCAATTTTGCCTGCACATTTTACGTAGATGCATTATTATTTAATGGATGGATATAGTTGTTGACGTAATATTACGAGTTTATCCATTATGCACTTTATTCATATATATTATATAAAGAAAAAAAAAATGTGAAATATAAAACGTAGAAATGTTCTTTTCCGCGGAATGTTTTTTTGGTAGACAAAATGATGTTAGAATTAAACGAATATAAGTTCATAAGTTTCGTAGGCATTAAACAACAGCGGGATAACGAGGAACGAGCCGCTGATCACCGGAAGTAATTAATCGTTTTGGGGAAGAAGAGATACGCGATGAAAGTCGAGGAATGCAATTAAGACACGTCGTTATCCTCAAGTCAGCGTCTTCGTTATGCATCACGTCGAAATACCCGTATTTATAATCGCACGGCTTGACGCCTTTGTGACAGTGTTCCCTTAATAAATAATATGGACATTACAACGCGCGGAGAACAGCCCCTCGTTACGATCGGCAGTTATGTAATTAGTATCAGCACTTTTTTTTTCTTCAGGGCGTGGACTCTTAATAGGCGACCTCCTTTCCCTTTTTATTATTCGATTTTAACCTCGTAATAAATTTTTATACCGTGCATAATCCGGATACTACGTTTCGATATTATGTTGATCAGCAGTCTTACATATTTAAATCTCCATTAATTTTTTCTAATATTCAATATAGACTTGTTGCGAAATTAATGCCGCGAATTAATAGAAAGGAACAAAACTTATAATTACGCTGTCTATTATATCTATTAGAAATGATGAATCGTGAGGTTTTTTTCAATGCGTGAGGTCGATAAATAAAATTTAAAATAGTGAAAATAAAATTTCACATAATAAATAAAATTTGAAATAATAAATAAAATAAAATTTAATAAATAAAATTTAAAATAGCGTATCAATGAAATTTGAAGTAACGTGTCAATTTGAAGTATTAATTCTCTTAATTTTCGAGAATAGATCTTTACGCGTAGAACCAATTAACAAAGCAAAATAAATTATAAACATAGCGCGCGTGTCCATCGGTATTGATTGAGCAACAATCTCGCTTCGCTTTTCATAACGTAAACAATTCGACGAAAGTAAATACGATGAATTATGCAATCCACCGAATACACACGCGTGCATATTTTGACACAACCGTGTGACGCGTAATTGGCAGTTAATTTCGCCGGTTCAACTGCGCGATTCCACGACCCAACGTGTCGCCTCAGAAACTTCTACCCTAGCTTTAAATCGTCACGAGCGTGACAGCTGCATCGCAAAAATACAAATTCCGTATTGATTAATGCACGCGAAAATATGTGAAAATAACGGGGGAAACAATTTGCGCGACGTACGTACAAATCGCTAATCCATTCACGGAACCCTCTCTTCCCATCCGGAACCAGTTTAGCGTAATCCCGATTGACGAACGAAAAAAAAGAAAGAAAGAGAAAGATAGAAAGCCGGTCATTTGCCGCCGCGTCGCGTTTTAGGACGCATTATTCCGTCGTACTTATCGTGCCGACGTACTATACTATATACTCTGTCGCGGGTGAGTGACTTGGAAACGAGCGTGCCACGCCACACGGAGATTTCCGGAACAATTCCAAGAAGAGCCTTGGAAGTTGGCCGTCCGCCTAGGTGTTCCTCGGCGCGTCCGTGGGATAATATCCCACTTCGGCATCGTCGTGCTGCCGCTGCTGCTGCTCCCGCAGCCAATTATTATCTCCTGGGCAGCTGCCAGGCAAAGAAAACCACTTACGTGACACGCTAATAATGGATACCCGCGCTCGTACCGGATTACGGGAAGGCTTTTGTTCATTAGCGTGCCATTTCTGTTTAATTGACACCTTTGACCCGACGACACTCGCGCGTAAGTGATGGATATCCACGTCGCTTTGTGGACCGCGGCTCTCGCTCAAGTCGATCCGAGATCGATTATCTTCCTCGTCTCGATTACGCCGTATCTTTTTTTCATGCTTTATCTCTCCGAGTATCTCTCTGGCGTTTCGAGCGGAGCGGCAACGTCTATCATTCGAATTGCGTAATATTTCATAGAGTAGAAGCGCGCATGTTTCGCGGATACGCGAGCTCGTGAATCACGATAAGTGCCTTTTTCAATATTATTGTCATTGTTACTCTATCTTTTATTTGAGAAGTTTGATTTTTTTCTACGTTTTTTTTTGCCAGAAGGCACATAATTGCGAGAGCTACTCTCGCTTTTTTGTCGTACCTGAAACGATGCCCGTCAGGGATCAAGCATCGATCGCGAGTGGCGCTTTTGTGCGTTCACGCACCACTCCACTCGGACTTACATCGCATCAGCTGATCGTCGTGTGTAACCGCGCTCCATAATTATCAGTTCCTTAAGTAGTCGTATGTTACCGGGACGGCTTCGTAAAAAGATGAACAATCTTCGTGTCCGTCTTCTTGTCTCGTAATCCTGTTTAATGTACTGCTATTTATTCCCGTGGCTTTTTCTCGCTGTCGCGCAAGAAATGACGCGACGTTTGATTTTCCACAAGTCATCGTATACGAGGGAATGATCGGGGGAAGCTTTCGAAACTTTCGAGACACGACTGAAATTTCTTTCGCGTAGAAACTTTCGCGATATATCGCTGCGACGACGCGTTCCTCATCTTTTCAGCAACGCGAGTTTAGTCACTTTCGTTCATGCACCGGATACAGTCTCAGGATACAGTCAGGTTTTTGGCTTCCCTCGAACTGCGAAGGTCGAGGAAGAAATCACAATGGATGTTACGTGAATTGTTACGTTACTGTTTTATCATCATTTTCATCACGTCGCGACTTTGAGGATTTCGAGATACAATATTACATCTGCCTAGTTATCGAATCCGCCAGCGAATATCCTGATTGCGAGAGGAATGGACGGAACATAGTTTATGGTCTCAGCGAGTCGGCTAATCGGATAACCCGACGAGGATAACTCCGTTTACGGGACATGAAGCGGAATATCGTCCTGTTACCGAGTGTGATACTCGGCACGCGTGGGAATTGGGATTACTCAGCTTTATCGTCGCTACGTGCGCGATTCTTTTGTCCCTTCGCCAAATTGCATCCCGCGTTCGCGTGTGCGTCGCACGTTTCCGGAAACCGAGATGAACACCTGGTCCATGCAATCTGCTTCCATTGCATCCGACTAAAAAATGGTTATCGTCTCCCGCAAAAGCGAATTCGGCAAATTTTCCGAAACATAATTATCAATTTTAGAAACAACGTTTTCAATTTTATATTCGAGATCTAACGCGATATATAGATTTTGTTAAAATATTTTAATAAAATATTTACACTTTTTTTTGAGCTACTCAAGAAATACCAGAGCTGTGGAGGAGACGAATTGAATCCGGCTGACATAGGATTCGCGGATTATTAAGCGCGCGACGTGGATTCTGGAGAAAAGTTGCAGGGAACTCGACAAGTTCGTCAAGTGACTCGACCGATTTTATCTGATTACCTTGCTGAAAGTTTCGAGAAAAAGTCATAGCTCTGACGGTTGGTCGAGATCTCAAGCGAACGAGTTTGTCCCGAATGTCGTCGAATCCGGAGTCGATTTCGCCGGGGTCGTTTTTCCCCGAGCATCCGATTCTCCAAACTTTGGAGAAGATGTGCATTCCCATGCGTGGATATCACATGGAAGAGTCTGACCGATCTTGCGAGTCAAATTTGAAGAATTCTTATCGCGTTCTCGCCATTCGAAAGACACGTATCGATTATGTCATTGATGTAACGTGGGTAACCATTGAGTAATCGTTGGGAGCAGCGAGATTGCCAAAATGGAATTAGTATTCGCCGTATTTACATAAAGGCGATTAGCATGCGCGTAGTCGGGGTTAATTGACGTGACCGTAGCACGTATAGCACTAATAAATGACCGAACTTGATCTAATTACCAGCCGCTGTCACGTATTGACATGTGCACCGAAACGTAAATGTTAATTTCGAGTCTGCGCTTCAGTATGTAATTGCATCTGTTTGCTTATGCTCCATCGGCCACGGCAATGTTCATCGCAATTGTTTCCATCTCGCCCCGCAGTTTTATCAAATTCCAAACAAATCCTTTGCTCGTAATTTTATATCATTCGTTGCACGATTACACGATAAAGTGTGATTTAGCAAAAAAAGCTACACCTGCGTTGCACGTTCGTGAAATTTAATGCAAAGTGTGAAATTACATGAATGATTACGTGTATATTTTTGACAGATTAAGTTTCAGATTTATTTTGTTTATTATTGTATAATAATTCGAGATCAGATTTTCACGTCTGGCAGTTATAAATAAATATTATAGTATCTCAAATTTTTCATTTCATGCTGAATTATTTCCATTTTTCCATGAAATTTCCTTGTGCTGAGAGAGTCATAGAAAATTTAGGCAACTCTAATAATTGCTTATACACTTTGTATTCTCATATGATCGCGTTTTCGTTTCATGATCACTTATTTAAAAAGCCTTTTGTTAAATTGATTTTTGGCTTTTCTAATTAATTTTCAACTCAAAGCTTAGCGGTTTATTTCCGTTTGGCTTAGCATATTCGGAGAAAATAGTGCTCATTATATTCAATTATCAGAATATAACATACACTCGCGTTTGATGATACAACATTTAATTTAGTTTAATTTATTCTAGATGTTATATCGACGTATTAATTCGAATTTCTTTACCGGTCATTGCTGTATTAATATTTATTTTCATTAGAGTGAGTAATTGCAATATGACAAGTAAATACGACCATCTTTCTCACAATTGTATTATTACCAACGCATTATATAATAATTGTCTCTCAGTTAATACTCGTCTGTCGTTTAATTAATCACGTTAAAAACGGATCAAATATCGCGAAAAGATATCGCATATTTTTGCACATTTATTTATTTGTTTATTGTCAGACAAATGGTTTGTAGTTTCCGTTTGTATATCCATAGTTTACGGAATGATACGTGATTGATTGGCCGAAATATAAACCGAACGGTTACATTGCTGGAAACACAGTGTGGTTGTTATCGTCTCGCTCGAATGATATTCCTCGGGGTTATCGGGGACGATAAACTGCAAACGTTGCATAGAACGGATCTTGTTGGTCGCTTTATGTAATCGCAGCCGCGCAGCCCCCGCAACCGCGCGAGCGGTAAACACACTATTGCGAGTTGGATCTCTTCGCGAACTACGTCATTTCCTTCGCGATGGCGCGGAGAGCTCTCATTTTTACGAGAGTTCTCTGGTCCACGATCTTCGGGGACTTATCGTGGTCGCGCGCGCCGCGTCTCTTACATCGCGGTATTTATAAAGACATAAAAACGGCGAATGGAGTGTCGCGCGCGTTCGAGGCGCTTCCCGTATATAAACGATCCTTTAAGCACTTAATATACGACCGGAAGATGCATCGTTGGAATTCCGATAAGCCATGATAATGTTGTTATGCTTTATTGCCGCCGTATAATACTCGCAAAATGGCCCGCGTTATTTATACTTTGTTCTTAATTCTTCCCTTATATCGCGCAAAGTTTAGATGTAAATGCGATGATATAATTTTATCAAAAAAAAATGAGCTCGAAAGATAATTTAGCATTAAATATTCTCCGTGAATCGTGAATGAAGAATATTTAATCATTTCTCGATATCATAAAATTATATTATACATACATACTTATATGTGTCATCGCGAGATTCGCAAGATAACACGATGTATGCATTCCTTCCAACGTTCGGAGCGACAAGAACCATCCCATTCGACTCGCGGATAATTATCGTTGGCAGTGTCGGGGCAATCGTTAATTGCCCCGACGTGGAATTTGATTCCCACGGAAAATGAGATCACCGGACGTTAACGCGCGGACGTCAACGTGACGCGGCGATAATTACGCGAGATCGCATCATCTCTGGCGGGGAACGCGCATACGCGCCGCTATCTCGTTCTCCGTTCTTGCGGGATTGTAATTCGTCCGGAGCGCGCAAACAAGCGACGTGTTGCTTTTGCGCGCGCTTTTAGCCGCGCGCGTCCAGCTGTCGCCCAGCACGCGAGGTGTAAACGATGTAATTTGCCGGACGATGGGCATTAAGGGGCACGAGGACGAAAGAAGGATTAATCGAAACGAGCCGATTCCCTCCCCCCTCTCGCCGCGTCACCCAGGGCGACAGATATCGATTAACTCTCGGCGCCGCGCGTTCACCGCACGGCGAGGTTTTTTTTTTAAATTAATCTTCGAACACACGAGCTCGGTTCCTTTCTCTCTCTCTCTCTCTCTCTCTCTCTCATCTTTGTCGCTTTTCCCTCGCAGAATCTGCGTCCGAATCGCGACCGATAATTACTCGCAAATCAGGCGGCGCTGGTTACTTTCCCTCCTTTGCGTCTCTCGAGGAACGTGATTTGAACGAAAGCGCTTTAATTTTGTAATTAATTTCTAGAAAATTAGTTTGCAACGACGTTTTAGTTGGAGAAGCGGGGGAGTTTGAAGGAGTAGCGAGCAATTTCGAGTAATACTCTGGGAATGCGAAGCAGTTGGTGAATTATACCGATCGTGCGTGCCCTTCTCCTTTCGACACGCCGCCCTGTACCTGACGTATAATGTGTACCTCGCATACCGAGAATTTGTCCAGCCGATGCCGGAGCGTGACGGACAATTGGAGACGGCGTTGCGCAACATTGCGTTTCTTTCTCTTATCTCGGATTATGAAACCGCGGTGCATAATAGAGCGTGACTAGGTCCGTAGTCAGGTTCGCCATCGCACATGGCTCTTCGTTGAAATCGGTTATTCGATCGCCTAGTTATCGGAAGTCTAAACTGAAAGCCCCCGGTGGACGCTGCATTGATCAACAGGATCGGATCGGATTAAACTAGCCGGCTTTACATACATATTGCGTTATAAGCACCGAAATAACATAGATATCATTATTGCATTATAAGCTCAGAATGCTACGGCTACATTTTTCCACGAGAAATTTCCTAAACCGATTTTCCGCTCCGTTTCTCGTTCTGCCATCCTAGATCGGCGCTCTCAATTCTTTCGTTCTTGTATATTATTTAAAGAAGCGTTTATGAAATGCTTTATTAATTATTTTGATATTTAGAAATGATAAATCTAGCTGCTTTCGAGCGGTTCATAATTTAAGTTTATTGTCCCAGATATCTTCATTTATTAAAAATTTCATGAATTGTTATTTATGTGCGTGTGCATGTGTAAAATCTCTAGAAGGTTGATTGCGAATTTAGTTGATCGAATCGATTAATTACCCTTAATATGAGCGCTCTGCATAATAATAATTTTGATGGACCGAAATACCACGCGATTAGCTTCTATTGATCACGAGCAACGATCAAATGCGCTTACTAAAATTATCTGGAAATAATCGAGAGTGTTCCCGACCGATAGAAATTTCTCGTTTCCAATTTAGGGTTTCAATTTCGATTGCGCGCTGACATTTGCGCGATCGATTGCGAAATATTAGGCGACATGGTTCGTAGGATGCATAAAAAAGAATCGCCTTTGCCTTGTTGACGCCCCATTGCTCGCTCTATTTCGTTCGATAAGAACGAAACGAGCCCAGTCGCACGCTCGCTTTGTTCTCGAGCCGAGAGGTGGTACGTTTTGCAGCGCGTAACTTTTTCCCCTTTTTTCCCTATTTTCCTTTTACTTCGCCGTCGTCGCGAAGCGCGAATTCACAACCATAGCGAATATTGTGTTACGTCACGTTTATATAACCATAGCTCGGTGAATTTTATTCGCGTGCTTTTTTTTTATCGCTTCAATTCTATGCTTTTCATAGAAGATCGCGAGTCTACGAATGTCGCGTATCTTCTCCATTTATTTTTACACTTCGTAACTCGAATGTTTCATTGGGATCGATCTTTAGTGAAATGATAGAAACTTGTTCATTCTACATTTATGCAATGCGATTTACGACGATGATTTGTTTTAAAGCTCTCCCAAGGGAGGCGCATTATAATCTCAAATATTATTTCGAAACTCAAGCCTTGGAAGACGTTGAACGTGTTAAATTTTAAACACTGAAGAGAAGATCATTTTGAAAGAATTGGATTGCGATGTGACAACCGTGAAATCCTTCCAACGAACGTCTGTCTTGCGCGCTACACTCGCTAACTCCTTCAAATATGAGAAATGAAACTCGCGAAGGCATCTCGCTTCCCTGTAAAATATGAAAGAAGAATATTATGTCTATCCTGAGTACCGTTTAAATCCAAGAGATAGATCTCGGATAATATATTTAAGGTATAACACAAAACGAGCTCTTCTTATTTTTCCTCTAATAAGTTTCTCTGCTACGATATAAAAAAAATATCGTCGCCCTTTCGATCTCGTCGATTTAATAAGATTCAATCATCGCCCGACACAGGCGAGTGTCACTGGACGATCACGATGGGGCTGTGAAAGCGCGTCTCGTCATTTATAATGCATCGAAGTCTGTCAGCGACAGCTTTTCCATTAACGATACACCAGCGTAACCAGCATAATAACCGTAATTAGAAAAGTTTTGCACGCAGGATAGAGAAAGTCCGGCGTGTGAAACCGGTGCGGTGCGAAATACTCAACTCGCGCCAAGTTGCAACTCGCATGTGCTTCATAGCGGCTACTCAATATCGGAACGATTGGCAGTCGCATAACGTCTATGCAAACTTTGATGCGCGCGCGCGCGCGCATCACACGCGACATGTACAACCCCCGTAAACTAACTAGCAACGCTCTCCTTTCTCATTATACGCCAATAATATCGAGAGACATCGATGTCAATACAATCTCTCTTCGCGCCAAGTTTGACGGCCGCGCGTCCGGACACGAGGAGAAAGTTTGTCTCGCGGGAACAAAAGGCGCGTGAGCAGCCAACGCCTTTTTATGCCCGTCATCGCAATTTTAGCACTGATGAGGGAATAATTGCACGCTTTCTCGCTCCACATTTTCATACGTTGTCATGTATTTTTAGCAGCCCCTCCATTTCTATTTTGCCGGCTGCCAACTTGTGCTCGCGGCGTGTAATATTTTTATACACGTTTCAAATTTTGAATTAAGCTCGCATTCGCAATATCGTATGAATCTCGTTATTCCGAAGAATCGTAAAAAGCAGTTCTCGAAATTACATCACGTTTTTGCGAGTATCGCCGTGTAATCTCCGAGTACCGTGACCAGACGTTGACGGTCGAGTCTCGAAATGACTTTGCAGCAGCTTTGTTTCTCCTCTGCGTCTCGGTGGACACGCGTGATTGAACGGCTCAAAAATAAAACCGCGTCGACGTGACGTACGGAAATATGCGAAACATGACACTGTTCCCTTCGACGATGTCGCGTCAATGCAAAAACTGTAGCGCGTCGAAAGAAGTAAACTTTGCACGCGCGAATGTCCCAGTTTCGAGTCGAGCAATGATGGTCTTGGACAAATAAACCCGTTTTTCCGGATTTTTGCGGACTCACAATATCCGTTTCCCCTCTCGTAATAATTGATCAAGGCATTTCGCTTTTGATCGACCTCTGATTCTATTTTTTTGCCTTTTGAAGCTTGGGCGACACGTGAGTCGTTAAAGTGCATTCAAAGCTCCCTGACACCTGCTTCCTTCTTAAAAGCGATGATTCTTAAGAATCAGCATTGTTGATCGAATTTGATTAAATTTATCTTTATCTCTCTCTCTCGCTCACTCTTTTATATTATATTTCCGTCACTTTTATGGACGCGTACAAACAATGCCACTTTTATACCATCATATTAATACCAACCTTTTATCTTCCATTCTTATTCCGTTGCGCATCGACGGGGCACGGGGTTTCCGCATATTATTCTCCATCGTCTGATTTATGCGCCGACGTTTACAGTTTGCGTAATTTAATTGTACAGATGGGGCATAAAGATGACGTGGCTCGAGGAGGAGAAGTCGCGCGGGGAACGCGCCTCCCGCAGCTGTTTCCGCCGCGTCGCGTGTTTTTGCATTTGCGCACGTTTCGTCGCTAAAATATTAAACCCGAGAAACCGAGGGGTCAAGAGTTTATCTTCCCCTATCGCGAAACGCGTAGAATGTAGACCATTACGCCGCTTACGAGATGCCCGCGCTCGTTTCACTCTCGCACGTCGGTGAGTTATTTCTTTCTATTTGTAGATCGATCTCAGATTGTGCCGACCTGTTGTGTACCTTACCGCGGTAGTTAACATCCTTCTGAAACGATTATTCACGAGTAACGACCCAACTGCCGAGGAGTACCTTCTCTTTCGACGCTTACCTCTCGTTTCTGCCGGTTTAGATTCCCTGATTTTTTCACGCGATTAATGATATTCAAAATAATTCGGCGACGTGAATATTTCTAGCATTAATTTATCTTTGTCGTCAATTAAATTATTTTAAATTTGAATAATCAATTATCTGATTGTCAAAATGATGATTAAACAATATTTATTGAATATACATGCAATAACATTATTTTAATAAATAATTGCCATGTATCCGTCGATATCCGCGTAAAAAAAATTCAAGAAAGCAAGGGATGCCAATAATTGCTCGCTTTGTAGGGACCTATTTATATATGCGTGACGATAACACGCAGATTTGTTATATTTACACGCAGCATTGTAATCCAAATTGCCATCCCTTATCGCACGCGCACGCATTGACATTATGGTTTCGGCAGCGCCAGAGGCCGGCTTTATCATCTTTGGCGCGAAAATAATTTTTTCCTTCACACGCTCGTGTCTCGGTTCACGAAACAAACCGAGAGCGAGTTTCGTGCAAAAAAAAAAAGAAAATATGTCGCGGTCGCGCGACATAGGAAATATTCCGCCCGCGCGGTAATGAATGCGTAATAAAGCCTCGGGACGCGGGCAAAGACTCGATTTGTGGCGGACCACGCTTGAGTTACAACACACGCAGTAAATAAAGCGTGCAACGCGCGTCGGTTTTTCGCCTCCCGCGCTCGCTTTTCGCGCGTCCCGTCTCTCTCTTTCTCGTGTCAGTGTTTTCGCTCTCCTCCCGACTCTTCTCGTTCTTCTCTTTCGCCGATGGGTCCGACAATGAATCCTACGCGACGTAGAGAGAAAGAGAAATAAACGGTCGGGGTGAAAAAATACGGTGGATTCCAAGTTCGTTTAACGGCATCGAGAACTCTATCTAGCGGGACGCTTCTTCTTATACCCTCCCGGAACTCTCTCTCTACTTTCTCGTCCTCCCGTTTTCGTCCTCTCTGCCATCTATCACTCCCCCGCCCCCTCCTCCCCCGCGTCTGCACGGTTCGTTCTCTCCCTCTCGAAAAGAACGATCGACTAATTTTCACCGAGGCGTCTCAATCCTTCGTCTAATTCGTGCGATTTACGTAGCGACCCGCTTATGTGTCCTGCCGTTTAGGAAATCCGTGTTCCTATTATCGAGAACCGCGAGGAGACGTTTTTCAATTTACTTCATTAGGCGGTTATTAGCCGATGCGCCGCGTCGCGCCCTCCGAGTACACTCCTTTAATTCACGGTTGCAAGTTCCAGTCATAAATCAGCCGTAGGGCGTTCTTCGAACTCCCGTATAAATTCGCTTCAGCGGCGCAAATTGTGCACATAAATTTCGATCGCATGTAAGCGCAATCACACACACACAATCGGGATCATGGAAGCCTGAAAATTAAAAGTAAGTCGGAAATTTTGTTCTCCGACAGGCGCACCCCCAACTTTTCTCCGATCTTTAATTATGTCCGGTCGACGTGTAACGTTAATGCTTCTCGACTCGGTGCAATAAAAGCATCGCGCTCTTAAATCTACGAGATTCCTGTCTATATGACGAGAGATCTCATTTACGATAGCGCAGAAATCGCGAAATACCGCCTCTCTTTCGAGAGACCGTAGGATAAGTTGTATCTACGAGACTCGGCCGTTAAATTAGAAGTTTTTACGAGCGTTGAGAGCTACGCTTGTCTTACAAAAAAGAGAAAGAGACGAGAGACTACGCGGCAGGGGCAAAACTCATTCAGCGATCGGTGTGAATGACCTTGCCGCTTATTGCACGCCGGTCGAACGGGTTGACAGCGGATATGCAAATCTCGCTCGCGCATGGCTCGACAGAGCCGCTCTCCCCTCCCGTTCTTTCTTTTTTTTTCCTCTTTTGTCACAGCGTAGCCTTTCAATGAAAACTCGTTCAAACCGGCGCGACTGTTTCACGGAACTCGTACAAAATTAAAATCTATTTTTTTCATTTCACTCTTCGTCATCCTTCTGATTATCAAAAATTAGCTTACAAAATAGATGACATGCCACATGCATTTGACGTATTATATTAAGTTCGAGAAATTGATGCACACATATTTTTCTGAATTATTTCCAAATATTTTTTCCAAGCAACTTGTGGAAAAATCGCACCATCTGTTATTATGGAGAGATAGCTTACAAACACCGGTACAAATACAGGAGAAACTCCGCGAAAGGCGGAAATAGCGAGCGACTACACGTCTCTTGGCATCGAGTACATAAGCGCGTAAAGCTCTCGCGTACGCAGACGCGTTTTCATTCATGTGCGTCGTGAATGGTTCGAGATAGAGAGAGGGAGAGAGAGAGAAAACGTGGGCGGACGTCGTAGACTCGTGTCTGGCAGGCTCCGAGACGCCAGATTCTTCGCCATGAATGAATTTACGCCTCGCGCTCTTCCTGCCACGCGTGTTTCAGCACTTCTCTTTCTTCCTCTCTCTTTTATCTTCGTCGCCCTATGTTATTTTTATCCGACTATTCTCTCTAGCCCGGGTCCTTCTCTCTCAGCATCCCACCGACGTTCACCTGGATCTTTTCTCTGCCAGACGATTTGCACGATAGTCGAACCCGCGGAGCAAAGTTCTCCTCTTCGTCGTTTCAGAAATGCATTTTAAAAGCGAATTTAATAGTCTTAGTCTCCAACGATTTGTTCGACAGAAAGAGGATGTATATTTGTCAAATGAAATCAGCTGTTCTTTTCATGTATGTAAAATAATGATCGAAGGAATAAGGATACATCATTTTAGTATATATAAGAAATTTATAGTCCTGGATAATCGTCAAGAAACGTTGAATGCGTTATTTATCACGCTTTAACTATCAGCCACTATGTGTTATAAGATTGTATCTAATATAGAGGAATATAATTTAGAAAATAATCACAGACAAAAATATTAAAAATATTAAACATTCTACGTATTTCAATTTTCATGATGAGTTATTTTCTATGTTATAAAAAGACGGATGAAAAATGTAATTGAAATTACATTCGCAGCAAAATATAATACCGTTATATGTGAATTAACTCCTTCGCTCTTACCTTAATCAAGTCGTACTATATTACTATAGTAGAAAGTTATACGAATGGAAATAGACATTTCGTAACGGAATAGGTAACGTATATGACGGTTTTATAATTTTGCAGTCTAAAAGAGAAAATACATATACCTATGTGAAAGTCCACCGCGAAATATACGCTACGTTTTATAAGCGAAACAGTAAAGTTTGACTATCTGACCTCGCGAGCCGCCTTATTTTCTTATTTCAACCACAATCCCGGACTCGTCATTTTTCCGTACCGTACGCTCGTTCTGCGCACGTGACAAAGTTAGCAACGAGAGAAATATTGTGCTTTCGGAAAAACTCATCTACTTTCTACGCATGTACCTTCATTTCGCACGCACCACATGAAAAACACTCGTTTTCGTTGTTCTCGAGATTTGACAAGTTTCCCTTGATACACATCTCTGGAAAAGAATTGATATTTTTAATTTTTTTTTCTCTTTCATTAACTGCTGAACAATTTTTTTAGGCGAAGAAACTGTCAATTTATTAAAAATAGCTTCTCAATTTGTGGATAAATTCTGGGGCAGTGAATCTATATTTTTGCTTAATTAAATTTAGCTCCTCAAATTTCCGATTACAAATCGATATCAGGATTTTATATGTCAAACCAATGTCATAAAAGATTAGTCCGTTTCGCGCATTAAAATTGTCAGATTTCGGATATCGTGTCACACCCTCAAGCAGATATCATCGCAGGGTAATCGCATTGTCGCTTAACATCGGCGAGGCGATGATGGACCGGTCCAGCGAAAGATTCTTAGGCTCATTCTAGATTTTTCTCCCTCGCGCTCTAACTGAATATAACAGTGTCCTTCGCCCCTCGGGACAACGTCCGTCCAAAGCGAGCGAAAGGGTCGGTTGGCGGTTGCGAGGGCGAGAAGCGGCAGGATTGGCTATTCCCGGGCTAAAGAGATCGGACTGCCGTCATTATCGTGTATAATGCCTTGTTTGTCCTGGCAAGCCAGCCATGTAATGAATCCTCGAGGGATATTCGTCTGCCGTATGTAACGCCGGATCAGAGATGCTAAGTACCGTCACGCTGTCACGGCACGAATGTCAAAGCAAAATTGTAATTTGCGATCCAGTTCGCTGAGAGACTTTGGTAATTAGCGAGAGGACGCCGTAACAGTTAGGCGGCAGATTGCTTCGTAACGGGAAAGAGTAACCTGATGCGTATTAGATCTTTTAGGAAGCCGAGCGCGTAATGAGTCCCGGCAGTTGACACGTTTTAATTGCCATGAGATGCACTCCATTTAAACTCCACGTCATCGATCGAAAAGCGGGTGTGCGAGTCGCACAACAGACACGGTTGACTCGATCAAACTGCTCGCTTTTTCCGTCAATATTCCCTTCTTCAACACTAGCAACACAACGCTAAAATATGATTTTGCTCTTTCACGCTATCATTCAAATGACACCAATTATCGGTTATTATGATTTTTTAATAAAATATACGAGAGTAATTTGATTCATGTCGATTGTGACACTCTTTGACGTTTTATATCAACAGAATAAAACGTGATGCATTATTGACGAACAGTATTTATACTAAAAGTTGCATGCAATTTTGCGATGTATATACATGTAATTACATTTTTTTTTACTTGGATGTTTTTGGGAGGATTATATTGTTGCTTTTTCCGTGTATTTTGTACATTTTCTCATCCGGGCTTCCCCACGCACGAAGTAATCTTCATAAATATCTCTCACGGAGATTCGCGTATTAACAGAAGTACTTTGGCGCGAGTAGAAGAAACGCCGGTCGGATAAGTCCCCCGTGGCGAGCGCGGAATGTACGCGATCCGAAGATGCGCTCTCACGTGGATGTGGCTGTGCTTTAGAATATAATCTCGTCGCGAGAAACCCGCAAGTTTCCCCAAGAAAGAGGGGGAGAAAAATAGCAGAGCCGCGAGAGGCTATCGACGACGGCGGCGAAATGGCTGGCCGTTTTATTCGACCAACTTCTTTCGCTCCTCGCGAGAGGATATAACGGAATGACCTGTTTTTCATCGCAACCTCGACATCGTGATATAGCAGCTATAGCTCTCCTGGCCGTCGCGAAAAGGACATTGTTAAAAACGGGGACCGTGAGGTTCCAGTAAAAGTAGCGCCTTTATCATTCGCAGGTTACACGTTACAGATAAAACGTCACGTGGCTGCGATTGTGCTTTCTTGCACGCACTTTATACTTATACCTCGCATTCGTTCAAAGTGACACACGCAGATAAATATCCCACGTATCCGCGAATGTTCCCCAAACGTTATTTCATTGTGTTTCGGATCCGATCCGAAGGCAACTCTCTTGTATTAGCCGCGCGTGATGTTACGAACAACGGGAAACTTTCATGCTAGTTCTGCGCGAAACAATCGACTCGTTCCCATCTGTTATCCGGTATATTCGTAACTATTCTGTCAATAGCACTGCACAATTTCTCGTTTCGCGTAGTAACCGACAATTCTCCTACCGGGAAGTTGTTACGCTTTTTGCATTCTTTATGCTAAATATTTCCTTGCAATTTAGACCTTTGGTCAATCACAGTCCAATAATATCCACGATACAGATGATAATATGACGGTGACATTTTTGCAAAATTAATCGAATATATTTAGCCGTGTATGCGCACGAAATTGAAGCGTTTTAAGAAGAATTTATCAATGACGTTGCCCCGCACTCTCGTGAATAATGCAGGTGAGTTACGCAATCATTCGACCCAAAGCAGAGCGCGTGCAGAGAAATTAAAGGCGTCATCATGTTAATTAAAACCTTTCAGTTACGAACCACCGTCAGTTTATGTAAATCCCGCTAAATAAATGGCTGCTATGATGGGGACGTACCGCTATCTCGATTTTCGTGACTGGATGGCTGCACTTTTGAATGCAATTACGCTTTACAACTCAATTTTGTGCAATAAACATTCATCTACAAATTCTGTCTACATTTGCCATCGATTCGTAACACGCAATTAAATTGCTGTAACGCAAAGTGCTCATTATAATGAATTCAATTTAAAAGACATATTGAATTTTGCTGGCGTTATTCAATTTAGTTACATATTAACAAACGGAGAATTTAATCATATGCTTACGTAATGTAATGGGGATTGTGTTTGCTTTATATAATATTCCACATTAAATTAACGCGTTTCTCGTAAATTTTACGGAAATTCTTCAAAACCACCCGCGGCATCGTCGAATGTAAAAATAACCAAATTGTTGCTTTGATAAAACTAATTAATTTAAAATATAATACCATTACGTAATAATTAATCTAGCACCGCGAAATGTAAATTAATTTTTTTAATATCTAAAACATACACATATATACGTATAACAAAAATAATATGTTTTTGACACCAAGAGAAAGAATTTAATTATATTTAGAAATATTTTTTAATTGCTATTTTAATTATATAAAATATCTGATCGTTTTTTTTAGTTGCATAGAGGTGTCCGATAGGAATATCGAGATTCTTTTGCGGCCAATGCTTGCGCACGATGCAGCATCATCATGGAATGCAGATCTCATGTACTTGGGCTAGTGGTATTTAAGTGCCGCGTAATTCAGTCCAGAACCTCTGACCTCCTACATCCTATTCCGGACGCCATGCTGCCTCTCCGTTTCTCCCTCCCCTCCCTTTCAGCTTTCTCATTGTTCTCTTTTAACTAGGACTCGTTTTTAACAACAGGAAGGTTCAAAGTCCTCGCAAAAACCGAAACGTGTTTCAGCAGGACGTTACTCTTTTGCACTTTGACTTGCGCCTAAAATATACAGTGTCCTTCGAATAAAGCAGAAAATATTCGAATCTCTGCTCTATTATGTCTAAATGTTGGTCAAAAAATTTCTAAAAGTTGGCCAAAATGAAATAGATCAGAATGTAAAATATCGATATTTGAGAACGGCACTATGCAAAAAGTAATAATCTCGAACTTCTCAGTAAGCGCGCACAAAAGGCGAGGCGGTTAAAATGCAAAGGAACCAAGGCCCTGGCTTGTGAATTATTCATAACTTTTTAAGATGTAAAGGCAAAGAGAGTGTCATTTGACCAATTTTCATTAAAATGCGACTCCTTTATTCGGTTTCATTAACCATTTAAATACCTTACCGATGCGCTACGTAACGTTACCTACGTTAGTTACCTTCAGCTATTCTATTTAATGGTGGAATTTCGCTCGGGGAAGATGCTCCGGTGCAGGTGAACGCGGTCCTGGAAGTTTAGAGCAGCAAGATATTAACGAAAGTTAAGACGCGCGGGTCGTGCCTCGGAGTTGTATGCCTCGGAGATTTCGGCGGATTTAATTAACATTATTTCTGTACATTATCCCTCTGATCTTATTTGATAATAGTTTCCCTTAACCTGCCGCGCGCATCGGGTTAACAGCTTAACTGTGTATCGCGCGACGATAAATTTGTTATTCCGCTTAGTTTGGATCTGCTGTCTCGTAAACCCAGCGTCTCGCCGACCAAAAATTACTTTTGTTTACTTTGTCGCTTTATTTACGAGTATAAAACCGCAGAACCACCGTTGCTATTTATGGCATCTTACATCCCATTCGAATTTTATGATCAACGCTAACAGAGGTCTCGCGACATTGATACGATCGGGGTTTTTATTCAATCGTTATCGAGTTCTTTTCAACGACCGATACGTGCGGTTTCCATCGGGGGTATTAAGGTCGGATATCTTGAGTTTCATTTCCACATAAAGCTTATTCGATAAATCCTCCAACGTACCGGCAGAGAGCCCCGTAAGAGGTTAAAGGAAATTATTGATTTTTATTGCTGGAATCGGTGGCAACATTGTAGTCTCTCACGTGGAAAGATAAATCAAACATAACGCGACTAGAAGCGCGATATTTTTAAAATCGATTTCTCGAATCGGTGAGATCAGGCTGCGTCTCTTCTCTCGTGCAAACGTCAATTTTCTAAAAGCGAATTAGATAGGTAGAAGGTAAAGGAACATAAAGAACGTATTGAAGTAACGATTATTTCTGGGATTATAATTAGCCAACGCACGCTAATCTCTCTTTCCGTAGAGGAGATGACATTTTTGCGGCAGCCGATGAATAGACCGGCAGCTTAATCTTATCACGTTTCAAAGGCAAAGACCTCTGGCAGTTTGCTTGCGTGCAACTTGTAATGCAAGCGCGCAGGCTTGAGAGAGATCATCCGATTAAGTGTAGCGAGTTACGATCAAAGGCCGTGATACCTCGCGTGTCGTGTGCGGAATGAAAGTGTAAACGCCTATATTTATAAATTCATCCACGTAGCTGCTTCTACACGGCGGATTAACGATCGAGTTTCGAGTAAAGTCTCCCGTGGCTCGCTGTAAAATAATAAGCTCCCAGATGAGAATGCTATTTCGATGAAACGCCAGACAAGGCTTTGCGAATATACAGGTGTAGACTTACATTATTTTATTGATTAAGTCTGAAAAATTTATATAAGTCAGTAAAATATAGTACTGTAACCATGTCGCGATTATATAATTGTGCGATTAATATTTGAATTTAAAACGATTGTAGTGAAAATGATGAAATGTGAATCTCATCGGAATTTGCTAGTTACATCGAAATAGACTCGTGTTTATTTAAGTGGCGCCAGCGCAGAAATTTATATAAACAAAACAATAAGTCTCGTTAAATTCCTCCATTCAATAATTTCAAGCACGTTGCGCAATCCCACGTAATTGCCCTCGTCGGACAATTACGGAATGTTGCAAAACGAGGTAACGGTTAATGCATTTATCAAAGTTTATTACTCACATTTGCGATGACGAATAATAGAGACAATATTCGAAGCAATTTGTTCTAACGGAAAGTAATTCTTTGAACGTTTACGTTAGGAGCCTGTGTTTTCGACATATAATATCATGAATATATATGAAATTTATTCAAAGATGTAATGATTATAATGATTAATAGCGTTACTAAAAGCGTAATAATATTCCGAGGAGAATTTTAACACGAGAAAAATTTTCCTCGCGCAAAAAACTGTTGAAAAATCATTATTATTATAACGCAGAATCGTGATCCTTCGTGCTTTAACGCTTGGACTTCCTCGGGAAGTATATCCCTCGGAAAGTTTTGCATGATGTGGGTTCAACATTGTACGATGCAAGCCGCATCTCAATGTCGCTGCGGGCGCAACCCCGAAGGAAAGAAATCTGGATGGAGGAGCAACGGTGTGTCTCGGCCAAGGATCAATCCTAGCTGATCCTTCGTGACTTACCAACGGTATCCGTCAATACTATCCACCCAACTGCTTTCCTCGAGTATACTCCAATATGATATCCCCGGCTCTTCGATATTTTTATACATTTCTCCGAAGGTGTCTCGCCCCTTCTGACTTCTTGACAGAACTCGCACGAAACCTTCGCTGTCTCGAGACACATTTCGCGCTCGACTAGCGTTGACACTGTATTTTACATTTTCTAAAATATCTTTGCACGCGGAATATTTTATTACAACTAGTTTATATAAAATTTTATGTAATATATATCGACGAGATTTACTTTGTAAATGTTTAAAATAGAGAATATAAAAGATAGAGAAGACGTATCTTGCTACTATTCATCTTGAGAACCTCCAACTACGTGAATTTAAGAGCCTCTTAGCCTTTTATTTTCGCCTGGATAGAAGCGAGTATGAAAGGGAGATTAATTACACCTACTTGTGTATCGTAAGCAAATACGACCTGCTCCACCCAGCTGAATAGACGATACGCTCGGTGAAGTTTGCTCGACCGCTGCTCGCTCAAAGAATTGCTAATTACCTATCCGCCGTCTTATCCACTCTGCACTTTCCGCGTTCTTTCCGCGATTTCTGCTTCATTTGCCAAAATCGCTTGGACGTAGACTTTGACGCGTATCTTTAATCAGTAAATATTTATCAACGTAATGTGATGTCATTCAAGAAGTTGACGCAGAGTTGACAGAGTGTTACTTACGCTAATTATCCCGAGTCAGAAACAACTTATTAACTCACAGCTAGCTTAAAATACGTAATGCGCTTGCATATGACATTTTCTCTCATCGTTAAAAAATCAATGTCAGCACGATGGACTGGCCAGTTTCTTCCGACTACCTAGAAGTTCGTCGTAAATGTCACCGGCAGAGTTTTTACATCCGTCTAATATACTCGCCGTCCGAGGTGCATTAAGAAGCCCCGCAAGCACGGCTGCGAAGTGAAGGGAAACTGCGAGACTTATGAGGGACGGCCGATAACGAAAAAGGGGCCAAGTTGGAGGAAGGGGGCGGTAAGCGTCTCGACGGAAATGTAAAGCTTAAGTTCCAGTGACTTGGAGTCTCGCGAGAGAGAAAGAGAGAGAGAGAGAGATCGTGGAAATAAACCACGGGAGTTGCGCGAAACGGCGCGGATAGTGATACGACGGATTAACGATCTTCGCGGTAAAAACTTTTAATTTATACCGGGACGCCACGTCCTCCGCAGAGGAATCTCACGGTCCCTTCCTCCGATATCTCGATCGTCCCGGACCCGACGACCCCTCTCATTCGCGCGCCTCCCTCGGCGAGCCGAGAGACTTTTGTCCTTTGAGCTACCGCCTTTTGATATCCCCTTTTATATCTCCCGGAGAGAAACGTCAAACGACGTGGAAACTCAGATACCGTCGCGTTATCGGGGGATTTCTTTTTTCGGACTCGGGGTCAGAATCTATCCAATTTCGCGTCGATGTAAAAAAGCGTGACTCTCGCGTATCAAGGCAAATTTTAAACCTTCAATGCGCAACTTTGAGATCGATAACAATGCGTACGCCCACGCGGAGATTAACGGCGAACAATGTCGATCGCGCCGACCACGGGCGTTAAGTCTATTGATGCAAATTACAATCGGTATCGCGGCTTATCTTCCTCGCGCGGCGTGCGATATTTTAAAAGTCGGAAGATAATGTCAGCGTGTCGGCTACCGGGCATTGTGCGCGCTCATCGACCGACCCACCGGCCGCATCCCACTCGTTCGATCCCGAACGCTTCGCTCGCGAGGGTTTCATTCACGAAGGCGCGGGTGGGTGCAAATGAATCGTATTTCGCCGTCGTTAATATTGTAACTCGCCCGCGTGGGCGGGGGTTTGTTAATCGAGCGTCGTATCTGCGGACGCGGAGAAAATGTATTACTTAGGCAGTCGGAAGGGCACGCCATAAATATTCCACCTAGCGAGATTTATACCAGATATATACACGAGGACAACACGGAGGCGCCGCCGCTTTTACCGTCTAATCGATCGCCTTCTTACACCTCCTTCTTGCCTTCGCTCCATCTTTCAGATCTTTTCGCTGATACCTGACTCTCCTTCGAATATGTAGGGTATCAACGATAACTCGCTAAATTGTCGTTAATGGTTTTTTTTATATTAGTTATTCTTTTATATAGAGAAAGCTCTCGACACATTCGATCGCAAAGTGTTTGATGTTTCCGATAATGATGATGATAATGATGGTAATATTAAGTATACGATTGTACTATAAAACTTTCTTTTTCGCGAGGGATAGCCTGCCAAAGATCAAAGCAACTAACGGTGATTAACGAGCGAATATCGCTGCGAAATGAGTTAATGAACGCTGTTATGTTACATTAATCTAATGAGTATACATTATCTCAAAGTCCCGTAAAATTTGTCGCAAGACGCTGCAGTGACGTAAAGCGTAAAGCGCGGTTATCACCGTTGCTTGACATACAAACAGCTGACGTACGCTCGGATGATTCTGACATGGCGCTCGCGAACAAAATCAATGGCAATTAAGCGTCGTTTATCGATAGTCTCATTAATAATTCTATCTCATGCACGACGGAATTCTTACGCTCTTTGCGCTAATCAACGAATACAAGTATTACCTATCTAGTAAACCAGCGTTAATGACTACATTGATCCGTGTCTAGCGAACAGTAATTATTGTTGTTATTAATTATCGAAACGCCGCATTTCACAGAAGTTACGTAATGCATCGATATACGCGCATGTAAATCTGCATAAACGAGCGGCTTTAAATGAAACATTTTTAGCGATATCATCAGAGGATTCTGAGAATATGAGTGGAAAGAGCGTCGAATTATTAGAAAATCTCCGACATAATTTTAATTCGGGAATTCATTAATGAACAGGATTGTTCGTTAAAAAAAAAATTATTATACAATTTGAGGTATTTAATAGTCGCGTTTATACTTGTTATGAAATAATCGTAACATATATTCATTATATTATCGAATTAAATGTAATTTATTACTATAAATTAATTTGTTTTTCCTTTGAAGGTTTAATTTAATCCTTCATTCGTGACGAAAGACTCGCTCTTAACTTGTGTTATTTTTTTCACTGGAATAAGTTTCTTAAATTGACATCATTGCATAAAAAATTTTGGTTAAAGAATCGCATTCGATTATTTGTAAAATTGTACTTGGTGACTCTCATCGAGAAATTCGAGCATTTAGATTGATTCATATTTTGAAAGATTGAAGAACTATTTGAAACGCGAGCAATTTATTTCGAGAATTGATTGGCATGATAGGCATTCGCCTCGTTTACGCTGTACTCTGGTTGATTTTCACGGTTGGCCGGCAACGATTCGCAGAGTCGTTCAGTCGCGTCAAACTCCGAACACCTGCGGTGTGTATTGTCCATGCGCTCGTCCACACGACCGAGATAGTTTCCAACGAGCGACACGGAGTAATTAATGCAGAAATTAACCCACGAGGTTAATGATAAGCGTTAACGACTAATCACCGGCTGCGACCAAGGCTGCAACCTCGTCCGATACTATTCCGAGGGATCTGCTGCCGGCCCACGCTCATTAGCGTCCACTCGTCCTTAATACCGCGACGATGAAGTTGTCCTCTATTTGTTAGCGAACTCCTATGGACTCCTCCTTCTACAATGCTGGACGCGAAAGAAAGGCCGTAATTAATCGAACGCGATGAATTCCATTATCTTGAGAAAAATGCCGCTTTCGCACGTCGCGGCGATTAATGGCTTACGAGAGAGATGAATTGATAGTTACATCCTTCCTTGTCTCTTTCTCTTTCTCTCTCTCTCTCTTTTTCTCTTTCTTTCCTTTATCTTGCCATCAATGCAGATATAGGATGTCTCTGATCGAGCGCGACTATGCGAGAAATGGCAATGGAATTCAAATTGAATTACGAAGAGAATAATTTTGTTTTTATTATTATAACGCACATATATATCGTAAAAGTTTCTGCGCGAATTTTTATGCACGCGTTCTATCTTTCTCGCTCTCTCCTTCTCTTCCTTCCCTTCGCGCGACAGCCGAGTCCCGGTTGCAATTTGGAGATAGTTTATACCGTGCGTCCGGCGTAATTAGGCGACTATATATATATAGTGATAAGTATACCGGGTGGAACGATCGCAGGAACCGCGCGCGGAAACCAACCCCCGTTTCGTATAAACCTAAATATGAAATCTGATATCTCTTGATGGAAAACCGGCACTTTCCGCGTGTCGCATGAACGATGTAATGTTGTTGCGGCATATCGGATATCCGGCTGCGACTAATAACCTCCGGACGGACAACTTTACGATCTACGGAAACTGTCATGCAATAAAGAGATATACAGTTCAGTAAATAGCATTTGCAATTCCAGCTGGACGCTCATAAAAAAAAATACACGGCAGGGTAGCAAACGCAAATAAGAGAAAAAATAACATACATGGGTATTATATAATATGACGCATGAATCACAACAATGTTGATTCTGTTTGATCGTGAAACTTGCGATCCGCGCAAAAAGGCAACCGCATTCGAGGCCCAAGTTAAAGTTCTCCAGCGCATTGACGTTAATAGATCGGCGTAATTGTTATTCCTCGCGTTGCGCCAGAATATTCCGTCAAGCGGACGTCAGTCAACATCGCGGCTAACTATTCCAATTTATGCGTTATAACGACGCGACGAGATAGAAGCTACGAGGTAGAGTCACTCAACGTCGCCGGGAGCGAGTTTTCTCGCGTGCACAAGGAAATGTGCGCCGCGACGGCGGCAACGTTCCCCGTCGTCGTAATCGCGGACAGCCAGCCAGCTGGTTGTGAAA
This sequence comes from Camponotus vicinus, assembly GCF_025532165.1. NCBI lineage: Eukaryota > Metazoa > Arthropoda > Insecta > Hymenoptera > Formicidae > Camponotus > Camponotus vicinus. Next base: position 16,659,582 of record NW_028141945.1, read on the forward strand.
GATGTTCCGCCGTTTCGAGGCTCGTTACAGAAAATTTCCTTAATTTCGCCGAGCGAAATTGCTACGGCCCGACGAGGGGATACCGCCGGAGGTTACACGCCTATACGTCGTCGCGTATCCGAGAATTAAGCTACCCTAACTCTCGAGCGAGGGAAAAGAGAAGGAGAGAGAGACAGGGAGAAAACAGAGAGAGAGAGAGAGAAAGAGAGAGAAACGAGAAGCGATGGCGAGCGGAAACGAGAGAAGGAGGGAACGAGCGAGCGAGACAGCCAGGTCTGGATAGTGGATAGACGCTGTATAGCCCTAGGGCGACTTGAAGTATGCACTTGACGCATGCAACCTAAAATCTGCCTGCAGCCCCCTCCCCCCGGCTCCCCCGCTCGAGCGTCAGAATCCAGCTCGCGGACTCCCCCCTCTCTTCCTCCCTCCCCGACACCGCTCTTCGCCCTGCCTCTCTAAATCTCCGGCAACCTGTTCCGGAGAATCCACCCTATCCTTCGCTCCACTTTCGTTTCTGCTGTCTGACTCGACACGAGCGCGGCTTCCATGGACTCTCTCCCTCTCTTTCCATCTCGTTTTCTTCTACCATCCGCTTCTTCGGCCGGCTGTGTACCGTACGACAATTCACGTCAGGCACACCGCCCGCCGGAATTTATTACAACTTTTAAAGTCGCTGTGCAACACGCCCGCGGTACCTGCGCTTCCTCCCCTCCCCCTTCCTCCGCCCTCTCTTCTACCATGCTCTTTCTGTCACGTCGAAATATGCTCTCTGTCCACCGACGTTTATTTCATTCACTGGTACGGCAAAATTTGAAAAGCGTAACTAAACGCTTTTAACTCTAGCAAAAACAAATCCCTGTCTGTGCAAAATTGCAAATTGAATACAATGTCGAATCAGTATCTCTTCAATATGAATTTGATCCTAATTCGATCCTAAAGAAACGGTGAATGTCTGAAATTATCTCCGTTCGGAGAAATTACTCGTGAACTTTAGACCGTTAAGAATAATTGATGTTATACTGATCCAGCCTGAAACTCCATTTTCACTCAGGTTCCACCAAGTTTGCTCGGATATTTCCGGTACGCTAATTCTGCTCAGGGCATTGGAACGATAAACAGTGGAAATCTTCGTGCGAGGCACTCTGCGCGAATTTCCACGAAACTCCTCCCACGAGGGGTGAATTTATTCACTCGTTCGAACGTATTATAAATAGCTCGAAGCGGTAAACCTTTCGGAAAACTCTTCGGCGCGAATCTCGATTCCACTTAGAGACTAAATTCGCAACAACTGGTCATCGTTGCCCGAAACAAAGGGCTTTACCAGAGGAAAGCCCGCGCGGTCCACGACCTCGTAAAATGTCTGGAAACTTACGTAGGTGGAAACGTCAAAGTTAGTGAATGGCCCATTCAATGCACTGTCGCGTCCGGTTGAGAAAACCGGTCCGCGCGATCTCTCGCGTTGTGTTTATTTGGCGCGTTTGCCGCCCTCGCTTAGGTGGGAGAGAGAGAGACCAGGAAGACCAAGTGCGACGACCAAGTGTGGCACGTTTCCCGCAAAGTGTCGACTTGTTTCTCCTCTTGCGCCATCGATCCGTCTCGACAGGAAGGGAACGACAGCCGCGAGCGACAGGAAGTCCATCCCGACTTTCGAAGTCAAAGAGATACTTTCGGAAAGAGAGTGATAAGTTCATCTCCAAGTCTGTCACGTTTCGTATTCGTCGATTCTCATCTCACCGTATTCTTATCGGATTGTTTGCTTTATCGATCGCATTTTATCTTATTATTCGCTTGATCGAAATTGCATTAAAGATAATACAATGCGATCGAACAGTACACATAAAAAAGAAGGAAAAAAGAAATTATCCAATGCTAATTGTATCTTTCTTTTGTTTCAGGTAAGCGATCGATCGAGAGTTATCTTGTCATCTTACTCTGTGAATATCTGTGAGTACATTTATAAAAAATAATAATTCTACAAGAGAGATGGTAGATAGATCAGAGAGGCTAGACTTATATATATCTACATTCAATCTCACAGCCTCTCGTTGTATAAATATAAAGCTTGCTGTCTATAAATCTCGACCGCGAACGTTGAAGCTCCGGTGTGCCTGAGTAATTCTCGCATAACTTAACTAGTGTTTTAATCAACAATTCAAATTGCGGTACGTAAAATACAGAATGACGAATGCCGTAGTCTCGGGGTGAACGCTTTTCGCCGTTGCGCACAAAAACACATTGCCCTCCAGTTATTGTTTATGCACAAAATTTGCGCATCAATCAATTATGGATGAAGTCGCCAAAGAGATACAATGGTTACATATAATAGTTTACGTAGTCCTCATTTTCAACGTCATTTTCATTATGCTAATGTGTGCACAGATCAGTGCTCTATAATAATAATAATAATTTATTATTCAAAGAACTCCTAAGTGGTGTGATTTAATATATTTTAGTATTAAAAATCCACTGAAATTCTAAATGAAAATTTATTAAAACGTTGAGTTGAAGTTTATTTAAGTAAATATAATATATAATATGTTTCTTTCTCTCTCTCATATATATTTATATATTTATTTAATTATTTATATTAATAACAATTAAATTTAATTAATTTATATTTATAACGATTAGGAAGGAATTTAGTAGACAGCATAGTAGTAATAATAGTTTTTATCATGATTTTTTTTTTTTTGAGCAAGAGTACCGGATCAAACAACGATCAGAAACATGAAAAAAAATCAGTAAATTATTTTCGCGATTATTGCCAGCGTTGCATGGATGTTCGGAAATTTATTTTGGATGAATCGCATTGACGGAGAATTCTCGATAGTGCCTATTTTGGAGGCAGCTCGCGTCTCTGACTCCGCATGAAAGACACAATTCAATAGTAGCTGTTACACGGCCGGACGAGCGGCCGTATCGACGGATCGTGCTGGCAACACCACGATGTATATACGCTGACATAACCCACACACTGGGAACCGATAAAGTGTGATGCGTGCCGTGCGTTTATTATGCGCGGCGCAACGTCGCGCGCGGAATTAGAGCGAACGTCCGTCGTTGCCGTCGTTATTTACCGATAGCTTCGGCAGACGACGAGCTAACCATATTGTATGGAAATCCACCGCCGGGATACAGATTGCTGAAAGCACTTAGCGTACAGTCGCGGTTGTATGCTCGTACGCTTCGAATCAGAAGCAACAGCCCGCATTTCCGTCCTCTTTACCCACACGTTCGTCCTTTAAATTAAATTGGTAGCTTCGAAAAGAGGGAAGTCCCCTCATATACTTGATGACTTTTATCTCACTCGTAGCTTACGAATGTGTAGCTCCGACGATATCTGATAAAAAGTACACTATATATTTTTTTCTCCTTTTTTTTTAATGAAATGCGTACATAATTTGCATTGCATTTTACTGCGAGAGAATTTTTTCGCTCTTACATTTCCCTCTCGCTGTTAAATCAATCTCCATTTGTTTTTCTTCGCGTATACAAATAGCACGAAACATATAACTCCTATTATGTTAAATGAAGCTTGCTTTACTCTACCCCTGCTTATAACACGATAGGCGATCGAGCAACGACTCGACTGTAAGCAAGGTGCTTATCCTGTAACTAAATTTGCAGAATTTCTCAAAGTTCTGAATACACATTAGTCAATCTAATTCCACTCGCTATAACCATATATTAGCGCTGGGGGAACAATGATCGAAATCCTGGCAGATAATTATGACAAATTACATGCGCGAGAAACGCTGCTAAAATATAAAAAAATAGTGAAAACGCGAAAGCATATCGAAAACAATGCGCAGCACAAACTTTGCTTTATCTCGCGGGATCAATTTGATTGAAATGCATTGTTTCAATAATATTTCATAGTATTTGTGCAACGAGTATATTTGCATTTGTCACCTGGTTGCGCCAGACATTGCGAAAAATTTAATCTGTGCCTTTGTTTATAATTTTTTTTCCCATCGCGTGCATCCACGAAGCGACACATGCCTCTCGATGACTGATTTTGTATCGTTATAAATTTTATTGCAAAACGTCGGTGCGTGCATACCGGTCGAATGAACTTGTTTTCGCGTAATTCTGAATTGACAATTCATGCCCGAGATACACTTCGTCTCGATCGGCAAACATTTGCTACTCGTTACATTGATGTCATTACTTAACACTGTAATTTGCGTATCGTGTTCATGACGCAAGTAGGAACGGTAGCGAAACAGATTTCGTCGATAATCACCTTCGTCATAGTAATCGCTCGTATTAATAGAGAGGCTTTTAAGAGAAGACATTGATATACCGTTGATCGTTACATTAATAAATCACATAGATAATAATCTCATTCTGTAATGCTTATCGGCAAGCTTGTAAATCGTCAGACAAATAGAACAATATATAGTTAATGTATTTTTTTTATAAATTAACGCATATATCAAAAATATAATTGATTAGAGACAATATAAATCGTACTTTTTTTTTCTTCGGCAGAGAAGCAGAAAATGCCGTTACAATGTACGATAAACGATGTTTTCTTCTGAAAGAAGGCATGAAGTCTTCTTCGATATCCATCGTACGATGCGGTACCTATCGATGCAATTTATGGTACGGGCGATCCACGCTTCGAAATCGATTTCGCACGCATCGTGCATCGCGGGTAATCAATTACTTTCGCATAACGACCGTCCCTCCGCGCCTCGTTTACGTGTAGGAGACTCCAGTCTGGCTCGTTCCAAGCAGCTTGAAAAGAGGAGAGAACGAAAGAGGAAACCAATTTTTATGAGTGTGTAAAAGTTACGTAAGAATAATGTCTGACCTTAATTCGCCAGAAATTATTTTCAAAATTAATAAGGAACTCTAATATTCAAAACTTTGATGGAAAATTAATTTTTCAACAGATGAGCTACCGACTTGCCGGAGGTTCATGTTTGATTTAAGCTCTTTCTGTATGAAAACGCTTCTTGATGGCTCCTTTTAGACTTTCGACATTTTCAACGTAAGCATAATCTTATTTACTCGACAGTAGACTTTTACCGTGTGCCACGAAAGTGTTAAAATGAATTAGAACCATTTGGACGCTCTCTCTCTTCTCTCGACGATGGTTAATGGTTCCAGCAGCGTCGAGATTGTTGAGTCGTTTCTTAATTTACTGAAAACTCGCCTTTTACACTAATGAACGATGCTTCTCCGCGAAACGACCAGATGTACCGAAGCGGTAACGATTCGCAGACATCCGTGTCGTTTCCACGACAATAGGGATTTTCGATGATTTATACATCGCCCGAGAGATATTCCATCGTTTTACACGTATCGCTGGAATCGTATTAGGAATGAAAAGTAAGTGAACAGAATGTTGGAAATATATTTTCGCGATTTTACATAATTTATAGTTCGAATTTTTTTCTCATCTAAAACATATAAAAGAAGTTGTAAGGGAAAAGTTACGAAATTTTACTGCGTTTAATATTCCCGGCAAGAACAAAAAGAGCAAATCTATATTCCATACATGTATATGTGTCTCTAGAGACATAATAAAATCTCCCGTAGATAATAATAGGCAGGGGGAAAGTATTTTACTTCGTTTATTACCGAATACACAGCGTTACGACTTATCCATTATCTTTTATGGGTTTTACGCACGATAGCGCAAAGATACATATATACATCCCCTTTTTGAAGATACTTTCCAATAATCAACCTTTGCTAACGTAATAAGAATTTTACCGCGCGCGATCTTCCCGCTGGAATTTGCATATCGCGTCATCTCGCAGCTTCCCTCCCGAAGGGAGCCTACTACTATAAAGCACGAAGAATGATGCATCGAGTTAAAACACCATGTACCGTGACGCCGAGGGCTTTTGGCGCGTTACAACCATTCGTTTACGTCGCGTCGTGCACGCACGCAGGATACACGTTGAGACCCTATTCCAGATCGAATCAGCTAATAGTGAATAATGTCTTCCCCTATGCTACTTCAAAGTTGCATAACTGCATTTACAAAACGTAATTAAAATATTCACGACAAAATCGCTGCTTATTAATTACTTGTTCAGCTGGATGATTTTGCACAAATATCTTTTTTTTTTTTTTCAAATTTACTTCGCAGGCGCAAAGGAAGCTCGTCTCGGTTAAGTAATCTCACGCGAACGGCTTTCCTCGCACGTATCGAATAAATTCACTACGCAGAGGCTTGCTCTTGCGTAAAGGGATGATCGGACAGTCGAGAAGGAATAGTAAATGAATCGATAAAGAGCGAGGTGAATCGTCGGACTCTACGCACTGTTGCTCTCGATGGTCGTTTTCTCTTTCGATAGTCTGTTACAACCCCGATGAATTCCACATTGGGCTAGTTTCCACGGTTCTCTCGGCATTTCCTCCCTCTTGCCCCGAAATCCGCGCGTTCCCTCCCTTCCTTTCCCTGTAACCTAAATTAACGGGCGATTCCGTCTGACAGCTTCGCACCGCTCGGTAATAAATCGTACGGATATCGGCGCCATTATACGAATCGTTTACTCGGCCCCCCTAAACTGGATACTAACGACGACTCTAAAATAATTAACTAGGGTTTCTCACGTTCCGAGGAGCGCGCGATCATTCGGCGCACTATCCAAGCTTAATGATAATCTCTCGCGTTTAAGTCGGATCCGTTGATTGACATAATTTGTTCGATTACTTAGAAATCCGTTTTCGGCAACGAACGGCGGATATTGGATGTGACATTTGTGGAACGGATACATTCTTGCTCGCTGCTTCAACAATTATGGAACGGATAGATCCCCGCGCGTTGCTTTAACATTTAAATAAAGATATCACACTTTAATCTGATTTTAGAAAATTTACAATTTCGTTCGATGGAATTTGCAGTTTCATGAATAACGGATATCCGAGCCTTGACGGAAATGGCTTTTATGTTTGATAGAGATATATTTTTGAGACGTGAATATTTTATTTCTCGAAAGTAACACGTATGACTTCATTTAAAAAAAAATATTTATACATGATTGTACATATATGTCCGAATTTTTCATATAAATTTTTAATGTTTTAGGATAAACGATGTTGATATTTAATATCAAAGAAAATATTTTATACATTATCCGGCAACATCGGATCTGCTTCGTACTCTCTTAACATTTAACGCGTGCGCGAATGCGCGTTGCAACACTTTAGAACTACCTATTATAGGAGAGTTTCATAAATTTTAGCAGGCTAAATCTTTCGCCAGTCTCTATTCAGATACGCTGATAAATAATTTAATTGCGCTTGAGCTGCAACGCACCAGACGCGTTATTTAACCTGTTTATGTCGGGAAGAGCGTGCTTGGCTATCTTTTACCGAAGTAAATAATAAATTTTACGCTCGGTGATTGACCCAGAGACCCAGAGAACGGTAAATGTAGGGGAGTCCTTTTTAGAATTATTCATTTTATGGGCCATTTAAGCTAAGAAAAATTGCTATTCGTGTTAATCGCTACGTGTTGATGATAATACAATAAAAAGTAATAGGAGGCATGATGAATATAAGAAAATAATGTATTTAACGCTACTCATAAATAATAAATTATATTTTATACTAGGATTATGTATGTAAATTGTTTTTTTTTATTACATATATAATATCTAACTTTTTTTCATATAAACAATGCATTGTTTAATGACGGCAAAATTGATATTTTTTTTCTATTTCTTTTTTTTTTAAGAGGAGGCTAATTCGATGTTTAACTTTTTGTATTCCAAAACTGACAAAGGCCAATATTTTGAAAAAGAAGATGTCAGACATATAGATATATATCAGAAGTATCTTACATAGTCAACTACAAAGTCGCATTATGTCGACAGGGAATGCGTGTATCAAAACGAGGACGAATCCCCTTTCATCTGAAGATTCCATTCCGAGCTCGTCTCTCCAATTCCCTCTTTGTCACACTTCTGTGACAGGTATCGAGGTAATAAAGGCCTCCCCGACTATAATATCGCTACTGTAGCGCGCTGGAATAGCTCGTCGTATACAAGGGTATCAATTCCGTTGGCAAATATTTATCGGCAGCGGTGCGGGAAGAAGACAACGAGAAAGACGCGAGGAGGACACGCTGGAGATTCGGTTCGATACTACAACCATCGTTTTCAGGAAGGAAAAGCGTATCGAGCTGTCATCCCACGACGTAAACGACGCCTACAAGAGAGGGAAAGAGAGAGAGAGAGCGCAAAGAGGTACACCAGGAAGAGTCACGCTTTCGCCGCCAGCGTTACTTGAATGAAATGTCGATGAAGAGAAGGATAATATTGTCGTCTAATTTACGATTAATATGCAAACAAAAGTGAACGACGTGTGAAGGGAAATGGGAATTAACGGTATATTGCAATAATCATTGAACGTATATATACGAGAGGTGATGAAAAAGCGATAATAATGAATAATACTTTCATAATTAATCGGCACGATTAAGAGATAAAATGGTCTGGCGATGAGATGAAATAATTTAGATCGCAATCCGCGAATGAACCGACAAACGCGGCGAATGACGAAGAGCCTCGCGCATTACATTTCCGATAATAACGAATTAATTGCGAGGGAATAAATTCGCGATAAACATTATTCCATAACGCGCAATTTCTTTATTACGCAATATTTCTTTTTAATCAATCCACAATGCAATTTTCGCGAGCGAGCGCCGCAAATCAAATCGCTCGCGCATCAGCCTATAATTGTAAGCTGAAACGAATCGATTCGCGGAGGCGATGGAAAAAAAAGACACGGATCTGCAAATAGAATGGCGAATAGAAGTATGGCAAATCTATTTCAAAGATCCGCTTACAAATCGAAAAGGGCAAGAGATACACGTGTGCGAACGCATCTCGGCAAAAGTACCTACACATTGTGAACCCCCGGGGAGTCACGTCTATCTCGCAGTCGTCACGTAGAAGTTAGAGGATCAAAGGGTCAATCTGTTTCTCTCTCTTCGCCCGGTCTCGTCGACGAGGTCGTAGTCGAGAGCCTTTCTTCTTCCCCCGCAACACATAACTGCGACAATAGTTTACACATGTGTGCCTCGTCGAGACATAGTCCCACGGTATCCACGACTGCCATAAAGCCCCGCGTAGTAGCAAAAGCTTACACATAACCGCCGTTATTCGTTCGCCGGCTTTTCTAGCGACGTCGGCATCTGTGCCGTACAAGGGTTCGGACAAAAAAAAGTTTACGACGTCGCGGCGCGAAGACAGGAAGGCGTCGGTGCATTAAAGGTACGAGATAAGTCGTAAAGACGGAAGTCTGCTCGTCCGGAAGAGACGGGGAGACGAGGAGAAAAGGAAAGAAAATTATACACGCGCTTTCTACAAATATAAACCCGATTACAGGTAATTTCGTGAATTAAGTTTTCATGTAACACGATTTCTTTCCCCGCCCATCGAGAGAGGCATCTCTCGGAAATTAATTGCTTAATTAAGGAAAGTTGAACTGTTTAACGAGCGCTTTGTAGCCATTCGCGTTGGCTACACTTATATCCGCAAACTATTTATCGCCAACGCGTTTATTCCAATCGTCATAAATATGTTTCCCACACGTACACGTGTATAGATTATAAGTGTATGTGTACATACGTCGCGTTTGCAACGTCATGACCGTACTTATCGCGTTTCATTTGCAAAGGGACTAATTTTCTGGCCGCCGTTTCGAAACTCGTGGCACATGAAATCGCGTGATATTATGCATAGTATGTTATAGATCAGACTGTTTACTGTTATCATACCGACAATGTAACGGGAAACTGTACGATATGCAGATTGTTCAACCTCCGCAGAATCGCACGCCGCACGTGCATTGCGTGTTGTATCGGGTATTAATAGCGTACCGTGTTGCCGTCGCTTGTTTCGGAACCCTTCTCTCCGCCCCAACTTTTCATTTATCGGGCAACTTTGCGCCGCAAAAAAGAGCCTCGAGCTTTGCCCGAGGCAATCCGCCGTCACCCTGAAGAGAGGAATACGATCTTTCTCTTACGCAACATATATAGCATAATTACGCCGCGCGAAAGTAAGATAAATAAATTGCTTTTCGCGTATTCGCGCCGCGTCATTGATTGCGCTGTTACTTTGTACGTGCACGTGTGCGTACGTGTGTGTATATATGTGTATGCCACCCCGCTAAGATTTTTAATATCTGACATTCGCACACACAGAGCTACCAGCGACGAACGTTAGCGCCGAGTCAATTAGATTTACGGCATCATAAATCTCCATCGGGCGCGAGTCAAATTGCAAATCGCTGCCGCGGGAAAGGATATCGATACAATGGCCCCGAAAGGGCATTAAGCCGAAGTAGGAGTGAAGGGAAGACGAAGGGGGAGGAGGGACGGGGAGAGGAAAGCAACGCGGCGCACGTAGAATGATACAAATATCAAACGACGGCGAGATGGTGACCATTAATCTAATGTCCCGTTACTTTATCGTGACGTTGGACGTACAGACATTGACACCGTGACGTATCCACCGTGACCGACGAGCTGTCGGGACGCTTTCCTCTCCTCCCCTACGCAACATCGCACAACAACAGCTTGTTCGCCACTTGTCGCAATTTTCGAGACAATGCGACGCGATACTCCATTCGCGAGAGCTGTTCATTCCTGAAAATTGAATGCGATAGAATTTATATTTACAGCTGCTCGCGCGAAAAATACGACACGAGGAAGTCGCGACTCGCGAACATCGATTCTTCGAATATATATCTTGGCTCTTCTGCTCGTGTAGAATTATTTTGACATCCATAGCGCGTTCAACTTTCGCTGCATCACTCGATAAAAATTGCCAGATGATCGTACGCTTAGTCATTAATCGTAAGAAGTCATCTTCAAATTCGCAAGCCACGCGCGCGTAGCCACAAATACACACATGGTATATCGAAAATCTAAAGAATTGAAATTCCTGAATTATAGTGCCACGTGTAGCGCACCACCTCACCTATATTTCGTTTCATGACACAACAGAGGGAAGCGCGTAAAAATACGAGGGAGTCGCGATTCGCGAACATCGATTCTTCGAATATATATCTTGGCTCTTCTGCTCGTGTAGAATTATTTTGACATCCATAGCGCGTTCAACTTTCGCTGCATCATTCGATAAAAATTGCCAGATGATCGTACGCTTAGTCATTAATCGTAAGAAGTCATCTTCAAATTCGCAAGCCACGCGAGCGTAGCCACAAATACACACATGGTATATCGAAAATCTAAAGAATTGAAATTCCTGAATTATAGTGTCACGTGTAGCGCACCACCTCACCTATATTTCGTTTCATGACACAACGGAGAGAAGCGTGTAAAAATACGAGAGAGTCGCGATTCGCGAACATCGATTCTTCGAATATATATCTTGGCTCTTCTGCTCGTGTAGAATTATTTTGACATCCATAGCGCGTTCAACTTTCGCTGCATCACTCGATAAAAATTGCCAGGTGATCGTACGCTTAGTCATTAATCGTAAGAAGTCATCTTCAAATTTGCAAGCCACGCGCGCGTAGCCACAAATACACACATGGTATATCGAAAATCTAAAGAATTGAAATTCCTGAATTATAGTGCCACGTGTAGCGCACCACCTCATCTATATTTCGTTTCGTGACACAACGGGGGGAAGCGTGTAACACGATGAAAAGGGCCACGGAGGCACGATACCTGCGTGCGGGAAGATTTATGAAATTCCCCTCACGAAGACGAGGAGAGGCAGCGTAGAACCGGCGATAAATAACGTTTCACCTCGAAGACACGCATGCGAGAGAGGCGTTATCGATGCAAATGCACCTTGCCGCGCCTACTACCGACTCGTGAATATAAGTGATCTCGCGCATCTCGGGGCCCGCATATTTACGTAACCCCGTTTTCAAACAGGTCCGCACCCGAAAAACTCGCCGAATATAATTCCGCTAATTAATTTATTCCTAAAAATTAATCGCGACGCGCGACTGCTCGCCCAATAACTTATGGCAATTACAATTATTCTCGATCGTAAATTGCATCTTTACGAGCATCTCTCGATCTCAGACCGAATAAACAAGCGTATTTGCGTTTTTTACGTAATTAAAAAAAATCGCCGAGAGCAGTAACTCTGTTAACGCGAAAGAAATCTTACGCTTAGCGTGAGACGTCGCTTTGAGTTAAAGCTCTTCGAGCGAACGCCAGAATATATTCAATCGGAAATTTTCGCCTCGTCACGATGACGTTCCTTCTCCCTCCCTCTTTCTCTCTGCCTCATCGCTCTTTTCATCGTGCTCCAATCATTACGTAATTCGTCCTTTTATACGACGGGATAAAAATGCAAAACAAGCGCCGCGCGCTCGGCTTACGTATCAACGACGACGACCACTGCAATTCGCGGGTCATCTCTTTTAATTTTTCCAGCACGACACAATGCACGCTGACGTAAGTCTCTCTCTTTACGTATCGTCATCGCGCGAACGCCTACGATGATCATAATTCCGTGTAATTGCTTCGTTTATTGGCTTCTCCAGGCATCCGGCTGTTTATTGGAGAGGGCGAGCGAGACAAGATGGACATCGACGACAAGCAATAGGCTTTTGTCGCATAGCCTCCTCCGCCAGCATCGCTGATCGAAAGGATCATCCCTTGCTTCACCTTGTCTCTTCCATCCATACGGACTATTAACTCTTAATAGACTCTGTTTCACGATATATCCCGTGAAATTCCATTCGACCACTTTGTTCTTCTTTTTCCACTTGTACCTTTTCTTTCGGCAATTCCTCTCTGCCGAAATCTAGTTAAGACCGTGTCCGATTGGGTCCGCACCGCTCGTCCTTCGATACCGCTGCTCTAATTGGTTTCTTCCATCTCCTTCTGCTCGACCTACATCTCGCGTCTTTCTTCTACAAGTTCTCTCTTGGAATCTCTCGTCGAGCTTACGACGTGCACGAGGATTCTACTTGGATTTAAAGTCGCGTTTCGCGTAGGCGGGTAATGGAACGCAAAAGCATCATTGGACGCAACTTTGTTCTCGAACATGATGAACGAGATTCTGCTTCATCGAAGATGAAGTATAGCGGTTCTTTCGCGAGACAAGAATATCGCGAAGGAGATTTTTGCAAATCAAAATCTATAAATGTCAATTTGCAAATATTAAATGAAAAAAAATGAGAAACTTTAAAAAGTAAGAATAATATAATAATAATTTGCACTTCTTCAAAGTGTTGCTAATCTCTATGATTCGCGATTTCGATCTCGTTCGAAACTACGAGTACTTTCCTTGAATAGTTCCGGATTGAATTGCCTGATAAAAACGCCCGGCAATCATTCTTTTGCTCTCGTCCATTATCACGTCTGTCGACGTTATTCAACGAAGCGCAAATTCGCGACTCATGTTTGCTCGATACCCGGGCTGCAAAACTTATTTGGCGATAACGCTCGCGTAGTTTCCTAAACGATGCATTCACTAATCCCGTGCTGTCTACGGTTATTTCCGGTCATGCCGACCGGTGCAAGAAACTTGGCCGTTGTCCAGAGCGGATACAGCAGCTCGTAGTTTCATGCATTTCATCGGTGATCGCGAGGGATTAGACATGGAACGGGCTTTTGCACTTCCGGTACCAGCGTGTTGAATTAAGAGAACGATTCACGCGCACGTCGAGCGATCGTTTTGCTCTGTAATGGATGACAGGATTGCCTATCAAATCAATATCTCTCTCCCTCTCTCTTTCTCTCCATACACACGGATATATTTTATTATACGAGACGATCTTTATTTGCATGGTTCTCTTTGTAATTAATTTATTGGAAACCGTGACAACTCATTTCGTGTTGCAGCCTCTTTTCAAGATATTTTTTATTCATTTTTTTTCATTTTCTTTGAAAAATTTTTGACTGATTTTATTACAAGCATCGTCAAAATAATGAGGAACCGAGGCATTCATTATTTCTTTAGACGGCACACTTTATAACTGATTTCTATGTAACTAACTGACTTCTATGTAAAACTTTGTTATTTCTTTTTTTCATCACATTATCATTTTTGCGCTGAAGATGGCCCAAAAATAGGGTCGAAACGTTCGCAAACTTTTCTTTGTAATTTGTTCTATACTTATTTGTTTGTATAATAAATAACTGTGTTATAAGATCGACACTTGACTCGTATTGCCATTAAAATTGATTTGTTTATTTTTATATTTCGAGTCTTATATAATTTTAATAATTATATTTTTTATTGCTTCTTTTTCTTCATCCCAGTAAATTTATTTGTCGCACGTATCGCGTTCGGGTTTGTTCATTCGCGACGTTAGGAGTTTCAATTTGCACAGAGTTACTCCGAAAGACAGTCTCATTAAGGGAATTGGGTCGCTATACGACAATGAAGTCGCGAGGGTAACGAAAGCCTCGCACGGTCTTAAAAGACAAGCTACAATGAAATGAATAATCTATTCGTTCAAGGATGTCGGATTTCAAGTTTGGATCCTTTCTCGTCCCGGACAGCAATAGCTTAGGACTTTTCCGAGACGAGTTTCGACTGCCTGTCTTCTAGAGCGAGCTGCGAGCTCGGAAGTTGCAAGTGATCTGCTCGAGCGGAAAAACACCTCTTCACGGGCGAACATCTTAACGTCAAGTACATCGCTGGACTAAAGCGTATCCCGTAGCGTGACGTGGTTGTTTTAAGGTTTCGTCCAACGTTCTTCGCTTACCCAAAGACGAGAAGTAAACTGCCGGCAGCAAGAACTGGAACGGGTCTTTGAGTTATACTGACTGGTTACGAGCATCGCCTCTTTACGACGTTGTTTGCGAATCGGTTTACAAATTTAAGGACAGAAAACGGAGCGGTGAGAGGCACGACCGCAATATATATTCCTTTCTCCGTAAAAGGGTTGATAATTTCGCTCAATCTGCTGAAACACGTTGCAGCGTTACCGATATAACGGCACGTAAACTCTAAACGTCCAGTTACGTTCTGAAAATAATATTTTTCAGACAGGCGAGACCGTGGACGTTTATTACTTACACATTACGAGTATAGAAAAATTTCGTCTTTCGAGTATCTTCTCGTATTTATCGACCCACGAATGGTTCGTCGTCAAAGGCAAACACGTCGGGAACCAATGGATGCATTGCCGAAAGATAAATATGTGTTCGCCAGGCGAGAATACTCGAGAAAATTGAGGTAACCAACTGTGAGATTTGCATCGACAGTATAGCTATTTTTCAAATACAAGACGTCAATATTTATTCGAGAGCCACGTTCGCACTGGCCGCCTAATGCGTTTATTATTATCGAGAATTTGGTGTGCAACGGCATGCAAGGAGTGCATAACGGATACAATATTTCGTCAAGTTAAGAAGGAGGAAGAAAATCGATGAAAGAAAGAGAGAGCTTTCGTCTTTCTTTATTCTCTTGGCACGATTATCCTCGCTAAATTTGTACTCTTTCTTGTCAGTTAAAATTTCCGGCCACGTATGTGTTTAAAATCACTCAAGATTTTATTAAATCATTCAAGAGAGATTTTTCAGATTTTAATTCGATATTTTATTTCGATACTTGCGCGCTTTTCTCTCTTTGGACGATCTTTCTTCTTGACAAACGAAATTATTATTATTGGAAAAATTTTCAAAAATCCTTCATAGTGTTCTTTATTCTCTTGACACGATTATCCTCGCTAAATTTGTGCTCTTTCTTGTCAATTAAAATTTTCGGCCACGTATGTGTTTGAAATCACTCAAGATTTCATTAAATCATTCAAGAGAGATTTTTCAGATTTTAATTCGATATTTTATTTCGATACTTGCGCGCTTTTCTCTCTTTGGACGATCTTTCTTCTTGACAAACGAAATTATTATTATTGGAAAAGTTGTCAAGAATCCTTCGTAGTGTTCTTTATTCTCTTGACACGATTATCCTCGTTAAATTTGTATCCTTTCTTGTCAATTAAAATCCGATCACGTATGTGTTTGAAATCATTCAAGATCTCATTAAATCATTCAAGGGAGATTTTTCAGATTTTAATTCGATATTTTATTTCGATACTAGCGCGCTTTTCTCTCTTCGGACGATTTTTCTTCTTGACAAACGAAATTATTATTATCGGAAAAGTTTTCAAGAATCCTTCGAAGTCTCGTAGTGATCTCGTGAATTCGGAAACAATTTGCGGAAACGAGAGCGCAAGACTACTGAAACTTTTATTTCCACATGACCGAGGCCCTCATTCTTCTCCTACCCCCGATATCAATAGAAATTTAAAGTTATATGATTGGTGAAAAAAATTTACGACAGTTCGATATCGAGATTGTAAAATAAAAGTAGCTCGCACAATGGTACGTTGTCCTATCTAGTCTAAGCGTTCGATTTATCTCTTATATTGCACACGCATATGGCATTGAGTTTGATTAAGGAGAACGATAATTGCCGGCGCGATAAACGCGAATATACCTCGCGTTGTTTTATGTTTATACGACTTTAATAAAGTCTCTCGCGCGCTTATATGCGCCCGATATCCGCGAAAGAGCAGCAGCGTGCGCGGTTATTTGAAACAAAAATTACGTAATACGCTATAGTCCGCCATAAATTCGGCCGGTATAAGCTGGAATATTATCTCGCGTTTATCACGAAAGCAGCGGCGTACGGTATTTAAGAGTTAAAGTTAAACGGAGCACATCGAGAAAGCTTTATATTCATTCGCGAAATGTAGTCGGCCAACTTTTTAAAGAGTTCGACTCTCTATCGCGAGATTCCGTTAAGGCGGGAGAGAGTTTCGGGTCTAATTCAGCGTTATCAACGAATCCCCCAGGGCTACTCCAGGCTTCTTCAAATTGTAACCTTGCCTGTAAACGCGTGTAAATGTGGTTAAGGTAGCCTCGAGTTTAATCTCTATTTTATACACCGATATTTCGAGTTTGTTACTTTTTAATCATGTTAATAATCCCGCAATATTTCCCTCCAATTATTTTAGCTCTCATTATCGGTATTCCGTAATAAAATGTCACCTTTCGGTATAATATCAGATTCGAATTAATATGTAATTAGTTTTATTCTGAAATTTCGGAAAACGAATTCGTTATGAAACGCGCTATTATTATCACGGTACTTTTGTTGCACCGTGTTTTTTTCCAATTTCGATCGCTTTATCGTTCCGAATTTTTTTTTACTGATTCGCAGGTTTTTCAATCTTTTCTTTCAAGATCCAATTCTTCGCGACACAGGTAAACCTTCAGTATTTCCGATGAAAGCGCTTGTCGAGAGACGAATGTGACATTCGAGCGTATAGAAAATGGCGCAAATGTTCCTCTCTCCCTCGCTCTGTATTCCTCAGTTTGTTCTACATTTGCAACTTCCCATTTTCGTACTCTCTATATCGCATCTAAAACGACCAAACTCTACCTCTGTACACGACGACGAATGAAGATTTCGTTGTTCGTAGTTGACAGATGCACTCGCAAATTCGAGTAAAATTCGTTCTCGTAATTACGAGGATGTCGCTTTGAATTTTGATTCTAAGGCATTATCGTTATGTAAATTTTTACATTACATTAAAGTTGCGCTCCGTTCTCTAAATTAGAAACGTCCCTTCGAAATTCATACATTAATAAATACGATGATCGAATCGCGAGAAAATTCAATTGCGCAAATTAGGTTTCCTCGTACATACGTATTTAAAATTATTCCGAGAAGTACCGTAAGGCGAGAAATTTATTCCATTTTGCGGTGCACATTTCTTATGCTGCGCTAACGCGCGGATAGATAAGTTCCATGAGAAAATGTCGAGGAGCTGCCTCTCTCCGCGAGAAGTCCGACTCGAAGCTGACATACCGCGTTATGCAAGCGATGCGACAAATGCTGTTATTAAATTCCATTAGTATGATGATGCTCCAGTAATAATTATCGTTATCAAAGGCACGGCGGCAAAGCGGTTAAATCGTCGTCATGATATTACGCTTCGCGGCTCTCTTCCGACGTAATATTCCCCCCGAGGGATGTCGTTTCGTTTCTCCAGCGTCGAGTTTCCTGAGTTTTCCAGACGCGAGTATTTCCGCGAGTCGTCGTGAAAAATGCCTCGATAATGTAAACGGGAAATACACTCGAGAAGTCGCGAACAGTTCCGCGTGTATATGTTTATAAATTGTGGCGGTTCTCTCTGTGAAAGAATTTAAGAACTATTCCAGCGCTGCAAATCGCATTTTATTTTCCTTCGCACATTTTGGAACGAAAACCAATATTTTCGTGCGTTGGCGCTATTTTCTGCGTTTGTTTAAATATTTTAAAAATCAATTTTTGATGTTTGATATAGATAGATAAAACCGACCAATTGTATTTTGCTTATTTCGCTGCGATAAATTAGATTATGATCGATATGTCGACTTCTAAGCAACGTAAAAAAAACTAAGCATATTTAATTTTCAATTTCGCGAAAAGCATTTTCCGATAATGGCGGATACAGATTATTGACACTATTGATTACATAAATATGTACTGGCTTTACACATGTGAATTATACATGTCCATCGTAAATCTTAAGAATTATACCGCTTTCGTATTTTATTTTTGTTTGATAAGATAAAATCGCGAATATCGCAATAAAACTTTCCTAAGTAAATTTAGATGGATCGGACAAACGTACAACATATGGATGCTAAAAGACCGCCGCAGGTCGGCTCTCATATCTTCGTGAGATCCTCTGAAAAGATTCAGCTTTATTCTACGTCTTGCACCTGTCTTCGCGATTCTTCTCTTTCAAAGGAAGGAATGCGAGAAGCTTGTTTGACACGCGTGGAATGTGTCGCTACTGATGTACACGCAATACAATCTTCTGACAATGAGTTATTTGTTACCTGACGTATCTCCATTTCCAAGAAAAAAGAAAAAAATAACGAATGAAAAGTATCACTAATTAAAATACAACTGACGATATGTCTGTGCATTGCAAAATGTTCAAAAAAATATTCTTCACAATGAAATAGTTTCCGAACCATTGTAACGAGTATACAAAATAGCTATTGTGTAGATACAATAGCGATTTAATTTCTTTGATATGACATCAATTATTAGTTTAACAATGTGAAAAATCAAAGAATTTTTGTTAAATTATTATATTAATTATCAATAAACTAGTGTCAACGGATCTCTGTAATTATCGATTTTCTACTATCAAATTTTACGATATCCGCGAATGCGGATTCGATGGATGGAACGAACAAACAATGGTGAGCGTGTTGTACCTGTACGTATTCATGAGTGACGTCGATGGAAAATGTGTGTTAACTATCTCATCAAAGTGCGCATCTAATGCACTCGACCTTTGATACTCGCCCCTCTCGTTCGTTTGTCATGTTTTCGTGTTTGTGAGAAATTAGTCCATGGAAATAATAACTCGCAAACGAAACGTTTGCCAGACTGTAACTGCTTTCAATATTCAATTACGCTTATTTTCGCGCGTAACTCGGATAACTTATATCGGTTGATATCGAGCCAAGAGCCGTGTTATTTCCGTGGTAAAATTTTCTCGCGTCTAGGAACTGATATTACGCGTACTTGCAATTTTGAAATTATATACGTTATTATATCTTGTCGCAAAAAAATAATTAAATCAATATTCTCTTCATGAATATGAATAATCAATCATGGAATTGCAGCAAATTACGTTCCACGTCGAGAATAATGGCTCACGATCGGCACGAGGGGGAAAGCTCGCGTCTCGACGAGCGGCGAATGAAAAATATGTCACGATTCTGTTCACCTGCTGGTCACGCTTTTGTCCTTTCGATTGTCCACGGAATCTACGAGCGAGAGACGAGGATACCGAGCTCTACTCGGTGGTATTTTCTTACTGTACGCGCGTAAACACGACCACACATTCTCAAAAAAACCTCCATGAAGCTAAACACTTTTGAAATATATTACGCGTACATTTGAAAAGCTTGCCTTCTGTCGCGCGCGACAGACGTTTAACATTAAAATAAACTGGAAAAGAGGTGCGACACGTTATTCTTTGCGAGTCCTTCTCGGCGGATTGCGGTCTGACACGAAATCGATATCGATGTCTTTTCCGTGCCTGTCGTCGTTTCTTACTTTGGACCGCGACGGTGAGTATCGATGCGGCAAAAGAGGATCCCGAAGATGGAATTCTCGCGATCGGCTAGAAATCTCTTTCCCCGAGGAAAGAGTCGACGGTATAGCTTTTCCGCCACGAAACCTTTGGTTTAGATCTACGACGATAATTTCCGAGAGAAATTTCAATCGGGAGATTAACGCGACTTGACGAACTCGCGTATTATCGAAATATCATTGTGGACGCTGAATGAGTAAAGGCGCCGGGTACCGTGATAAATCGATCCTCACATTCGGCTCTCCGGAGACGCCGGATCTATTGATGGGAGCGCGCGGCTGCCTTATGCCGAGCGAGCGTTATTTGCATGCAAACCTGTTTGGAGAGAGCGACGACAGCGGCAGCGGCGACGATGAGTTTCGGATTTCCAATCTCGCCGGGACCGCAAGAGCACCGGGCAGTGCAGCAAGAGGGTGATTCCGCAACGCATACAACTCGATTCCGGCATCCGATATCGATGATGTCGAGCATACGCGTCGCGCTTTCGTTTCATGGATTAAAGCGAGTTTAGTATCGAAGGAAGATTACATCTCGCCAGATGCGCGACAATTAATTAAACTTCAAAGATACGGATAAAAAGAAACTGCCTCTCTCATTCGATCCTAATTTTTACATTGTCACAAATAATGTCGAGGAATCTATAATAAATTGATAAATAATTAATAAAATTAATAATGAAAAAAAAATAACTTGATCCAGACAAAATTAACAGTCTTTTTTATATGACTTATGTATCGATGCTATAATTTTTCGCAACAATGGCTCTTTATTCTCGAGAGACTGCCAGCCGTGCTTTCGGCCTGGATTTTGCCGTCCGATTTTTGAATAAGGCTCGACGGTGTCGTTTGACCGAACAGAAGCGGTTTCGATAGTCTCCGACTAGTCCCAGGGGTCTGTCGATCGTTCGACAGGACTCCAACAGGACATTGCGATCCGATTGAATGGAAAGCGAACGACAAAAGAGGGACGCGAGGATCGATGCAAGCGAGATCCTTGCGGATAAAAGAAACCATTTTGGTAGAATTCGTGGCGTAGAATGTTAAAGAAAAAATAATGCTCTTTCTCTCGTTTTCTGTTTGCCGGTCAAATTATATTCGCGAACTTGACATTAGATGGAAAGTATGAAATACGAGCGGTAAATCCGATCCTGAAGAGTCCTGAATTGCGTTGCGGTCAAACGAGAATAAAGACAAGGACAACGACAAACGATTTATGTTTCGTAAAAAGACATCGATATGAAAGACGAGAGAGAGATTCTCTCGTCGACGAGGACGAGGCGCGTCTGATGCATTCCGCGTATTACCGTCCTGTCCCTCGCGACCTGGTAATTCCCACTCGTCCTCTCCCCGATTGGCCGCAAGTTAGATTACTTTCCGACAGCGCGGGCGCAAGTCAATCTACGCTCGGATACGTTCGTCGTAAAAAGCGGATAACTTTCCGGCGAAAATACTGTCCTCTGACGGAGACCGTTAACGCTCGAACGAGGAACGAAAAACTCGGATATTAAAGTTTCGTGTGTAACGCGACGAAGGTATCGATATAAAAAATGATGGCGAGTTGACCAGTCGAAATTTTTCCTTCGATAGAGAAGCATATTTTACGCTAGATGACATAATAATAATAATATATTATTATATTCGTTCTATCGTGCATTGTGAGCGAGTCTGTATCATCTCACACATGTACAAATTTTATACAGGGTGTCCCATTTTAATGTCCCACCCCAAATAACTTTCTTATTTTTAATTTTAGAAAAAGATGTTTCAGACAAAGTTATATGGTTTCAAGGGGGACATAAGGTGGTGTTATTAGTTTGACCTTGAATAGTTACTTGAAGGTCACGTGAAGGCCACTTTCAATTTTTTAAATGGAATCGCCTACTTTTTATTACATATTCTTGCAGCTCATCTCGAGAGCTTTCCAAAACACTATAATTAAGTTAGTTTTCATTAAATACTTTCCAAGTTATGAGGCTTGAAATCATTTCTTTCGAAACAATTATGTGTTTTCTTTACACCAATTGATTCCTCTCATTATTTTGTACATAAAAGTATTAAGGTAAGATAATCGAAAAATGAATATTTTACTAGATATTTTATGGTTTATGTAAAATTAAGAAATGATTTCAAGCCTCATAACTCGGAAAGTACTTAATGAAAACTAACTTAATTATAGTGTTTTGGAAAGCTCTCGAAATAAGCTACAAGAATATGCAATAGAAAGTAAGGGGTTTCATTTAAAAAATTGAAGGTGACCTTTACGTGACCTTGAAGCAACTATTCAAGATCAAACTAATGACACCACCTTATGTCCCCCTTGAAACCATACAACTTTTGTCTGAAACATCTTTTTCTAAAATTAAAAATAAGAAAGTTATTTGGGGTGGGACATTAAAATGGGACACCCTGTATATTTATATATACAGGGTGACCCATTTTAACTTAGGCAGCCAAATAACTCGAAAAATAAGCAAGATAGAGAAAAATGTTTTAGACAAAAGTTGTATGGTTTCGAGGGGGCCATAAGATGGTATCATTGGTTTGACCTTGAAGAGTCATTTGAAGGTCACGTGAAGGTCACTTCAATTTTTTTAAATGGAATACCCTATATATTTTTGTACATTCTTGTAGCTTATTTCGAGAGCTTTCCAAAACACTATAATTAAGTACCTTTCCGTTAAGTACTTTTTGAGTTATGATGCTTGAAATAATTTCTTAATTTTACATAAACCGTAAAATATCTTGTAAAATTTCATTTTTCGATTATCTTACCTTAATACTTTTATGTACAAAATAATGAGAGGAATCAATTGGTGTAAAGAAAACACATAGTTGTTTTTAAGAAAAAATATGGAATTGTTAATTGCAAATTACATATTTTTTCTTCGAAACAACTATGTGTTTTCTTTACACCAATTGATTCCTCTCATTATTTTGTACATAAAACTATTAAGGTAAGGTAATCGAAAAATAAATATTTTACAAGATATTTTACGGTTTATGTAAAATTAAGAAATTATTTCAAGCCTCATAACTCAAAAAGTACTTAACGAAAATGTACTTAATTATAGTGTTTTGGAAAGCTCTCGAGATGAGCTACAAGAATGTACAAAAATATATAGGATGTTCCATTTAAAAAAATTGAAGTGACCTTCACGTGACCTTCAAATGACTCTTCAAGGTCAAACCAATGATACCATCTTATGGCCCCCTCGAAACCATACAACTTTTGTCTAAAACATTTTTCTCTATCTTGCTTATTTTTCGAGTTATTTGGCTGCCTAAGTTAAAATGGGTCACCCTGTATATAATTCTCTCCATTTACTTCCGCGAGCTGTCTTTACACCGGCCACGGTCTAGCTTGTCGGAGATCTGTTCTCCCATCTTCAAACGGAGCTTTGTTGCCGGACCATCTATAAATATGACAAACGTAATGGGTCACTTCCTGTTAAATCTCGCTAAGAGCCGGTCCACGGAGAGACGTGATGTCCTCGGGGTGAGTGCATATCTAATCACTGGGAAATCCCATATCAGAATCATCAAAGAGAAGCGGTTGATGTAAAGAAGATTTTAAGGAAATGAAAGTCGACTATATATTTACGAGGATACCGAGCAAATCCTTTACGAGGAAATTATCAATTTATCGACCGTTTTCAACAGAATCAGAGATATAAAATATAATTATCGGTGACGAAATGACTTGGTTATTTTGGCTCAAAATTGATGAGAACAATAAGTATTTTTCTCTCTCTCTCTCTCTCTCTTTTTTCTTTCGCTCGCCAATCTTCTTCTCCGATTTATAAATTTTTACGACGGTCTCGTAATAGGTTTCACTTAAACGATACAACCATAAATGTCTCTCGACACTGATGCTTCCGCGATTTCCGCTGATGTGACTCCCGAGTGCATCGTCTCTTATCTACCGGTAGCAACAAATGCCGGTCGCGATGGAACGCATGTCCCGGCCATTTTTTAAAAGGCAACACATCCGTACAGGCTTTACGATAGGAACACCTGTCCACGGCGCAGACAAACATCTTCCTATAAACGTCGAGCGACATGAGCAATGCCTCTTAATGTCAAGAACACCGAAAGCGATGGTGATATCATCTGTCTATTCTTGTTTTTTTGCATCAACTTCTCTCTCTCGATTAATATCTCATTCTCTCATCGTTGATAGACATATATATTTTTATCGCACACAGATCATTTATGAAATTTTTATAAAAACGAGAAATTATTTCATGGTTGAAATTTTTTCCCTCCCTCTTCGTGGCGATGCATAGTAAAATTTTTCACGTATTAAAATTTTAATTGCACGCCAGCAATCATTCCCAGCCGAATCGTTATACGCGAGAGGCACTTTCGAGCTCATTGCCCGCTCGGTAAATTACGGGGAAAGAAGACGAATGGGAGACGAAGATGGTCCATCGTCCCAAGTTTGTCTGAGTTTAGAGACGTGGCTTCGAGAGCGAGGGGGAGTTTACGTGACATCTCGGTAATCGCGCCGAGTTTCACGAACTTAGAAACAAAAGGATGCTACCCTTTACCCAAGAGTAACTGTGCGACGCTCAGAACGCGGAATGGATGCTCGCGCTTAAGAGCTTACTTGCAACGAGGGGGAACACGTCAGCTGATCCCGTCTATTGTGACGACGAGGAACAGTGGATACGTTTCGCGCATTACCTGGCGCTCTAATGGCTGTGCCACGATTTAAATCCTCCAAGATAATTACTCACTAATCGGCGCATCAACCGCAATAATCGTTGTATTATACGCCATTAAAATCGCCTATAATTATAAAATTGAAAGATAAATATCACATGTCATAATACTTTTTTATATAATTTTTGACATTAAGGCTAGTATTCATAATCTATTCTTATTTCAAGATTGTCTTAAGTAATATCTTAAGATGATTCAAGACCAGATTTAGGATGATCTTAAATATAAGAATAGAATGAATACCTTAAAGTACGAGATATGTGACTTATCTTTATACGAACATGTTAAATTTTCGCGGCAAACTCCACCGAACGTGTATCATCAGAGTCTGCGAAGAGCGAAATCGGAATGACATTCTCTTCCCTCGCGGATTCTCGGGCAAAGATTACTCGTTCGTTTCACCGCTCGCGAAGATACCATCGCCAAATAAATAGATTTCGTTCCCGAGGTACGGTCGAGCCGGCGCAATAACCGCGGTGATCTCGAGATCTCCTTCTCGTCTCTTTCCGAAAGAAAACAAGCCTCTCTCGGCGAGTATTAAAGACGAATATCCACCGCATCGAAGTAGCGCGGAATCCATCTATCTATTTATCAGAATATTTCGCCGATGGTCCATGTTTGATCGCATTCTAAGGTGGGAACCGCCCCCGGGATAGTTCCGGATACTTCGCGCGGGAGTAAATTCTCTTGGATCCCCAAGATGTTGGGCAAGATGTCCTCTATACAAGAACGAAAAATACTCTTCCTCAAATATCCGGAAGGGATAGTTTTCTGCGCTATACCTCCGTCTTTCCGCCAATATTTGAACGTCCACGTATCGCAGTCTTGCATTTTTCCAGAGCACGGTAAATATAATAATACTCCACGAGGATTCTCTTCTTTTTTTACAAATTTATACGTTATAAGCTAAAAGTAGAAAACAACAAAAAGTAAAGTGAGAAAATAGAAGGTTTTTAAATCTAAAACATGGTAAAACGAATATAATGCTCAACACACATTTATTAATGTATAATATTAAAGGATTATCGAACCTATTTAGCAAACTATTTCGAAACCGCAAGACTTTGGGACCGAGATTCTCGATCAAAACTATGCAAACTATTACGTAACACGAGAGAAAGAGAAAGAGGGAGACGCGGTATGAATCTTTTAGTGTACTATTACGTAAATACGTAAATAACTTCTAAAATTATGGTCGTTTACGCATCATCACCCTTGCACAAGTGGCGAAGAAACCCTTCCTATTTGGCGTCTTGCCCTTTTATCATGCGATCCGGCCATAAAGGCGAAGGGCACGACGTCATTCCGTCGCCTTCGTCCAGAACGAACAAAGGCGTATTCCCGACATATCATCCGTGATGTCTCTCGCGACACGCTTAACGGTTGGATCGGGTGGATCACCGCGTACGGTACCATTATTTCAATTTCACGGCTGAACCGCCGCGGATTTACCTCGGTGCGCGCCTAATGAGTCTCGAGATTGTCGCCGACTCGGCGAAGATCGGGGATCAGGACGCGGTCTCGCCGAGTTGTACGCACGAGTTAGTCATCAACGGAATTTGCGTGGATCGTAGTGCGTCGTTGCAAACCCGAGACGATCGTACACGATATTGGACGTTTCCGGATGAACATCGGGCTCCACCTGCGACCTCTCGAATTTGCATACAAATTCCCCTCGTTTCCAGACACTTCTTTCCACAAATTCTTTGATCAATTTCTTGTTGACAATTTCATCGAATTATAAATCCATTCTACTCTTCGATTGCATTACGATTCCAAAGGCGATTTAACAAGGGATAAATACTTGGCGTCATTATTTCGAGGCTGTCGAAGATCATTTTTAATAATAAGCGCTCAATGAAGCTGCATCGGGTCGCTCTTCGATTCTTCTCACGGGTTATCGATCGCGTACATTTTGCGCTACAGTCGTCATATGCTCATGTCAACGACCGCCACTCTTAATATCATTCAATTCCAGGGCGAGCTCGACGACGTTTGCCCTCAATAAACGACGAGCGTGCGAGACGGACGCGAAGCATCGTTTCATCGTAAACGTTGCGAGGCGATCGCGTGCTCCAAAGTTGAATAATACTTTTCGGTTTAACTCGTTTCTCGAACACGCGGAAAGTTAAAGATAATTCTACGGACTCTTATAGCGGATAAGTAGCTGTTCAGGTGTATTGTTATCTATTTGTGCAGCGCGTTATACGGCTTCAGAATTCCGGATACATATTTAACCGCAACTTTAGACCACGCGATGCCTATTTTTCTCCTCAATCACTTATTGTATTACGTTGCAATAACATTCCATCAACAGCTAAATACATATATAATCTCTCCTATGAAACTAGCAGGAGATTATTAAGCAATTATCTACTCCTCTTTACCTATTTTGTATTCGACGTAAGAGAAATGCTTGTATATTAAATTCGATAACGGATTGTTAGATTGTTATTGCTATCATCTGACGCTATTCTCGATTTTACAGATTCAACGTCATCCCTAGGAAGCCATTTGTAATCATAAATTCCACGATATACAAGATCGGCGTCGTCATTTCGCGCTAACAATAAGTAATATATCGCGAAATGTCGATCGCGTGTCATCCGTTAAACGACGATAAAAGCAATCGCTGTAATCGCGTCACGGGTGAGACAGGTCGTCTCTCCGATCGCCCGTGAAGGCAATCGAAGAGTCCCGGGTTATACGAGATCCCTAAACGAGTCATTAAACGCCACGATCCCGCGAATCCACGCCACGGTAGATTTCCCTCGCAGCCCTTTGTACTCGCGCCTCGACACGGTCCTGGTCCTCTCGTCCCATCCCGCCGTCCCTTCGCCACCCTCGTTCTCTCTGCGAAGCGCCTCGTTCTGCCTTTAATGCCAGCCTCTCCAGGCTAAAACGACGACTCGCGCTGTCTTACGGCGCGCTGTGACGCGGCAATTTAGGCGTTTGACCCTAAGGGTCACCGGCGGGTTCAGCCGTTTAACCTTCGCGCAATGTCTCTGTCTGCTACGGCCGTCTCTACCACCACCGATTCCCTGCTCGATTCTCCGCTCAGCGCGCGCCCACACGTTCCCTTCCTCTTTACATGCGCATTCCTCCTCGTCCTCTTCCTCGACGGGCGCAAAACGACCTTCGTCCGTCCCTCCTCCCCTCGATCAGCGGCGGGTGCATGTCGTGGTATGTATCGGCGGGCGCGCGAGAAGCCTGAAAGTTTGATTCCATCGGTCAGCTGATTGATATGTGTAGTTGCGCGCAATTTCGTGACTCGAGAATTCATGGCAACGGTTGTTACGATCCTTCCTAGAAATATTCCAACGTTGGTTCTCTCGGCAGCGATGCACTCTCTTAATTTAACGACCGAGTTGGAATAATGTCCTGGTGTTATTCTTCTAAACCTATGCTGATTGTATTCTTCCAAAGTAAACGTTTTGATATGGAGTTTAGCTTATTATTACAACGGTAAAATTGAATTTTTAAATAATGGGTATTGTAGTTAATTAAGAAATTATACATGTAGAAACGTCAAATGTTACGGTATTTTTCCAGATCGCTCTCGGGATATATAAAATTGATGAATTTTAATTCATTAAAATTTATTTTTTTTCTAGAAATCTTAAATTCATTTTCTTTAAGTATTGTACATGTTTGTAATTATTCAGTTTGCTTCAATGCCGGAAATTGACCGTCTCGTCGCAATTTCATTTTCGTAAATTAAACGATCGATACGTCTGTCTCGTCACTTTAATAAAGTTGTATAGCAAATAAGCGCAAGGCTGTCTATATCAATGGAACGAGCAAAAATTTACGAAATTAATTTGCGTGTTTGAAATTTCGAGTTGTGGCTGATATGTAATTAAAGTAATACCACTGAAATAAAAACTGAAAAGTTTTTACTACAGTTAACATTATTATTTGTATGCGTTAGCATATCATGAACGACGCACACTTTATTTTGTTTGTTCACGCGGCTTTACAAACAGGTAACAAAAAAAATAAATACACCTGACGTATTTTTGGAAGAATTCGCTCTCAAAAATAACAATGTATTTGATAAATAAATAAAATGTTTTACAAAAATAATGTGAGAGAGGAGGGCAAAATAAGTTTTATAATTTATTTTTCCCAAAATTTTTTCCATTTTGCCGTTTGTTATATTTATTTAGTTTAACGTATAAATTCACGCACATTAAGCTTTAATTTATATTTATTACACATACGTTATATTATACTTTTGCGTGAAATTTTGATCATATCGTCCATCGACTAGTTCTTTTATTAAAGTGTCACTTTAACGGCCATCCAAAGTAACGGCTACCGCTAACGACCAGTCCCGAAAGTGTAAAGTAGTATAAGGGCTGCGGAGAAAGAAGGTTACTTGAGCTGAACTTTATGAGAGCAGAGGTGATACCCACGGGTCATATGCATCGCGCGGAGAAAGAAAATGCCTGAAAGAGAAGTCGACGTATGAAGAGAGAAAAATGTTGTCCGAGGAGACACGCTTTCAGGTACAATTTATTCAAATTGCAATTACATCTCAGTGCACTTTGCTTACGGGATGACTTATGTAAGCGTTTGAGATACTAAAAGCTATAATACGCGACACGATAAACTGGCTTCGCATCCACATTTCGCGTAAATTTTTTACGACGAAAGCGCGAGAGGAAACCTCCCTAAACTACTTTTAAATAAGTTATGAACACCGTGTAACGGGGAAAAAAAAATATTCTTCGCCCGGATAAATTTCTAATATATTATACACGGTGTTGTGTGTCGCACGCGCGGCATTCTCGTAAATTTTCGACGACGATACATGTAACGCGAAGAATGACGGAAACGGAACGCGAGCGAAGATTATACTCGATTCGACGTTCCGCTAAATGTCTCGTCTTTCGTTTTCAAAACCGTTCGCTTGACGAGCACGCGATACGATCACCGTGTTACATCCAACGACGACAGTACCGATCCCGCATGCGATATTTGCATAAAGAGTCACGGAGGAATGATTTTGTACATCTACACGTGTATTTCGCGCTCGCGTTTCTTCGGTCAGCTTTATTCAGATGTTGTGTAAACGGCACTGCAGAATCGCAGACGGAGAGAGAATTGATTTTCATACCCCGCTCCCGACAATCCAATCTTCCTCGAGCGCATCTCGAGCGTCGTTATCGCCGCGCTCGTTCCTTTGGCAATATTTGAAACTCAAATGGACAATAAAATTCTACTTCCCGTTTAAGATTACACTCGGATCTTAACGGAACTTTTTGGGAAACGTTCGATCTAAAGATCTCCTCGATCTTTTTCAAACGCATATTCGTAGATCGAATCTACTTGAAAATGTTTTCTTAAAAAAAAAAAAAAAGGCAATGACTTACATGAATTGTTAATTTCTGTTAAATAAATTTTTTTAAACAAGTATAATAACTTGCAATTAGATTTTTTATTGTTACGTAAAAGTCCAAGAAACGCAATAGATGCTAAACGCGCTGCTTTATTTTTTCTTTATGAATGACATACTTATCTTGTTTCAATTTAAAATATTATGTTTGATGTAATAATTTATGTCGTTTAATTTTAAATGTATTAGCGGCGTATTCGCGTCAATGATATTTAAACAAAGCGGCCGAGCGCGCTTTCAAGGCCTTCCCCCACCCTTCCTCTTCATTCACGCCCGACTTTCCTCGTTTTTTTCTAAAGTTTTTCGTTTAGTTTCGTCTCAACTATCGCGAAGATTAAATCGAACTTTTCGCGTTTTTCGCTAGTGTGATATTTGGATCCGTTATTCGTACATAATATTATCAAGAGTGATACATTAATTAAATAA
Source organism: Camponotus vicinus (assembly GCF_025532165.1). NCBI lineage: Eukaryota > Metazoa > Arthropoda > Insecta > Hymenoptera > Formicidae > Camponotus > Camponotus vicinus. The sequence goes on from NW_028141945.1 coordinate 16,690,215, forward strand.
ATAATGCCACGCGCTTATTGATAAAAATTATAATATTCTATATTTGATTGCTTTAATGTTTATACATTTATATACAATATACATACGTCATAAAATATGGCGTTAATAGAAATTAACAATTCATGTATAATTACTGTTGATATATTTGATAAATATTGTATAAACTGGAATCTCGGAATTGGATCAATAGTATTTTTACGGAATCAGTGTTATCGAATCAGTGTTTTTACGGAAATCAACTTATTTAATCGTCTTCGCACTCATCTACGACGTGTTATACACGATTATTTGTGATGTCGAGATGCTAGTGATTTAATTGATGAAACATCGCGAGCGTCGAGGGAACGGAAGCAGTTGATCGCTGTGATTAATGCTGCGATTGCCGTCGTTATATCAAGGTATGAACAATATTACAGTCATAAGAATCACTTGTTTCAGCACATCTGAATTTTAATATTTTTTTAAGTTATTGAGAATAATTATTTAAACAATAAGCGTGCAATATTACAAGTTTTATTATGCGTATATAATATATGTAGATAAAATAAAGTTTAAAATATTTGAAAAATAAAGTTTAAAATATTTGAAAAACTAATTAGGAATGTACCATCGTTATCGGAATCGCTTAAAGGTTAAATATGCACAGCGTAATATTTACATATTGAATGGTCGTACAATCACGCTATCGTATCACGTCATCACCGCTTCCATGTCGGTTTAGAGAAAGCCGGGACTTCTATCCAAATGTTTACATTGATGTCAGTCGAAGGTAACATGCGAAAGAGGCTAATTCAGAAACATTATGCTTCTTAATCGATTACCGATCTAAGGCGAGCGCTTCATATTCAGAAATAATGGAAAAGAAGTCCGATAATGCGAACCGTGGCACACCTACTGTCAGACAAGTATGTTTACGCGTTAATATCGGCAATAAAGTCGGAATAATAATGACAATCTGAAATTCATAAACCGGTGGGCGATGCTTGGGGCGAGGTTCGCTCGTAGATTTTGTAAAATACTGCCGGTTCGCGAAAGGTGCAAATGTGCTCCTCGCGTGAAAGGGTAAAAATACAAGCGACGATATCGGGAATGGCATGGCATTAGAGATTAAAGAATATCTCTCGCGTTAAGAGTGCTATAGACATTTGCGGAAATGTTAGGCGGTCGGTGAACCTCGAGAAAAATCGACGGATATTTCCGACTTCCTAGCTTACCTGGAAATTATTGAATCGACCCGACCTAGATTCATTACTTTTGTAAAAGCTCTGAACATTGACATGTAGCTATACGTTAAATTGAAAAGACAGCCGCACGGAAAGTGTACCGTATACTTGACATGAAAATTTATTAAAAAATTGAACATGAAAAAAATTGTATAGATAAATTAAAAATCTAGGAAATAACTTTAATGAAGAATAATATTTTTTTTCCAATAAGATCTCGCGGCATCAAACAGGCGTGAAACGCAACGCATCACCGTCTCATAAGCATCAATGAGCTTGTGGGTGTGCGCTTCTTAGTAATACTCCCACGATAAACCTTACACGAGAGAGAAAGAGAAAAAAGGAATGAATAAGGAAGAGAGAAAATTTGCGTGCCGGTTGGTTACGGTTGTAGGATCTGTCAGGCTGCGCAGCGTAATAGAAATAATGAGGCCGGTCGTAGATACATGCCCGAGATGGTGGTATCTACCGAGTAGCCTCGGGGCCACTCACAGGGCACCTCTCCTGTTCCTTAAACGGAGGGCCGCAGCAGCGGAAGTGCATGTGCCGTTCTTGAATAAGGGGACGCCCTTTGTGTATGTGTGTCTGCGTGCGACCGATATATCGTGCCTGCATAAGGGCACATCCGGTATTTCAGAATCAACCCTCCCGGCGAATTCAGATCGCTCGTTTATTGTCTACTTGACCACGGAGATAAAAAAAATTGTCGATCGAATAATACCCGTTCCTACACACGTGTAATACTTTGATCGCGAATTATATATACGATGTTTTCAATTATCGGTCTTTCGCATATTGATGTTACGTCACCGGCGTGGCAGCCGTGTTAATTGGAGTTCTCTTGGCGTTCATTCGTTTCTCGGAATATCGACGGCGGTCGGATGAAAATGGCGCACTTCCGAGTGGAGGTGCCTTACGGCGCCGGCTTCGAGAGATCGCGAGATCGATCGATGGGCGTGTCGGGCTAATAATTCAAGCTAAACCGGAACGAGTACATCCCGACGCGCTAACGAAAGTGATCAGACATGCTCAAGTATACGCGACTCGTGCTCATGTATGTATGTATGTATGATAAATAGGGCAGGAGAAACATCCTGTCGCGCGTCCAACACTTTTATTCGTTCGCGGCGCGTATTGTTTGTGCGCTTGTAGATTGCATATCCGCGACAAGACGGACATGCTTGGCGACGACACGGTAAATCAGCGTTTATGCGACCTCATACATTTGGCGTACGAGAGAGCAGCTGCGACCCATCGCGTTAGCGAGATCAAGTTGAATTGAGATTCTTTCGAAGGGAAGAATTTGTTTATGACAGTCAGGCGCGCGGACGGAGGCGATCGAACTAATCATAACTTTGTGACGTGCCATTAATGCACTAGCAGCACGAAGACGTGCTCGTTTCTTTGCTACAGTCCGCTATAGTAATCTTTCGGGCGAGAAAATATTTTGAAAGAGGAATATTATCTCGCAAAGCATTTCCCGATGCAAAATTCAAAGACGTTATTTAGAAATAATTATTTCAGCTTTTATCCACTAATAATATTAAACTAACTCAGCGATAATCTTGTAACAAAATTTTCTCTGCCTTAAATAAGGTATATGATTGTAAAGAAAATTTTTAGATTGCTTTTCGAATAGTAATTTCGATATTAAAAAGCAATATTGCGCTTGGGACGATAGTTTTTCGCTTTTTATTAAAGATTTATGTATATATTCGCCATTGATGTCGGTTGTGTAGTCTTTGCACATTAAGTTGGCCGCAAATTTACTTTGCTTTTCTTTATCGCGCCAAAGTCAATCATCTTTCCGTCGAGACGATTCCTTCGCCTCCGGATCTCTCGCTGGCGGTTTTGCTTCAATAATCATCTCGCGGATGGATGGGATTCGTCCGTCTTATTTCCGTCCCCGCGCGGAGAGTAGTTTTCTATGAGAAATCAATTTCTCGTCATTTTCTCGACGGATCGTTCTTCTTCTCAAATATATATGATTCACAATTCATAAAGTCGACGACACAATCTTGTCGAGTTCCACGACATTTTCCCGACGCGTTATCTATCATCCTCCATCGAAGATCTTGATAAAACATGGTATAAATCGAGTTTTCAATTCATTCGCATTGATAAAACAAAAAATTGAAAATTATTTTATTTATACTCGAGAAAATATATATTTACATTATAAAGTTGTATCTCTTATCATTATATTTTGCATATAATTATTTTAGAAATATTTTTTACGTTGAAAAACATGTTTAGGACAATTAGATTTAAAGATTATCAAAGAAAGAGATGCATACTTCATTTTGTATCATCACCGATAGAAAATTGAGGTCGATCTATAAGAAATGACTTCTGACTTTCTGCGAATTGAACAGCTCTTCCATAAAAGACGCCATACATGCTCGCGCTCTCCTCTCCTCACCGACATTGAATAATCTTCACATCCATTCTGTAAATGGAGTAAGTCCTAAAGAGGATGGGAGAGGAGATAGTAACGTCTTTTTTTCATTTTTCAAATTTATTCAATAAAAGGATATGGAGAATAGCGATGGGCCCCGTAGTACTTCGTCTGCCTTATTGACGTTTCCATTTGCGTAACATCTTAACTCAGCTTCATTCGAATTCATCTCCGATAAAGCATGTTCCTCGCGTTTGTCGAGTTTTGAAGGTACATCTCGAATTTCGATTACGTTCGCACGCATTCGATATTTTTATATACTCTTCGCTCTATCTCAAATTAACGTCGATACATATAATGTTTCGTTTCAAACTAACGTCGATATATATAAATTTTCGTCAAACGATGTTGCTTTATTACAAAGCATCGAGGTAGACACTCTCATCAAAGATTAATAAATTATAATTTGTCATATTATTAATTTATTAATATTTATTAATTAATTTATGATTATTTGTTATAATATCTTTTTGCAAGTAATAATGAGATCTTAAATTCAAGAAATAAAAATAGCGGTATAAAGATAAAAATATGAAGTATTTTTTGATCGCGAAAAATTCGCAAATATACGTCAGCTGATTGCAATCGTCTGTGTCATAATTAATTAACGGCTCGGTGGTTGACTCGATCTTTATGACAGCGACTGATGCTTAAATGCGTCGGATGAACGGGATAAGTAGCGCGATATCCGTCCCTTTTAGACCGTTTGTCGGCTGAATGCCGTCGTCGCGAAAGTGCAAAAAGGTCGGACAGACAGAGAGAGAATTTTATTGGAAGAAAGAAACGTTTTTCGTCGTTCTTACTCGCGATTCCCAGACGAGGGAGACGAGGGTCCCGTTTCTTTTCTTCCGTGCGGGCCTCCTGGCCCGCCATCAATAATGTCCTTTCCATTCTTTTCGCGACGCAGAGAGAGTGCCAGAGGAGGGTAGTCTTTGAAAAAAAAAAAGAGTCCTGATCGTCGGTATTATCTTCTTAAATTGGGCAACGATGCAACAATACTACTCGCACAAAGACTATAAAAAGAACGCTACTGTTGAATATTATTTACAAGGGCGGATACAGAATACACACACACACATACATTCTTGCGACAGCATTGTCCTCGCACCCACGACACGCGATTATTATTAATGGTCCTCCAGAGAGTGGGGCAGCGAATACTCGCGTGTCTCACTCGAGGATATGCCAGCGGAATCTTACCCTTGGGATATTTCCTTCTTTTTTCATCCCGGTGTTTTGTGGAACAGGATTGTAACAAAAAAATTTTAGATATTGCAACGATATTTCATTGCGATTTTACCCCAGATAAAATATTTATAGACGCGTTTATTTATTTTTGTTTCAGGTAAGAAAACTTTGACAAGATGTTATAGTTGACAATTTGATCGACTTCACAAGGATCGACGCTGTAAAATGGACGCGAGTCCAATGAGTAAAAAGAAGCCTTCTTTCACAGGTAAAAAGAACTGCTCGTTAGTTGCGTGGAATATATTCGTCTATAACGAATAGAATATGCATTCTGAATGGCGGCGTCAGCGGATTTCACGAATCGTGATGTCGATTTTCCGAATTTCTACAACGTAACTTTGTATTTTAAAATCCAAGCGCAAACCGAACGATCGTGCGAAACGAAACTAAAAATTTAACAAACTCGTAGAAACGATCGCATCAACGTAGATATTTCGTGATCGGAAATCCTCTGAAATGCACGCCAAACTTGCATAGATATTTTCATTTCCCGATAGAAATTCATATCCCTTCAACTAGATTATCGATACATTTTCTTACGAGATATTATTTTGCCTCGAATAAGGAATATCGCGCGAACAATTTATAGTACAACAATAATAATACATTGGTTATAGCTCGAGATTCGCAGGTAGACGAAACATTTGACAAATTCGTGTCGAGAAAAGCATGCATAAATAAAACCCGCGGCATGCATGCCATATTGCGACAAATGGGACTATAAAATTCGACAAATATTTCAGTATTTTTGCGAGTGATGACTACACGATTTATCGTGAGCGTGCATAGCCGTAACGATAATGCCATACAGTGGCTCGTATAACTGCAGTTGCGATTCGTGTGATGGGCGAGCGTTGTACGCCAGTTATATACCCACCTTTCTATACCGAAAATGGAAAGCTCGACCCGACCCGTTCCGTTCCCGGTCACGAGAACCGTATTCACTCGAATCAACGCGACAAAATCAACCCCGCGACATATAGCCTCTCTTCTCTTTCAAACTTAAGTGCATGCTAGCAGACTGGATATTTACAGCGACCATTTCGAGAAACTACTTTAGACCGGCAATAAGAGAGCGATTCTCATTGCCGCGGTAAGGTCACGCGACCACTTCCGGTTATTTCTCTCGCGGAGAAGACTTTCGAGGCTTCCGCGAACGCGCGAAAACCAATTTGCATTTTGCTGAAAATTGAGGGGAAAATAGTCCTCCGCGAAAATGCTTCGACGTTACCGGTTTTTAACTTCTTGTCTCGGGTAAAAGCGAGCTTCGAGCACACGCAATCATAGAGAGAAAGGCAAGGTATTAGGGACTTAACGTTTCATTGTTTTTTTTTTTTTTTTTTTTTTGCGACTTGTACATAATTATACTCTAATATTGAGAAATAGTAGGAATTAGTAGAGAAATCTCAAGACAACATTATAGTACCAAGTCTTTAGATTCCTGTTTTTATTGCTCGAATGATTTAGCGACGAGATACTACTTTAATGTTTATCAACGCGTTTGTATTTATGTACTTTGTATTTAAATGATTTCCAAAGCAAAGTATTTTTACGGTTCGCTAACGTTCACTGATCTCGATAAGTTTCATTCGAATAGTGGTTTCGTCATCACGCTATCTCGGTATCAAATCGCGCGCAGTCGATGACAAATTCCCGATATCGCTTAGTCTGAGCTAACATTTGTAGAAATATAAAAAATACGCGGTAATCTAAAAATAATATTCCACTCTCTAAATTTCTTAGAGTGAAAATGCACTCGAAAAATTGAGTGACTGGTCAAGTCACTCTAGTTAGAGTGATTTTTCACTCATAGGAGTGAATTCTTCTCACTTTTTGTTGTAGAGTAAAAAATTCACTCTGCAAAATAGAGTAAAAATGTATACTCTATTTTGTAGAGTGAATATTTTCACTCTATGTAGCATTTTCACTCTATATAGAGTGAAAATTTTTACTCATAAAGAGTGAGTAAAGCGCATGTGAAACGCGCATGAGTCCGCCATTAGCAACACTGTCGTATCGTTGTCTCGCGATGTTACCAACTCGTTGCACGTGTACTTGGTATACAAGACATATTAAAGTAACTTCTTAGGAATATATCTTTTTATTTTAACATATTTCGAACGAGTGTAAACATATTTTTTTGTGTGTAACGTTAAATATATTTATATAGCTGTGACAAGAAAAAAGGAAGTTAATCGGCTTTTACACCGACAATGAGATAACATGCTGTGTGCGATGTTCAGCTTCGATTAATTCAAGTAAAAAGCAATGATTGCTTCTCATTTCAACTAATCGAAGCTTCACGTCATATATGTAACATGTTATCATATTATTAGTGAAAGACGGCTTATAATCTCACTTCCTAAGAGTGAATCTGTTCACTTGTAATTGAGTGAAAAATAACTTGACGAAAGTCATGACTCCACTCTGATTGAGTGAATTATTCACTTCGAACCGAGTGACACATTCACTTTACGTTCGGAGTTAAACAGTTCACTTTTGTGAAAAGTGAATGTTCATTAATTACGAGTGGCAGTATTTTCACTATCACTTGGTGTGAATATTCACTCGTTTGGAGTTAGATTTCACTCTAAGAAATTTAGAGAGCACCGTTGACCCTTCTCTTTTTTCGCAAAACGCGCTGAAACGAAAATGATACGAAAAGATTGTCATCGACAAGCGTTCGGTTACATCGATCAAAGGTAGAAATTTATCAGAATCATTATTATTTCAATTCTATTACATTATGATAGTATACTCTCTAAATTTCTTAGAGTGAAATCTAACTCCAAACGAGTGAATATTCACTCCAAGTGATAGTGAAAATACTGCCACTCGTAATTAGTGAACATTCACTTTTCACAAAAGTGAACTGTTTAACTCTGAACGTAAAGTGAATGTGTCACTCGGTTTGAAGTGAATAATTCACTCAATCAGAGTGGAGTCATCACTTTCGTCAAGTTATTTTTCACTCAATTACAAGTGAACAGATTCACTCTTAGGAAGTGAGATTCTAAGCCGTCTTTTACTAATAATAAGATAACACGTTACGTATATGACGTGAAGCTTTGATTAGTTGAAATGAGAAGCAATCATTGCTTTTTACTTGAATTAATCGAAGCTGAACATCGCACACAGCATGTTATCTCATTGTCGGTGTAAAAGCCGATTAACCTCCTTTTTTCTTGTCACAGCTATATAAATATATTTAACGTTACACACACAAAAATATGTTTACATTTCGAAATATGTTAAAATAAAAAGATATATCCCTAAGAAGTTACTTTAATATGTCTTGTATACCAAGTACACGTGCGACGAGTTGGTAACGTCGCGAGACAACGATACGACAGTGTTGCTAATGGCGGACTCATGCGCGTTTCACATGCGCTTTATTCACTCTTCATGAGTGAAAATTTTCACTCTATATAGAGTGAAAATGCTACATAGAGTGCAAATATTCACTCTACAAAATAGAGTATACATATTTACTCTATTTTGCAGAGTGAATTTTTTACTCTACAACAAAAAGTGAGAAGAATTCACTCCTATGAGTGAAAAATCACTCTAACTAGAGTGACTTGACCAGTCACTCAATTTTTCGAGTGCATTTTCACTCTAAGAAATTTAGAGAGTAAATTCCACCAGGAAGCGATGTGCGATAAAGCAATTATTAAACAAAGCATCGTAATGCTCATCTCATGGAAGAGACCGAGGGAAATAAACCCGACAGCTATTCTATGTCTACCGCGTATCAGCGCGCGACTTGAGTGCACATTATAGATGATGACGCTGAAGTGGCGATCCAACAATCATGGTAGTTCAATAAATGCCACTGAATAGTCGAGGTTCGCTCCAGCGGAATTTAGCGGGCGTCGATCTTTCGTTCGCGTTCACTGTCTCCGTCACAATCGCCTGTAAACACCCTTGGATAGCTCACGCTGCTCCGCGATGCAAATGATGGTATCACGGCACAATGCAGGATCAGTCGATTCTCTCTCACACGGTATAGAAACGCAATCATCCAACCGGAGCGACAAATCGTCGCGTGATTCTCGTATTGTAACGCGGTCGATTTTCGTTCCCGGTCTCATTTCCGACACGACAATTGCGGAGACGGACTCGCGTATGATTCGTTAACCGCGATACGGCAATGATTAAGACACGAGAGCGTTTCGATCGAATATATTTCTCCGAACTATTACGCGAGTTCTTGGAGCACCTCGCGGAAATTAATCGTTGATTCGAGCGATTGTTTAATACAATTCCCAACGAACGTTTATTTTTCCCTCGTCCAAGTCGCTAACTTGTACGGTACCTTGAGCTTTTGTGCATCGTAATGTAATCGGACGCGCGAGACGACGCATCTCCTACACAAAGTACAGCTTCCCAGAGCGTCAACATTAAATTAGCATCGCGAACTGTAACTCGATCTCCGAGAGTCGCTAATGTTAGTAGATGGGAATCCTCGTTGTGCGTAAGTCAGAAAACATAATTAAGGAAGATCCGACGAAAAGCGAGGTGTACCGTGTATCGCGCGATATCGAGGTGAACGCGATCTCTCGCGAGACGACGTCGTCGTTCGATCGCTTGGGCAATAAAATTTGCGAGAGATGCAACGAAGGTGAAACGGCCAAGAGCGGCTGGCGAGCTCTCCGGCTGTCATCGGCGTTGCTTTACTCTCGAGGAAGCGTTTGCCTTACACGCTCGAGCGACACTTTAGCCGATGAACGGTGTCGACGATCGAGGGGGGAGGCGCGCGACGAGAGGGTCGTCGAGAGGGTGGCTCGCGAGTGTACGGCTAATATATTAATAGGATGCGAGAGTATATCCCCCTCCCTTTTGTTACACGCACGTACACAGACACACACAGTCGATCGAGGGAGTGTCATTAATCTTTCCAAGGCGGCTGGCGCAAAGTGCTCGGCTACTAACCTGTCCGCCTGGTACAGGCACGTAGCTACTTGCTGTGCTCCGCTTACCGTCACGAGAGTCTCATTTATTCCGATCCGGGACACTCGGGGGGAACAAAGAAACGGATAAAGTAATAGATATGTCGAAGTTGCCAACTGGGATTTAATCAAGCACAAGCCGAGATTTAAAAAGTAGATTGCGCGGCTGACTTTTTTCCGTTTCGCGCGAGAAACATCCAGGGGGATATTCTAATACGAGATCGTTCTTCGGAGATTTCGGGGCGTCCTTCTTGCAACGCGAATTGATATCGTCGCCTTTGATACGATATAATGGAACACGTGACACCTGCGGCGAATTTAGCGTCGCTCCGGTAAACCACTCTCGACTAAATACACGACCAGTCACGAACTTTTGCCATTTCGGCGATCCGGCAGGATTTAATAAAAGCGCCTAGTTGTTCTTGCAACACGCTACAGCCCTCTCTTATCCCTCGTAACGTGCAAGCAAGACCCCCTTGCGATAGTTACTCTGGTGTTACGAAGAAAGGATTTTTCGGGACGACGCCGAGATGCGAAAAGTTTCGCCAGAATTCCCGAGAACGATGTACCTCAGACGACAGCCTCAGTCGTTTTCTCATTATAATCTAAAGAGGATTAAATAATTTGAGGTTCCGAAACTCTCTCCTTAAAACTTGCTTTTTTCTATTTTCTATTTTGTAAAATACTATAGGATTTTTTAGTAATCATCTACATGTGTCTTACAATTTTTTTTAATTTTCTCAGTTGTAGCAAAATCGAATATTCAATGTTTTATTTAAATCTTAGGCGTTTTAAAAATTGGGTCTTGCCGAACACTTTTAGGCATTTCTCAATATGTGTCGTTATGTAAACGTCTCAGGAATATTTCAGGACTTGCTAAATTCAATACATCATATCAACGTCGCGTATTTTTCGTCTGCTACTTTAAATCTCACTTTTGATTTCCATCAAAAAAGCGCTCGTGTGAGCGCGTAAAGTATTTTATCCGATGTGAGTGCGAAAGTAATAAAATCAGCTGCAAAAATAATAATTGCAGTCACGCGATCGGGATACACTCGACATTATTATTCAAGTGTCGAACGCCCGTTTAGGATAAAGACATCATGATCGCTATTGTCGTAAAGTTTCAAAATGCTCCGGAACTATCAGATATGTAGTCGTAAATTTTACGATGAATTGCTATCGGTATTCCGGTAATTCTGGGTTAGCCGTTATACTTATGGTGACGGCGTATATGCAGAGAGATATACAGGACACGTGCGGCTCTCGAACATTTGTCTTCTTCTTAATGGAGAACCTTTCTTTTTATAAACAAAAAACTTTTTTTCGGACCCTCTTTATGCGACATTATATATAATAAATAAAATACACACACTATAAAATACGAATTTACTGACAGAACGTGACGCGAATTATTGAATAGCCGTGCTCGATGGGTCGTGCTGGTGTAGATGTGCGTTTCCGTACGTTCCTTTCTCGCAAGTGTGGCACGCCACACGCGGATGAAACAGCTTCACGAGCATCCGAGAAAGGGGCGCATTATTCTGAAAACTCTCGGGAGAGTATCTTTTATTTGGTAGGGAAATCTCGGAAACTGCCACTGATATCTCCGGTTAAGGACTACTCCGATTCCGCAATAAGATCGTTGCGGGTAAAGGAAGGGGAGGGAAGTGGGAAGCCCGGTGAACGTTCGGAACGGAACGAAAGGGCGGGGGAGAAGGAAGACTAAAATTCCCGGGGGACTCCAACCCAATTTCCGCCCCGGTTCCAACGCGGTTTCCACGGAGCCTCGCCACGAACGGATCGTTTAATTCGCTTCCTTCGACTGCGCCGTGGAATTACCGTATTATCGGTAAAGTTATTTCGGATTCGCGTCTCTCCGAGACACAAACAGCCTCGTCGAAACGGCCGTCGATCGATTGATCTTTTTGTCGGACTCGTGTGAGCCCGCGTCGTTCCTCGACCTTTTTGCGCGACCGACGAAGCAAGCATCTTGATGGCATCTCGGGCTCTCTCGCGTGATCCAATGATCGTTAAGGGGCGATTACGGCACTTTTTCAAGACACCCGCGCAGATTCTCGACGTCGCTGCCCGAACGAAAATTGATTTTCGCGCTTAACGTATTTTCTTTCGCGCCACTGATCGCGCTCACCCTTCGAGAGAAGCAGCTGCATCATCTCGCGAAGGGAGACTAATAGCGTCGTTATTAACAGGCCACCTTATCAATGTCGTCCCCTTCGTCATCGAGACATTTTCCAACTTGCTATCAAGAGGTCGAACATAAGAATGTAACGATAAGATGAAGACAGTCGTTTCGGATCCCCTCGAATTGTTCGAGAGGAAAGGAACATGGATCCTGGTGAAAGTTTCCCCTTCTCTTACAGAGAAATTAGTACTTTATAACTTTCAAAGTATCGGATCGTCGGGCCAATCTATAGATTCAAACTCCATTAAAGAAACTACCGATCATCAATTTTAGCGATCGACCACCGTTTGGCAGATAACGGTGAATAACAAGCCGTGTAATCAAATTTTAGCCATGAACGATGAACATAATTTCAACTCTACATGTTTTTAATAGACAGGGAGAGAGAGAATTCTTGTAACTTTTGTTTTAAATTTTTTAGCATCTTATTATTTTTTAACATCATTTTCATACAAATTGATGGTATAACTCGACTCGGTATTCACTCTTACAATTAGCGCTCGTTCGTTGTAAAGATTTCATTCACGTAATCGTAAAAACGAGCCCAAACGCACACACTCGTCGCGCAAAGTTTCGCGCAAAAAAAATCAAGCGTTAAAAATTCACAATGTAGTTAAGCTCCACTATGTTTGCCGCGCTTATTACGATTGCGGTCTATCACAGAGTCATCCCCGCAATGTCGGTCGCTGACACATTCGTCTGTGGTTTGGAGGTAGCCGTAAAAAATGAATTTTTTTTCTACCATAGAAGCAAGCGGTTTTTTTCTCGAGGCACGACAGGCAATTTTTGCGGTGACCTCAAGTTACCGCAAAAATGTCCATCTATCTTAGTCTTCCTATTAAAAAACCGTTGCTAATTTTCGATCAGCTTTGAGCGTAGATGTGAAAGAGAGAGCTCAAAGGGATAAAGGAGTTACGTGTCACATTCTGACAAAGATTGAATTATCTTCGGAGAAATTTAATTATTTCGCGTACACGCACGCAAAAGAAAATGCCATCGGTTGATGCCAAATTAAATGCGGTCTCGTGAGGAATAAACTGATAAAATGTATTGCCGTGTCGATACATTCAGCAATGAAAATGGAAATTCATTGAAATGGATGCCGCTATGATTTTATTGTCCGCGGTCGTCGCGACTATTCGGTCGACCTGACGTTAAGTGCTTCCTTTGATCGCCTTTCCTTCTTTGTTTCACATTAAAGCACGTACTCCACTAAGCCCGTATTAAAGGAAGAGAGCGAGACCTCGAAAAGCCTTTCAACCTCTTTGGTTCTATGTCCAACTCAATGGAAAACTTCTACCGGCTTTCTCATTAAAAATTGCTATGCTTTGTTTCGACGCGGTAGTTTATATTTGCTGTTGTTTTACTATCGCGAAATATTGCGGGATATCTGCAATATTTGCGCGTAATGCGTTAACGACTGAATTAACCGAGCTAACGATAAAATATAAAAACATACGTAATGGTGAAAAATGTTAGTCATGAAAAACAATTCGCGTCACCGTTAAAAAAACATATTTACGCAAACGTGCAAATTATTACGCGTTCAGAGTTGTGGAATAATTAAAGTATATGTTTATTAACTTTGTCGGTGGACAAAATTTTCCATATCAATAATTTTCAAAAAATCCACATTACAAGAGCATCGGAAGAATTATGTCATTAACAAAACGTACAAAGCCACAAATACAAATATAAAAAATTTACAATTTAAATTTTAATCGACTTTCAATATTGACAGATTCTCTTTGACGTATCTTTAAAGTCGAGTCAAAATCAGTTTCTTTCTTAAAATGCTGGTAAAAAGACTCGATAACACACATCGAGCGTGAGAAACTCTGCAGCAGCGAGCGATCATTTTATCACGAAAACGTAACCGGCCATAACTTTCGACACGGAGATCTCGGATCTCGCGATGTTTGTCCGAGTTACGCTCGTATAACAGATTGTCGGTTAGCACGCCTATTCTTGAGGGAACGCACGAGCGCGCCGTCGTATCTTTGGTTTATCCACACGAACGTTTCCCCCTGGAAACGAGCGGGGACCATCTCTTTTCGAGTTTCATGAATTTTTGATGCATCGCTACGGTATTCGGAACAAGAAACGATTTCGAGAAAATGCTCTTCGATATTATGCAAAGCGCCTCGAGGAGATATCTTTAGCGAAGTTTCTCGTCGACAAGCGATTCTCTCTCTCTCTCTCTTTCTAGGCATCGAAAACTGTCTCGGGCAAGTTTTTCCCTCTCTTTTTTGTCTTCTTCCTTTTTTCCCTTTTCCAATACAGTGTAACGGAAATAAATCTCTTTCTTGGAGAACGATGTTTTTACGGGATTTAGATTTTTTAAATCCGCCTTTGAAGAGAAACACGCCCGCAGTTTTGTTAGCTCGTTTGTTTCCGCAATTTTATCCTGAATTGTATTTTCATGTATATCCGACCGGATGGATCGTACATCACTATAACGGGACGCACGCGGCGGCCCGGGCCCGGTCTATGTTTTCAAAGAGCGAATATTCGCGTGATATTCGCGGTATTTAAATCCATGCGCAGCGAAATTTCGCGGAGTCAACTTTTCACCCTGCGCTCGGGTAAATCGACCTGGCGGGCAGAGATTTTTGTTTTGTTTTTTCGTTTTTTTTTTTACACCACGTCATTCCGCGTTCGCGCTTTTCCCCGAATTCGACGAATGTGGGGCTCGATAGGTCGGAATCTGCCGATTTATTTGGATCCGCCACGTGCATCGGTCAAGATATCGTTCGCGCGAACTTCTTTGGTCTTTTGGTCGCTTCCTCTCTTTTCTCTCGTCAGTAAATTGTGAACCGACGCCCTTCGACGGTCCCCCGGATATCTTTTGAATTTTACCCGGCATCTATAAATTTTTACGACTAAAACCCACGAACGTTCTCGGCTAAAGCGCAGCGAGATTTTTTTGCGAAGCTGCGCGTGCACCTCGAAGTGCATCCTTCGAAACGAGGTTGCGCGTGTGTATACTCGGGTGAAAGGAGGTTACAGACGTGCACATTGATGCGCTGCGAGGAAGATATTCTTGATATCGTAAATCACGACTCCGAGCGACGTCGTCAGTTTTGATATTCGGGAATTTTATACATACGTAATCACGTTTTCACATCGAGGGGATCTTTGTGTAAGGTAGAATTTCACGCGCGCACACGTTTCCATAATATAATTATATCGCCGAAAATAAAATTTGCATCGTGATTATATCGGATTGAATTTCTGATGTGCGACGTGAATAAACGATTGTATCGATTGATTGCATTAGCTATTCCCTCTCTTTCTGTTTGAGATAATATTTATCATGCATGTTTATCATCGACGATATTTTTGTCTACGCTTGCACAATCGGGAATAATAACGCGATGATAAATTGATACGGGTGCATTCGATAATTTTCCTTCTTTCTCGTTTTTTGAGCCATTGTTATAGCTACTCTATCTGTCAAAAGATGAATTTTTGATTTATTATAAATAGACGTTGATAATTTTATTTCCGTTTAGAATACGCGATGATATGATTCATTAATTATATTAATATTCGATTATTCGATATCCTATTAAGTTACATTAGATACCATCAAGACACGTGTCGACGTTACATTCAATTGAAATTAGAGCCGCGCGATTATTGCGGATATCGATTGGTGGACACGGAAGCTTATCGCGTCCCAGTATGCGTGCGTCTCCCGGCATCTTAGACTGCTTGCAATAATAATGTCGCATAGTTATCGCGGGCGAATATTACGCACTCTACGCAGCGTACGATCTGAATTTCAAATCCACTTGGTGCGTCCCGTTAATTACGACCCGGGTTATTCCGCGCTAACCACATATCTACCGTGATATTAATTGCAAACGATCGTTCCCTTTGCCGCCTACTTCGCACGAGCAAGTCTAACTTGATTTATTCACCGGTGGCTTGGTATCCCTAACGTTCTCCAACCGACGTGCGGCTATCACCAAGGGTCGATATTATACGATATATGCCCAAATACTTCAACGTCCACCGCTCGCCTCTCTTGCGGTGATTTAAACGAACAATTTACAATATCCTCGCGTTTCCAACCAACCGTATTTTCTTTTTTTTTTTTTTTTTCGTCCAACTCGTATTCATTTTTCTCACCATATTATATACGCGTCAACCCTTTCTAATCTTTGCGTCGTTCACTTGTCACGGGGATGGTTCTTTAAAGATTGGCCACCGAAAAGACATTCGATTTCAGATGCGAGATCTTCTGTCAAACATCGCTATTTCATGTTATAATAATATCTTTTGAATCAACGGCAAAAATAACGTATTTAACGGAAGTCTCTATCGATGATCGACATTTGGCGAACTTTGCTCATTTTGTATGATGTTATTGATTTGTTTTGGAATTTATTTACGTAAATAGTTGTCGAAAAACACGGCGGAAATATTCGCGATTTAGCGAACGTTCAAACGCAACCGCCATGTTTTGCCTCTATGGCGCAAAATATTTTTCCCGCGTCAAAGTTCTTCCGAACATTGATCATTGGACCACCAACGATCATATAGTTTTTAATTAAACAAACTGTTCGATGACAGACGCGTATATAAAGGCCCGCTCAAATAAATCCCGGATTTAAACGCTGTTTGTGAAATGCGCGGATGGTCATCTCGGCCTTTATCTCGACTTTGCGTTTTTTTTCTCGCTATGTTTGTAGGTCGAATTTATCTCTTTTGCCATGGTCAATGAAAAATAATCAATCGTGATTGGTAACATAAACTCGTGCAACTTTTAGTATCGGGTGTGTTTTTTGTGTAATTTTTACGCAATGTGTTTTTACGCATTGCGTTTGTTTTCAACTGCGCGAATTTCGATAGCCCTGCTTCTATACATTTGGCTTTAACTGTATTGCATGATTGCCGATTCGTGAAATTTTTTACTTTGTTACAGAAAACGATATACAGACACACATGATAAAATTAAATTACGAGAAAAATATAGCAAATATAATTTTTACATATTAACATGTGATAATTTTCTTTTTTAATAACGTTTATCAGAAATTCTAGAAATATGTTGAAAATTAATAATTCTCATTTCACGTGGAACGTGTTTGTAAATAAAAACGAGCTCGTGAAAATTGATCGTAATCGAATCTGATCCGATTCAGGGAAACGCGCAAATCAAATTACAAATCAAACAACTTTCGATGCGGCTTTATTTTATTTTGTCTCCGACGAGATGCAATTGTTACTGCTATCGTATATATTTACGCTAATTAAACTAGGAGGGGTGACGTGAGAGCCGTAAGAGCGCGTAAAGAAGCGAGAGGCCATTTAAGGGAGCGTGTCACGGATTTCGTGGGAACGATGCACTCGGGTTAGTCGAAACAAAACCGCCGACCCCGGCGACCGCGAAACTTAACACCGCCCGTTACATTCAGACGCGGAGAAACGCAGCGAGACGAAGGAGACATACTCGGCCGTGCAACCGGTATGTGAAGGAAAAAGCACAATTTCTCTAGACGAGGAGGAAGACCGAAGGGAGCATTAAAACTGGATATTTTTTGGCGTTTTTGGCGTGCACGCTTGTGTCGGGCTATAAACCCCGGCAGAGTAATTTCGGTAACGGCTGCGAGATGTTGAACTAGTTTTATTTTTTTCATACTCCCCGTTATATACGAACGCGTTGTACATTGCGTTCTCTTTCGCTCCTCTTCTGGTTGACGGGTTCGATTTAATAAATCGATCATATGTTTTACAGGAAAAAAAAATCTCGGCTACCTGTTTTAATTCTTAAAGATCACGTAATTTTGATTATCGATATTTTAATAGTAGAATATTTCCTTAATCAATAAAATAAAAATGTAAATTTAAAACTTATTTTTTAATTTTCATTGATCATTTTCTACAGATGTTAAGAAATATATGTAAATTTTTGTAGATTTTTTTCTTTCAAGACAGATAAAATTGCGACAAGATATTGTGATCCGTATATGATCAGGAAAAGAGCAAAAAAATGTGCGACCTACAAGAGTTAATTAAGAAAATTGCTTTTTCGCGTCTGTCATTTCGATAAAATATCCGCGTCGCGGTTCTGAACCGAAGACCTCTCGAAATGGAATTGATTCATTTTACGCGTATCGAATAGAAGAGGGAGGCTAATTTAATGGACCAGTTACACGCGATGCGTATCAATGGCGTGCGCAACTTCCTCATATTTACCCCTCGATAGAAGGGAAGTAGTCCACCAGTCGTTATATAAATTTTAGCGATGCGGAAAATTGCGGTGTACCTTTTTTTTGTTGCCGGTCTCGCAATCGCCGGACCAGGATGTTGCCAAAATAATTATGTTTGACGGGCAGGTGCGGACGAGAACGCGCTCTTTCGAGCGTCGATAAAATCGGGTTTTTTTACGACTACACTAACTATAAAAAAGACGCGCTCATTCACTCGCGGCGCGAAATCTCTTTTATGCCTCCGTTAATTTTACTACCGTTCGAACGGTACGATTATCAATGTTTGAGACATGCGTGCACGCGCGCGCCCATCGAGATCGACACCGTAAATTGTGTAACACATACTCATACTTTCGTCGCGTTTCAAAAGCTATTCGGAAAACTTGTTTCGTTTTCTTGTGTTATTCACGAGCGATGGTATATGGCACATTCTCTCTCTCTCTCTTTCTCTCTTTGAAAAGAAACGAGATCGTGAACGAATCCGCCTGAGAAACTCCAGTTGGTCTTTCATCTTTCTTTACATTGAACGATCTTCACATATAAGAACGCTAAATAAAATAACGCTTTAGTTCTCTGACTAAAAAGTTTAAGGGATAATCTTTGTGTACAATTGAGCTTTTTCTACTTTATTGGGTTATTACTGATGGTCATCAACCACTTTATCGCTTTATCTAGAGATCAAAGAATCCAGTTTCGTGCTTTATAAGGACACTATAAATCCTAAATGGTACAGATAAATATAATTTGCGAGGCGGATATACGTGTTCGCGTCCCGAAAAAATTGTCGGAAGAATTGGATATCAACGATATACGAGACACATGAAAAACGTATTAATTTTATTGTAAAAGTGAACGATATAATCCTTGTATTGTGCGCGGTAATCGATTTCCGGTCAACACTGCATTGCATTGATTTCTGTTTTTCACTTTGCAATATCGTACATGTTTCGTTTATCCTGATGGAAACCGCAATTTATTTACGATGTGCCATTTGCCAATCCGTAAAACGCAGCAATTTACGTCTTCTCAAATCCCGCGATGTCGAAAGAATAAAATAAACATTCATTTTCTGGTTTAGTAAACAAAATTTCTCTCGATTCCATTAAAAAATACATATTAATCTTGCGCGTTTATATTTGCGCGTAAGAAATTAATAATTTATCTGTATCTATTTCAATTCGATTATAATTATTTTAATGATTGTAATATTTGAATTATACACCGGACAGATAAATAATTTTAATACATATCATATATAAAATTTAGATACAATATGGCAAAATTGCCGGTAATTATGTGGCGCAAGTCATGCGATGCAATCAAACATGTTGTGGCGCGTTTATCATAAAGCAGCAGTCACACAGTACATTAATGTAACTTAATGGCGATCGCAATTATTCACATACATTACGACAAAATCGTACATCTCTCCCTATACATTAAATTTGCCTCGCATATTAACAGCGTCCGGACAGGCATTCGAAGACTTGCTGCAAAACCGACAATAGTTACTTTAGTGCATCGAGCATAATTTCGAAGCAAAAGCCGCATTTTAATCATCAAAAATTAGAGTTCAACTTTTCTCTGTTAAAAGGTCATCACGTAGAACAAAGAGGAAATTCGAAAGCCGATTACTTTTAAATTTTCCATATGTCTTCTGAAGGTGACAGACGCTCATTTTTAACACTCCCTTGGAAATTCTCCTCCCTTTTTTTCATCGGACATTCAGTCGGTCGGGCTTTTCGGGGTATGTAAGGTAGGTGCAATTTGCAAATGGGTTTATCGATCCATCGATCGAGTAGTAATTATGCTGGCACGTCAATCGCCGCATTGTCCATTTTGGAACGACGCACTAACGCGATAATCCGAGCATTAGATGCCGTGGGCCACACGTATGTAACGGCACAAGGGAATTGTCCATTGTTGGTGCGGGCCGATACGCTTACCCAAAGAGGCTTAGCGGTTAATTAGAGCCTGATCGAGCGTCACGCTTGCGATATGTCATTCGTACTACATATGCGACACGAAACGCATCGAGCAACAGATAGTCACGCCGAAGAACACCAGTGCGTGAACTTTTATTTTTTACATAAAATCACATTTCTGTCGCAATCTGATTTCCGTATAAAAAAAAAAACACTATAAGAGTTTTATTCTTCGGAAGAAATTAGAACGGCTCGTATTCGTTGTAACTGAAAATACTTCTTTCTCCAGTTACATTCAAGCGTAGATTAGACGTTGTCGAGTCGGGATTAAGAGGAAGATAAGGCGCGTATTTTATTTTATCGTGGAAGCTTTCCTTAATTTGATTCCTTCGCATCGCTGACATTTTACTGCCAGACGACCAGTAGTCGTATTATAGCATCGCGACTTCTCCATCGGGAAGGAAAGCGCTGACTTTATCCCGGTCACTTTATTATATTGCTTGTCATATCGATAACCGGTTTTCTGTCTCGCGGCGCGTTGATTTATTTCCGCGACGCGAAAGAATATCATGTTAATAAGAATTTGCAAAAAATAAATTGTTAAAAGATACAAATTACAGAAAGTTCCAATAATTAGAAATATCTCTGTAGAATTTGAAATGCATACTTTCAATCAATTTTATAAACACATTCCCACAGTTTTAATCTTCAAGATTGTGGTTGTGTCAATTGTCGAGAAGATTGGAAATAAAAGTACGTGACGCACGCGTTATTTACGATAACCACCTCGATTTGGCGCGAAAAAAATCCGCGCTTGCTTAATCTAATATTAGAAATCGCAATCAGCCGCCGAAAAAAAGTTATACGGCAACATCTGGGCGTCGCACGCAATTTAATTCCGCAATCGCAGTGCGATGTGCGCGAGCTTTTGATTACGCAGCTGAGTCATCGACAGCCAAGGAAATTTATAGGCGCCGGGATTCTTTTTCGCGCGCGAATAAACGGGTCAACCGCGTCCATTAATCCATTTTTGCGCGATCGTTCGCGCGTGCACCGCCATTTTATCGGACGGAGATTTACAGCTCATTCAGGGTTATCACGCCCGGTAATGACAACGTGCGCCGTTCGCTTAGCTCGCCTGAAAAAGCCTTCGACGAGACGATTATTGCGCGTGCGAGACGCGCTCGTAAATTCAATGTTCTAAGACGTCGGCGACGGATTAGTCCCGCTCTCTTAATGCGACTGGATTTTTTCTCTCTTTTTTTTTCAGAGAAAAATCCCGTCTTATATTAAGATCGCGAGGCGCGCATACGTCGAGTATCTTATGTGTCGTGCCGGCAATTCATTACGCTTCAAGCAGCATTCCCGTGAAGCGGATCGGTGTTATCGTGCACACAACACACACGTGCTGTGCGACGATGGACGTTGTTACGTCTTAAATCGCAAAGGTGTTTATCTGACCTCGCCTCGCGACAAGATAGGCGTTACGTCAAAGGATTTGCTTGCGTGGTAAGAGCTCGTTAACGGAGCGCACGATTTCAGGACACTTTTATCGTACCGTCTCGGTGGCAACGGAAATAAAATTTTCTATAATGCTCCCCCGTTCGACATGTTAATGTCAACAACGTGGCTATCTCATAGCGATGTGGAGGATCGCGAACATTTTTATGCTTGTTTTCGCCAAGACCCGTTAAAACGTTTCTACAATTTCGCTGTTAATGCACTTTCACCGAGAATGGAGTGAGAAACGACGATTCTGCGAAAACTGTCTTATTTATTTCCTAATATATCGCCACTTTATTTTTAGCAAGAATATAATTTATAATCTTTTAGAATCCTAAATGTGCCGTTTTAAAAATAATTCATGTGAAAAAATGAGAAAAGAAAGAGATCTGTGAATTTTTGTGAGATGTAAATACAAGAATAGTTGTATTTTATATAATTAACTTGTATATATTTTTATAAATTATGATTAATATCAGCCGTACTTCAACAATAGTATTTATCAATTTGCACTCGGTAATTATTGAAATAAAACATGGCGAATTTATCTGCCTTCATCTTCAGAGAAGATCGTTATTACTGTAGTTAAAAGCCGTCATTTTCGCCGTCGTTTCCGACTTCATTTGCCCGACACGCTCTTGATTCGACAAGAATAATTCATATTTTAATTGTAGCCTCGCCCGGTTCGCAGTCAAATAATAGTGATTTATAGAAACGATTTTATTGCTTGGCGTTATAAGTGCAAGTCGTTAATGCGCAAATCGTGCTCGCCTCGGTAAGACGTATTTATGGTTTCTCATTCACTTTTTGCTTGCACTTTGTACAAAGATGCTTGACAAATTAATCACCTCGAGCAGATTTTCTCGTGATTTTTACATTACAGGAATGTCGAATCCTTAAGCCGATTACGCTATTACGGTCAATTTCGTTTAATTAAGAAAAAAAATATAGACCTTTTAAAATTCTTAACATCACGACATTCTAGTAATTTATAATTAACACGCTCTACAAATTTTCATTTCGCTCGCTCCCTCGAGAATCGCTAATTAATCTCGATTGCAGCCCGCGACGTTCGTGCCCACCGTAAAGAAAAAAAAAAGACTACCGATCGCAAAGCCTTGTTTAAGTATTGTCGGTTGCCCGAGCAATTACTTTGAAGTAATCCGCACTAACAGCCCCGTTTGTACCCTTGCGACGCATTTCTCGAAAAGACTTTCCCACGACGTAACGCCGGCTTAATTACGAGCCAGGGCGCTTAGCGCGCCCGGAGCTGCCGGGTATCCGCGGTTAATCAAATTCGGACGAGGTGAGGAAGAGAAGGAGGTAAGCGTGACGATGGGAACACGCTGCTGGGCAGAGGTACAGACATCGGCTCTCTGATCCGAATACAAACGTGCGCGCGCGCCCGGGCTTTTGCTTAAGTAAACGAGTTTCTATGAGCTGGTCGATCGGTCGTCGCCGCGGGTACCATCGAGGTACTTCGGTGTTTGCGAGTTCGAGTTCCACTTGGGAAGCCCCTAGTAAACCACAAGCCACCGGCCGTATTTCCCTTTGAGCTGTCCTTCCGCAACGCTTTTACCGCCGCCGTTCGACCTCCCTTTCTGTCCTCATCCGGTGGCGGACTTCCGGTGACGGAAACGTTTCGATCACTGAGGATCTCAGTGAGGATCTCCGAGGATTGCGGCGCGATCCTTTTTCAGTTTTTATCGAACGCGGTGACGTCTCGATATCCCAGTCTATCACGGATACTAGTTTAACAATGGATGATTTTTCAAATTGGAAAAATACTTGGAGATTCAATATAGTACAGACTACAATAATAATTCAAATACGATAGTTTTCTCTCTGTAGTATATACAACGATGAAAATTGAAGCTTGATGAAGAGATGATGAAGATTTTATATTATTTTTTATTTTTTATTTTTATCATGATCAAAAATGACACGAAAGTTTATAGGTTGCTGCACGATTCTCCCCCTCTCTCTTTCTTTTTCTGTTTCGAAAGTACTCGCAATATGTAGAAGCTTTCCATCTCTGACTTCGCTAGAAGAGCCTCCGATAAACCACAACGACTCGCTCCAATTCCCTTTGAATGCTCTCGTTTCTCCTCCCCCTCCCCTCGCGCACCGATCTCCAATCGGCACCTTTATTTATCGAGCTCGACGATTCTCCGCTCGGGACGGTGAGACACGGAAAATCTCGCCGCAATTTCTTATCCGGTGCTACGGAATTTCGCCACTACCCGAAAGAGGATAGACACGAATAGAACTTATGTAAATCGATTGGGAGCGAACGCTTCCGGCCGCGCACATCGCGCGGCGCTATTGAATATACATTATTTAATACCTTCGTCGAGAGATCAAACGCTAAAATGCCGATCGCTGGCATTTTACCGTGCAACCGTGCTGCCATTTCATCGACCTGAATTTCAATATGAGATTCGAATGTACAATAAACTTGCCAGGAGATCAATGGATACCGCCAATCTCAGAAAAAGGATATTCTAACGCGTACTTTTCAACGGCGACAGTTGAATGTTGCTAGTGTTATTACTTATTACTTTTTCGAAGCGGAATGAATCCGACTGTCGACTTCTTCAAACTGCAATGACAAGCAGCCCCAGGTAGATCCAAGAGACTACAGACGAATGAATGTACATCAAGTACACTGAATAACTAATTGGTCCATTTTAAAGGGCTCGAAAGTTTCTACGAATGCCGTCTTATAAGACCGACAGAAAAGCGTCCGACTAGGAAAGGGAAGAAAACAAGAACGCCTAATGAAAAGTTTGCCCATCTTTTTGTATTCAACATCGAAGAACATGCGGAGAAGGGGTGAAGGAAAGAGAGAAAACTACATAATCAGTCTTAACTTGGGATGTCGCTAATTTACTCGTGGAATCATGCCAGGTATGGCAGAGTTTACGACCGGTGACAGGCCGAAATGCCGCCGACGAGTTTCGCCTAAAGTATCGTCGTCGACAGGCGGAGGAAACTCGGAGCAGCGACGACGTGGCGCGAAAGAAGAGCCGAAATAAAACGAGAGCCCCGTGACCAGACCGCGTCCATGACAGACGAGTCGGCGACTAATTTCGCGGCGAGCACCGAAACGCAAATGGGGAGCATTTCGGTGTTAATTAAAAGTTGCCGTAAACGTAATACCATCCGCACCGGTTGATTACGATCTGAGATAGTCTAACGAGCCGTAGAAACTTCTCTACCTCCTAACCCGACCGACCCGATGCGCCTCCAAGATACGGATCCCGGCACGAAATTCCGGAGCGCTCGCGTTGTACATGACGCGCGTTTCGTTCTCTCCCCAGGGAGAGAGAGAAAGAGAGTCTTTCCACTTTCGACGAGAACGTGCTAAAGTGCTCGATCCTATCGCCGTTGCACTATCGTTGCCAACTATGCGCGCACTCACTTGACGTACGTGATAACTGCGTCGCTCGCGAGTAACGGAAACGTAACAGCTGTATTAGAAAAAATTATATATATATATATACCTATGAAGCGACTTAGGAACCGAAAATTATGTTACGTAACGTTATTAATGGCCTCCTATTTATACACGTGTCAACCTCGTTCTAGTGTATAGACAACCGTGTAATCCGGATTTATAGCGCGCAAGAAAATATTTTAAGCAAAGGGGGATGAAGCGAGAGAGAGAAAGAGAGAGCTTGATCTAAACGATTAAACTACCGCTGATAAATTATCTCGACAGCCGCATCGCGCACGAACTGATACGCGACGGGGAGAAAGGAGAACGCGGTTTCGTAGTTTTCGTCATCGGTTTTCAACAAAAGTTCCCTAGAATGTTACACGAGAGAGAGCAAAAGCCGTGCGCGCGCGTGCGTCATCAGTCTTCATTCAGACAGATCAACTGGAAGGCGTTGACAGGTGAATCGACCATAAATTATTATTAATTTTCACCACCGACGATTATTTATAATTGACCTAGATACACGTGCGACACATGCCGCGTTATTATTTTATGGCGTTATAGCGCGCCATAGAGTGTAACAGTTAGCGCAGTCCTCGCGTTGTATATCACCACCAGCTGTTTCGACGTCGCGATTTCGAAGCGATTTATTCCCCTTGCGAACCCGACATTGGAAAGAGAGAAAACGTGGCTATAATATTATATTAAAAAATTCATTTATTAACTTTCATCATTAGGTATGTACATGAGTCATTAGTGGAAGCTGCGTATTTTTTGTAATTTTTTATCAGTTAACGTCGCGACGTTGTTTGAAAAAAAGCACGGTCGTTTTTGCCGTGGTCTCTTTCATATTGGCCAGATATACCCGGTCATTCCCTCGTAACGAGCGCGTCACGCAATTGCCCGACAGTGCGGATACCGAAGTGCCGTGAAAAATGATGAGCCCGGGTGCGGCCATGGGAGCTTTGAATGTCGCTCGACGCGACGAGAGTTCATGATCGATCGACTCGGCGAATCTCTCGAAAGGTGCGTTTCACCCCGCCGCGTCTCCTCCTGATCTTTGAACTCGCAGCTTTCTCTCGCGCTGCGTGATGTCGTGTCGTGGTTCACGTCCTCGTCGACGTATCGAGGTACCGACCTCTCATTCTCATTCCGAAAGTACGTACGTGGAGCTGCTAATTGAAATTCATTTCTACAGCGTAAGGTGATTGTATAGCTGCTAATTTATCTCCCACAGTTTACGCATGTATTTTCGCAACGTGGATGTAAAGCGCAATGTAATATCGGTAGGTGATACTAATCTGATTTCAAGTATCTACGAAGAGTACGTAAATGCATTAGCGAGGATGACACGTGCTTGAAATTACACTGCGGTGGTTATCGATAATCCTCCCTTTGCAATTCAATGTTGATATTACGTGTAATACGGCTAATAGGATAATTGTAATCGCGAGACAACAATGTGCATAGAAATGTATCGAATCATAATATTGATTATTAGCAATTCATGTAAAACTATATTTAAACAAGACACAGTTATAATACCAATGCGCGAAATACAAACGGAAAAATTAGCAATTCATGTAAAATTATATTTAAACAAGACACAGTTATAATACCAATGCGCGAAATACAAACGGAAAAATATCGCTAAAACTGGAACAGGAGTGCGCCATAAATCCAGTTTTAGCTGTAATTCCATCCTCCCCCTAAGGGAACTGCCTTACTACTTTTAGGATTGCTATCAATTTTTTAACGTCGATCGATTTTTCTCGGCGCCGACCGGTTACTGCTGAATGTTAAAACGGGATCTCGGCACCGGCAGTTTCGGAAAAACGGACGGTCTGTCGCGAAGACGAGCTGCCGTCGTGTATCTCCGAACGGCTGTGTGAGCTAAATAGTCTCGGGCAGTTTCCCTTCCACTCGACTTTTCTTTTTTCGAGGGGGAAAGAACGGAGCGAAAGAAAAGAATGAAAAAGCGTGACTAAAACGACGACGCTTCGTTCCTCCATTAGAAGCGCTCGAAGATAAATTGATTAACGAGGAACAGATCTCGGACGCTATTGAATCACGATCGCTGCGCTTTGATCTTTCTTGCATTCACGACTGCAACTCGATCTCATTGCGGCCCCGTTCCACGTGACGGGATGAAAACATGGAGTAATATAATTCGAGGGCCGATCGATAATGGCGCCGCGATGATTGGACACGATAAAGCGTCCCGGGATTAAGATACGCGAGCCGTCGATCGGATGGATTAAGGGATCACAAAAAGCGAGAGAGAGAGCACTGTACGTTTCGCGTTACGAGTCGAGCTGGATTAAAGCGCGTCGAGGACGAGGTGCGATTGAGAATTTCTCCGAGTAATTATCGATGCCTTCGGTGTCCTCTCGCGACGACGACTATGGAATAGAATGAAATGTTCTACTCGGCAAACGCGTTTGACGCGATAAAAAATTCCGGTGTCTCGAAATCCGTTACAGCGATATCCGTGTATGTGTATATACGCGCGATTTATATACATGGCGCTTTAATTATCTTCCCACGGTTGTCGCAACGGTCCGCGAGCCCATAAAAAAGGCTCGTTACACGATCGAGGTGCAAAGAAACGCACGTGGGCGCGTACATGGGCGCGATTTGTCATAGCGCTTTCCGGCGCAAAGTGACTAATGCTGATTAGCTGCCGAGCGATCTGAGTATATCCAATTACGCCGTCGTTCGCGTGTCCAACCACCTCGCCTCTCCTCCTCGTTCGCCTTAATCCCGCGGAATAATTCGCTTCCGCGCGCTCCGTCAACGAGAAACACGCGCTCGAGCAGCCCGCACAGGTAGCTGGCAGCGAGTACACTTGCACGGATAATTTTTCCCTTTTTTTTCTCTTCTTTGAGGGGAGATTTTAGACCAATTCGCGCACAACAAACCCTTCTTTTTTTCGTTGCGTTACGCAAGACATTCTGCGCGCGTTCCGGTACGTGAGCTTGTTGCGCGTCTCCGTGAATTTCGATGGAGAAACGATGAATCAATTAGTTTGTCGGCCGATCCCTTAAATGATTTCGCCGCGGTCAAATCGATTCGTCGGGACGACGAATTTGCCGGCGCCTTTTGCCGTCCCTACAACGGGAGAAATCGCGCAATCATGGCGCGTCAGCGTATCCCGGCGCTGAATCGGTCTCGTCGGCTGTACCCGGATGTCCGAGCGATCTCCATTGTATCTCCCGCGCAACAAAGTTAATATAAAGCTGACTTGTATCGTCGGATGAATCTTTAAATATTCCTCGGGAGATATTTTGCCTCGTTTCAAGCGTGATATTTCCGACTTTATTTATTATCGCAAAACGCGCAATACGCGCGAGGAGTGGAAATTATATAATAATTGGATCGCGTAACAGTAAAAATTAGAAATATAACACCTCGTCTTTAACTTGTCGAATAGCGTCAATTACTGTAATAAAATCAATCGTGCGTCACATTGGCTAAACTACTCTCATCTCGGATGTTCCTAAGCTTTCGCGATCGCCTCGCGCGTCGCGCGCTCCTTCCTCCTCGTGAAACCTTATTATAACGTGGCTGCTCTCCGGCACAACGGTATTTCTTCTCCACGATAATAATATTATCAGGCCGGTCGGGACGTGTAAATTATATATTGTCGGGCACTAACGATGCCGGCAGCTCCTCGTTCGCTCTCGGCCATTTTCCGCGGCGATGCCACCGCGCATTAGGGCGGATCGCGGTTTTTAATCCGCGTTCGATATCGCGTCCGAACGCTCGGCAACTCGTTTTGATCGTCTCACCTATCGGCGAGCGATCGTACAATCGATCTCGGGCCGTCTTGATGGCCGCGCGAAAAGATTGCGCTCTCTCGAGCGGAATATTGGCAACTTTGTCAATTTTTTTCTATAGTCCTATGGTTACATTTATATAATTATTTGTCTTATTTTCTATGTAAAGAAATTGTTTCTATAAATATTGCAAAATTTATTCCGCGATTGCGTTCTCGAGGATGCTTCGCCGGGACGTTGACACCATCTCGTTCGTTCTTCATTGCGTCTTCTCGCAGCCGCGTTCATCATCAGGTCTCCGCACCAGGTTATGCGCCAGACAATAATAGCCGATGTCAAAGGAGGGAGAGAGAGAGAGAGAGAGAAAACTGAAAGAGGCCTCAGCCGTCCGTCGCGTTTCGGACAATGAGCGATCGCCGCGCAATGGATCGCCTTTTAATCTCTCACTCCCGCGGCCCTTTTTTTCTCGAATGTCGGCTCGATGGCCGGCGTCGGTCAAATGGAGCGTGAAACCGTGGCGTGCCAGGTTTGCCGCGGATCGTCCGCTCCGACCCGTCGATCTCTCTTGCCTTTTCTTCTACTCTTCATCCCTCGCGAGGGATACTTTTGCGGACAAGAATGCGATCGTCCGAGATTGAGGGAGTCTCCGGTGAATAGATGTTTAGGACGTTGAATATCCACTCAAATAAGTCGTAGGAAATAGTACTGTATTTTTTTATTATTATTAAAATGCAGAAATAAAATTTGCAAGCAATAAATTACCAATAAAATACTCGCTTTTGCCGCAAGTGCAAATATGAAAGTTGGACTTTGAAAATAGGTGATTGAAAATGAGAAGCTTTTCTCGAATTAAACTTGGTGAGCTACGCTTTATGCCGGTCCAATTGGGTAAATTCGGACTGCAAAGAGTAACATTACGGATCGACGTATATACTAGACTTCTGCCTTTTGCAACGCGCCGAGTAAAATGGAAACCGCATGAATGCATACGGTCAGGAATATGATGGGATAGAACATTCATATAGAGAATTTGGATGGGAGTTGTAATACGACCCGTTTCATTTGAAATACGTGAATCGCGGAATGAGTGTCTCTTGCGAAAATACGATTTCTTGTTTAAACGCGAGTCTATACTGCTAGTTTGATTAAATCTCGTTACACAAAAGATTTATATTAAAAAATATAGAATCCTACGTATTTTACATTCAAATTTTTTTTTAAAGATTCACTATTTTATATGTGTGTAATATAATAGAAAAATTAATTTAATGCCAAGATAATTCATTTTTTTAACAGATCTATTTAAAAATTTAATTTAAATATTAGCATTATAAAAAATTTTCCTGTTTGCCTTATTTTATTATCAAGAAGATTTTTTGGGAGGAAGAGAAATAATATTACATTTATTTTTCTAGATTAATTCTACTATTGATATTTTAAATATAAAGCATAATATTAAAAAAAATTAATGTCTTAAAAAAAATCAATATTCAATACAGACATTTTTTCTTTACGTTTCTTCTCTTTTATGCTCATGATATAAGTACATATCAAGTGAAAATTTTCTTTAAGATACTCAAATGCCAAATGCAAAATGTAAAATACTTGACAACTGGTGTAATAATAATTGTATGTGAAAATTTTTCGCAAAAAGTCTTTTTTATATATTTACTATTCCGAGTGAACTTATGTGTCTATGCAAACTTTACCCAAAATGAGACAATTTTCCGTATTAATTATTTTTATGTTATCAATTCTTTTTGTAGAATTGGCCGCGAAAAATTCCTCTCTTCTTCTCTTTATTAAATTTAGTTCCACTAACTATGCTAACTATATCTACGGCAATTTTGGAATGACAATTATTGGAATGACAGAAAAGAATCCGATGCTAAGTCATCCGCGAATCAATTGCCAATCAATATCCGAAACTTTATCGAACGCGAGGTTTTGAACTCGTCCATCAAGTAATTACTGTTTCAACTAATTATAATGGAAATTACTCGTCCTTCTATCTTTTAATCAGTTTGTGCTTATATTTAATAAATGTTCTACTAAGTTTCATACATGTAAATATTACTAATACACACATACACATTTTAATTAATATTATTGAGTGATTTAATTTTCCATCTTAATTACATGCATTATCTTAATTACATATCCATACAATTGTCACACCGTAACTGAATGCGATTTGGTTTTGGGGACGCATATGTGTGTGTATCTAGATATGAACATTACCTATATGTTATACAAATGAAGAAATTGAATAGATACCTCTAATAAAATCTCTAATAATCTTACTTAAAAAAATAACGCATTTCGATACAATTCATGATGATTCGCGTATTATTGAAAAAAAATAGTCTAAAATATTTCTATAAGTATATAATAAACATTCGCATTTATTTTCTTCATCGACTTCCTCGTTCGGAGTCGCTTGCCGATACTATCGGTTATATTAGCCGACGTAATGCAAGGCATAATATATGCTGAGTGCCGACCGTCGTTGCTCGCATAAATAGTGTAGACCGGAAACGATGCCGATCGGCATCGCCGGTCGGGCTGCAAATCGTTAAAAGAGCGCCCGGTCGCATAAAGATATCAAGGAGAATGCCGATGTTATCTTTTCCGAGGAACTTTGCCGCCAAAGTAACGAGGTAAATAACGGCGGTAAGTTCCTGCCGCGAAAAACGCTCGCAATCGGCTAGAGAAGCGGACTAGAAGCTAGACTATTTCGAATCGCTCGACTAGTTTATATTCAAGAGTTCCGTTAATTCGTCGCGCTGCTGCTACTGCAAGACGACGACGACGACGACGACGATGCCAGGGGCTTCGGATTATCCAGTGGAAACGGCGCTGGCGCCGTCGTCTTTCCATTGCGGCATATAAAGTTGGTAATCCGGACGCAGTGTAAACTAAATGCATAAGTAAATCCGATACTTTGCTTCTCGCCGCACGAAGGGAAGAGCGAATCAGCTGATGGAGAGAAAGCGAGAGAGGAAGAGAGGGAGAGAAACGCGCGTACCAAGGCATTGCATCAAACATGTCAGTGACACTGATTTAATATATTACAGAAAAATAATTCGATTTTCGACTTTGTAACATTTTTATGATAGTTTATATGATACTTCGTTGCACGATAATTCTGAATAAAACTCCCGTTTCCCAGAGATCCCAGAGATTTGCATTCGGTTATGCATCGTAGTTCTTCTTATTTTCATATTACACGCATATGATACGTATAATATGCGAGGCCGCAATGCCAGATTTATAATTTTGCCATTTTGCCCGATAGCTACTTTCCAGCAATCGTCTTTTATACGTTTGGAAGCGTTCCCAGATGCGTTGCGAGAGATGATCTTGTAGGAAAATACGCGAATTGCGGAGAGAGAGTAAACGAGGGTAAGGCAGACGTGAAATACGACGGCGGAAAATCAGGAGGCACTTCGCGACGCTCCTTAAGTCTCCTTTCAGATTAACACCGATGACGTTAAAGTGGCTTTAATCGCCGCTAAGTGCGTGCTTTATTTAACGCGGTTGTTTCATGGAGATGCGAGAGGGCGGAATAAAATGAAGGGGAGAAGCTAGGGAGAACTTAAACCAACGAAATTTTTGCTTTACAAGATATATCGCCTCGAAACGCGAGCGAGATATAATTGTTTGCAATATACAATGTAAAATTTGCAATCTTGTAAATTATTAATATTTAGTAATATACAAATACTTACATTCAAAGAATTTAATGAAAATTAAATGTTTTTCCGATCAAGATTGATAGTAAAATAAATTTATATAATTAATGTCTTATTGAAGATTCCTCATAAAATACATTGAAAAGATTTCACACTCGAAAAAGTTTGAGATATACTCAAATTTAAAATTATATATGATAATAAATGCGATATATTAGACGAGTGATAATCGTGTAACGATTACGAAATATGACTGTAATGTTTTGATCAAGTTTCAACTTGGACGAAATTGGCCATTATCGCGATTAACGTAATTAATTTGGTTCTAGTAATTTTGAGCGTGATAAATATTTCGAAATTTCAGAGTAATTAGCCTCTTTCGCGAAAGTATAGTTTCCATATGGATGGAATCGTGCTTTTCTCTGACTAAACATCGTTCTAGCTTATTTAACACGCTTTTGTTGCGGCATGTTGCACAATTTTATCCGGAAAACATTATAAGCCACGGAATGTGTTTTTAATTAAACTTCTATTTAATTAAACCATTTAATTAAGGCCTCATAATAACGTCATCCGCTATCTTACAATAGCATCAATGCTCTTTGTTCCTCTCTTTCAACGTTTCAAATATTAGTCTTGAGACGGATATACGGTTAACCGATTATTAATAACTGTAATTAATTATTGTCCTTTTTATTCATCATTCGCGCTGATGAATTTTTTAAAGTGTCAATAAATAAACAAGTAAATAAATTTCAATTTTTTTGCATCAATCAATATCATGTGCGATGGAATTCGCGAAGATCACGTTGCAGAAAATGTGAATTATATGATCTGATCTCTCTTTGTCTTTTGCTCTCAAATTTCACGATAAATCTGAAACGATGCAATTAAATGCAATAAGAGCTTAAAACAATAAAGCTCGGTAGAGAACCGATGGTTTTCTCACGCACGTGCGTTTATCGTTCGACAATTAATCGACGAATTTGTGAGCAAAGGACTTTATTTCTCTCATTATGCTTACACGATCCCGCGGATCTCACTGTTGGAAAGAATCGAATGACGTGCTTGGCCGCACGTGTCTCGAGCATTGATCTCGGGTCGAGCCCGCGATTCGATTACGTTATATATCCGTGTAATGGCGACAGGACGTCTGCGTTCGTAAAATAATAACGTTGCGCAATTGATAAATACGGCCGAATGGCACGAATGGCCGAATCGAATCGTAAATCCACTTTTGTAATTTATCGCGTATTTGCTGCAAGTTATCCGGTTTACGAAACATTAAACGAGTCGCGAATGAACGTTACATTAGAGCGAGATTATACAATGGCGCTTGAATATCCGTGCTGTTTATCATCCAATTAAGGTCGAAAGTTTTACGTAACATCCTGCATTTAATAATCAGATCGGAAATATCATTCCAGGGACATTGTGTTATTTTACTCTAAATCGAGTATCTTGGCTGTTATCCAGGCAATCGCAAACAACGTCGATTCGGATGATTGTCGGCGAAACTACGGCGAATAATCGCAGGAATTTAATTACATCGGACTACTCCTCGCTCTCACGAGCGAATTGTTGCATATACATAAATCTCGAGTACAACGAAGACCAGGTGATTCGCTTAATTGAGACTGCAACTGCTCGCCGTTCAACGTTATCGGTCGCTCGCGTTTCCCCGCAGACGCCGTCGATCAGATTCTTACGTCTTTCTATCACCGGATAATGACGTGGTGGCCGTCGGTTTAAATCGAGCCAGTTAAAAGACCCTATATCCATATTTTCGAGAAACGAACACGCATTCTCGCGATTCTCTATCTCTGAAATTCCGATAAGCGATGCCGCGATTCGCCGGCGTGCCATCGACACTTGACCTCCGGAATTAAGGACGACGAATGGCTGGCTCCATTGATTACCGTTAACCCCGCCGATGGAACACATCGAGGCGAAATCTCGCGGCGCGTCCCGTTATGCGATTGATAATGCTCGTCGACGCGCGCGAGTTAATTTATTATGCGCCGTCTATACGACGTAAATCACACCGTGCCGTGACGAAAATATCTCACCATTTTGCGCGATAATCTTGCTTGTCCTACGCTCGTGTGATTTATATCTCGCGCGCAGTAATCCATCGCGATCAAATTGTCGAGAGCAAATCCAGACAAGAGACAGGTTCGTAGCGTCGCGTTATTATTGCGCGGAACCCTCCTGGACGAACTCATCCTGTCCCTCCGATTATGCAAGGGAATATTATTTTCACCGAAAAACAGATTTTCCAATTCCACAAAATTCCGTAAAATTCCATACATATTAGAATATCCATCCATTAAAGAGTCTATTGTTGAAGTTTAAAAAATAGGAATACAATCGAGCAAATTGATGACATTAAGATGCGTGACGAAGAGGAGGCAGCGGTCCACGTAAACACGCGTTGCACGTCGTAACAAATATTAGAGACGGCTAGTTGATGGCATCTAGTCGAGATTACACCTATAATAACATTTAACGAGCCCGGTTTGAGCGGTATATACGAAGGAGCCGCAGAGCGAAGCGTGTAACGCGCCTCGTACAAAGGACCACCGTCAACACCGGCAGCGGGGTCGACGACGTGATCCTGGATGGGCAACAGTGGGTCGAAGACCGACCGCATTACGCCTCCGCGCACACGGTCAACCACCAAGGAGAGAGGCAGCCGAGCTAATTCCATTACACATCCTTTGATGTTTACTGCACCCGGGGATCGGCGGCAGGGGGTCGTCTTTCTCCACCCTTTCCGCGTTTCTCCCTCGTCGACACGCGGCTGGCGTTTTCGCGCGCCAGCGAGATCGCGTGCAGTCTGCGTCTGACGACCGTATCGCTCAACCACCACCAGGGGAATTCAGATCGTGCGGCCTTTCGCGTAATACGCGCGTCTCGGAGCTCGCCTTCTTGCCTCTAATTTTCTCTTTTTTCCTCTCTCTCTCTCTCTCTCTTTCTCTCGTCTCTAGTCACGAAAACTCGAGTTATCTCGCACGCCGATTCGCGTGTCACGAGCCGACAGTCTGACTCGCGGTTACTTCTGCTTCTCGAGACTTTGCGCGTGTCTTCCTCCTAAACGAGATATACTTATCGCTCGTGCCAAGAAATTCTCCAAGTATCTTTCGACGGGCGGTTTCATACATTTTTCACCCCGATGCTTGTTTTATTCCTCATATTTTTTCCCGCAGAAAGAAAACACGTCTCAATGTTTTTCTTGTTAGAAAATAATACAACTTTGAAATCTATAGAGTGCGTCTTAATTCGATATTAATAATGCGACAACATCGATAATCTACATTATATAATTTACACATTACGCTATTGCAGATGCACTTAAAATATTGCGCTTACAAATTAGACATAGTTCATAATCGGCGAGATTATATACAACGGAAAGTAGCAAGTAGTAAAAAGAACCGATAGCGTGTCCGGATTCATTTAAAGGTCAATAACCACGCGAAATGCACTCGGTTCAAACAGGTGAGTTGTTCGATTCCCGTACGACCTTTAGTAGCTCGCAGCCATGAACGTCGATACCGTGCGCTCGATGCATCACGTGCAGTCAACAGCACCGTGCACGCGACGTTGCAGTTGCTCTTCTGCCATTTCGCTCGCCTTCTCCTCCGAGGAGGATGGGCTATCCTTAACTAACGAGTTTAACTATTCCGCAGAATGAATTTATCAATCCAATATAGATCGTTTGTTAATTATGGATAGCGGGAGAGTGGGTGATTGGAAACTCTCGGCAATCTATCGAACGAGACACGAAGCTCGCCGGGAATGTTACTCGACTCGAATCCCAGCGATTGGAAGGCCACTTAGTTGAAATGGGTCTGGAGGGAAAAAACAGGATTAACGGAGAAGGATATATATCGTCATTTACGGCGTTGCGAACGGAAACAACGGGACAAAGTTTCGGAATCGAGCGCGCAAACGCAGCTTTATTGTGTCGCTAATAGAAGGTGATTCTTTATTATTGAAGTTGAAATTGCGCGAAATTGTGAAATGTTTCCCTACGTACATGAAATAATATAGCGTCGAGGAAATGAATACAAAAATTTCTCGTCGCGTTACAAAGACTTATAGGATCAACGATGAGAGATAAAATAATTTGACAGATGCATGAAGTACATTTTTATAAATTATTATATAATTATATATAAATTATATAAATTATTATATAACTGTGATTTAAAATTGGTCGATAAAAGGACAGAGCTTACATCTTGCAGTGTTTTTTTAACTATCACGTGGCCATTTATGCGAGTCGAAAACACCTGGGCCGTATTTGCTTGGCCGAAGCACTTACGCATGCTCGGTTCATTAGCGGCGGGTGGAACTGCAGCCGTATAATCCTCGCGAGTTCCGCAATTGTTTCCCCGGCTAATTGCCTTATCGAGTCGCCGACCCGCAACGAATCGCTACGTTCGACGTCGTCGCGTTACAACGCGCCGTAAAAGAGCCAGGCAAATGGGTGCGCTCGCCCTCGAAGGACGACAAAAATATACGATCCATTTTTTTCTTCGTCATCAGGCGATCCAACCAACAGCGATGAGTCTAAAGGAGAAGATTTACGGTAACCTTTCGATCGGTATCGCAAGCGAAATATCATGACACGGCATTAAACACGCAATGCTCTCGCTTCTCGATACGATCAATCTGTAAATTAGCCAGCTGGAAATAATCTTGAGGATTTTTCATGACGAGTATTTTTATACGAGATATCTTCTATTATCCTGTAATTTTATTTTTAGATAATCAATTCCATAAATTGTATAAAGAATTTTATAAAGCAGTCATATATGTATAAAAGATTTTTATGATAAATGGCAGTTTGACAAGGAGATAATCTCGTTATCCTGTCACGAGATTATGGTGTGTTTAGTCTAAAAATGAGCTCACACGACAGTGTCACGGCCACCTGTCGCGCGTGATCTGGTCACATAATCCGAGAGAGAGAGCGACGCGTACACCAGATGGGTACCAGCTCGCATAATCGAGATCGCGAAGTCTATTTGTGTGTTGAGAGGTCACGCGCAAACTTGATGTGAATGAATATACACTATCGTGAAAACTGGCGTTCGGCCATCGCGGTTCGCGACCGGTTACCCGCAGCAGCTAGTGGATGATTTACGCGATTCCAATTCATAAACACTATTCCGCATTAGCGCTTATCCACACAGGTGACATTGGACTTCTGTGCGTTGTATAATTTCTCTCTTCGAGAGAGATTGTTTGTCAAAAGATTCAATTATCATCAAAATCTAATTATTTTTGTCAAATTAAAAATACATCCGGAGCAACGTATGCTCTTTAGGAAGATGCAAGAATTATAACAAACATGATAGACAATGTTTTCTTCAATCTTCCCACTATTCTTGAAAATTTCGAGTTTTTTGCACTCTGTACACATCGCGATATATCACGCGAGGGCGAATAAAAATGAGGACGTATATATTTCTGTTGTACACCCTCACATTTTTTATGGCTCGCCGTAAATGTCGCGCGACCCTCGCATTCCTCGTATCTGTTCTTTAGTACTTAATCGTCTGGTAAAATAACAGCTTTAAAAGGTCGTTACGCGGGACGTTGGTTACGCACTTTTTTATTATAGCGGGCGATTCTGCGCCCGCGTTATTTGCCTTTGCACTCCGTCGCCTTGATTGCGCAATGACGCGAAATTCTGCCGACTTTTCAAGTACCATGGAACGCGAAATGTGCAAATATTACTCCGTCTTTACTCGTCTGACACAATCGCGGAACGTATTTTTTTAGAATCGGGACACGACCAATGTACGCTATTGTGCTTTATTTTTCTTCACCAGAGAGTGATCGTTATTTCGCTCAAAATTAATTGAGAATTTAATTGCGATTGTACAAATACATACATGTATTCGTTCTTCCAATTCACCTAAAATTGTTTTCTCGTTCATTTTGAGACTGAATCCCACTCCCGTGGTTCTGGGAATGGATACACCTGTGACACTGAATACCGAATTCTCTCTTCTATTCTCGCATCGTTTGTTACGAATATGACGTGACGCACTATGTAAATCGTGCAACGTGCACGAAATCGTAACGAGCCTACGCTAGATACACGGAATCAGTGAATAGATGAACTTTGTTGCCTGTAAAAAAATGTAAATAAAACTTTTTTCGAATATTGAAAAATGGAAAGAGATAGAACTTTCTCGATATTAAAAGATAAACAACATTTTTTTTGGATGTTGAAAAACGTGCATATCTAAATATTTAATTTAATAAATAAAATAGTTTACGACGGTGTTTAACTTGTTTTTAAATGTCGCGAATCTTTTCAAGCGCGCTAGAAAAAAATGTTTGATCGTTGACGGTAGTTTTGAAACGCTCGGTAGGGCAAAAATTTTGTTCAAACATTATATACAAGCAAAATAACGAAACGAGATGCAATTTAACATAGCTCGAATCTCTTTGTTTGTTTTATGTGTTTCATCCATATTTTAAAACATAAATTGTTTAATCTCTTTTAAATCGCGTAGCGCTATTTGTACATGTATACACATACATTTATGCGGCTTTAAGCAGTTGTGTGTGCGAGTTAACATCTCTCTGGAAAAAAAATAAAGTCTCGTAGATCTTTATGTAAACTGTAATTATTTATTTTCATTTATTTCATTCAATGTAAGGTTACTGAATATTGGAGCGTGAATCATGCTATTATGCGAGAAGCTCTGCTTAGTAAGTTGCCTTTAACGGAGTCGGATCTGAATGAAGATTAGTGTTAATGATAGAACGGAGAGCAATCTGCTACGGAAAGTGACGTAAATCCTACGAAATACATGTACTGCAAGTACTTTATTATATAAAATCTTTTACGCAGATGGTTGATTAGTATTGATTCATATTATACGATGCGATGAAATATTCTTCCATAAATAATGTTGTAAAATTTATTGTATCGTTGCAGATTTAATGTGAATGAAAACATGTATACTAAATATTACATGAGAATATTTTGTCGTGTTGTGTCGTATAAACAATCGTATTTCGAGACATGAACAGAGAGAAAAAAATAATAAATGAAAGCAGGGCGGATCGAGAAACGCGAAGACATCACGTTTCGGTCATTAATATCGCTTTTTGTCAGCGGGCCAATTAGTCGCGAGTAACGACATCAGCCGCGAGGGAACGTTAAACGCGTCGAGATATATTCTTCGGTTCCGGTCTTATTCCGTTCGGGGAAACTCTCCGAGTCCCCTTGTCGAGCATCCACCAGGAGGTGTGTGCACGTTCGCCCGTTTCGACTGACGCTTTCATCCGCTCGGAATTGCGACAACTTTACGCCGAATGAATGAACTTCCCCAAGTGCGAAGTTAGATGGACGGGAGATCTTCCGTGTAAGACCGACTGCAATTCAATTAGCGATTCTATCCTTGGCGACGGTTATTATTTAAATGCGAATCGCGTAATCGCGAGCAAATTCTCAGCAAACGTTGATTCACTGTCATAATTTCATCTTCCTCGTAAAACGCTTAATCTCGCTAAGACTAGATATTAGAAAGAGAGAGAGAATTTTGATTACTGTTTGTAACGTATCAATATTACAGGAAAAATCCACATAGCGTTTCAAAGAGTATTCTGTAGTATTATATTCAAGACAATTGAGGGATAGGAAAAAGGCTCGTCCGCAGGCATCAATCTTGATGGCGATACAATAGCTTCCCCGTAACAATCATCGTCAATTGAATTCCGTGAGCGTGAAGCCGCGAGGGCGCGATTAAACCTCCGCTCGAGACGCGTCTAGTTAAGGGAAGCGTATTATCGATTCATAGGAGGAATTACATAACGCACGGCGAACGCTCCGAGGGGAAACCGCCTCGGCGGCTGCCTTACATAACCGGAACTTCCGCCTACGATAAGCCCGATTAGATTGTAATTCGGCCGAGCAATTTGTCGCGATAAATTTAGACGCGAGTGTCGTGCGTTTCGCGCGAGGAAAAATGAAAGTTCGTGCTCGCGCGAGAACACACGCCCTCAATAATGTAGCCATTTATTGAACGTCGGACGAGAAATCAGCCGATAAATCCCGATAACGTTTGAAATTTTTTACCAGTCTCTGCATAACTGGCAGTGCCAAATTTATAATGCAAGCGAGACCTTATATCGTTA
The DNA here is from genome assembly GCF_025532165.1 of Camponotus vicinus. Taxonomy (NCBI): domain Eukaryota; kingdom Metazoa; phylum Arthropoda; class Insecta; order Hymenoptera; family Formicidae; genus Camponotus; species Camponotus vicinus. The sequence continues at coordinate 16,731,036 of NW_028141945.1, forward strand.
AAGAGAGAGAGAGAGATGTTGTTAATATCACATGACGCCCGTCGGGTTACATTAAAATTAGGGGATGTTTAGTAATGTAAATTGTTTGTATGAAACTCAGAGATTCCCGTGCGCAGAAATGCGTTGTATTTTCCATACTACAATTTGAATTAGCTATTATATAAGTTAAAAGTCTGCGTATTGCAATATAATTTTAATGTGTGCGTATGATAACACACATGCAAAGTAACAATCTGTCAAGGAAGTAAATATTTTCCCAAACAAAATTTTCTAAAATGTATAATAGACTATATTTTTTGTACTCTAAAAAATATCTTTTATAATTATCTATTTATTAATATTCTTGTCGTTATTTTAATTAGAAACTTGTTTTTGTAATTTCGTGACACGATAATGAGCTCTTTCCAACATTGAGTCATTTGAGATGCTTTATCTTGTTCTGGCACTCTGAAATTTCGGTAATATCCGCTTGTAAAACAGCCGTCCGACCGTTAAATCGGAAATGAGTTCTTAATCCCGTAGCTACGTCCAACGGTATACGTAGTAGCAGCTTTACACTATTTGTCTTTTTCTCTGGAAAGTAATTCGGATTTTATTACGCGCGTGACCTCGGTCGCTACGCGATTAGCGCCTCAATTTCGTGCCTTAAAAATAAAAATCTGAGTAAATCCGATTTTATCTTTGATGTCTTACAAAGTGACGGTACTGAAAATCGTGACGCGAAAGAAAAATAGCCCGCTCGTTTTACCTGTATTTTATAGTACTTTATATATTTCCCTTCTCATTTCTCTCTTTCCAAAGTACAAATATATGCACGTGTATGTCACCTTAAAATCCAGAGGATACAAAAGGAACAGACTTATATTTCTAGCGTTTTGTAAAAATCTTTTGAAGAGAATGCGCGATGCAATCTCTACAAAAATCTACAATTTTAACCGCTGAAAGTGACACGGAATTATCCGCGTCTCACGGAGAGGATCTATTTATTCGGCATGAAGGTCATTTTGAGTTCCATTTTCGCCTTGTTTTATTAAGGATGATAAATTCCGGAAGGCGTCCCCCGTTGCGTCGTTTCCGCGCGCCTTATTCCAACGAGATGCCCGAAACAAGGCCGGTAGAGAAAAGTCTGGCGAAATTTATTCGTTGCGCGCACGTGGAACGAATGCACATCTCGTTGTACGAGTGTCAACGAAACCGGCAAAGTCCTCCAAGTCACGACTTTGAAAGAAACTATAAGACTAGAGAGCTTCTCGTTATCCGCGAATCCTTGGAGATGAATTGATGGTAAATATTGATGAATCACTCAGCATGACAAGTAAATGTATCGAGCAACATTTTTTTTTTAATTTTTTATTATCAAAATAAATGTCAATTAATTAAAATTAATATCGTAGGATTAATATTCCAAAAAAAATTCAGATTTTTTTCTTTATGTCTCGCTAAAAAAAAAACGCAAAAGAATTAGATAACTTCATTTTTCCACAAAAACGCTGTCGATAAAAAGGCGTCGATAAAAAAGCCACCCCTCACTTGTCGCTTCGCAAAAATCTGTCGTATGTTTCGTCGCGCGACGGGCTGTCTGATTCGCGGGAATAAATCTCTCGCGGTAACCTCCTGAAAATCCAACGGGGAAAATCCACGTGGTAAATCTAGCCTCCGTCCGCAGATCCACAAGATTTCGCGGGTTTTATCGCATTTCTGTTAGAGGACTTTTCTCTCGAGTATAGGATTTAAGGGAGATAAAAAACAAAATACACGCGCGTTACAAGATTAGAAGTCTTCTTTTTTCGTGTAATTTAATTCCTCGGCACACAATTTTACCTGTTTTCGTTCATTGTTTCACCAGGTACGCCTTGAAACAATAGTTTAGCGTGTAATACATTCTGTTACCTTTTGTCTCGTAACAGACAACTATCCTCTCATTAATAATGTTTTCGATTGTTTGAGGTACAAGAACGGGGAAGCTTGTTGACAAGTTTCATCCTTAATACCAGACACGAATTTCGTTACTGCAACGAAATTCCGAATCAATTCCCAAGCAATTAATAGTTGTTTCCACGAGGAACGTCCTTTCTTCTAATTCCTCTCTACGTATCAGAATTGTAACGTATCGGAATTATTAAGACAACGTTTCCGTCTATCGATCGCACTTTTGTCATTGCTCAGGTTACCGTAGTGATAGATTAAAATAATTTCAATATATGATATATTTAATTTATGATATTTCGCAATTTTCCATCGTCATGTAACAATGATGGACAAAATTATGAAATATTGAACAAGATTATGTCGCGTTTGATCGAGCCGTGTGCTGCAAGTCTCTTGAACGCGTAATCTCAGAAAAGCCAGAGCGAGCCACTTTAAAGGGCCACCCAAGAAATAGGAGCAGTCTGAACGGTAGCCGAGAAGCCGGATGCACGATCCCCTTCATCTGTCGGCTTAACCACCTTTCATGTTTCATCTCTTTACACGCGACGTACTCGCGAGCTAACGTTATACCGCAACATTGGCGTGTTTTATATCGTGCAGAACGAATTGTAATCTCTTTTTACCGTCGTTGAGAGACACCATGTGACATTATAACGCTTTTAAAGGAAGTGGGATAGGGAAGAAAAAAATATTTAAAAAATCTCTTTACAATTCGCACTAATATCTTTTTTTTTTATTTTTGCCTTAAATCGTGTAAGCTGTGTAAGAATCGGAGCAAAAAAAGTGCTTCGTTATCGTACACGATGTCATTCCTCGCTGCAATGAATTTATCTCTCGCTCTAATCACGCTTTTCGTTCGCGACTCATGGCTCATGATTGCCCGAGTTGAAGCGAATTATCGAGAAACGATTTTAAATCGGCGACAGCAATTATCCGTCGAATCCGTTTTCGCTGACCTCCCGACGATGATTCAATTGCGCTTTTTCCACCGAATCACGATGCGATATGTCGAAGAGAGACATCAGGATTGCGTCAGGAGGAACAAACCGGCCGCTAAATTAATGAGCGCATTTTGCTCGCAAAACTGCCCCATTTCGATCCTCTTTATCCCGTCGCGCTTTCTCCCTCTTGTCTCTTTCACCGTCTTTCCTTCAGCTCGCGTCGAGCACCAAAGTGAAAGCAATTTAGCTGCGGCGAAAACGCATTTGTCCGCAATACTTTTAATTAACGAGCGATTCGCCGGCGGCGGGATCAGAGGATCCTAATTGGCACGAGACTGGAACACGAGATGGGTGGACGAGTCCGTTCAATATACTCGACACTACTAGGGAATAAACTCACTCCGTACAATGGATCGCGCGAAGCAAAAGGGATATTTTCTATTTGGCCGTCGACAACGATGGAGATAAGGCTTTGATTTAATTTAATTACTATCGAGAGATATCTGTTCCACTAATTATCGATGATGCTTGGTAAAGCTTTATCGAATACCTGAAAGTCGCGATCGAGCGCCAAGAAACTTCTAAGCGGATTCCAAGTAAAAATATAAGAAACCCGATTATGGTCCCATTAATTTAATAATCGGTTATCAGAAAGCGCTTATTTCTAAAATTATGCGTGTTCAGCGTGAAAAAAAATCGAGATCGAGTTCTCGTGATTTTTTCAGCCCCCGGTGAACGGAACGCGCTCGCTCGGGCGTGTCGTGATATTATCTCGTCAGTCGGAGAGATGCTTCCGCTCGGCCTCTTTAATTTTCTCGGAGGGAAGACGGAGGCATGACTCCTCCGAGGGAAACAATCCTCCGATGTCTCGGCGAAATTACACCGGGTTCTCGTCGTACATCCGTCCGTACGTCTCTGTCCAGCGCCTCGCGTCGGATCCTCGCCGCGAAAGACGGCGGCACGTGCAGCACGTGTCACGTCGGACGTGCGCCATCAGTCACAGACGAGAGACACGTTTCTCGGAAGCCCCCGCGCCGCATCTCGCGCCCCTGCCTTCCCCCTTCCCCGCGCCCTACATCCACAGACTGCGCGGAATCCTTCGGTGCATCCCTCAATTGAAGCCGCGTATGCACGCGATGCATCTCCCATCGGGGAATTGCACGGCAAAGATCGTTGAATACCGAACAAGCGCGGATCTCTCTCCCGAATCCTAAAATACCGCGATTATTTTTCGATCGTATTCCTACAATCGGTGCCCTAATTCTCCGAGAGTGGAACGAGGTCTTTGTTGGCATCTCTTAGCAGGGTTTCGATGTAATTGCTAGAGCTGTGATTTTCTCTCCTAAAAGATTCTAAAGTTTCCGAGAGATTTTTTTCGATTTTCTGTACAACGTGAAAATAAAAAAGCAACAAGTGGCGCAATTTCAATATGTGTTGATGAATCGTGGCATAGTAGTAACAAACGAAAATAAATAATATAATGTTGATATAAAGTTGAATTAATTGTTTCAAGTGCAAGATACATGTTTGTATACATTTTTTCCGTCAGTTTGAAACACATAATTTATTTTTCCGCGCCAGCTATCTAAAGTTGCTGCTCGCGAAATAAATAGGAGAGTGGCAGGTGTCATATATTTTAAGCGGTCTTCACGCTTATGAAACATTCGCCGGCGTTTACTTCGTTAAAAGTTTGATAATTAGCATTTTTATTCACTTTTAAATTCTACGCATCTCCGAGTCCATATCCGTGCTCCTCGATATACAGGGTGTCCCATTTTAATGTCCCATCCCAAATAACTTTCTTATTTTTAATTTTAGAAAAAGATGTTTCTCAGACAAAAGTTGTATGGTTTCAAGGGGGACATAAGGTGGTGTCATTAGTTTGACCTTGAATAGTTGCTTCAAGGTCACGTGAAGGTCACCGTCAATTTTTTAAATGGAACCCCCTATTTTTTATTGTATATTGTTGTAGCTTATCTCGAGGGCTTTCCAAAACACTATAATAAAATATTTTTCCCTCAAGTACTTTTTGAGTTATAAGGCTTGAAATCATTTCTTAATTTTACATAAACCGTAAAATATCTTGTAAAATATTCATTTTTCCATTATCTTACCTTAATACTTTTATGTACAACATAATGAGATGAATCAATTGGTGTAAAGGAAACACATAGTTGTTTCGAAGAAAAAATATGTAATTTGCTATTAACAATTACATATTTTTTCTTAAAAATAACTATGTTTTCTTTACACCAATTGATTCCTCTCTTATGTTCCCCTTATGTTGTACATAAAAGTATTAAGGTAAGATAATGGAAAAATGAATATTTTACAAGATATTTTACGGTTTATGTAAAATTAAGAAATGATTTCAAGCCTTATAACTCAAAAAGTACTTGAGGGAAAAATATTTTATTATAGTGTTTTGGAAAGCCCTCGACATAAGCTACAAGAATATGCAATAAAAAATAGGAGGTTCCATTTAAAAAATTGACAGTGACCTTTACGTGACCTTGAAGCAACTATTCAAGGTCAAACTAATGACACCACCTTATGTCCCCCTTGAAACCATACAACTTTTGTCTGAAACATCTTTTTCTAAAATTAAAAATAAGAAAGTTATTTGGGGTGGGACATTAAAATGGGACACCCTGTATATACGGTCGTCCATAAGAATATCGCGGACATGATTTTATATTCAAGTAAATTTTTCCAACACACAGTAAAATGAACGATATATTTGACAGTCAATTATAATTTTCAATTATAAATATCGTTTCCTTTTTCTTTCTTTTTTTAATCGACTAAGAAATTTTTATCACGAGAATCTTATTGCGGCAGACCAAGGACTTGGATCCTGAGGATCTCGTACAATGGGAAACGTTTCTTCGGTGTCAGCGACAAACGCTTAAATGCCGCGCATTAAAGATGGAAGAGACACCGTTTGTGTGTCGACGATGCAATCGCGATGTGATCGGGTCGACGTGCGGCCACGATTTCGCGAAAAATTCACGACGAACCGTCGAATTTCCCCGAAACGACGAAGCATTACAAGAGATACGGTTCGAGCCGTCTTTTCGAACCAGGTCGAATAGCGAGACAGCTCGTGTCAATCAAACTGAGAAAGAAACGTTGAAACTCTGGCTTCTCCTCTCGAAATAAAACTCGATCGCGTCTCGATCGTCCCTTTTCTCTTTTTTGCTCCATCATGATCCACGATAGAGAGTACGTGTACGAGACACGTCTTGTGGTAACGTCTCTCTTTACATATTCGGAGTCGAACACAATACATGGTTCTCGCGCCCACCGAAAGGATCTCTCGCTATCAGATATATACGTGGTTATCTATTATACACAAGCAATTCCGTACTCATCCTTCTTTCTTTCCATCTCGTAATAAATGTATCGCGCAATAAGAGATATGTCATGCTCAATCGCGGATTTCTTATCACGATGACACGCACACCTGTGTGTGTCATCAGCCACGTGTACAAGATTCGATTTATTACGCGGCCAATAACTTGGTCACTCGTAACGCAACGTTCGGGGACGCACGAAATATTTCGATCAAAAATCCAATTCCGCGTTTCATAAAATATGGAATGCCGGTAACTATGTAATTAACTTTCCACCTGTCTAGAGCCGCGGTGTAATAATGAACGTTCCACGAGATAACGTTTCTGTCGCATTGAAATTAATTGTAAGGCATTTAAGTTCAACTACGCAACCGGGAAATGAATGTACACATATAACGAGGATGAAAAAAAAACTTGCTCGGATTTTGACGTAAAATACAATTTTGCTTTTTTATTTATAAGAAAAAAAATTTAGAATGCATATAATACTTTATAACTGTCTGTAAATTTAATTTCTTTGCAATATTGATTTACATGAGCTTAATTGATGCATCTAATTAAATTGAAAATGAAACTGATATACGTTGCGTACTCAATCTAAGGACAAAAATCTCAGACAAAAATTAATTTTCGACGCTGAGAGAGTCCGTAGCTTAAAAATACGAAAAAAGAAGGGAAAGAACGAGATATACTCGTCTCTATTCGTGACTCTTGTTCTTCTCCCTAGGCGAAAACGATAGCGCTCGCTACTCGGGGATAGTAAAAGCGATAAAAAAGGGGCGAGAGAGGGAAGATGCGGTAAGTCAGGAAACTGGAGAGCCAACGGGAGAGCGAAAGAAGACGGAGGGTACACGACGAAGGCGGGTCTTATGGCATCCTAACCGCCGACATAATTCCTCGTAACCGGCTCCCTGCGTCGAGGACAGAACGGTTTCCCACTGTTAATCCGGCTAATGACGACCACCGAGCAGTAGCGATCATTATTTTCGCAATAGCTTTTCGCGAGTACTTGTGAAATCGCCGAGTCGCTCATATATATCGATCAAAGATCAACGTTATAAATGTATTATTGCATGATAAATTCCGAGAGAAAGAGAAAGAGTAGCGACTTGATAAAAAAATCTTTAACTTTATTAGCAATCATTGAAACAATGAATATTTTTATTTCGCGAATAGAAAAATTTCCTTTCTTCAAAAATGCTTAGACGGGACAAATAGAATTGAGATCTCAATGAATTTTCCTGTATTTTATCGATTTTTCGCTGCAAAAATGTAGAAAATGAAAGAAATTATAAACGCCATTTACAGCTACGTGTCAACATCTGTTTTAAAGCGGTTTTCGCAGATTTTCGAACTGCTTAAATTCGATTGCTTCCAAACTGTATTCACACTTTTGAACTTTTCCATATGATACCCCTATCACGAACTGCAGAAAGAATCGTCAGCATCGACTTGCACATTGATGCAAACTCTTCAGAACTTTCGGGTATGCAAAATCTTGGTCGAGCAAATTCCATGCAAAATTTTTACTTTATCCACACGAGTCGTTTCCATCTTTGAATGATTATGGAATTTTTTACAAATTTCGCAAATTTTGAATAAATGTGCCACTTATACATTAATTAATCAATTTATATTACATGTTTCACATGTTATTTAGCTGAGTACCTTAAAATTTTGAAACTAATTCTAAAATATTATAATTATTATTTATTGTTATTATAAAATAATAAGTGTGTATATGTGTATATGTGTGTTTTATATCTGTAAATTATTATTAAAAGTAATATTGTATAGCACGAGATGAATGTATTTAAAATACAAAATTTATAAAATATTGTGTTCGATTTTGTGTAATCGCACAAATAATCGGTATAAAAAAATATATGCAAAGAAGATGACTCGATTATACGTAATAAAATATTTTTATTAAATTAGCAGATTTCTGTGTGTAAAACTTTTGTGGCAAGTTTGTTAACTTTGGTTTACAGCTAATTTTTGTAAGCATAATTTTATATTACCATAAAGTTTTTCTTCTTCTCTTTCTCTCTCTCTCTCTCTCTCTCTTTGAGAATTAATAAAAAGTGCAAAACAAAAACTCACCAAACGCAGCAATGCCTTAGTAGATGCAAAAATGCGTAGAAGTCAAAGCCTTGAGTTTTCACATACCTAAACACACAGATACATGTATCTTTAATTTTATATTATTATTAATTATATATACATTTAATAATATTTTTAAATTTAAAATTATTGTTATATTCTTATAGTTATTTAAAAGTAAAGTCTTATAGTTATTTTTTTCATTTCTTTAACTTCATCTATTTATAATAATATATAAGAAATATATATTTAAAATTTATATCTTTTATAATTTACAAGATCTCTTATTTCTGATTTATTTGTGAAATAAAATATTTCTTATTCCTAATAGTAATAAATAAAATATTTTTCGTTTAAAGAGAAAGAGAATTCTATATTAAATTTTATATATATGTATATGTAGAGAGAGAGAGAGAGAGAGAGAGAGAGAGAGAGGCGCGCGCATGCGCAACACGAACGATACCAGAGCGGACGCGTCGAGCAAACACACCTATTTAACATGTAAATTTACATTTATATAACTTTTATATTAAATATTTTAATCCAAAAATTGCTACAATGGATGCGTTCAAAATTCGATAGTAAAGACATGCAAAAATGATCTTTATATTTATCCAAAGCGTCTTTCTGTCTCTCTGTCTCTCTCTCTCTCTCTCTCTCTCTCTCTCTCTCTCTCTCTCTCTCTTTTGAATGAATGAATATAAAATATATGTTTCAATATATGCAGCATCGAGAATAACTATTATTCTATATATTATCTACTATACATTCGTCTCAACTACATAAATTCGACATTGCTCTCAATCTCTGATTTTACATACATCTTATCTCGTAACGTACGCTTCATCATTCTTACGCACCTGCGTCCAAGTCTTAAATCATTCTTTCATGTTTCTCGTTCCGATCCTCACTATCATACTTGACCGTATCTGCTCGATTTGTCGTTTGTTTCCCCGAAAACAAGTATTTGACAACATCGACGCAAAGTTTACACAATAAAAAATGAGAGAAAACACTGCACGATACGAGAACGACGAGCGAATGCGCGCATCATGACTGCAACTGCCGTTCGAAAATCGCAAGCGACGTGCGTTCGATAGTATCGAAGTTGGCTGTGATGGGCTAATGGCAGAGAACGAAACGTAAGCGCTTACATCTGTCGCGGATGTAATTTTTGAGTCTTTAGAAACTTTCTATCCCGCAGTCAATCAATATGTTTAAAAAATTTGTTGTACGACAAATGTAATATTAGCCTTTTTGCAGAGAAAAACGTATACGTAAGTTGCATATACGTTTCTCTGCCTTACTTTACGTCCATCACTACGACAGAGTAAGCGCTTGCGTCTCGTTTTCTGCCATCAGTCATACGCGATACTTCACGGTATGAAGTATGGACGCGAGACACATTGCGCATAAGTACGTGGTAAGGTTATCGGTGAATTAAAGGATAGAAAACAGTCAAAGTCACCTTTATTTTTAAAGAATATACATGTTAATGAACACTACACGTGGAAGCTGCGTTTATGATGCCTGATGGATCCGAGCATTGAAAAAGACTGCTGATTATTCAAGGTACGTGGCACACACGAGGTTATAGAGATCGCGCTGTCAAATGCTTGAAAGGATAAAAAACCTCAATTTTTCGCTTCAAAATTCCTTTATATAAGGATTATTTTATATACTGGCATTTTTACGTTTAAAATGCATGTGCATTTGTATGACGTGTAATTGTCGCAGTTTTATTATGAAAGTGTAATGTTATTATGAAGGTTAACACGCGAATCTCAAAACACGAAAGAATAAATTTCAATTTAATATGATGGAAATAAATTAAAAGTATCTTGTTTAAAGAAGTCTTTTAGGAATTTCTGAAAATATTAGGAATTGGAATTTCGAGATGGCTACTGTCAATATTTTAAAGATTTAAAGAGAGATAAAATGTACAATAATTTAAAGAGAGAGATTATTATATAGATTCTTAAGATTTATTTCAGATTACAAGTAAAATTTTTAGCGATGGAAATTATACATTTGGTTGAATTTATTTTACATTTGTGCAAAAATTGTAATATTCCTTAAAAGCCGATTACAAGTTTTTATGTGAGTCATTTCATTTGCATACATTTTATATGCATATCTGTTTTAAAGTACGGTCGTAATTATTATCTATTTTCTTCTAATGAAATATTATTTATATGAATATGATTTCCATTTGAGAAAACTTGAACTTTAATTAAACTGTATTTAAGCATAAAGATAATTATGTATTATTTATTATGTATATATATATACATGTATATATATATACATATATATATATATATACATAATAAATAATGCATAATTATCTTTATGCTTAAATATAATTTAATTAAAGTTCAAGTTTTCTCAAATGGAAATCATATTCATATAAATAATATTTCATTAGAAGAAAATAGATAATAATTACGACCGTGCTTTAAATTATTGTATGTAAAAATTATTGTATGTATTATTATGTAAAAATAATGAAAAATAATTGGAATATAAAGTTAAAAAATTAATAATAATAATATTCTATACAATATAATGATTTTTCATCACATATGATATATTTATTATGCATGACATATTATTAAAATTTAATATATATATATATATATATATATATTAAATTATATATATATATAATTATATATATATTAAATTATATATATATATATTAAATTTTAATAATATGTCATGCATAATAAATATATCATATGTGATGAAAAATCATTATATTGTATAGAATATTATTATTATTAATTTTTTAACTTTATATTCCAATTATTTTTCATTATTTTTACATAATTTAAAATTGTTAAAAATTATAAACAAGATTTTCATTAAATAAAATGTGTATTACGTTGAAGATTTGCAAATTGTAATTAGGGAAGTTAGAAAAAAAACATTTAAATTAGATATATAATATTATAATTTATAATTTCATGCATACAGCAAATAATGTAATATCTCGAAGTTTTTTTATTTCTGTGTATGCATTTTTTAAATTAAATTTAATGATAAAAAATGAATTTAATGAATTTTTTAAATATATGTCACAAAATAAGGTAGAAAAATTATTTGCTATTTTGATTAAAATCCATGAATAAAAAATAGTTCGAATGTTTTAAAGTAAATATTTAAAATATTTCTTCTTTCGTTCTCTTTTCGAAATAATTAATTAACAAGCACATTTTATTAATTATTAATTGTGTTGGATTGAAAGAACAAAAGAAAATATACATAACGCGTTTTACCACAATACAAAACTAACATAAACTCTGTTCTTTAGCTATTGCGAGGTATTTTTTATCAGTTTGCGTGGATTTCCGATGAAAGTGCGGATTAAATTGGTACAGAAACTCGTCGATTATCGAAAGGGTTATAAAGATAAAGATAAACGTCTAGTGGGTAGTGCTCTTACAAAAGTTGGAAAAAAACATGAAATCGTTTATCTACCGATAGAACGACGCGGGGCACGATGCACAAGAAGATTGGACATCTCGGTAGAGTTAGAGGTATAATAATTTGTTCAAGTACTACACGAAGTCCCGCAGAGCTACGGAAAAGTTCCAAGAATCATAAAAGAAGAACGTGCTCCCTTTTGTGGAATGTTTGTTCGAAGCCATAATTGGTTCGCGTGCTAAATTCCACAACGAAAGAAATTTTCACATCATTTATTAATATATAATCCTCATTTCCTCTTTATATATTTAATTTAAAATTTTTCTTAACTCTTGCTCATTTTAAATTTCTCGATAAGTAGATTTTCATTTATTAATCGGAGGTTTTAATCGGAACAGCAAGCGTAGGTCTATTTAATAAGTTATCTCTCTCTCTCTCTCTCTCTCTTTCTCCATTTATTCAAAATACTACTCTTACTTTTCATGTTAACATTGTATTCCAATCAAAGAGTTAGAAGGTATATTGCCTCTTTATACGCGTGTACATACCGTTACGTGAATCTAATGGTTAAAAGCTTTCCACGGAAACGCATTTCAATCGAATTGTTGACGATATGCTCCAGGCAATCTGAATCTCGAGCGTACCGAGAAATCCGGTTGAGCGGGCACGTATATATCTCGCAATTTCGTTTCTAGTGGCCCACTTTTATGTACTCGTGATTTATGGTTTGTATTTTTTTCCCCGACATTCTCGTTAAACGTACGCGACTCCTACGCACAAGAAATATGCGAAATTAGTTAAGAGCGATAACGTATATTACAGCATGTGGAATATTCGCCTTAATTTTTCTCATACTGCGTATTCATTCGCGAAATGTTAAAATTTGTGTGACATAATTTTCTTGCCCCCGAGACTGGGAGAAATCGGATTATAGTAGTAAAAGAACTTCCGTAATCGCTCAAGAGTCTTTATTTGTCAACTTTCTCGATTAATTCACTGACTTTTCACGTTTAAATCCCGTGAAATTTTGTCGTTTAAAATCCTCTTCAGATTATTAATTTAATTAATGCCGGTATCAGAAAGATAGCGCGATCGTTTCAACGTTCGTAAGGAGATTTTAATGCCTCAGACAGATCGTATTTGAACGTTTATATGTCAAGATTGACGGAGAGTTTTATCTCCGATTTATATTCTTTATATTATACACGTACTAATTTGCGCTAAATAAAATTGACGTTATTACGTACTAAAATGCGCACTAAATAAAATTGAATTTCTGATGTGAATCGTAGCATTATCTCCAACGCTAACAACGAAATAGATAAAGCTCCAATTGGTATAATCAATTTTGCAGCAGCTTTTCAAGCGTTCATTAATCCCCGATATCCGATCGAGCATCAATCATCTCTCAACGATGATCAGTCGAGAGAACGATAGTCGTTGTTAACGCTTCGCGAACGTTAACGGCGCGTGTTGCCAACGAGATGATGCCGAAGATATCAGTAACGAATCTAGGTTAACGATCAGACGGACACGAGGCCGCGTCAAGACTCGGAGAAATTTCTCAGGGAAGATGAGAGTAATGGACGAAGAATAAGACTAGGTGCGAAAGAGCGAAAGAGAGAAAGGAGCAGCTCGAGGCCAAAAATTAAACGACCGAGGGTTCGATTACAGCAGCACGTTTTCCATTCGAAAAGCCATCCACCGTTTTCGCCAAGCAGCTTCGTCGTTACTCGAACAAAAGATACAAAGTCACGCTAGAATCTCATGCCGAAGCATGAGATGATGAGACGAGTCCTTATCGATCTCATATACTAATCGATACCGAGTTCTTATCGAATTGCAAAAGTTTCGCGCGACGAAAAATCGCTAATTAGCTGTCGCGATTTTTGCTCCTTTTCTCTCGATGATACACGTATCTAGAAACATCGCGTGATATGCATTTTATTTCCTTTTAATTTTCTCGTATTACACATAAAAATCTTTGCGAGGTTTGCAACCATCGGTATTTGCAATATTTCGTTAACCGTGTAGCTAATATATGTATCGCTGGAGTTTGTTGCAATCTGTGCGCAAGCACACATTAAATACGATCCCCGGCGCGCTATTAAATGCTGCACGCGCCTTCATCAGCTGTCTGAACAGATGGATGAGCACGAAGGAACCCGGGAGAGTTGCCAACGTATCCACGTGCTCCATCGTGATGAGATCTGATTGAAATACAACGTGACTGCGTTTCGCAGCTCGCATTAAGGACGAATGTGGATACGAAATATTTCTTAAGAAATAATTTTCTTCGTCTCTCTCTCTTCTCGCCACAAAATTAACCGCGATACATATAATATATAAATATATATTTGCCTATTTATTTACCTTATCGTGCATATTTTTATATCTCAAATATGTCTCCTTGCAAATATCTCGAATCCGCGCGATTTCAAATAATAAGTGCTAAAATATTACGAGAAATTTCTTCGCAAAAAAGCAACATTCTTTTTAATTTATGGCAGTTGCGTTATTCATGAGAGGTTAAACATTTAATGAATATTTATTTGAATGTTATTGAGAAACAAGAAGGAAGGAGCTATGCCTCTTGGAAAAATCTGCATTTTGTATCGTCGCAGATTGTTTCTCGAGACAACCGGGCCGCCGGGTGTTCCTTCTTTTGTAGGAATTACAACATAGACTGCGAGAAAATTTATTTTTGTAATCTCAGAGCCACGTTACCGGCTCGTTTTTCCATCAACCAAGATCTCCCGTTATATGACTACGGAGAATGCTGTGTATAAGTCGCGTTTACGGTACTAAATTTAATACGTTCGCCGACTCACCCGCTATTAAGTACTGCACGTGTCTTCATCTGCCTTAGCCGAAGGAACAGAAGAGGCGCGTATAACGCGAGGATAACGATGGTGCACAGGGGAGAGATGAAATATAGCAGTACGGTATTATTATATATATATGGCAATGTTCATTTGCGGTTAATTAAGATTTAACAATTCTCACGGTACATTTAGCTAATCGAGGAGCCCATTTCTTTCACCCCTCAAGTCGCAGGAAACCACATTTTTTTACATTTCACATAATGTCTCTTCTAAAGAATCGCACGACTGATGCATACGCGATTTACAGCACAAAGGAAATTATAAAATATATATTTCTTTTTTTCTCTGTCATGTGCGCCAACTCGAGACGGACAGTCTGCAACGAGAGAACTACGGCTAGGATTCGAGTATGCGCGGAAGCTGCGAGCAAAAAGAAATACAACAAAACCGCTTCGCATACCACGAGACTCAGCGTGCATCTTTCAAAGACGCGGGTTCGTGATATGAGCGTGGGTAAAAAGTCGCAAGCGCGGAGAAAAAAAGGAGCGTGGGTAAAACTCCCGGCGAAATAATTTATGACGAAGACGGCGACGATCCTTACGAATCCCGGATTTCCAATTAACGCTCCGGTAAATTCGACGATCCAGTCCGTTACCCTGAAGATTCGGTGTTTCACTAATTGCACAGCGACCGAAACCTCGCGGACGAGAGACGAAGACGTTGATTATCGACGCCACAAATCGCAAGATCGGAGAGGCCACGGCTTTTACGATTCTTCCTCTCCCCCGCTTCTCCCGCGGAAACATGGCGTAATCGGGCATCCTCGGCCGTTCTTTAATCCCGGCGATGATTAAACAAACCGTGAGGAGAGGCGCAGAACGCGGAATATTGGTCGCGAGCAAGAAGCCGTCGGTGCATCCGGCGAATTCGCGGCAAAAAGCCGAGTCGAAGACCCGCGGAAAGACAGGCGGCGGCGCCGGCCTGTATTAGCGGCAGGAATGCGGTTCGATTTTTGCGCTGTTCGCGCGCTCGACTGGTGCACGCATATGCGTGATGACGTGCATACCTGTCGGCTCTCTTGTTGCCGGCCACTTTGCACAAGGTGGAGAAATAAATATCTCGCTGCCTCCTTTTTTTTTTCTCCGCTCGCGAACCGGCCGGCCTTCCGTTCGCTTCACGTCTCGATATCGAACGCCGGGTGCGAAAGGTCCCGCGATTTTATTTCGCATTTTTAATACCGATTCCAAAAGCCGCCTGACGGCCGCGCACGTGCGATATATTTTATTATGTGGAATAATATCCGACCGTGGAAATGAAAATTCAATTCTTTTGAATTGTTAAAAGATGGATGATCGAGAGATATTATCGCCACGTGTTCGTTGGCACGTCATGTTCTCGCTTTTGAAAATTAATCGCATGGTTTTATTGCAGGGAACATCAGGACCAAAGCGGTACTTGACGTCGAAACAAAGAGGGGATACTGGTTGACGGTCTATGCTCAGGATCATGGAGTGGTCCCGCTGAGCTCCAGTCTGCAAGTAAGTGTTTCGACATTTCATAAGTTTCAGAGATTTTTAGAAAAAAATTGCAAACCCTATTTTTATACTAGAAACTAATGCTGTCATTTATACTCGATGAGCTATGACTATCTGTTTCCATTTCGATTTTACAATGTCCTTTCTCGTATTCCTTAAGCAATAAATTTCACATCTCATAAATAGCTGTGTAAAAAGCGTAAATCTAAAAGAAATATTACAAGTAAAAAATTTTTAATATGTAAAAATTGTTCAAACGATATAAATTTAATAAGAAGTAAAGGAAGGCTAAGAACCAAAGACGCAGGTAATGTGATAATAATAATATATTATGATAGAAACTTTATAAAGTTATTCCACTTACATACAATAAAAAGCGTAAATATAATATACAGGGTGTCCCGAAACTAATGCTTGATATTTTAAAGGCAGATTCTCTGGCCAATTTAAAAACGATTTTTCTTCAGCGAAAATGTCGCGGCACTAATAGTTTTCGAGTTATAAACGATTGAAAATAAAGGGTTTTTCGCCAACTAAGGGAAATACTTATGGGAATAAAATATTAATAAAGTCACATTCTTTAGTTAATTTTAGGTAGAGTTTACTTTAATAGAATTTTAATTTAAGGCTTAGAAAGATACATGATGACAAAAATTGGGAATATGCAAAAAATAATGATCTCCCTCGACATGCCAGAGAATCTGCCTTTAAAATATCAAGCGTTAGTTTCGGGACACCCTGTATATTTAAAGTATGCTGTTTCGATCCTGCTCTGGGTCCTTTTCAAAGTCAAATGAGAAAAACATAATATTATTTAAGCCAGCTAACTGAATAATAAAAGAAAGAAGTTATGTGTGTATGTGTTTCCAAAGTTTCTATCATAATATATTATTACTATCATGCGCCATTACCTGCGTCTTTGATTCCTAGCCTTCTTTTACTTCTTATTAAAAATATGATATGCGCGATAAAATAGAGCTAGTGTAAAAAAGGACGCTTCCCTCCTCCCCCTGGATTTTGTCATGGTAATGATAAAAGATATAAATAAACATCGCGATTGTTTGACCTTTTTACGTCCGCGAAATATAAATTTCGCGCACAGTTTTATTTAGCGAATGATTAATAGACGACATGCTCTCCGTGCGTGTGCAGGTCTACGTCGAGGTGCTGGACGAGAACGATAACACGCCACTGACCGAACTTCCGGTCTACTATCCCTCGGTGCCGGAGAACTCGCCCGCCGGCGTAAGCGTCCTGCAGATCCGCGCCTTTGATCGCGACGTCTCGCCCCAGCAATTCGTCTTCACCATCAGCAGCGGCAATCCGGAGGGTTATTTTCTCATCAACTCCACCACCGGTAAGTCCCCCGAGCTCGGAGCGCTTCGTATCGCATCAGCGGTGAAATAATACGGTCTCGCGGCAAGATCGGGATGACGGGTCTTTAGCCACACCCGGTAGCAGCCGGTAATGAGCTCAATTTTGCCGGACGGGAGTTTTAATAGATCCGTTACGCGGAACCGGGAGATTGGTTGCTTCCGTGTGAAAGGAGTCTCGGTTGAATCTTCATCTTCGTTACCGGCCATCCAATCGAAGGATAGGTCGAGATATCGATTCCTCGCGAATGACCCAGCGAATACGTATCACTGATGGTTCCGCGCTATTGTGAACGTAGGGCAGAAAATTATAAATGTTTTCGACAGACAGAGAGAGAGGAGCGCGCGATCCATCTTTATTCCGTTGACGTGCCTGACGGACGAGACGTAATAATGCATTCCGTCGATATATAGGCGCGTCTAAAGATACGTTGTTCTTGCCTCACCTGGCCGTGCATGCAAATTCAAGTGATCGAACGTCGATCCATATTCATCAGTCCCTTTATCGTTTCGCTTAGCGTTTCTGCTCGCGTGAGACGCTCGGGAATTATAAAACGATGAGAGTGCCTATCTCGCAAGCTCGTTAGATTTAGGACAGCGTCGGCTTTGTAACTTTAGAACCTCCATAACTAACAAAACAGGCAGTTACATTGTTTAATGTGACGAAATAATATATAATTCGCAAACAGGCAGAAACTAAAAGTAACGCGCAGCGGACGAAATTCAAATTTTTCAATGCTCGAAGCTTACGTAAAGAGAAATAAGATAATAAAGTTAGTGATGAAATAAAGATTTTAAATCGATAAAAAAGACGCTAAGAGAGAGAAGTAGTTTATTAAAATAGAGATATTAATTCCGTTTATGTAAAATCCAAATCTGAACTCGTCGAGATGATACCGACTTCTGCTGGCATCCAGCCAGGCATTTTTATCGCAAACAACGGACAGTCTACATTCTTCGAAAGTCGTTTGTGATCGATATTAGTACGCAAAATGAGAGTCAGTTATATCGGGGGATAGTTCAACAATGGAAAAAGTCAGCCAACATTTGATTTATATTCATCGTCGCTGGCCAATCCTGGAAACTTCCACTTCGCCAGCTGGCCAATCCCTTTTGCGCGCAAAACTTTTAATGTGCGGGATTGTGCAAAACTTGGCCCGGCTCGTCGTCGCGTATTTCACACACGAGGAAAAAAATCGGACAAGTATTGGGCCGAAAATGTGTTTTAAAGGGGGATGAAACACGACTCGATATACATATCGTGGTCGCTGTTGGTTATACGTCAAATGAAAATACTTGATTATAAGTACGTGATCAATACGTATCGGTTACAAATACCAATCGGATTATCATCGATCAAATAACGCTTATGCGCGAGTCGCATATTTTCGACACAGTTATTATCGAGCCTTTGTCGCGAAAAGTAAATATGCATTTACGCCGATAATTATTTTTTGCTCTCGGATTTTTTTCTTTTTATTTATATAAAACAAGTGAAAAAATATATGAAAAATCATCAATATTTTATTTCTCTTTGTTATATCGTATATTTATGTTACATCGAATATTTGAATGTTCTCTTGCATATATTAATTTATAGAATATTTCTTAGCATTTTATATATTGTTTTAGAATTATAGATTATAATATAGATTTAGACTTAAAAGAGTATCATTACTGATGCCTTGCCTTTTTTGATGTATAACATTCTGTTTATAATCTGTTTATTTTCTGTTTATTTCACATGTTATTGTGCATATAAAGTTATTATTATCAAAATAAACACGTCTATGTATAAAATAAACCAAATGTTAATGAAATCGAACTGTTAAACAATGAAAGTATAGATATATCTCGCGGGTTTGATGTTGTATATCGGAAACTATTAACTCGTATCTCGGGTTTTATCCCAGCGGCGATGCCACTCCAGCAACAGTAATTAGCGCGCGTAGTGCAACGAGTAGATAGCTTCCAAATTTCATGTAACATCGGCTAAATTGGTTTCCGCCGATCCCGAAGAAAAAGTATCGTCGACTTTTTTGCGGATCGATCGGGCATAGCCTTTTTTTCGCGCGGAATTGTTATAGACGCGTTGTCGTTTATCGATGTCGCTCGATTTTTGCGACAAGTGATGTCGCGACTGATTGCATCCAATTATCTGTCTTTAGGCATTACATTCGATTAAATTAAAATTATAATAATTTATATCTGTGTTACTTTTACCTCCGCGCGATGTATCGCCAGCTGTTTCTCTCGGCAAACACATAGATTCGTATTTACTCGGTATTATTCGCTTTGTCGGGAGTCTATGTGTGTAATAGAATGATCGCGGTTTTTCTTAATGACGGTATTATACGATAGCTCGGAGTCTCACGGTGAAGTCAAACAAACTACTGGACATGCGATACTCCTCGTAAGACCTAGGCTTGCATTTTTCAAAGTCCGTTTCGGATTTAGTTACACTGTATCTCCAGCTAAGTCGGTAAATTCACGTGATCGGACAAACTAGATAGTTAATTATATGCAATTTTAATTTCCGATCGACATAAATAAAAATTTCTTCCCGAACGTAATACTAATTTTAAACTTTATGACAAAATTCTATCGTAAATACCTACGCGAGGATTATTGATAGTATAAAATAGACCTGAGTACCGTATTTTATTTCTATATCCAAGACACCAGCAATGTAATACGAAACTGATGACCAATCACGACAATGTGCATTTTTGCATACGCCGTTCGCTAGAACAAGTTACGGCTCGTGTTATGCTATAACGCATAATCTTGCAATTAAACGGGTAATTATCGTATTATAAAGGTGCGGCCAGAGTGGAATTCGAAACCTCCGGTTAGTCTAATATGAGAAGAGGGCATCTCTATGCGCGTTTTGTTTAGGGACTCTGATTATTCTCTTCCATTTTCTATAAAGAGTTCTAATAATTAGCAATGTTAATTAATTTATTTTCTTAATTTCTCCCACTCGGTTAAAGGCGCGCTAATAGAAACTGCAAAATAACGTTCGATTCTTTCCGTCATGCATGTTTCTTGCCTTTTATCTTTGATTTTAAATCGAGTCTTTTATTTATGTTTGAATCTATCCTAGGTTTATTTTAAACGAGTCGTTTTTGCTGAAGCATGGCGTGTCGCGCGACTTAATTGTAACATTGTTTCGCTGCTTTTATTGGAGGATCTTTGCCGTAAAAGCGTATACCGCCTTTTTGCCAGGAAACAGCGGCCCCAGCCGAGAGCTCGTTTCCGCAATTAAATCACCGGGTCACTCGATTAATGCATCCCCTCGCTGTCGCCTACGCGCGGTCATCTCTTTTGCATCCGCGCGCGCATTCTTCATCCGCGGCATCTGTCATCTGCGACCGCGGCCCTTCGATCAATTTTCGCAAACGCCCGATAACAAGCAAGGAGACCGAGAATTTTTTTTTAAATTTCTCAGAACGCGCCGCGCGAAAAAGGGGCGATGTCGATGGAAAAGGTCAGTCCGCAAAAAGCTACTTTATCATGCGCCCCAGAATGCACGCTGGAATAACGCGTCACGGTATATCGCATGCACGTGCTTTATGATTACACACCGTCGTTCCCCTCCGCCCTCTTTACCATTATTATGCGGCGCGAGGCGGTGTGTTGTTTTATGATCTAAGATCCATAGCCTGGTGCAGAAAAAAGTTTCATAGATGTAGGAGTCACGTGTTGCGTTAAAAAGACAATTAACATCCTCCCTGAATTTCGAATGAGAAATGTCCGAGTTTTTTTTTGACGATTTAGTTACAAATGCAGCAGCCTCGCATGTTTATGCTTCTCGTAACAGGATCTTTCGGACAGAGCATAACGCGACACATGAGAAGGTTCGGGCGTATCTCAGGTGTTAACCAGTGCATTCGCACGCGGGTCTCTCCTGTTATAGGGGCACGTAGCGTAAGATACGGCGATGCTGGAGAACAATGGTGGTGTTATACGGCAGTACGAAATTAGATTAGATAGATCTTGGTCGAGTAATACGACCTCGCCCGCGGGAACGAGCTTACACGAGCGAACGAATAGCACGTTGCCATCGTAAGCGTTACACGACCCCCGTGTAACTAATCGCGCGGTTAATCGCGCTTTTGGCGCGTAACACGCGTTACCACCGCAAAAATACGTTTCCCTTCTTCCCTTTTCCCCTTCCTTCTCCCCTGTTCGTCTGTTATATAACGAGCAAATAGGGCA
Source organism: Camponotus vicinus (assembly GCF_025532165.1). Classification (NCBI taxonomy): domain Eukaryota; kingdom Metazoa; phylum Arthropoda; class Insecta; order Hymenoptera; family Formicidae; genus Camponotus; species Camponotus vicinus. Next base: position 16,752,748 of record NW_028141945.1, read on the forward strand.
TAAAACGCGGTATTAATTAAATCCACTGAGCTTTGATGACCCGTACTTCGCGAGTCGCTTTTAAAAATCCCAGGCTTTTGTTAAACGGTCCTACGTATATATCCGACTAATTTTATTAATTACGTGAAAAATGGAAAAATGTGAGCTTTTATTTCACGGATATACGTCGCTGATTGCTCGTCGTATTATTGTTATAAATGATCGCGATTTAATTCGATTAACGCGCCTCGATGTTTTAATAAAAACAGAGCGGAACTGGCAAGATTGTGCCAAAATATCAAAATATTTTTTCTCGCTTTTGTGATTTCACATGTATTATTTTAACGTAATGGAATGTACTTGTACTCTATACTTATAAGTATAATTGAAAATGTCATCGACAAGTCTCGACTTTTGAGAAAATCGCTCAGATGAAGCTGACTGACAAGGGAAGTTCGGCAAGTCGAAAATTCAAAAAAATCTGAAACGGCATAATTTTAGAGTAATATATCCTAATAACGAAACCATTTTTTGTTGGTGCTAAAAAACGGGTTTAGGGGTATAACCAACCTAGAAAATCGATTTTTGCGTTCCGAAGTCGTTATGAAACAGCGAACAAATAAGTGTAATAGGCAAGTAGCGTGCGTCTTTATTTTATTTCTCAAGAACTAATTTCCGCAACATAACTGTAATATTCATGGTTGAATTTGGCGTAATACATAAGCTTTAAAATATATATAATTTAAAAATGTTTTCAAAATATAAAAAATATTGAGTGGTGGGGGTATTTTGAAAAATTTTATCATTTTTAAAAAATCCAAGTACGCAATTGTAAAGTACATTTAAAGCCATGAAACATTTGTTTGAACATAGAAATCTTTTATATTTCTATTCGTTTCGATGATATTCGCTTCGGAACGCAAAAATCGATTTTCTAGCGGTTGGTTATACCCCTAAACCCGTTTTTTAGCACCAACAAAAAATGGTTTCGTTATTTGGATATATTACTCTAAAATTATGCCAAGTTTCAGATTTTTTTGAATTTTCGACTTGCCGAACTTCCCTTGTGAGTTAATCAATCCTTTGACTTTTATTCGTACCATAAAAAGCTCGCAATTTCTTGAATAGAGGCGTGAGACCCATCAAGCAAATTTCATATAACATTCGATAATGCGCCTCGTAAAAGACAGATAATCTTGGTTTGTCATAAGGGAATAATTCCGATAAAACTTTCTCTCGACGAGCGATCTTTTAAGCGGAAGTTGCCCCAGAAGCCGTTACCCCCGGCAGCATTTTTCATTATCATCATAAAATATTACTCCGTCGAGCGTTCCACGGTGCTTCAAGAAAAACATCCTCGTGTAACGTCCATTGGGACTCGCGCGCGCGGGAGAAAATAAATCCATCGTTACGCCTGTCGAAACCCTCATTTAATGTCGCAGTATCGAACTGCCATAATATGTTGTCCACGTCGCGGGTAGTATCGTAAATAATTTCGCCTGATCCCGCACTCTGATTTCCGATAACGAATTTCCCATTCCGGGCTTATTCGCGATCAAATACGCTGCTGCTGCAATAATAACGCAACCCTCGCGCACGTGTACACGCGTGCGCGAGGGTGCGTGGGTGTGCATTCATGCCAGGTCGAGGCCGAACCCTCGGGTCGACCGGTCGTCCAGGGGGTAAGGAACGAAAACGAAAAGCAATTATTTAAATGCGTCGAGGGTTGGTTATACGCTCGTGGCACGATTGAACGCTATTTCCCTCAATTCCCCCATTTTTCCCTGTCCATCGCGGCACTTCCGCCTCCACCCGCCTTTCCGGTCTTCATCCCCTTTTCTCATACTTTTTATTTAGAAATAAAAAGAAATGTGTGCCTGTTCAAAAGTCGACTACGTCGATAAAATTCGAGAAAAAAAGGATCGAGCAATCAATCAGTTCGCTCGAAATGAAATCGAATTCGATTAAATGATGATGAAAATTAGATTCGAGATGATTCATATTGGCGTTTCCGCATTTTCATTCTATCGTGGCTCTAATAACGATGCTCTCCTACCCCTATGCGCCGATGGGGCGATTTGGCCCGACGAAAACGCGGAACTAGTTTGTTTTAATGGTAGTGCTTCGTACGTATCAGTTGTGCGAGTTCGGATTCACGCCACGCTGATATGATAACGGGTAACGCTGCAAAGCAAAAGTTACGAGAGCCAGCAGCACCGCCTTGTCGGCGGATCGTGGCTCCGAGCGAAACGACAACGGCTTCCTTGTAACTCGATTAGCGGTTCGCGGTGTAATGTAAAATCTAGGCCGTCACCGGAAGCCGTAAGACTATAATGCAAAAAAGCCGCTCGGCTTTTACACAACGTGGTTGCGCGCTCGCTATTCATGGCTTCCTTTTTTTGTTTAACGGTGTCGCTTTGTTGAAACGTCGCGCTTGCATCTCTGCGGAGGCTTCACACGCTCGACTCACCTACAGTAGACTAGCTCCATATCGTATTTATGTCTTTCTAAAAATACTTGTTTGTATTTCCACAATTAATCGTGTGTAGAAACATGTTTTATTTCGCCAAATTTTGAAGAAATTCGCGAGCGCTCGTTCTTGTTTGATTAGTTTCTCGTGAAACACGTAGTAAATTGAAACAATTTTTCTCGAACGTCAATAACTTCCGCGAATTTTTGCGCAATTGAGCGAAATTTTCGAGCGAAATCCACGTCCATGATAAAAGGGACGTACGTCCGTGCGACGTTAATATAAAGCTCGGTATCGCAGTGGTTGAAAGAGACAAGAAGCACTGTGTGGCAAAATCTGAACACTATAATTTCGTCGAGTCCGTTTCATCGGACCGATCTTTGTCTCGGTAATGGTGGTGGTCCTCCTATTTCGCCCGCAATTCGAGACTCGTACTATTCCTGTTTCCTCTGCGGGATTTTATCGAGAGGAAAGTCATCGTGCAAAGTACCACGTTTTAGTATCCTATACCGTAATAGATATCCCGGTTTCGATCGTTATTTATCGCGCTATTAATGGTCGGACATTTTGCTAATCGCTATTGCATTTATTGTTGCAGGTCTCATTACCACTAGTGGCAGAAAGCTCGATCGCGAGAATCAAGCGGAACATGTATTGGAGGTAAGTCGACGGATCGAATCAAATTTCACGTTTCTTTTAAAATTCTCCGACAGCGATGTAATTGAATAAACTAAAAGTACGAGTAAAAGAAGTAAGAGAATGTAACGAATTCGAAACGCATCGCGTCTTTGCAATTGACAACGGTTTAATCGTTAGAGCAAATCGTATTCTCTAATGGCGCGCTAATGCCAACAGTTGATAGATAGATAGATTAGTGTGCCTCCTTTTCGTCCATCCATTCGTATTCCATTTCTCGACGATACTGTCGACAAAGTTCCAGAACTGCCGCTTCTACCTTCTCTCTTCATTCCAACGACGCTCCCTCAATATTGTCAGAGTGGAAATGAGGAAGAAAATCGCATCTTTCGTGAGATTGAAAAGTAAAATGAGGAAAATCTGCTGCCTCCAACGATAAAAGCGAGAAGGCTAACTTGAGAGTGAGAAAAGGGGTAGTATGAACGGCGAGGGAGCGAGAGAGCCTGGAAAACGAATGGATGGCTTGGGACAACGACGGGAAGAAAGAAGGGCGAAGATGCAGGGGAGGGGGGGAAGGTAGAAAGAGGAGGCTTTGGATGGAACAGGGTTGAAAAGGTACAGTGGTCTCCGCGCTAAGATGGTGGAAGAAAAAGGGTCATGGGGTGAGACACGGGAGAGGCGAGACATTTCTCCGGGGAAAGTCGTCGGAGCCTTTCGGAGAATTTCTACCTGCATCGGGATTAAAGAAGGAGCTGGCGCGATAGTCTCACGTCGTGTACGGCGGTAGACACTGAAATTTCCAGAACGATAAAAGCAGGAACAGATCGATGCCAATTTCACGGAGAGGCTTCTTCCGCGGCTATAGAACCGAAGTGAATGCGATTGATAGGGTAAACGGTCCTTAACCTTACCCATGTCTTCCTTCTACTGCCTCTGTTACTATCATTTTGAAATTTTAAACGTAATTAATTCAGTTTCTAATCATCCGAAGCAGAATTTTCTAACATTATAATTAATTAAGATTGGTTTGGTTTAAAACAGTGATGGAAAGAAAGAGGAGTAGGAGGAAGAAAAGGAAGATTTTTAGATGTAACAAGCTTAAAAAAGTCTAGTATCCAAGAAGGTAGAAAAAAAAGAATTATAAAATGAAAGAAAGGTGAGATAGATTAAACTTGACATCGACGAATGAGTGTAACTGAGCGAAACGGGAGACGCATCGTGTATATAACAATGTCGTCTCGTAAGTTTTAAAGATTTACGAACATGTGGGTCTCGCGCAGTTTCACCTTGATCGCGAAACTTGCAATACGTGCATCTCTCTGCATATTATACCGGCTCTATTGCAGTTTCTAACAAACTTATACCAACGTTACTTGTCTGATACCACTTTGGCGTTGTCGCATTTAGGAAAGTTTTGCAAATAAAATCACTGGTAAAGCTTCTTACCTTCGTTCTATTTCTAGAAAAAAAACCATGATATTTTCCATATTTTCTTTCAAGATAACAAAAAGTGCATTATAATCTAAGTATATATTTCTTTCTAGTTTTTCATAAAATTTCCTAAGAATCGCAATTTGCAGATTTTGTTATAATATTCGCGAAAATATGATCATATCTTCATAACAAATTTGCAACAAAGCAATTTTTACAACAATTTATGCGTTATTTTGAAACGCGTGCAAAAGTATCTTATTTATTCAGAATTAAAACGGTTTTAATGCGATAAAATCGTATCAAGTAATGTTAAAAGAAAAAATGCATGGACCATTACAGTGGCAAAGTGTTTCATAATTAACATGAGCATATGCTCGCCCTAAATTAAATTGCGCGTTATCGGTTTTAATGGCCATGTTCTCGCTCGTTCGCACGTTGGGTGCAATTTAAATTTTCAACACCCCCATCGAGCCAATGAATTAAATGCATTTTATAGCAACACTATGATATCGAAAATCAAAGCGAATCCTGTATCTTTCTTGTATTTTTAAAATTAATATTTATTATATTCTACAATATTTATTATATTACAATATATGACAAAATTGTTTGAAGTTTGATATCATTTACGGATATTATTTAAAATTTTTTTTTAAACTGTTAAGGTTTAAATTGAATTGGGTGCTCCTGACTTTACACTAAAAACTATCTAGATGTCATCAGACGTGATGGCAGCACGTCTGATGACATGCTCGCTGCTAGCGCTCGCCTATATTCTCTCTTAGTATGTTTTTTACCACAGTATTATAAAGTATCTGAACCGCGTGCTACAAAATGTGACCTATATACAGGGTGTTAGAAAAGTCTGGAAACGGTCAAATATCTCGAAAACGAAACGTTTCTGAGAAAAATGTTTCGAACCAAAGTTGTAGGATTTCAAAAGATCTATTTACTGGCGCTATGGGTTTAACCTTGGGTGGCGTCGCCAAAGTCAGAGCAAGGTCACCTAGAATTTTTTAAATGGGACCCCCTATTTTTTATTACTTATTCTTGTAACTTATCTTGAGAGCTTTCCAAAACACTATAATAAAGTATTTCTTCATTGAGTACTTTTCGAGTTATGAGGCTTGAAATAATTTCTTAATTTTATATAAACCATAAAATATCTAGTAAAATATTCATTTTTCGATTATCTTACCTTAATACTTTTATGTACAAAATACTGAGAGGAATCAATTGGTGTAAAGAAAAAACATAGTTGTTTTTAAGAAAAAATATGTAATTTGCAATTAACAATTCCATATTTTTTCTTAAAAACAACTGTATGTTTTCTTTACACCAATTGATTACTCTCATTATTTTGTACATAAAAGTATTAAGGTAAGATAATCGAAAAATGAATATTTTACTAGATATTTTATGGTTTATATAAAATTAAGAAATTATTTTAAGCCTCATAACTTGAAAAGTACTCAATGAAGAAATACTTTATTATAGTGTTTTGGAAAGCTCTCGAGATAAGCTACAAGAATAAGTGATAAAAAATAGGGGGTCCCATTTAAAAAATTCTAGGTGACCTTGCTCTGACCTTAGCGACGCCACCCAAGGTTAAACTCATAACGCCAGTAAATAGATCTTTTGAAATCCTACAACTTTGGTTCGAAACATTTTTCTCAGAAACGTTTCGTTTTCGAGATATTTGACCGTTTCCAGACTTTTCTAACACCCTGTATATTACACAATATATATCTATATAGAATACTGGAATGTATTTTCACATAATAAAATACAATCAAAAGGTAATATAAAACGTGCTCTGAAACAGAAACAAATGACATTTCCCACAAAATATACAATAGACAGACTGAAAGACTGTGACATTTAAGCTTGCCTCGTATAGATCTGATTTCATTAGACATCATTACGGGAATTTTCCGACGACTCCATTCCGTGTCGCGACCAGGAAATCACTTTAAGAGGCTTTGATCCTACGATGCGGGTTGTTAACAGCGTGTTTGTGTTCGTAACCGAGTTAAATGAGTCTCGGCTCTAGAAACAAGAGTTCGTGAAAACGATCGCCTCCCCCGTGGCATCTCCTGCCACTTCCTTGCGGGGAAACTTGCGCAATTTCACAAAGTCTTCCCGCCGCGAATAATTAATGAGTGTACAGAGTGCTTTCTTTTATCATAATCTTTACCGATTACTCCTTGATTAATTATCAATCGTACGGATTAAATTGCTTATTCAGCGACTTATCCTATTGAGCGCGCAAACGACAGACAAATTTATGAAATTGACAAGTAGTGAAGAAAATCTCCCCCCAAATAATATTCTCGAATTATAAAATTCACGTAAAGGGTAGAAAGTTATGCGCGTCACGTAATAGCAACCTAGCAACTATATATAAGTCGGGGGATTTTATTTCTCCATTGATATTCCATGCATTCAGTTGAAAGGGAACGCATGGAATATATCCAATCCTCTCTTTCTCTATACTAGTTAAAAATCTGTTTTATTTTCGAATAGCATCTATCGCATCGTCACTGCAACCATGTTGGTTCAAGGATCGGCGAAATTGATATCGGCTGAAATAGCGTTATTGGCAGCACGCGCATCTAAACGGGGCACATATCCCGTAGATTCCGCGCTTTTGGATCGTTAGACTTCCTTTTTATTGCGCATCCGTTCGCTCGCCAAACTCGTTTATCTGTCATCGATATGCCGCTTAACCGATATGTATAACCGATGTCAAAGGGCGGCGGACGCCGGTATATTTTGGCATGAAAGGTCGGCCGTTTACGTTTGCGCAACCCGTGCAAACGTTATTTTATGCGAGATGTGACCGGGATGACCGCGTGCGTCCTCCTTTTTCATAATTCCACGCATAATTTACGGGTCTCGACTGCATCCTCATGGTTGTGCCCTGTCACGAAGAGACATTTTTTCACTACCCGAGAGCGTATCTCGCGTCGCCAGGCGCCTCTTTTACATGCCGTATAATTCGCAGAGCGCTCGATAAATCTAAAACATCGACAATGTCAATGTTTCGCTTTCGATGGAGTTCACGTAACGACAATGGATCGCGTCGTGTTCCTTTGCCATACAATTTATCGTCCGACCTCCTTCCACATACATCTTTATCTTTTCTGGAGGCTTGCCCTATTTAGGGTCCATCCGCCACTGCTATTTGGTACAGTGGGGATTTTAGTATGTACTAAAGGGATCTTGGGGGATGTGGTCACTCTACGGCGTTGTGCTCGTCGGTGCCGTTTCTTACGGAAGGCCAGTCGGAAGCCAGCATGCAGTGCACGCGAATACCTCCATCGGCACTTATTTGGTCAGCGAGTGACCTTTCAAGGATCCTTCATGGCAATCGGCATTGCATCCATCGAGCAAGATACCAACATCGCTCTGGAGTCGCATATCACTGTGTTAAAATGCAGCATTAGGTGTGAGGTCTGGATAACTCAGTGGTCTAGAGCAGTTGCCCGGAAAGCGAAAGACTCGGGTTCGATTCCCGATTCAGCCACTTGCACCTCACATATTTTTCTAATCCGCGAATATTGTTTTCTAGCAATTATTCGTTGGGCTGAAAAATGTGTGAATGCTCTCTCCACAGGATATGCGTCGATGCCGTTGCCACGGATGGATTCTGTCGCTCGTTGATCAAATGGGCGTATAGACACGTCCGACCTCCTCCCATATACATCCCTATCTTTTCTGGATTTTATTTTGTATGCATGTAGTTTCCTCAATTTCTTATTATTTTTTATGATTTACTTCATATTTCTTATCATAATATAATTTTATTTTGGATTGCTCACAAGATAAAATTTAAATTTTATCTTGTGAGCAAATTCAAAATAAAATTATATTGTGATAAGAAATATGAAGTAAATCATAAAAAATAAATTGAGGAAACTACATGCATACAAATACATGTGCCTAGTACTTGTTGAAGAGCTTTCGACGTAACCATTATCTGACGTAACGTCGAGTCGACTGATGCTTTTTTCCGATGACCTTTTGTTGTAAAGATGCGCTTTAGGCGCTCCTTCTAATATTCAAAGTAAGCCAGAAAGTTGCTTACTATCGTAGAACAGACAGTCGACTCTCTACTAAGTACTGCTTCAAGTATCGGCTTGAGAGTATTTCATCGAAATTTATGATCGACCGGGCGTACTTGAATGTAAATCGAAGTCGCCGATAGATAATCCATGAGAAAGAACACGTAAGAATCAATTTTCAGCTCACGTGCCACTCTTATAGACGCAGCAAATTTTTTATTTAATTTCCCATTTCTACCTGCCTTTTAAAACAGGGCTATAAAAGGGGAATTCGAATGGCAAATAAAAGGAGTTATTTAAAGATGTTATAATAGATTTTTGTGTCTACAGAATCTCTCTATTTGATGCATTAATTTAATGCAATTATTTCTGTCTTCTTGCCCCTAATTATTTTTGAAGAAAATCTTTTTATTTCATCAAATATGAAAATTCTGCTTCCATCGAATTTTTACCCCCTCTCCTCTGCTTCTCTTTGAAAGTATTTCGTGATCGATAACGTCCTGTCTCTCGACGAAAGTGCTGTGCGTAAGTTTCGGCGACTCGCGAACCATCGGCCGCTAACCACCCTCTCGAGAAGTTTTTGCCGGCGTCTTATTAATAGGCGCGATTTTTCACGGTCTCCTCCGACCGTCGTCCGAGAAATATACCCCTTCTTTAGCGCAAGCGGACATATTTCAAATGTGCCGTCGGGCGTTTTCACTATGCGCCGCGTATATTAATAAGGGCAGCTACGAATCGGCCCTTCGCTTATTCCTCACGAGATCCTTTTTTTCCGCACGTTCCGCACGACGGCTACGCTTCCGCTCGGACTCGGTGCGTTATATGTAATACGTTATAATACGCCGATTTTCCCTCGACAACCATACGTCGTGACGCGGAGATAAACGCCCCGCTCGCTCAGCGTTTTTCGCGAATGACTAATGACTCTGACGTGTGATTTATCCCGCATAAACGAGTGCGCACGAATCTAATTATCCCCGCTTGCATTTGGCTTGTTGATCCTGCATATGATTATTCGAAAAGATAAATGTCAAGGGTAAATTTTACATCGCCGTAAAATCCTCCCCTTACATTTTTTCCGATATTTTAAATATTCAATTTCAAGTATTCATAAGATGTGTGTCAAAGAAGTTTGTTAAAAATAGATAACGAAAGAAGGAGAAGGAAAAAATCGATAAGCAACGTAAGGTAGAAAGAAGGAGAAAAAACTCGAAGTTTTCTTCTTTCCACCCCATGTCTCGTCCCTTTTTACATTCCACTTTTCTGCCTACGCGCTACGAAACCCTTCGTTTTACTGCCGGTGTCGCCCGGACACTCAGAAGCATCACTGAAGTCGCTTAATTGACATTCTTCCTACTGTCTTTCGCGCACTGTCGTGAGGATTATCGTCGCGACGCCCGGCTCTCGATGTCTGGATCTTTCTTGCAGCGCAATGGAAACTTCCGTCTCGGTGCACGTGACGTTACCGTGACAATGAGAAAGCACTGTGCGATGCCATCGTCAAAGGAACTGAGAAAAACAATAGGGTGTAGTATTCTATAGGATGGACCCTCGTATTACGCTCGGGGATAAGGAGTTTTGTATCTCAGCAAGAACTTCAACCGAGAGAAACGAATGCAAAAGTATCTCCAATTCTCCTCGTACGCGTGTAGTAAACTTGCAAATATTTTGCGTTGTGGTACAGACAAAAATAACAATCACGTTCACGTGCAACAATGGCGTTCTAAAAATAGCACAACTTTTTAACTTCGTGAGATTATTTTACAAGTCTCAGGTTCTTTATTCTATGATTCTCTATAGATTGAAAATTTTGTACATTTGAAGAAGCTAATTTTACGAGAATTTTACGAAAATCACATCGTTTTACTATACACTGAGAAAAAAAAATTGTTAACTTGATTAAACCTTTTAACTAAATTATTATTTTTCTAATTGAAATATTCAAATATTTTAAAGTTAAATAGATGTCATGTTAGATTTAATATGTCGTGTTTAATTTAAATATTTCAATTAAAAAAATAATAATTTAGTTGAACGGTTTAGTTAAATTAACAACTTTTTTCTCAGTGATATGAATTGCATTGACATTAAGAGAATTAATGTTTAAATTTCACAAAGGGTATAACAATCGGAATATCGTTGATTTTCATCTCATTTTTCTCTCCTCGAAATATGAAGCGCAAGGAAAAAGAAAAAGGGCTTGTTCTGTGGACGCTTTCAGTATACATTATGTGCAGGAACGGTATATAATTAATATACAGCACTACTCTCATTTGCCTAGTCCCTTCTCCTGTTTACGTCTCACAGCGCATTGCAAAAGAGCTCGCGAGTAGGTAGAAATAATTATGATGAATATCCAGGAATCTCTACGGTGGAAATTCCGCGGCACATATATATTTCGTGTATTCGACCAAGTGAAGAGAGAGACACAAAGCAAATGCGCGCGATCGTGAAAAATTGACGCGAGAAAGAAACCGATAATCCGCTACACTTCGCTCAGAGTCATTGTATCGTGCTTCAGATCAAAATGCAATCGAGGCGCGATTAATTATTGAAACCGATCGTGGTTTCGATTAGGAAATTACGCTTCGCTTATGGATCCCGGGGTGTTTATCGTGATGGAATATTTCCGGGGGAAATCCGATAGTCATCTAGATAAAATGCATACTCGCTTAGTAATACTAATTAGAATTATGAATTGCACGCCTTAGGAAGCGTTCCTTAATTGAAGATAAATTTTATGTGTGGTTACGATTAAACGGGGAAAAAAAGAAAATACTATCGTGCGTCTACTCGATGTTCGATATGGTGTGTTCGCCTTCGGTTGGCCTTCCAGACAGGAATTCCAATTATTAACGACCGCAATTACGCGCGATGCTTTCTGTGATAACATCTTTGGAGTCTCGACTCGTTCCAATGGGAAATGAAAATCGCAAGTTTACGACAAAGTTTGAAGGTCTTTGCTTGATACCAGATCAATTTCGGTTTCGTTAATATCTTTAATATTAGAGAGAACTTACGAATATTATACTCTCTGAATCTTTTTAAAAGATCCCTCTTTCTTTGAAATGTTTAAACTTGATACATCCATTTAATTACATAATTTTATATTTTTTTAATATCTTAAAATCAACCGATATAATTTCTGCAAAAAATGTACGAGGTGTATCTGTATGTAACGTAAGAGATCAAGGGATCGCGATATATTCGGAACATTTGGGATAAAGTTGGCTTTATTCCTATCTCAGATAGCCTTCAACGTTTATCTAGCCACTTAGCCATCTCACGGGGTTGCCATAAGCGTTTTCCAATGCCTAACTGGTGGCTAAACGACAGTTCTATCCGCTCGCTGCTCTAACCAACTGATTAAATACGTATTTTTCGCAGCATCGCTTACGTGTACGTGGCATTTGATAAAATATGCTTATTAGCGAGGAATTTCGAATTTGTGGGTACAATAGCAGTGTACCTGCGGTTGAATATAATCGCTTCTGGAACGTTGTGGCTGCGAATAATGCGTAACAAAGCTAAATTCGCAATTTTATTGAATTTGAATTTTATTATCAACAAAATATAGTTGTTATTTTTAATTTCGGTCATTTTAATTCATTATTTAATTTAATAAAAAATTACTTTGATAAAAAAGTTATTAATAAAATTGAAATATGCATATATATTAAAATTTTACTATATATTAAAACGTAGCTTTTGAAACGTAGCTTTAAAATGTAGCTTTTTGATTTCATTTTTATTTAAAATTCTAACGCAATATGTATAGGAATTTTAAATAAAAGTAAAATAAAAAAGTATAATTTTGTGAGATGGCTAAGAGGAAGAGATAAAACAGCTATTTAAAATCAAAATAAAGCCAATTTTATCATTTTATTTTATATAATATTATCATTTTATTTTTCGAATATAATATTTGCGATCCTTTAATGTTTTATGTTACAGATTTGCTTTGTGTTTTTATTTTTATTTTCAACTTTCATTAATATTTATATGTATACGTATATACAGTGTACAAATAAATATTAATAAAAATTAATATTAATATTAATAACGATCGATTGATGTTACAAGATAATGAAATGCTTGACAAGATATATCGTTAAACTTTATTAAAGAAGAATATGCTGTCAATGTATTTAATTAGTTCTCTATTGAATTTTTCAATTTATTGTCTTTTAAAGAAAATAGCGTATCGATTTTATTATGCATCTTGAAAAAAAAACTATAGGTCGGTGTCAGATTCGGACTATGGTGAATGATTGAACACTTTCATCAAAATTTGAGTTGGCAAATGCATCTCTGTTGGTACATTACGACTCGATCTTACGTCAACAGATGAAGTGAATTCATCGGCGATCTGATGAATAATGAATACAGCGCGATTGCGGTGTCTTTGACCAAACTATCGGTCGTCCGTCCTATTCATCTTTTATGATAATCGATCTACCGTGTAGTCATTTCCGAAATCATACTTCGTGCGCGAGAACGTAAATTCTAAAAGCAAGCGGTTGCCGGAAACGGTTTCGACCACGCAAACCAGCCTGGAGCTGGATCTTCTTCAGACAGCCTTCAAATTATGCATGCTTTTCTGCTCCGGTAAGCGAGTGATGTTCCCTTAACGATCTGTCGGTTTACTTTCAAAGAGAAAGGACGGAAAAGTGGAAAAGAAAAGGGATGGAGAAGGGAAAACTCGACTTGCCAAATAGAACGTATTATTGGCACGTATTCGTGATTGTGGCGAGAAAAGAAAGAAGAAGATGACGTAAAAAAGCTCTAAGAACCGTATTTCCGGAGAATTAGCATTTGCCAAGGAAACGTGTTGGAAACGCAAATTTATTATGGCACGAAATTAGCCGTGGCTGGTTTTGTTCCGACCAGGTAACGCGAGAAGTAGAAATTTCCCGCGAACACGGACCGATTATTATTAACAGAGCTTTAGATAGATCAGAGAATATTACGATATCCTCTGGATAAGTCCGGATTTCCCATTGCGCTTCCCGCCCCGCTATTACAGCGAATCGGCTTACATGAAACTTTCGAGGGTTTTGCTTTATACAAGCGGAATGATTATTAAATCGCGAACGAGAAGAGATCTCGTTGTTTCCGATTTCGTGATTACGTATCCAAATATTTTCATCTCCTGGCGGACGCAATGGTGTGTGTAAAGCTTTATTCTAAGACATTTTCGTTGATTTAACGGCCAGAATTATTTGTTTAAATCATATCAAGATCTCTAGAGCAATTGAAAATAAAGGCAGAGCTCTTAATTATTTTTTAATTTTCTCAAGAGGATATTCCAGCTTGACACGCACGATGCAATGTGGGAACCATCGAAGTATAATGCTGCCCCGTTAGGATTTTAATGCGCCGGGCGGTTAGTATACTACGTGCTTATTCGTTGTCCATAAAAGGGACCGTAAAAGTCAGCGCGCGGCTTTCGAGGCGAAGACAATTTCGAGAAGCGTAAGGGGTAATGATGCCTACCGGGCGCCGTCGACAATTTACGTCTTCCGTGAAGCAGCTCCTCCAGCTGTCGACAATGCGGATTCTCTCGCGATACGAATCTCCGAATACTCGGCAATTTTCTGCATTGGTAGTGTTTGCCGAAAAGCCAGACTCTTTATCGACGTACAAAAATGTCGCCTTAAACGGAATAATTTCGTATGATATATAAATATTCTCGTAAAATTTTTGCTGGCTGGTTTCCTCTCGCGTAAAGTATGGCAAGAATCAAAATGGTAACCCGATCTGACGATCACAATCAGTAGGAAGAAAGCAGTGCGGCTACTTGCGAAACCGCGCGCGGCATTCGGAGTTTATTATGGCGGCTGTCACGAATGGTCGGTGCCTGGTCGTCGTGAATCCCTCGGATTTAGCCGCAAACGCGGGGGTTAAGCCCGAGGAAATCATCAGAGACCATCGAGGTAATTACGGAGAGTCGAGCGAGAGGAGCGACAGCAAAGGCGGGTGACGAGCGGGGAGGGAGAAGATGCTGAAGAACTGCTCGGCCGGGCAACGCACAGCTATTACCCCTAATCACGAAGAAAACATGGTTTCTCACTGGAACGACGTTCTTCTCCCGTCGCAAAACGTCGCCAGATTATTCGAAAAGTCAGTTTCATCGCTCGTTACTCAACCGATGCCCGTGTCGGAGAAATAACACGGCTCTATCACTGACTGTCACGACGGCTACATCGCTTCATCTTCCGCGTGGCCAGTTGATGACAAGGTCCTATTAGAGATAAAAATACCGTTTTTTAGATTATTTTAATTTCTCTCTCTCTTTTTTAATATTAGTTTACAGTTATTTTTTTTATATTCATCTTTTTAGAATTTTTTAATCAATTTAATATTTTTCTTAATAAAAATATATATACATGAGAGTCATGAGAGAGAAACTTATAGTTTTTAAACTATTGTCAAATAAAAATTTTGACGGAGATAGCTAAATCTTAATCTACGATTTTTTTTAGCTGGATTCGTTCGCGGCGTGTTGCTTTCATCTGTCACTTATCGAAAAATCCCTTAGATGTATAAATAATAATAATGAATGCGTTACTTTTAGTTGCTAGTCTTTATTCAGAATTTGCATGTTTGTCGTTCTGATCAATTCTTGCGGTTTACATAGATCGCAAACCGATATGAAACCACTCCAGTAGCCCGAAGCGCGAGTACTCTCGCTTGTCGAGTAAAATGATAAAATTTCGAGTGCTCGGAGGGAGTGCGAAGCGAGGAAACCTACGAAGTACCTGCAGGCGAGATACGATGACGCTCGGACGGATTTAGCGCGATCGGCCAAGCGTTTAAATCTACCACGCCGTAAGGACCCATGTTTATCGTGTATAGGGTGCTCCAGAAACGCGACACTTAATATATTCTCGTGCCTTGCGAAGGTACGAGAAGATGAGTGTGGTGAAATTTATATAGCCTCGAAGGAACACGACGTGGAGGAATCTTAGCGCTGATGTACATATCTTCTAAATTTATTTAGAACACATACACGATTTTTTTCATTATAATTGACACAATATAGAAAAGTGACGTGGCAGAAGAGAAAAAATATTTTTATTATATTTTAAAATTATTTAAATCGTAAACATTCCGAAGAGAAGAAAAGTATTAATATCTCGTTTTTGACGAATCAAAGAATATATAAGTTTTATTCTACATCTTTAATATATTTATTAAATTAATAATTATAAAATTTATTAATAGAAATTTATATTAATAGAATTATTATTTGTCTTTCTTTTATTCTATCACTTTGTGAGTTAAATACTCTGCGATATTAGTCGTAAAGTAATAACATCCAGAAAGACAGGTGATAATTCTATTAATAAATATATGAAAAATATAGGATAAAACACACTTTTATATTTAATTTAAACTTGAATCATATCCTGCGAGAAACGGATAATCCTGCAGCGCGAGTACGTGAGAATACGAGAGAAATCCGTGAAAGAGTTTCACCCGGAGAAGCTCCGTCGCATCATTGTCGTCTACTACGTGGATGAAAGTGCCCGGGTACCCGACGTCCGGTGTATAAAACGGAGTTTCGTACTCCTAATTTAGTGCAGGTATTACGCCGGAGGATCTGACGCGTAGTCCTCTCCCGCGAGATGTCCCGGGGAACATTGGATTTACGTCGCGGTCTCCTCGCACAGCCTTCCTCCCCGTTCCTTCCCGTCCGGACGGAAATTGCTTCGTGAAAGGCCCGATTATTGCACCGAAGAACGACGGGGACGATGGGGCCCCGAGACGGAGGATTTCGTAACCGGTCTACTCTCTCTCTGTCTGTCCGTCTTTCTCCTCCTCATCAGTCCGTTTGCCTCTTCCGCCGGACGAATAGATGGACCGCCTGCCAGATCTCGTAATAGAGCGCTCGCCATCGCGCTGAGTCACATACTTCGTTACTGGTCTCTACCGTTGACGCGGCAAAGGGCCGCTTTAGAAATTAGATGTATTTATAGATCTGTTAAGTAGAATAGGGAACGTCTGGAAACTGGAGTGAAACGTTTGAGATTTATAGACGCGAGGCAAAAGAAAGCAAACCGAGGATTAAAAGTACGAGCGACTACAGTTGGTTTCGGCAAAAAACGCTAAATTAAATTTCACGAGTAAAATTACGCGAACTGCGAGCATTTCTGGTATCATCCGTGTAACTTATTCAGGAAAGTTAATTATAAGCCTGTTTGTCTGACCTAAAACAATGACCTACGTTTTACCATAGAAAGATCTCTCTCTTCGGCGCTTACGCATTTATTAAAATCACATTAATTAAAGCACAACTGAAAGGGACCTTGTGTCATTTTTGCGACATTTAAATTTTAAATTGCTACAATTATTTCGGACTTTAATTTCATTTTGCGCTTCTCGCGACGACGCGAGTATGAAGACCGGAATCTCGGGTTTGCGACATCTTCTCGGATGCGGGGACACTCGGTTTTACGACCCGAATCTCCTCCGCCTCTTTCTCTCGGTCAGCATCGCCGACTGCACAGATCGTACGTGCGATATTCGCGCATGAGAGTCCTGGATTTCGCAGGACACGGAGAAAGAAGGTAGAAACGTGCACGATAAGACAACGACCGTAGTAAGGGAAAAAAGAAAAAAGGGGCGCGGCCGCATGAAAAGTCATACCGCTGGAAAATCTAAAAAGATATCGCATTAATCCAGAGGACATACCACCTGGACTTTTCTCAACATACTTTTCTTCCGCCCTTTTCCATTTCCCGATTAATAATCCTACGATACGAATGGATGGAGGCTATGTTTTCATACATATTTCATCTGTGTTCCCGAATAATTAGACGAGATATTAATTTATGTGTACATTCGTAATGTTTCTTTGTCATATATAGTTGTAGAGTTCAAATGTACAAATATTTATTACGACACACACGGAACGAGAAAACAAGAGCAGATTTTGTATATTAATGAACGATGAGAGGTTGAAATTTTCGTGGTGAAGCTGATCGTACGTTTTCATTACGAGACAATAAATCGAGTCAACGATATGTTGATGCTGTGATTCGATTTGTTGATAGCTCAATGTCTGTGTTAATTTAACCATGAATTAATCAGGATTTGCATTAACTCATTTATTTATTGAAATTATCGGCGCCGGCTTTCCAGAGAGTATTTGAATATTGCTAAATCTGTTTCAATAACATAAGTCTTTTTTGCGTGCAATAATATATTTATGTTTTATATAACTAATGAGAAATTCATATTTACTCTCATATTAATATCCGTGCATTCTTCTTCATATAATCGAAATGTGATTATCGCGAAAATAAAATTAACATGTTATTTATCGAGCAATATTCCTTTGCTTTATATTTTTTATTTTAATATTCGATTTAATATCGATTTATTTTTAAATTTATGTTCATTAATTAGATTCATATTAATGTAATAAAAAAACCACTTTATTTAATAAATAATACTTTACGCGTTTTCTGTGTATTACGTTATATCTTTTTGAATGAGACGTGGAATTTTACGATCTTGCAAATAACAAGTATATCTGCTGATATATTGTGTTGTTTCACGCTGTGATTTGTGATTTCGTGCTTTCAGGTGACAGTAAGGGACGACGGTAGGCCTCCTTTGTCATCGACTACGAGAGTCGTCATCGAGGTGGCAGACATTAACGATCATGGACCCGAGTTCGAGGCAAAGTTTTACACGGTCCAGATTCCAGCATCGCTGACGACCGACAAGCCCCTCTTCCAGGTACTGGAACTTGTTTGAAAATTCTTTCGTGCATTTACCACCGTGTCTCTTCTCAATTCACCCAAGTTTCTTGTAAATACATTTCCACATCGATGAACGGATCGAGTGGGAACAAAGCGGTCGCCGATCCACAAATCGCTCCAAAGCGACCCCCGCTTTCTCCATTGTTGTCCCCGCGTAAAAAGTATCACCTTTTCCACCTCGTTTTGTATATACGTGCGCACAATCTGTGAAATTTTTTAATCCGCAATGCGATGATGAATCACCCCGCGACATAAGCGTAAAATTTCTATTCACATCTCGTCAGCCCCGCGATGACGATTTGACGCTATCTCGAGAGTCCGCGAATATTTCACCGACCCACAACTCGCAGAGAGGCGCCGCACTGTCTCTTTCTCTCTCTCTCTTCCTGCCTCTCTTTCTCTGTGTGTGTCGGACCATAAAAAACAGTCTGATATATTACACCAACACGAAACAGATTGCTTGGGACCTCTCCTCCCTCGCTTCTCGTTATCGTTTTCCCATCAAAGTCTTCTCTTCTCGATGTGATCAAAGTAACCGTCACCGAGTATCGTCGCGTAGAAAGGGTAGAGATTTAGCTCACAAGCACGAGATTCCCGGTACAGCATCATCCCATTTCTCTCTCTCTCTTTCTCTTCCCCTCTCTCTCGTAACCTTTGTGAATACGACGGCGAACCTTTATGAACGTCGCACGTCCGCTGCAAACACGAGCATCGACCCTGGAGATCGGCCGACGCAAATTAAATTACGAGGCGTCGTTGAAACGATGCAGACCTAATTGAAGACGGGGAAATTTACGACCTTGGTTTAAAACAGATCAATACTTAAATGCAACGCGCTTACAATTAGGCACGATTACGAAATTATGTTGCCAAATGCATATAAATAATGATAAAAGTGTAGTTTTGATTTCTAGATTTGATTGTCATAAGAATTAAAGATACGGAAATTTATAATGTTTTAGTTAGTACGGAAATAGGGTAAAACTTGTTAATTTTCATTACATCACAGTCATTACGTTGATCGATCCTCATGCAGAGCATAAATATTAATATTATTTGCTTACGGTCAACTATAATATACATGCTCATTTATTTAATCTGCATCATATAATAAAAAAATGTAAATAAAATGCTTTCTATTGCAATATTATATTTAAAAAATGTAACATTTTTCGAATCAAAAGCTTTACATTGTAAATCTGTTAACTTTTAAAAGAGGAAGGGTATTAAAAAAGAAAATAATTTTTATTTCTACGTGCATTAAATACATAGCTATATATCGTGATAATATGTATAATATTAAATATAACGTGTCGATGTAAAATCAGAGAATATATACAAAATTATGCAAAAATATCAGATTTTTCCTGCTTACAAAAGCACCTCCAAGTCGCGCGTGGCTTTATTGCATCGAAACTTGAATCGACTTTGAGTTTTTCTCGGGCGACGTGACGTCGGATTGCAAGAAGTAACGAGGATAAACGATCGCCACGTAGACACGTAGCCGCGTCGGGAGGAAAGAAAAGAAAAAATTCGAATCGCCGATAGAAACAGAGTCCTGAGGCTAAATGCTGTCCTCTCTGGTTCTCGACAGAAATCGAAGAACCGCTCGCGGGAGTTCGACCTTTCGAGCGATACGTTACTAGAGAACGGGACTTGGGAGACATTTAGCCCCGACACCCTGTCAGGAGATCGTATCTTCAGGGTAAGGACACCTTGGCACGTAAAATAAAGCGTCTGGCACGACGCGCGCGACTATAGCTCTATATATTCTATACTATATTTGATTATGCGATTGAATCATATCATTTCTACGCGAGCTGTTTGCGTTAATTCACGAACGCTTTTATATATCGATCAATCATATTTTTCTGTAATTATACATCTCTTTCTTCTTCTCGTGCTACTGTCCATCGATAGGACTACATGTGTACACGCATTTAACTGATTGCACTTTGATTAGTCGCGCATGCATGTATAATCGAATTATCGACCAATAAAGGTAACAATTATGGCAAATGAAACGCGATAAATTTATTGAGCTTCCCATGCGCGACTATTCAAGGTTCTATAATTTTCATTATGTATGATTATGTATATATGTCACTTTTAGCATTTTTGGCTGCGCCTTATTTCGTTCCTCGTCTGTCTTTCTTCTCTGTCTCTAGCCCTCCTATTCGCGTTCCTCCACTTGTATCTGATAATTCGCGTGCCTCTCTTGTGCTCGTCTATGTGTATTGTGCTCCTGAATGTTGCCTTATCGTACGCGAAGCTGTCGCCTGAGAATGTTCCGTTATCTCTTATCGCTACTAATGATTGCACCGCCGAGGATCTTGATGCGGGAATCAAGGATATCGGTTTCTCCTTGAAATTTTCCGCACGATATCCCGGCTTAGCACGGGCCATTTGCGTTTCATTATTACTGCAGAATTGAGAAATATTTGCGCGCGCTTCTTTTCCGAAGAATTATACCGTATATCGCGGATAACAGATTCACGATCGAAAAATACTTACTCGCACGCACGATCGAAGGGAAATAGGACGAAGCTACAATAGATTGCGCCTGCATATGTATATTTCACAAGCGCGACTGTACGTTTGAAATTTGCAAACAGGACGCCGGGCTCGGTGCATGTGTGAAAATGCATGCGCTGCATAAAACAGATCCAGAGATATCGAGATTTCTTCCTTTTCTCACGTGGCGACAACGTAATTAGTCAAATTTATCGCGTCTTGATTTCGCCGCGCGACGTCATCTGGAAGATGCACGCGCGAGAAGAGGAACAGGATCGCCGTCAACGAACCGACGTGTAGAAAAATGCTCGCTCGGAAGGAGAGATATCGGAGCAATAGCGCAGACTGCGGAGAGTAACGTATAGACAAGCATATGTTTCTCCATACGTATGTGCACCGGACTCTCTCTTGCCGAGAATAGCTGGCGAATGCATTCGTAGCAGTTCTCGTTTCGCACGGCTACTAGATCACGTTCTTAACGTGTTATCGCGATCGCGATCGTTGACCAGGGTGTCTACTCTCTGCAAAAGCGTGCAAGACCTGCGATTTTTTTATCTCTGAAAAAATCGGAATTTTCATACAATTTTATTTCTCACTCACAGAACTCGGGAAATTTATTTTAAAATTCTCTCTTTGATAACTTTGCTCTTATATTGTAGCCAGTCGACAAGAGCCAACTAAATTACGTATTTAAAATATGATATGTATTTTTCTTTATACATTCAATGTTTTAACAGAATATAGAAGAAATAATTCATATTTTTATCGTAATTTTAGTGATAAAAAATTAAAAATGTTGTGCAGATGAAAAATGTTTATCTTAGATACCGAGCTAAAAGCTATTTAGTTTTTTTCAGTATATTTTCAAATCTAGCATTGAAACTTAAGTATCTCTTTATTTTTCTCTATGAATGAAAACGCACACAATAAAAAAATTATTTATTATTTAGAAAATTGCATCCAAAAAATTCTCTTTACTTGAAATTTTGAACAAAAAAACCTGAAGGATCAGGAAATTGTTTTACAAAATTTGAGTAGACACTCTGTTGACACGCTTGAGGCTGATCGACACACGGCAATAGAGCGATTGCTATACATTTTATTATCACGACGATCTTAATTCTTTTTCTCAATGTATCGCATGTGGATTGTGTGAATGCCAATGTGCTTCGAAGACTCGTTGTCTCGCGATGCTACAAGGAACATGTAATTGCCCGAATTTAAAGGATATATATTACGTCAAGCTATTTCTTTATTTAAAGAAGAAACATTAAAAAAATTCTTTCAAGTATTTAAATTTCGGTGAGAACCATCTTACGATTTTACGATAGAAATGATTATGTTAAACGAGCCACTGTCTGCAATGTCGATTTTATTTATAGTCTATACGCGGCTATAGATTAGACTAACATTAGATTTACGCCATAGTGGATGTATTTGCCGTAACACAGCAACAACAAAAGCAACAGCGGGATAACTCTCGAAATTTGTGTTAGGTTCTTGCATACGATCAAGATATCGGAGAAAACGGAAGAATCCAGTATAGCATCAAGGGCGGTCGAGGAAAGGGCAAGTTTAAAATTCATCCCACCACAGGCATGGTGTACTCCCAGCGTGGGTTCGAGGCTGGTCAAGAATACGAAATGATGGTAAATAGTGTACAAATAACTACTTTATTTATTAAAGAAAGGAATCATGATTTTACGTAATCAAGTAAATATGAGGTAAAATCGAGTTCGCGAAATTTAATCGAGGATAGAAGCTATACATGAAATAGTTAAGATAAATAATAATATAAGAGGGAGAGATAATTATTATATAGAGTTGTATCTCTCTGTCGTATAACGCGAATTATTATGCATTGTGGATTAACATCTCTCGTAAATGTGCAAATTTCTAAAGCATAAAAATGAAAAAACAATGTAAAGAATATTTAATGTATAATAATTGGCTATTATATTCTTGTGAAATTGTGTAAAACTACATGACACACTGGCGTATGAAGGGAGAATATTGGAGCGAGAAGAAATTGAAGTGAATTTACATGGTATTACGCAAATTACGTCAAATTGGGTTTCAGATTCTGACTTTATAATGCAGCATATTCATACCGGTATTCCTGCGATGTAAACTCGATTTGAATCGGAACTTCCACGTATGCTATATATTCCGTAGATACGAGCGGCCGATCACGGAGAACCCCCGCGTAGTCATCAGACTCGAGTTTCCGTTCAAGTTGTAGAGGCACCAAAGGAATCGGAGAACCCTCCGGCGTTCAAGACAAATAATCAAAGCGTGCAAGTCACGGAAAGCGATCAGGCGGGCTTTTTAGTCGCGCTCATGCAAGCCAGCGACAAGGATGGCGATGCCTTGTGGTATGATATTTTAGGTGAGAACTTGACACTTATTGCTAATAATTTAAGATATTCTTGTATTCTTTGTCGTAATCACATCAAAAGTAAAGTCATGCGTTAATTAAAATTTTAAATTTTTTAATAACACATATACATACAAAGATAAAAACGAAATGTACATATTTTAAAATCGGATTTTCGCGATGCATCGCGAAAAGAGAGGGCATCCTAAAATCTGTCGGCGCGTTTTTTTTAGACGGCGATAAGCGCGACGAGTTCTTCATCGGCCGCGACAACGGCAATGTACTACTGGCCAAGAGACTGGACTGGGAAACTCAGAACTTTTACAATCTGACGATCGGTGTAACGGACGGCGTGCACACGGCGCTGACGCAGCTACTCGTTACAGTGATCGACATCAATGATCACCGGCCGGAATTCACCGAGAACACGTATCGCGTCGACATTTCCGAAAATGTCGAGGAAGGGGAGAAGATCCTGCAGCTGCACGCGACCGACGAGGACGAGGACAAGAAGGTCTTCTACAGCCTGCACGCGGCGCAGACCCAGGCCTCGCTTGAGATCTTTCACGTAGACTCGGTGCTGGGCTCGATTACGCTGAACAAACCACTCGACCGAGAGACCATCGAGGAGCACGTGCTGACGGTGATGGTTAAAGATCAGGGCACGCCGGCCAAACGCAATTACGCCCGGGTGATCGTTACTGTCCACGATCACAACGACCACCAACCAGAGTTTATCAGCGAGATTATTCAAGGCAAGGTATACGAGACATCGCCGATCGGCACAGCCGTGGTGCAGATGTGCGCGATTGATCGCGATCGCGGCGAGAACGCAAGGATCACCTACTCGATCACGTCCGGCAACGTCGGCAACGTGTTCGCCATCGATCCAGATCTCGGTTTCATCCGCGTCGCTCGCGAGCTCGATCTCGGCGTCTCGTCGGAATACATACTTCTCGTGAAAGCGATCGATCACGGTTCTCCCGCTTTAACCAACTCAGTGCCGGTGCACGTCATGGTGACAATGGCCGACAACGCGCCGCCGCGATTCACCCAGAAGGAGCTGTCCGCGGAGATATACGAGAACCAACAGCTGGGCACGTACGTGAAGCACGTGGAAGCGAGGAGCACGTCATCGTTGCAGTTCGAGATTGTACGCGGCAATCGCAATGACACGTTCTTCGTGAATCCGAGCACCGGCGTGATCGTCATCAAGAATCAGCTGGACTACGAGAATACCAAGTTCTACAATCTGACGGTGTCGGCGACGAACATGGCTGGCGCGTCGGCCACCTGCAACGTCATCATCCACGTGCTCGACAGGAACGATAACGCGCCGCGATTCCTGCAGGCGCTCTACAGCGGTGAGATCAGCGAAGGCGCTAGCATCGGTTCTCTCGTGTTGACCAACACCAGCACGCCGCTGGTCATCAAGGCCGAAGACGCGGATTCCGAGTTGAACGCGTTACTCAATTACGACATCGTCGAGGATCTACCGCGAAAGTATTTCCACATAGACTCCAGCACCGGTGCCATTCGCACAGTCATGTTGCTCGATCACGAAACCATACCAATGTTTTCGTTCCACGTGAAGGTCTCGGATCTCGGCAAGCCGAAGCTCTCGTCCGAGACCACCGCCAAAGTGATGATAACCGTGACGGATGTTAACGATTGCCCGCCCAAATTCTCCAAAACTGATTACAACGTCACGCTTCTGACGCCGACATACAAAAATGTCGCTGTCATTCGAGTGAACGCCGTGGATCCCGATAGTTCCGAGGGAACCTCGTTGAGGTATGTATTGCAAAAATATCTATACATTTTTCAGTTCTTATTCATATTTATCATTGAATGCAGGTACTTAATTTACAATTCATAATCATGATATATTTCCTGTACGATTTTTACATAAAAAATGAAATTTAAATCATTTAAATATTTGTAAATAATTCTTCAATTATTAATTACCTCATAAATGAGAGTTTTAATATTGTCGCGACATAATAGTATCTATGGCTTAAGGCTCCTGAACACTCACCGCGAAACTCTGAGTTGACGGTGACGACAAAAAAAATACGCGGTAAGAATAAGATTTACCATATAAGTGAAGTGTGTTACTAATTGGTAAGAAATCAATCAGTGTAACACACATTTACACACATACTCATGCGTCATCCGTTATTGATTTTTTTCACGTCAAATGATATTGATTTTTACTGCACAGCTGATTTTATTTTGTCGTTTCTCATATGATGCATATTTATTATGTCGTACATCATACATTATGATAATTAATTAATATTAACAAATTATAAATATTATAATATTATATAAATATTATAAATATTATAAATATTATATTTGTGCGATTATTTTAATTTTATAAGATCCGGATCGTCAGGATCAAACTTTGTCTATTTTCGTACGACACGTGAAAATTAATTAATGATAGTCGGGAGCAGGCGATGATTCGTTCCCGACTGGGACCCGATGCTTCGGAGGCGAAAGGACTTTGCAAAAAAAAGAGGCGGCGTGTTCACAATCACAGTCATTTGTTTATTACACGTCACTGGTTGAACAATACAACGATGAGCGGGACAGGCCACAGACAGAATCCTGTGGCCGTCGTACATGCGGCTTCTCGACCGTATCGCGGTATCGGCTCGGCTACGGAAGGCCAAGATAGCCGTGAGTTCCGTACCCGCGATCAGAAGATAATCGCTCGCACGCGCGACGATTATTCGAGCGTGCACTATGGTAAAGCGATACCGGAACAATGCTGGAAAACTCGCGGATTCACTCGCTCGCGTAAGCATTAACGTGATGCTTGATGACGCGGTCGACTTATCGCGGAGACTGCTGCGAGCTAGCAAGACGTTTCGCTACGAGCGCCCGATCGAGAAGAAGAAGACTTTCTTCGTGAAGAAAGCGGAAGTCTTACGGCCGAGTACGTGGTCCAATTAAAGGCCGCTACGCGGTTATTCTAGTATTGGTTGATTCTAGTATTGGCTAATCGCTAGATCCTGCGCGACGCGCGCTCGCAAGTGTCGCCAGAACATTTCGATTTGTGCGCATGGATGGCTCCAAATGCCCGATGATAAGGACCTCAAATTCCTGTTCAGGGTCGCAGAGCTCTCGCGGCTCGCTCAATCGACCGTAAGCCTCCGTTATTATAAAAACACGGAACAATATTAAATTATAATATTAACAAATTATAATATAATAGAAAATATTTAATTATTTTTTAAATAACAATTTAAATAATTGTTTAATTATTATATTTAAATAGAGTTATATATAATGTTTTTACATGTTTTCATATCTGAAAAATAAAATACATTTTTTTAAAGAAATATAATTATAGAAAATAATCTATATTATCATTATAAAATAAAATAAAAAAATAAAACCAGCTGTGCAGTAAAAATCAATATTACTTGAAATGAAAAAATCAATAACAGATGACGGATCATTATGTATAAAACAATCTTGACAATAAATTAATCTAAAATTGGGTCCTTTTGATAACAATCATATGAGTAAAAAAAAGGTATAAGGACCAAACCCCAGTAAAACGAGTGAAATTCTTAAAGGATATTTCTCATTTCAAAAATTTCGCTTGTTTTACTGTGGTTTGATTCTTATAGCCTTTTTCTTACTCATAAGATCAAAAACAAATAGAGGAAGAAATTGGAGAGGAGGATGGAGAGGATGGAGAGGAGGATGAAGGGGAGGAAGATCGAGAGGAAGAGGTGGATATATGGGATAGGCAGGGTCCTGTGTTTATATTTAATTATCATTAAAATTATCATTAAAATTTAATATAAAAATGTATATTATTATTTGATTATTAATAAATATATCATATAAAATAAATAAATCTTGTGAGGTAACATAAATTTGTGTACATGTGCGTGCGTATGTGTGCATTTGTGTATGTGTGTGTGCGCGCGGTGTGTATGATTGATTTTTTCATGAAATGTTATTGATTTTTACTGCACAGCTGAGATTTTATTTTGTTGTTTCTTATATACATGTTTATTATGTACATCGTACATTATAGTGATTATAATGTACATAATAAACATGTATATAAGAAACAACAAATAAAATCTCAAAATTTATATGTAAAATAAAATAAAGTCAGCTATGCATAAAAATCAATATCACCTGACATGAAAAAATCAATAACAAATGACCACATATCAGAATTTTCAATGCGCCTCACACTGCAAAACGACAAACTATAAGACGTCAAAAGTGACATTTTGACAGTCTAAATGACACGACTAAGAATTCTTGCGTGCCATTTCATTATTATTCACTTTATCCTAGTGCTGTGACGTGTAACGTGTTTGTGAAACCCATAAAATGTTCCGAAAACTAAGTTTAGCAAGAAATATAGTAAAAAAACATTTTTCACTCTTTTCAACAGTTGTCAAACCATGCGTTTTCTCGCTTATTTTGATACTCATTTTAAGGCAGTTTATTAACCGTCAAGGGAAAAACTTAGTTTTCGGAATATTTTACAAGTGTGCTAAAGCGATCTGTAGTGCTATTTTTTCAAAATATCTTTTTATTTAAAAATGGCACGCAAGAATTCTTAGCGTGTTATTTCTCGCTTCTGACGTCACGATTTCAATATGGCTGCGGTGACTACTCAGGAGCCTTAATTTTACAGATGACATTTTATATTTGTTACAGGTACGACATCATTGACGGGAACAAGGCTCACACATTCAATATAGATGCTCAGAGCGGCATTATTACGGTCCATAATCCCGAGCGTATGAAGAGAAGCTATCTTCTTCACGTGCGAGTGTCAGATGGCAAGTACTCGAGCGTGGCGCAGGTGAACGTGATGGTGGAGAAGTCGGAGAATTCCGGTTTGATCTTCCAGAAGAGCGTGTACGAGGGTGCCATCCTGGAGAATTCCACGAAAATTACGACCGTGGTAGTGGTAAATGTCCTCGGTAGCTCGTTGAACGAGCACATTGTCTTCAGCATTCTTAATCCCACCGACATGTTCGTAATCGGGCCGACTTCCGGCGGGATCAGAACCACCGGCGTACGATTCGATCGGGAGGTGTGCGATCATTACGAATTAATCGTCGAGGCGAAGAGTCACCCACCAGACCGGGAGAAGCCGAGAGTGGCTCACGTTATAGTGAACGTCACTATACTCGACATCAACGATAACTGCCCGATGTTTGTTAATCTACCTTATTATGCTGTTGTGTCCGTCGATGCTCAAAAAGGCGAAGTCATTACGAAGGTAGAGTGCTTTTTAATACGTGACTTCTAATGCATGCTTAATATATGATTTAGACTTTGCGTTTCAATTTATTTTCCATTTCGATTCTTACATATGCAAATTTTAAACAACTTGTTCTTGCCGTTCAGGTTCACGCGATAGACATGGATAGCGGCGATAACGGCGAGGTGAGATACGAATTGAAGAAAGGTCACGGGGAACTATTTAAGGTGTGCCGAAAGACGGGCGAGATATCGTTGAAGCAAAATCTCGAAGGTCACAATCGCGAGTATCAGCTTACAATCGCCGCGTACGACGGCGGTAAGTTCGTTAGAATACAAAGTCAATTCACATTCGCGCTTTCCACTTGATCTCGTTTCAAATGAGCTTCTAAATATGATTGCAGGAATAACGCCATGCTCCATTGAAGTGCCAGTCAACGTGAAGGTGATAGATCGCTCGATGCCGGTATTTGACAAGCAATTCTACACGGATAGCGTGCTGGAGAGTATAGAAGTACATTCACCCCTGGCGTTATCCATTCAAGCTGAGTCACCTTTGAATCGCAAACTCATATACAGCATTACTAAGGGCAATGATTTTGAGGAGTTTGCCCTGGATTTCAACACGGGTAAGTAAAATGCGCGATATAAATCTCTTGGCATGTGTTATCGGATGACAAACGTGAATTTTACGTTAGAAAATAATTTCGTATGACGTATAGCGTAACGTTGTAAAAATGATACAGTGAAAAATGGTAGAAACGTATAAGAATTGGCGATACAATTATTTTTTACTTGTGTAGCAAAAAATTTCATAAAACCAATTTATTTGAAAAATTTATTAATCAATAAAAATAACATATATACGCATCTATTATTATATCAAAATCTTTTTAATTAAAAATACGTGAAAACTATATTAAAATGAATATTTCCTCGGATCTCGGTTAAACATTCCCGTTTTTATTTCATAACTTGGCTGTGGGACTTACACTGTTCAAATCATAGAATTTCTTATGATATATTGCTGGTTTGGCTATATTTTAGTAAACATTATCAGTTTTGCTGTATTATGGTAGTTGGTTACTAAGTTCTAATCGCATAACGATATTGATTAAGAGAAAATAGGGAAGTCGAGAAAAATGAATAATATAAATCTATCATAATTTTAATTTTAAAAAACGTTTATTTTCACGATTTTATCAAAAATGTTTAGCGCCGATTCTACATTTTATCTTATTATGTATTCTTTTTTTATTTTTCATAATTTTTTTCTGGTTTTCTACTATAGTAAATATATTTTCCAATTATGTACTTTTGTAGTATAGTTGCTCGTATATTTATACATATTTATTTCTCATAGATCATTCAGTTAGAATCATAATATTTGTCCTATATGTATCTCTTACGACTGCTTGTCTGGAAACTAGAAATTAAAGTTTTGTTATATCTCCCTGTTTTCGCAGCCCCTGACAGTAACAATGGTCCTTGTGAGTATAAAATGAAAATTCTAGTTCTATCGGTCTGTACTGTTGCTATGCTATGTTGCACACCGGCTCTGTGTTCATGCACGACGTAATATCATAGGCAAATTGCTGCAGTTGGGTTGAACGGATTTGAGAGAATGCGCGAGCGACGAAATTGAACTTGGATAAATCTGAGATTCAATAACTAAATCGAAAGTGGCTTGCGCTTCGACTTGATAACATTGAATGCAATATGGAGCTTCCAATTTAAATTTCTCGCTTGTGTTTTTAATTCAAAAACTCTTAATTCATTTTGTACATCTGTATAATAGTGGAAATCTCTCATAAATTCTTAAAGAAACAAATCAAACAACTTTTCGATTCACATTTAAAAAGATTAAGATTCTTATTGTCATGCACAATATAAAATCAAAGTTTTACAATTAGAAATTGTTAATTAATAATTCAGAATATATATATATATATATATATATATATATATATATATAAGTTTATCGATTCCTGCAGTGCTTGATTGCATTTCCAATTAATATTTTGATCGATGCAAATTATTCAATTATCTTATACAATTACCATAACAACATATAACTGACATGTACAACTGTCTATTAATATCTCTCTTTTAATATATATGTAAAATATATATGTCATTTATATACGCGAGAACTGTCATTTATCTTAAATTAGATGCAACTAATATAACAGACATGACGCGATTTATTGTTTCTGAAATTTGCATAAGATGCATTTCACATTTTCCAAGTTTGGAATGTTCATTTTTCCACGTTTTTTAATTCCTCTTCTCTCTCTCAAATAATCTTACTCGATAATCTATTATTCGCAACATTTAGATTTATTAATCACGATGCATGATACTAGTGACGTAGTGAAAGTAACATTAAACGCTTGATTGCTAGCTATGATTGTCAGCTTATGATATAAGCTTGTTGCATGTATTCACTTGGAAATTAATATCCTCTTTCACGAAGACAAAAAAGTTTAAAAAATAATTATAATATCTGCTCTTTTGATGATATCATCCCTGCTCCTTCTCTCTTCTCTTCTGTAATCCGCTTTTGTCGTATATACCATTCCACAAAATTAATTTTGTTCTTGCTTCCCGTTTTTCTACGATCGTAATCTGGGCGGGTCTCGTTAAATTGTAATCGCGATGGAACCACACGAAACCGGCTTGGAGCACAATAGCTGCTTACACGCACTATATCGTTCCACGATCCGAGGCCGCTCTAGACACATCATAAATATTTCGCCTGGATGTGAACGTACGCGGCCCACCCATTTTCTCATTTTCTTCACGAGATTTCAATAGCTTCAATCTGCTCGCATGACGTGCTTGCACCTTACATAAGGCGGACTGCCGTTATCTCCATCCTATTTTCTGGATTATTTAAATTTAAAAAGACTTGATAACACAAAATTGCGATATCGGTAACAATCACAATGTCAATTTTTATCTCTTAAAAGGTGCAGGCACATGTTACAATAGCATTGGCAAATTATTTACGGGATTTCTCGATCTTTTTTATATAAACGTGACTGTCATTATCTTCCAGTGTCTACGAATCCGTTGGATTTACAGAAATGTCGTGACATTAATTTTTATGACGATCCCTTGAATTTATCGTCCTAAATGATTGCAAAATGAAAATAGCAATAATATAAAAATCAGATATTGATAAATTATTGTAGATTGATTTCGCATTCACTTTTCATCATTCTTAAGGAAAACGCTTGGCGTAGAAAACATTCGACGGATGTGTAGACACTTTGCTGCATAGTGCTTTATGGGTCTACAATTTTCTCTTCGTATAAATCAGGTGTAATCTATGTGGTGGATGAGCTGGATTATGAACAAAAGAAGCAGTATGAACTGACCGTACGCGCCACCGACAGTGTGTCAGGCGTTTACGCCGAGGTGCTTGTCAGCATTCTCGTTTTGGACGTAAATGACTGCCCGCCCGAATTTACGCAAGATTCTTACAATATCTCGATATCGGAAGCAGCGCCGTTCGGTACTTCCGTTCTACGAGTCAGTTCAAGGGACAATGACACAGGTAAAATTAAATTTAAACCACGTTAAATCATCGGATTATCTCTTCTAGATTTATGTAGATAAAATTTAGAAAAAATACTAAGAGCGCACTCATGTTTTCACAGGTATAAATCAACAAGTCCGTTATGCCATTCAAAACGACACGGAGAACAGCACGGATCTCTTCCACATCGATCCTGATGAGGGTGTGGTATTTCTCAAGCAATCCTTGGACCATGAAACTCACGAGTCCCATCACTTCACGGTGATCGCCATGGATCGCGGCGTCCCAAGTTTGTCGAGCACGGCGCATGTCTGGGTGAGCGTGATCGACATGAACGACAATCCGCCGAAGTTCGAGCAACCCTCGTACACTTGTTCTCTATCGGAGCACGCCGAACGCGGTCAATTCGTGACAGTGGTATCGGCTAGCGATCCGGATTACATCGACGAGAAACTGACATATACCATCGTGGGCGGTAACGAACAGCAAACATACAACATCGGCCAGTCGACCGGTGTCATCTCGTTGATAAACATGCAGAACTTTGGCGAACAGAAGCTCAGCATGCTCAATGTATCCGTCACCGATGGTGTCTATACCAGCTTCACCCGTGTCAAGATCGAGATCTTGCCAGCAAATAGGCACAATCCGAAATTTCCGAATCCGGTGGTTGAAGTGACTGTTTTGGAGAACCAGTTGCCCGGAAGATTGGTCACTAGCGTATTGGCCGAGGATGAAGATTTTGGCGAATACGGCGCGATTACGTACATAATAATGTCGGAAATGATGAAGGAGATATTCGACATAAACAAAATCACTGGCGAAATTGTGACCCGTAAGAAGCTTGATCGAGAAGAGCAAAAGCGTTATGAAATACTGGTCATGGCGATGGACGGTGGCGGTAGATCTGGATTCGTGATGGTGCGTGTAAAGGTCGGCGACGAGAATGACAATTCACCGATATTTCTTCTTAGAGAATACAAAGCGACTATTCAAGGCAATTTGTCCATAAATACATCATTCCTGAAAGTTAAAGCGCAAGACGCGGACGAAGACGAAGCGGCTAAGATTACTTATTCCATCTATGATTTGCAAACGTCACCAGCTAAATCTCTGTTCGGTATAAACCCCGACACAGGATCACTCTATTTGCAGAAAAGCGCTGTGCCGTGGGGTAAGTAAAAATATTGCATTTCATTTTTACGTTGTAGATAGAATATATGAATGAAATGGATATATTCATCTTGAAAATTTTTTCAATATAAAAAATGAATATTCATTATTTTTAGAAAATCAGTTGTTCGAGCTCTTCATTCGTGCGGAAGACAGAGGTACAACTACACATCACACTGATGTACCACTCAACATCTATATAATGGGTCCTCACGATATTCCTCCTCTGTTTGAGCGAAAAGAAGATAAATTCTTTATAAGGGAAGATTCTTCTGTCGGCACGCCGATCACGAAACTTAAAACCGTCACTAACAGCACAGTGACGTATCGCATAGTGTCAGGTGACGAGAACAATCCGCTCTTTACGATTGATTCTCACGGTCAAATTACGTTGGCGAGACCATTGGACCGAGAATTGAAAGATAATCATTTGATCGGTGTTCTCGCCGAGACCGATTCCAATCCGCCACTCACAGCTCTCGCCGAGATCTCTCTTCAAGTGTTGGATGAGAATGATCATGCACCGAAATTTGAGAGTAATCCATATGCGATTAGCTTGGCTGAAAACATCGAGGAGGGAACGTCTATATTAAAAGTTATCGCGCACGATAAAGATCTCGGTAGTAATGGCGAGGTGCGTTACTCGTTTGGTTCGGACATAGGAGAACTAGCAAATGTTTTTGCAGTAGACGCCTATACCGGTTGGATATCGACATTGGTGCAACTCGATAAGGAGAAGCAACCAGAATATAAATTTCAGGTAAATATACTATTAAATATTTTGAATAATTTGCTATCTGAATATATTTATCTCAGATAATCACGTAATAATTTTCTTTTCAGGTGGTTGCCACTGACAATGGAAATCCGAAACACTTTGCGAGGACATCGGTGCACGTCAAGCTAAAGGATTATAACGATAACGCGCCCGCATTTGTCGACGATCGTTACGAGGCCACGGTAAACGAGAATGCTCTACCGGGAACGGTTGTAGTGAAGTTGATCACAATCGATAAAGATTCAGACGTCAATACGCCAATAGAATTTTACATAACGGCTGGTGATCCTAGATCACAGTTTCAAATCAGATCTACCGGTGAAGTGTATGTGGCGAAATCCTTGGACAGAGAAACCATCGATCGTTACGAGCTTGAGATTATCGGTACTGATGGAAAATACGTCTTCGAGACGAAAGTGACGGTGCAAGTTTTAGACGTCAATGATAATCCGCCGTATTGTCTGCGGTATCGTTACAGAGAGATACTTTCCGAAGGCTCGCATCCTGGCGCCTATGTTCTGACTGTATTGGCCACCGATTATGACGACGAGCCGAACGCTAAGCTACGATTCTATTTAACCGGTGACAATAATGACAAATTCTCGTTGGATAGGGAAACGGGCGTATTGAAAACCGTCGGACAGCTCGATCGCGAGACTCAAGCCAAATATTCCCTGATGGCTCATGTGCAGGATCGAGACAAACCAACCTGGGAATGTTCATCGCAGTTGGAAATTCTCGTTTCCGATCTCAATGATAATGCGCCGAAATTCACTATGCAAACATACAGCAGCACTTTGCCCGAGGATGTGGAAGTCGGTACGCTAGTGACAAAGGTACACGCTACAGATGACGATATCGGTATTAATCGGAAAATCAGATACGAGTTTATCGATTCAGCGGACGGCCACTTTCTTATCGCGGCGGATAGCGGGATAGTCACGCTGGCCAAACCATTAGACAGAGAAACCAAGGCCATGTATAATGTGACTATTCAAGCGCTCGATCAGGGCACCCCGCAGCTGATGGGCATCGCCTCACTTATCGTTAACGTACAGGACATCAATGACAATCCACCTGAGTTTGCCTCCAAGATCTATTTTGCGAAAGTGCCTGAGATCTATGCGATCGGTACCGAGGTGGCTCATGTACTCGCTACATCAAAAGATACGGGAATTAATGCCGACATATATTATTCGATTGTCGGTGGTAACGAACACAAGAAATTCCAAATAAACGCCAAAACGGGCGTCATAATCATTGCCGAACAATTGGACTATGAACGAGCTCGCGATTATTTTCTCACTATCCAAGCTGTCGACGGAGGCATTCCACCGCTGAGTAATCACGCTACTGTCAACATCACTGTCACTGACAGCAATGACAACGCGCCGATCTTTAGCGAGGTTTCATACAGGGCTTTCGTGAGGGAAGACGCAAAAATCGGGGAGAAAGTTACGCAAGTGAGTTTCGTGTATTTTCTGTTACAATAATTTTATATGTAATGTGATTACTCGCAATAATAGAAATATGAATAATTATTAAAATAGAAAGTACTTCATGCACAAGTGAAGCGATATATTTTACATATTAAGATGTTATATTCTATTGTTTTAATGTTTTTTAGGTATACGCGAACGATTTGGACAGCGAAGAGAACGGCAACATATCGTATTATATAGAACGGGGCGACAGACAGAAGCAATTCTCTATTGACAGAAAAACTGGACAAATAACTGTTGCTGCGCCATTGGATCGAGAGGAAGTTAGTATCAAATACACTACATAAACCTAATCAAAACATTTTGTTATACATTATACTTTCTCTCCTAGATCGCGAGTTACGTATTGGAAGTTCACGCACGTGACAACGGCATACCGATGCTTTCGAGCTTCGTGATGGTGAATATCGAGATTCTGGATGCGAATGACAATCCACCATTGTTCTCTCTGCCGAATTACACCGCTATAGTGCAGGAAGATAAACCACTTGGTCACACGGTTCTACAATTCGTAGTCACCGACGCGGACATTGAACCGAACGCCGAACCATACACCTTTGATTTTCGCTCCGGAAACGAGGGTGACGCTTTCCGACTGGAACAGGACGGTACTCTGCGAACAGCGACGAAGTTCAATAATAGAGTAAAGGATAAATACGTACTGCACGTTAGAGTGTTTGATAATGGCAGCCCGCCTTTGTACTCGGACGCGTGGGTCGTAATCAAGGTGATTGAGGAGTCGCAGTATCCACCGGTAATCACACCTCTCGAGGTAATTGTCAATTCTTACATGGATGAGTATCCCGGTGGTATCATCGGAAAAATCCACGCGACCGATCAAGATCAGTACGACACGCTACTCTTTAATTTGGTACCATCTTCGCCGATCCCAAGTACCAATCTCTTCCAAATAGACAAGATCGACGGTACATTGGTGGCCTTACCTAGACTCGATGTCGGCGAGTATAGGATAAACGTCAGCGTAACGGATGGTAAATTTCATTCATACTCTATTGCGAAAGTTACCGTCGATCTGGTGACCGACAAGATGCTCGAGAATTCAGTGATTGTAAGATTCCGCGAGGTTAGCCCGGAAGATTTCATGCTGAGTCATCGCAAAGGCTTTGTTAGGACCGTTCGCAATGCGATGAATTGTCGACTTAAAGACATCATCATTATCAGCGTGCAACCATCGATTGACGAGGCGAATCTAATCAAATCGCGGGCGATTCGCCAGGCGGTGCACAACGATCTCGATCTTCTGTTTGCCGTAAAGAAGGCAGCGAGTCCCATAGGTTCGTTGGGCTTCTACGCTTCGGAAAGTATACGCGAGGCACTGAATCAACATGTCGAAGAGTTGGAAGAATCGACGAAATTGGTGGTCGAGGAGATCGTTCGTTCAAAGTGCAACAAAGGTTACTGCTTCTACGGCGACTGCCAAGACAAGATCACTCTTGATCCTACGCAAATCACGCCCGTGTCCGCTGATGTAATGAGTTTCGTATCGCCACGTCACAAACACAAAATGGAATGCAATTGCAAGGAAGGTTACGCGGGCAATCATTGCGAAGTGATAGTTAACGAATGTGCCAGGGATCCTTGTCCCTTGTTCAAAGTCTGCGTGCCCGACTCGTCCGTGCAAGGATATTCCTGCCAATGCCCTGAGGGATTCGCCGGCCAGATCTGCGACATTGACATCTCCAAGTGTCACGACGAATCATGTTATATTCCGCGGAATCCCATATCTTTCAGCGGCAAGAGTTATGCGCATTATAGAATCGACAAGGCGCTGATACGGCAAACGATTGAAGATCGCTTAAGCCTATCCTTGAGAATCCGAACGGTGCAGCCTACCGGCAATCTAATGTACGCGGCTGGCAAGGTAGACTACAATATCCTAGAAATCGTTAATGGTGTCGTGCAATACAAATTCGATTTAGGTAGCGGCGAGGGGCTAGTCAGGGTGAGTAGCGTATACGTGAGCGACGGACAGTGGCATGAGATTCAATTGGAACGAGAAAGCAACGGCGCCCGACTCACCGTCGATGGTAAACACATCGCTCACGGCGCTGCACCTGGTATGAATGACATTCTAAATCTACAGTCGGATGATTTATATCTGGGCGCCGAGGTACGACAGCATCCATCCATCATCGGTTTTGAGGATGTGCAACGCGGTTTCGTTGGTTGCATGGACGATGTCAGAATTGCCCGAGTGTCCGTGCCGTTACACATGAGCGGCGCCAGCAGCGTCGCGATATTCAAGGGCTTCAAAGGACAGGTTAAATTCAGCTGCGATACGGCGACTATTCTGATGCCACCGGGTGTTTGTGGATCGCAGCCCTGTCAGAATGGCGGTACTTGCAAGGACGTGGGTAGTGACAGCTACGAGTGCCAGTGTCACAATCGGTTTACCGGTTTCGCCTGCGAGATCGACACGGATCCATGTGCCTCG
Source organism: Camponotus vicinus (assembly GCF_025532165.1). Taxonomy (NCBI): domain Eukaryota; kingdom Metazoa; phylum Arthropoda; class Insecta; order Hymenoptera; family Formicidae; genus Camponotus; species Camponotus vicinus. Next base: position 16,790,706 of record NW_028141945.1, read on the forward strand.
TCGCCTTGTCTCTACGGTGGTCGTTGCAAGATTGTGCCGGAGGATGGCGATTACGTCTGCGAGTGCGTTGGATCGAATCTCAGCGGCAAACGCTGCGAGTACGGCAGATACTGTAATCCGAATCCATGCAATCATACTGGCGTGTGCGAGGAAGGTAACAACGGTCCTATCTGCAAATGTCAAGGTTTCACCGGTGAACGTTGCGAGACCGACGTCAACGAATGCGATACAAACCCTTGCACGAACGGCGGCACCTGCATCAATGAGATCGGCACGTATCGGTGCATCTGTCCGCCGAATATGACCGGTTTGAACTGCGGCAATCCGGCTTTCTCCACGCCCATCATATCCAGCCACTTTAACATCACGTGGGAGCATCTCATGTGGATCGGCGTCGCGGTATTACTCAACATATTCCTCATCATCATATTCGTCGCTTTTCGACGGATCAGAATGAAGCGGACTAGAGCACGCGCCAATAACATCAACAACGAGACGCGGAAGCAGATCGTCCTGAATTCCGCGAGACCACACGAGCACGAGTTCAAACGCAGTTCAAAATTAAGCAATCTAGAAGTCATACAGGTACTATGTTTAGATGATTGGATATTAGTTATCGTGCACAGTATAAAAGCATGACCTCTCAAGGGCTATAACATAAATTCATTTCAGAAGGCATTATTTCAGTATCGACGTAAAGAAACTCGAGCGAGATTTTACCGCAATACTCTTTTGTCTAATAGTTTTATCTACGATTGAGATATAATGCCTTCACGTTCATCTCTGCGCTGTTTAGTAATCGATCTGTTTAGTAAACGACGCTGTTTTATTTTTGGTTTGCGATCATCGATTTGCCGACACGATACAATCCCTTCCGTCGCTGCGGCGATCCTGTTTAAGGTCTTTGTGTGATTCTTCTTTTTACAGAGAGAACCTCCCCAATGCCCTCCTAGACCCGCCTCCTACACCCCCAGCTCGAACAACGAACCGGTCGCGTACGGTAACTCGGCGGCGGTGGCTCTAAATAACTTGGACACCCTGCGCAGCTACGGTAGCGCGGGCGACGAGCTAGAGAACTTTCCGCCAGATTACCTGCGAAACTTGAATCGCAGCACCCCCGTACCACCCCCGTCCTTGACCCTCGCTAATCCGGTCAGTGGGAACGCAGCTGGCAGCGACACGGACAGTCTCCACAAGCCCACTTGGCAAGAGCAGATGCAGCTAGCTTCCTTCATAACCGACACCACCAAGATCAAGAACGGTAAGCGTCAATGAAAGAAAGAAAAAGAACAATTTCTCCCAACTCCATTCGATATAGCTTGTTAATTTTGATTTCGCTTGCGGCATGCGATCGTAAGGGGTGGGAGCACTAGATAGGCGCCTTTCCCCTTCTCATCATTGCTCACAAATCTCATTCTCAAATTTTTCTTACTCTCGGCTTTCTCTTCCTCTGTCTTTCTCTCTTTCTCATCTTTCCTATCGCGATCTCTTTGTATTGCGTGCTCTGACTCGATTGGGCGTGTAGCGAATTATTCTATTAACACCAGCGTATTTCGTATTGTGTGCACTAACAGACCTGAAACGAGCGAGCCCAGTGGTACCAGAGCTGACCACTGGAGGACTTCTACTAAACTCCTCTCGACGGGCGCCTCATGCGGTTGGATCTTCCGTCGTCTCCGTCACGTCCATCGAGGATGATCCCCGCATCGTCGGTGGTAAGTTGAGACTTGCCCGCTCGTATTGATCACGTGAAGATACAGAATGTCCTTTGAATATCGCACTTCAGACTAAAACGATCTAATTTGATTTAAATTTTACTAGTTTAATTTGTGTGTATAAGATACAAATTAATATTGAAAAAAATGATAAAAATAAACATTTTTTTAAATTATTGATTTTGATCGTGTATTTCTACAATCAAATTTCAAAAATCTTACAGTTAAATGTGCATAATTTTTCGGACATTCGGTATATACATCCGTAGATTCTCGCTTCTTCGCTTGCACTATCTGTTTCCAATTGAATGCTACTATTTGCCCTGCCTTCCTCTTTACTGCACAACACTATGCTGCATCGCATGTAGCGTGTCAGAGTACAGTCGTTGTCTACAATGCTTTTAGGGTATCACTGGGACTGCTCAGACTGGGTCAGACGAAGTCAGAATCCTTTACCTAACATCACGGAGGTACCCGGCAGCGAGGTACCGGACTCATCCAGTTTTCACAGTAATGAGAGTAACGAATCCAATACTCATCAGTTACCAACAAGTAAGTATAGAAGTGCATGTCCATCGATTCTATTTCTCTCATATCAGCATGATTTGCATAACATTGATGTGTTCACTAATTTTAATAATACTAATATCGCACAAGCACATTGGATTTTATGTAAGTTTGATAACAAACTTACACACATATTAGATTATTGCAATAAATCTAATAGTTTTGTTACTATCGCTAAGCCTATCGAAAGAGAGAGAGAGAGAAATTTCAAAAATTTATCATTTAATATATTAATAACATTATGATATATGTATATGACAAAATTAAGAGAATAATACAGATTAATACCATTAATTCAATTAATCATTTATATTAGTTCTTATGCATGGCAAAAAATGTAATATAATGTAACGATTGTACATTTTTCATGCCAATTTTTGATATTTTACTAACAATGTGTAATTGTCGCAATTATTTTATTATTTAATATAGTTTTATATATTCCTTAATACAGTCTCATTATTTTACTTAATATAGATTTTACTTAATACTTTACTTAATATAGATTTATAGAAATGTAATATTTCAATTCTATTATAGTACACGGTCCGGTAGATCCAACGAGGGACATCGAGACCCTGAACGAGGATCAGGAGTCGGAATATGTCGGTGATTCCGAATGTGGGACCGAGTTCTCGGAGCAATATCACTGCGCGGAAACGCAACGTCTCAATCCCCTCGACAGCGGCGGCGAAGGGGAGTACAAATACAAGAGCTCTGAAACCTATTTACGTCATCCGAATTCGTATCTACCGCATTATAATATTCATACCGACACCGAGAACGAGACGAATCCGCTCAACGGTCGTCTCAGCACTCTCGAGTCCGACGAAGAGGAAGACGATGTAGTGCCTTATGGTTTTCCAAGCACCCGCAACCGTAACCGATGCCACAAGGTGGTCGAGGACGACGAGATCGGTTCTGTCATCACCACGTTGGAGGAAAGAAACTCGCTATTGGGCGGTGCCACGAGCAACAGTGATCTCTCCACGAATCTGTGCGAGATCGACGATTCCGAGTACGAGATCGCAGATCAGAAGAGCAACGGGCGCTTGTGGCTGTCGGGAAACGGCATCACGCAGACCTCGGTGTGACAAACGAAGTTGGACGAGGATAGACTTAAGCGTGCGGGAGCGTGTTTCTCTGTGCTTCTGCGATCGAGACACGCGGATGTCTGTGAATATGCAATTTTGTACATAAGTGTTATATCGCCGAGAGATAAGATAAGACAGTCTGTACAGGCAGCTCTATGAAATAAGGAACCAGTGTGCGCGAGCGAAATCGATGCGACGTATTTCGACACACGTATAATATATCGTCGCGAAAATATATCACGCCTGAAAAATCTCCTCCCATAAAGGTAGAGTTCAAGCATCAGCGTACTTAATCCTGCAAATTAATCGCGCATAGTCGTTATACATTTTACAGTCGCTAGCAATGCGTGCATTACGTCATACCGAAAGGGATGAGAATCTAATTTTTATTTTATTCACTTTATTTTGATTTTATCATATTAGCAGAGATACATGTCATATATATATACATTTGTTATAGTAATATATTTTTAAATATTTTGGAAGAATGTAGAATGATCATGATCAATGAGACGTTATTTTTTATGACTTGGTAGTAGAAAAGTAGATATCTAAACATTAATGATCGTATGTTTTTTTCGTTTCTACTCTCAAGCCACAATATTTTCTCTTCTAGTTGCAAAATGTTGTATACATCCATTGTTTGGTTAATCAAAAATTATGCATTATGTATTGGGTGATGCTAAACGTCATACGTTATTTTTATTTCATTTTCACGTAACACGGTAATATTCCTTTCGACTCTACCAAGGAGATTTATTGAAGAAAATAGAGTTTAGGACAATTCTACGAGCACATATATGTATGTGTAAAAAATGATCTTAATTAAGGAGTGGGAAATTTTCATTACTCGAAAAAAAACGTAAAGTTAATCGCGACCATGTCGTCAGACCAATGACTATTGTTTAATGATCTATCATTTAAATTTAACATGTTAATCCAACAATTATATAATTCCAAGTGCAAAAGATACATAGGCACATTTATGTATTTTTACTATTTGCTAACTGACTTTATTTTGGTTACGTATAAATGAACCGACGGACTACTTAATAATATATAAATATATAAATATATATATATTAAAAGTAGCGTATTAGTGTGTAAGTAAATGGACTCTAGTGAAAAAAAAACAGCCTGCCCCACGGAGCGATGTGCGTGGCTGCTGCGTGCAGAGAGAGGCGCAGGTTAATAGTTAAAAGATATAATGAAATATTTTTACTGTGATGATAATAATGTTTATACGATGATCAAATACTATATGACTTGTATCATAATAATTACAATGTTAATTATCCAACGTTTTATAACTAAAATCATAAGCATATAAAATTAATAGACGGAGCCTTTCTTCTTCTTCTTTCTTTAATTTTATCGGCCAACGTTGACCCCCATAGGGGTCATTCCGACCGTAATCTGGTATATTAAAGTATAACGATTAATATAGAATAAAATTTCTCAAATCAGAAGTACATACAAGACTGTGGGGAAGTGGGTGGGAAAGGAGAGGAAGAGGAGGTAGGGCGGCTATATTGCAGGAAAATTTTCATGCTGTAAATTTTTATGACTTAAATCCGAGATCCTTTATAATAAACACTTTATCGCCTCAGCCACTCGCCACTCCTATGGCCTTTTCAAAGGGAAAACTAAGATTTCCAATAAGGGAAAAATTAATAGCAAATTATACTGACTTGATAATATTTCAGGTAATTCCGTCGTGACGCGGCTCGAAACATGCATAAGTAACGCTCAATATGTAGAACATGCTATCTACATAAGCATAAGATATATAAAGTCAGTAATAGTTTACGACTTATTTCCCTAATGTCAAAAGTACTCCCATTTTGGGTCCCATTTTGCCCATATCGGCAGCTAATGCTATGTCTATATGTTTTATATGTTTATGATTGAAATTTGAAAAAAAGAAGAAAGATGAGAGAGCGATGGAAGAGACGATGTTTTCTCGTCTGCGTATATGTAAGCTAAGTCAACGTTCCGTTTATTTAACTCTTTTTCTTTTCTATCTCTTCATTCGTTAGTCACCATCAATACGGTCGATACAAATCTGCATACATGGTGCTACTACTTACATCACGCTTTATCCACTCTTTAATAAGACTGCTCAGCAGCGCGAGATATTCACCTATCTATATTCATCGCGCTCTTTACCAATCTGCCATTCGCATTTCATATATCGTTCTTCATCATAGAGACTTGTCTATATAATGTATAATGAAATACTTTTTAAACTGCCAATTAATTCGTAATGCCATATAAACAATATATTTCCTTCGATTAATTTGTATAAAAGAGATAGAAGAATCAAGGAGCAATCTATTATATCTAAGGTTTTTTACTCATTGTCACTTCCATTTAGAGTATCTTTCATTAATGGATATTATATAGTGGCAGCTTTTAATTTGGGTGAGGTATAATATAATATATATATTTTTTATATACGCGCGTAGAATTCTGTTGAGAAATTCGATTTTATGTTCCTATTCTGTAAAGGACGCCAGCTATCCTGCTCGTAGGATATATTAGCGAATCACATTAATAATAATGCTAAACAGGGTGATTTTTACGTTGACCAAGAACAAAAGCATCGCATCTCTCGTCCTTGTATAAGTTAAAATCAACTGTGCTTCTACTTTCTGAAATTTTAACATATTACAATATTAACACTTATACACTATAAATTTTTGATGATTTTTATTTTATTTAGAATAATATACAAAAAAAAGAGTAAGAATGATATAGAGAGCACAGATTTGATTTCGACAAGCGATATAAAATTTCAGACAGTAGTATAAAGCACAGATAAAGCTTATATATATAACACACATTTAGAGATTAGTTTTATTTAAAAAAAATGAAGCACATTGGTCAAAGACTGTAAAGTAGAAAATGTGAATGTGACAGCGGACTTTTTATAGTGTACGCATTATTTAGTAATTTACAAACATCGCAGAAATCCATCTTTCATAATCATCTTCCAACCAGTGAATTAAGAAGAGTAAAAGCGATAAAATATGAATTCAAGATGTATAAATAATTTATATATATAATTTTCTATATTATTACTTTGGGTCTACTACTTCTATTTATGAATTATGTTGTCGAAAAAAAATCACAAAGAAAATGGAGTGAATATAAGATTATGAATAATTTTATTGAATTCATATATTTTATAAAATAACTTTACAAAATTATTTATTGCTTGCCACTTTCTTTTAAACAGTTGAAGTGAAGAAGTTTTTATAAAAACAGATTGTGAAAGAAAAACATGGAAAAATATGGGTACAATTTCTAAATTCGCCATAACACTCCTAGCCCTGCTAATAGAATACATATCGATATCATTCAAGAAACTGAGGAACTTGACTTGTTATTATTGTAAGGCTATAATTAATTTGTACAAGATCAACCTATTGTAATAAAGAAACCAATCTTGCCTATAATAAGTTATACCTCTCTATTTTACAATTATCGATCTTATTATTGAATAATAAAATGGATAATTTATTGGTACTTTATTACGATATCTTAGGACATTCGACGTTCTTCTGTGATATGGAAGAAAGAAATGTTTATACTTATAAAGAGATATACAAAGGAAAATATTCTTTTACTTCCAAGTCATAGAACAATGTTGGCTATCCATGTTTTCGAGGTATCGATATGATCCTTTCCTCTAATACAAATATCAATTATTAATATTTTTGCAATGCTAACGTAAGTAATTCATTCATTGGAGTCAATAAAATGCGTGGATCCTCAATTAGACCAGCTCCAACCATAGCACCGGTAAATAACTGCAGCATTAAAAAATTTAAAGTGCATAAATAAATATATAACCACATATTTTTTGAATGTGCAATTTCAAAAAGGATTGTAATATATTATTAATGCAACGTACCTGTTGTATTAGACGATCGGCTAATTCAGTATCTGTAGTAGTCAGTTTACATAACTTTTTGATAAGAGGATGATTTGGATTTATTTCAAAACGCGGTTGAAGAATGGAATACCGCATTTCTTCATTTATTTGATGGCTCTGCGTACGAATAAAATGCCTTGCGGTTGCCATATCTTGTACAGTTACAACACAAGGATGTGATTCCAATCGATTCGTCATTTTAATGTCGTATGCTTTTTTATCAAGAACCTTCTTCATGTAATTAACAAGATTATCCAATTCATCCTTATTTATAATACCTGTTGAAAAGAGATAAAAAGAGTTTTCCCTCATAGTTAGATAAATTCAAAATAATTTACACACACACACAAGTACAGTACTTATTACATACCTAGATTTTCTGGTTTATTTGCCTCTGTATCATCTCGCATTTCTTTCTCCACAGAAGTCAAAAAATTAGATTTATACTGTCTCAGATGCATCAATACTAATTCATCATATGGTTCGTAACAAAATAGTACTTCAATGTTTCGTTTTTTTAAAGATTCATAATACGGTGACTGTTCGGCTAAAGCTCGACTATAACAAAAATATGAATTTTGCAGATTACATTAAAGATTCATATAAAGATCAATATGAATTTTGCAGATTACATTAGAACGTTACTAGAATTACTCATGTTTTAATTATATATACCTCGGTGCCGACAAGTAATATATATCTTTTTGATCTTTCGCTAAACGACTGCAATATTGTGGCAGACTGACCAATTCTCCTGGAGCAGCAGTAGAAGATTCAAATCGCAAAAGTTTACCTATGTCCTCCTAGATTAAATACGAAAACGATAAATCGATATATTTTATGAAATACCCGCAGAGAATATAATCAATTGTTACCTTTTCAGATTGATCAGTACTGGTGACAATGCCCTCTTTTAAGAACAAGCCATAAGCCTTATAAAATTCATTATAGTCTTCTGGTTCTTTTGTAGATCGCTCGTGTAAGAACTTTAGTATACGTGCGGTCAATACATTTCGCAGTTTCCTATGAAAATTACACATAATTTCATATCATACATAACAATAATGTGACATACAAAGCGTTTATTCTTACCCAATTAGTGCACTATTTTGCAGTAGTTCGCGACTTAAATTCAAAGGTATATCTTCCGAATCAACTACGCCTTTAATAAATCGTAACCATTTTGGTAAGATATTTTCCGCTTTGCTTTTAATTAAAATTTTTCGGCTGTAGAGTGACACTCCGCTGGTAGTATCCCTCGCTAGATCAAACAGTCCAGGTTTTTCTTCTGGAAAGTATAATAGAGCCTTAATACTCAGCGGCACATCCGTTGAATAATGCAATATAAATTTTGGCGCATCGAGACAATTTCCTATAAATCGATAAAATTCTGCATGCTGTAATGACGTGATATCTTTCGGATCAGACATCCATAATGGCTGCAAAGATAAATGGTTATTTTATAATATCAAATACAAAGTATGCAGCAGATGATAAAGCTATGGATGATACCTGAATTGTATTGGCCCTCTTTCCATTCACAAAAATAGGACTGCCAACGAAATTACTGTACTTATTGATAACACCTAAGAAAATTAATTATATGAAAATTAATTTTATTCTTGGTGCGTAAAAACAACAAATATATATATGTATATATATATATATATATATATATATATATATATATATATTTATAATTTTATAACTAATATACTTACGATTTATAACATTCTCATCACTGAATTCTCGGTTATCTGGTTTCAAGTGTATAACAATTTTTGTGCCTGGCTGTACTCCGTTTGCATTTGAAATCTCAAATGTACCTGATCTATATGTTGTATTTTTAGTATCACTGATATAATATTAAATTTGTATAGAATATTTTATTTTTTTTACCCATCTGAAGTCCAACAAAGGCCTTCTGCATCTCTTGCAAAAGATTTTGTAAAGACTTCCACTTTATCAGCAACCATGAAAGCACTATAAAATCCAACACCAAACTGTCCAATAATTTTAGAAGTATCACTAGCATTTTGTTCTCCTTTCAACTTTTCCAAGAATGCCTATAAAATGAATGTAGTATAATTTTTATTTCGAGTAAAACAAAATGAATAAAATTATTTTTTTGTTTGAATATAAAGATTTTGCAATTTTATAGATTATAGTCAAAATAAAAAAATTAATAAATGCTCTCTTAATGATCCTTGCCTTAGAACCAGATCGAGCTATAGTTCCCAAATTGGATATTAGTTCCTCTCTAGTCATCCCTACACCAGTATCTTGGATTGTGAGAGTACGATTTTGTTTATCAGTGCCTATATGTATCTCTAAGCTTCTATCACCAGCTACTTGCGCAGCTTCATTGTCACTTAAGCGTAAATAACGTAATTTCTCTAATGCATCACTAGCATTTGAAATGAGCTCTCGCACAAATACCTAAATAAACAAAGAAGTAAATTGTTAAGATCATTGTCAAATATTTCTTATTGAAATCAATATTTAATTACCTCTTTGTCGGAATATAAAGATTTTGCAACAATTTGTAGCAACATTTGTGTTTCCGATTGAAATTCATGCTTTGCACTTTCACCTGTGACATAATAAATATTGCATCTATTACGTTTCGCTATAAATTACTTAAAGTAAATGTAATTATTATATACATTACTCACCTACAGATTTTTCTGTATCTTTTATAATGTTATGATATTCTGTAGTTTGAGCTTCTGGTTGAGATGACCAATGTCTTATATGATTGCAAACAACTATAAAATTATATAAAAATAATTTATGTACTTTTTAACATAAAATATTTAAAAAAATATACTTTAAGAAACTTTATAGAAAAATTATTAAGACAAAATATAAAAATCAGTACTCTCACAAATCTAACCTTAAGATAAAAATGTAATAATTTAATGTTCTAACATGAAACAAAAATAAAAGATTAACAAACCTGGAAGTCGCCGGCATTGTTCTCGAATTAATTTTTCCCCTTGCAAATTTATATTCAGTGACCTCGAAAGAGATCTTCCTAATTTAATAGTCTGCTTAAGCATCAAGGCAGCAGCCATCCTTAAACTCTTGTATATGAATGAAGAGAGGGAACCGCAGCAGAATCGACATGTGAGCGCTAAAATATGAATACAAGCCAAGTATCAAGTTATATATTCTCTCTCTCTTTCTCTCTCTCTCTCCATATATATATATTTATACTGAAATTTATACTGAAAATAGCTATATACAATATATAGAAATTTAAAAAACGAATAAATAGTTTAAGGTTCAGTGTATAACAAATAATAAAAAAGTAATTAAAATTCCGGGTCAATGAACCGAGATCGCGTATCTTGTGGTGACAAACAAACATTTGTCAATTAGTTAATTATTTTCTTCACTGAAGAGAACCCGAATGGGGTAGAAACGTTTGTCTATTGTCAATAAATCTTGCACTTGATCCATATGTTATTTTCACAGTTTTTTCCATCTTTGCCAAAATAATATATAGGTGCTGTTTCTTTTGTTTGTCGCCACAAGATACGCGATCTCGGTTCATTGACCCGGAATTTTAATTACTTTTTTATTATATAGAAATTTATTCATTATATGATTACAACACTTGAAAATAAGATATTTTTTATTAGGCTATTAATAAATAATTTATATATTTAAAGAGAGAGAGAAAAAATTTGATATTACTTTTAATGTAAAACGTACACTATAAGAAATAAAGTATTCAAATAAAAGTTAAAGTGTGATGTATATGTTAACGATATCATATAAAAGAGATTTAAATTTTAAATCATAAATGTTATTTTTATATCTAAATATCATAAATAATCATAGGTATATTTACATAAATTCATATAAATACATGCATTTTAATGCAAATATATATGTGTACATACATGTAAAAATTAACGATTTAAGACTTCAAAGTTACAGTTATATTAAATTTTAAGATCACATTTGATTAAATAAATCCTCCTAGATGACTGTGCAAACAGTTCCAAGAGACCGAATATTAACGTCCAAGAATGAGCTGAGGGGTTTTTTAGTTGCCCAACATTACCCGGTATTCGAACGGTGGGATATGTATAAGGTGTATTTTTCCCCTCGCGAGAAAACAAAATTGAATTAATTAATACATTATTTTATAATTTGTTATATCAGTATATTATATTAATTAATTATATGTAAATGAATCAAATTAAATAAATTTAATAAATATTAAATTTAAACTATTATTGTTGATTATTAGTTTACTAATTGTCGACATTGATGTCAAGTTCTTCGCTGGAAACGTATTCTGAAATATTAGGAAATTATTAGGCGAATATAATTAAGTTGGAGGTAGCACAACTACCCACGTGGAAAATGCCGATGTTGAAAAACGGGCCCAATATTGGTTTAATATCGGCAGCCAAGCGTTGGCAGACAATGCTGTCCCGTTGTTGGTTAATTGTCGGGTTTATAATGTCCCATAAAAAAAAAAAATAATAAAAAATCATGGCATAGTGTTATCTGGTGTTACACTCCTGTACTTGACTTTCATTGGTCTAATATTGGTAATTACCGGCAGCCGGTACTGGCACGACTGGCAGCGATATTGGATCAGTATTGGGCCGTTTATAATTTTCTATGTGGGTAGTAAAATTACCTACGGTAAATTATCAACCGTTGAAAATCTACCTTTAGCGATAATTTGCTGCCTTGTTGACGATCGGTAATTTTCTGTTAGTGTTAGCTCCTATTCGATTATATTCGCCTAATACTTTCCTAATATTTCAGCTAATATTTCAGAATATATGCAGCTTGAAAATCATCGACGTCGAGTGAATTGAATCGCGGTAATCCGCGAACTGTAAATATTGAAATTTTGAACTATTAACAAAGTCTCCAACTAATATAATTCGATAAGAAGTTGCACTAATTAAAATCCCAAGAATTACAAGTATTCTTAAAATTTTAAATCTAAAGCTTTGTATCACAAAAATATAAATTCACAATCGTATTAAACTCTTGAAAGAATTGAAGAACTCTTGAAAAAAAATCGTAATATCTTTATAAAAAACTTGCTATATTTAATATAGAGAAATTTGTTTTCTAGGAACTGAAATGTCATTAAATGGAGATTTTGAAAAAATATATTATTCTATCAGATATCTCGCCGAATAACGTATAATTATGAATCTTTTATAAATCAAACATACTGGGTGTTAAAAAAGTCTGGACACGGTTGAAGATCTCGATAAGGAAGAGTTTTACTAGAAAGTGTTTCAGACAAAAGTTGTATGGCTTCGAGGGGGGACATAAGATGGTGCCATTAGTTTGACCTTGAAGAGTCAGCTGAAGGTCACGTGAAGGAAATGAATCCTGCGACCAGCGACTGTCTGTAACAGTCGATTGCAGTTGATCGAATCAATTAATTGAATAATTGCATTTCGACTCGCTTTTTCGTTCGGTATGTATAAATATTTAATCAATTAATCGAACGATTGCATTCCGATTCACCTTTTTGTTCGATATATATAAATATTTAATCAATTAATCGAACGATTGCATTCCGACTCACCTTTTTGTTCGGTATATACCCATACAGTACAAAATATTGCAGCAATATTATTAATATTGTTGTAACATTGCAGCAACATTGCAATATTACCGCAATATTACTGCAATGTTCTGTGCTGTATGGGTATAAATATTTAATTAATTAATCAAACGATTATATTCTGGTTCGCTTTTTCGTTCGGTATATATAAATATTTAACGAATTAATTGAACGATTGCATTCGGCTCGCCATTCTACTCGCCGCGTTACAGTGAATATCGCGCGAAAGAGGCAGGCAACATGCGCAGCGTCGTGCGCGATTTCAACCGTCCGCAGAGACGAAAGTGGCCAATTTATATCTCGACTTCCGGACGCGATAGCGATTTCGTTCTTTTTGCGTAAAATTCTACACAATTTCGCGGCACTACCGTTTAAATCCCGTCCCGATCGCCCGAGGGGCTGACTTACAGTGAATGTCCGAAATCTGCTTTTTGGACTCACACGTGAACTATACGTGACGAATTTTGACCTTTGTCGGAAATCATCGACTTTCTGAGCTTAGAAAACTTTCAATAACAACGAAGATTACAGATATGCATAAAATCTAGTATATACTAGATTCAGTATATTATAGTATTCTTCGTTTCCATATGAATATTATGAGAGAAGATAAAAATTATATAATTTAAAATATCATTATTATATTTTCAAACGCATATCAGACTACTATTAAACAAATGGTATTAATGTCGATACATTTCGTTGATCGACGAATGTGAAATTTAGAAAATCATTTATCTTTGTAGTTTAACGAATATCTAGCTTACTCTGGATATTTAAGTATATAACGTCTGATGATATTAATAGTGATAACGAATCGCGAGCGGTATTTTCAGTCGTTATTGAAAGTTTTTCAAGCTGAGAAAGTCGATGATTCCCGACAAATGTTAAAATTCGTCACGTGGACAAGTCCAAAAAGTGGATTTTGGACATTCGCTGTAAGTCGGCCGCCGCTCGGGCGATCGGGATGGGATGCCGGTAACGGGATAAACGGTAGTGCCACGAAATGGTGCAGAATCTTATGCAAAAAGAACGAAATCGCTATCGCATCCGGAAGTCGAGATATAAATTGGCCGTTTTTCGTCTGCGCGCGGACGGTCGAAATCGCGCACGACGCCGCGCATGTTGTCTGGCTCTCACACGCGATATTCACTGTAACGCGGCGAGTAAAATGGCGAGCCGAATGCATTCGTTCGATTAAATCGTTAAATATTTATATATACCGAACGAAAAGATGAATCGGAATGCAATCGTTCGATTAATTAATTAAATATTTATATATATCGAATAAAAAAGCGAGTCGGAATGCAATCAGTCGAATAGTGGATTAAATATTTATATATACCGAACGAAAAGATGAATCGGAATGCAATCGTTCGATTAATTGATTAAATATTTATATATACCGAACGAAAAAGCGAGCCGGAATGCAATCGTTCGATTAATTGATTAAATATTTATATATACTGAACGAAAAAGCGAGCCGGAATGCAATTATTCGATTAATTGATTCGATCAACTGCAATCGACTATCACAGACAGTTGCTAGTCGCAGGATTTCGAATATAATCCGGTCGCTGGATTTTAGACTGCATATGGCATCAATATATGTTTAATTTATAAAAGAATCATAATTGTATGTTATTTCGCGAGATATCTGATAGAATAATATATTTTTTCAAAATCTTTATTTAATGACATTTCAGTTCCTAGAAAAGAAATTTCTCTATATTAAACATAGCAAGTTTTTAATAAAGATATTACGATTTCATTTCAAGAATTCTCCAATTCTTTCAAGAGTTTAATACGTTTGTGAATTTATATTTTTGTGATACAAAGCTTTAAACTTAAAATTTTAAGAATACTTGTAATTCTTGGGTTTTTAATTAGTGCAACTTCTTATCGAATTATATTAGTCGGATACTTTGTTAATAGTTCAAAATTTCAATATTTACAGTTCGCGGATTACCGCGATTCAATTCACTCGACGTCGATGATTTTCAAGCTGCATATATTCTGAAATATTAGCTGAAATATTAGGAAAGTATTAGGCGAATATAATCGAATAGGAGCTAACACTAACAGAAAATTACCGATCGTCAACAAGGCAGCAAATTATCGCTAAAGGTAGATTTTCAACGGTTGATAATTTACCGTACGTAATTTTACTAATTGTGCTACCTCCAACTTGATTATATTCGCCTAATAATTTCCTAATATTTCAGAATACGTTTCCAGCGAAGAACTTGACATCAATGTCGACAATTAGTGAACTAATATCAACAATAATAGTTTAAATTTAATATTTATTAAATTTATTTAATTTGATTCATTTACACATAATTAATTAATATAATATAGTGGTATAATAAATTGTAAAATAATGTATTAATTAATTCAATTTTGTTTCTCGCGAGGGGAAGAATATATCTTATGCACATCCTACCGTATACGGTGGGGTAGTGTTGGGCAACTAAAAAAATCTCTCAGACGACTCATCCTTGCAGGTTAATATTCGGTCTCTTGGAACTATTTGCACATATCTAGGGAGATTTATTTAATTAAATGTGATCTTAAAATTTAATATAACTTTGAAGCCTTAAATCGTTGTTAATTTTTACATGTAGACATACATACATACATACATTAAAATGTATGTATATTGATATGAATTTATGTATACCTATAATTGTTTATGATATTTAGATATAAAAATAATATTTATAATTTAAAATTTAAATCTCTTTTAAACGATATCGTTAACATATATGCATCCCACTTTAACTTTTATTTGAATATTTTATTTCTTATAGTGTATTATACGTTCTACATTTTCAAAACTTATATCAAACTTTCTCTCTCTTTAAATATATAAATTATTTATTAATAGCCTAATAAAAAATATCTTATTTTTAAATGTTATAATCATATAATGAATAAATTTCTGTATATTATATATAGCTGTTTTCAATATAAAAGCTTCTCTCTGTTGATGGCATGGGCATTCTGACATCTCTGTGCAGCAGAAACGTCAAATCGCCGTGCGTCAAGCGCACACGTGGTCGCACCAAACCTTATTGCACGTCCCTCATTCTCTCTACTGCTGTTGTGTTTGCAATCCAGCCTTTAAATTACACGAGTATTCTAATCTTGTATATATAAGTAATCTTGGGAATAATTTAATATTTATATGTATCCGAAATTTTTCGTAGAGAATAATTATGATTCAAAACCATTTTTTAATTTTTAAAAATCTATTTGCTTGACAAATACATTTATTGAATTTTCTAACCATCTAAATTTTAAGAATTGCAATTTTAGTAGTTATATAATATTAAAATGAAAATAATATTTGATTTTAAGTTGAAAAAATTTATTTCTTGGAAATTAGTATCAAGAAATAGATTTAAAAGAGGACTAAAAAAAATTTCCAAAATCGCAATTCTTCAAAAATTCCTGATTTAATGGATAATGCATAATTTTATCTATATTTCTGAAGAGAAAAACAATAACACCGAATATTGCATATAAATTTGTTTATTATTATCTGTATAATATATTTGAAACAATATCATTCTACAACATTGCATAAAAATATACAAAGACATGAAAAAATGTCTTGACTCTCATTCGATAAAACATGTTTATGAATAATTGCTTAGTACTGCATCGCTGTTATATATGTAACTGTAACCAAAAAGATTCGATATGTCGATTGTGTAATTTGCAGTTTGATCTACGTTTCGTAAAAATGTTGGACTGAAAGTCACAAAACAATTCATAAAAATATATTATAAACATTTTAAATTTAGCCACAGGCAAATATTATCGATAAATTTGATTTAATATTTATAACCGATATATACATATATGGGTTACAAATATATATTAAAACAAATATTGTTCATAAATTGTTTCAATAACAATGCTGATAAATTTACATCGTTTAGAAACAAGTTTCTAATTTTTTTCAAAAATATCTAATTAATTATTATACAATATAATCGTGAAAGTAAATTAAATCTTACATACATTTCTTATGCAATAAAAGAAAATTGTCCTGGAGAAATTTCTTTCTTGGAATGCGTTGCACAAGAAGCGTAGATTTAATAATTAAAGGAAGAAACAATGAGACACACATAGGATGTGTGCATCTACTGTGTCATAAACATGTTTAGAGAGTACGTAGGCCAGAAATAAAATTCGTTACGTTTAAATTAACTTACGTTTTAAAACGTAAAAACTCGTTTTAACATCAACGAAAGATCCATCATGCGCGTGTTGTCGAATGAATTTCAAAAATCGGCGCATTCTCGTACGAACGCAATTACTATTTTCTTTTGAGATCATCATTGGCCGAAGAATAACAATGCTAATCATAATATTAATAATGACAATAGTAATAACTAATAATATATAATGGTAATAATATATAATCATTGTGTATATCATAATAATATAATATAATAATATATAATCATATATTTTACTTAATATAATAGTAATAAAAATAACTATCCGTAAAAGTATGCTTTATTAGGAGAGATATACCTATAACTTATGTACATATTTTTTCCGTGCGTGTTAATCCTCGCTTCCTGCTTTTTCTTTTTTTTTTAAATTACGTATCGTTACGATAATTTACTATTACTCACCACGGTAGCAACATAAATAATAATGCAACACTATTATTTACAGATTCGCTTGCTCTCTTTCTCTTACACGTATTTTCTTTCACTCATTCTCTTATACTTGTGTTCTCTTTCTTTTATTGCTGCCTCGCTCGATCGCGTGCGTTGTATGCGTATATTTGGCGAATCGCCCGATAATCAACGATGCACTCTTCGATGCAAACGCATATATTACGCCTTTTTATTAATCCTCTCTTGACAAAATTATACAAAGATTCATTTATCTGCTCGCGATATCGACAAGAATCGAATAGTGATCTAATAAATTAGAGAGGATTAAATCGATCGATGCTACCTATTCTTTTCGAGGAGGATGCGTTTTATATTCATTATTAACAATGAATATACATATAAGTTAAGCATTAACAATAAATATAAAACAATCATCACATAAAACACACACGCACGCACGCACGCACGATCGCATCGCCCTCGTGTCGCGAAAGCGATTCGGCGAAAGGAGTAACTTTCGATTGTGCCTTCCGCGCGAAATCGGCGCAATTTTCCGCAGCTTCCTGAGATATACATATACGAAGATAATTTTAGAATTCAGAGCACACGTGTGTCGGCTCTCTTCCGCGAAATGACGAATCGAAAGACGTCTCGATCCTCAGGGCGATGCATCGTTTCGCATGGCATTTACACGATCCGTCTTGACGGATCCTTCGAGAGCGATTCGCTGGACCGGGAAGATTTCGCGAAGAGAAACGTCTCTCTGTCGTATTCGCCATAGAACGCGTCCGAAGGGAGCCGTCTGCACGATCATCGATCATCGCAATGACGTCGTCAGGAAAACCGCCCCCGCCCGATCCATTCGCGTCGTTCTCTCTCTCTCATATTACATACTGTGTCTATCTATCCTCTTCTCTTTCTTATTTTACGTCTACAATATTTACAGCGACAAAGAAAACGAAACATCGATGCACCGCATGTCATCGTCGAGCTCTCTTCGTCGATATAATCACCCCCTCCCCCCTATAAACTTACTTAATTTTTTTTCTTCTTTTTTTTATGTATATGTATATATCAAAACCTTTTCGCGTAGAAATACTGATCCCACTAAATATCCCCCGTGTGGTGATTAATTGATATCTAAGTTTCCGACCGACTGTCTTAGAGCGTACAATCTTCTCTCGTTCAAGATTCTTTCTTCATTTTTTTTCTTTTTTTTTTTGCGAAAAAAGAAGACCGCGAGGGAAGGAAAGGTTGTGGAAAAACGTGTGAAAACATTGCTCCCGATGTTCAGAAAAGACGACTGTTGCAGCGTCCAAAGTTATTATAAACTTTTCGTCCTCAGAATGCAAATACAGCGTATAATTTCGATACATTACCACGTTAATACAAATGCTCGTTATCGAGAATGAAGATTTCACGATATTCGCGAGCATCCCTCGTACATATCGCCCCGCGCACCGTTACATCGCGAAAGGTCAACGCGCTAATTGATATCGCGTTTCACGATATATTTTCACGAGCGAGACTCGGCCGTCGTCGTTGTCGGGGAATTGTTATGAGGAAACGTGCGATGTCGGCCAGTGGATCGTTGTTCTGCTTGCGCATCGGATCGATGAAAGCGCAGCTCGTGCGAGACGACGAGCCGCGAATACGACCGGCTCAGAATACGGCTGTACCGGGCATCCCAAATGACGACGCTAACAATTTCCGGAAGTATCCTCTGGAAATGATCTTTCGCACTTTGCCGAAATCATTAAGATACAGACGGGAATCCGGAACGATATTTTCGAAGAGCGTAAATGCAGGATGAAGCGGGGAATAGATCGAGGTAACGACCTCGTGGACGAGAAAATTAATGAAATTCGTCTCAGGAACGACGAAACACGTTTCAAGACGCGTTTTCGCGCCGCGAGGATGAAAAAAGCAGAGTGCGAGCGCTGTAAATCGAATGAGGTCCTCACGCGGACCAATCCTTATCGCGATCGTAATTTTATGAGGAGCCGGAACGACGAATTGACATTTTCAGGGTGCGCGATTCTCGCAAACCCTTCGCTATTTCCCCCTCGCCCCCTCCCCCTCCTTCCCCCCATCGTCGCTGCCGCCGCCCTTGTAATCCTTATTCCTCATCGCGGCGGCAGTGGCGGCGGTTCCTATCCCTTGCTCCCATTCTCAGTCTGCTCGTTTCCTCTCCCTCACGGTGATATTGATCCTCCTGCCGCGAGGCCCACCCACGAGCAGCAACGTTAGGCTGCTACTCGACCTAGTGTTGGATCGTAACACAGATCGAGACGCGAGAGCTGGTATTTATTCCAAGATTTTCAAATTATGAGAGAAAAAGATAAGATAAAATAATATATTATATATATGTTATAATAAATATATGACTGATAAATAAAAATCTTGATTTGCAACGGACTGAAGATCTTTTAAGGAAATAAAATGTATCGAAAAAAGTAAAGTGAGATATTATGGAAAATCTTACGTTGCCGATCGCGAAACATTTGCGTTATTGCGACAGGATAACATGCTGAATAACGCGCATTAATTTTCGAGTGAATCGATATTAAACGAGATAAATCACAATAATTTATCATTTCGGAATTTTCCGCATAACGAACGCGCGCGCGGATTGAATTTATATTTCGTTTCAGTCGATTATAAATTTTCATTGAATAATATAAATACAGTATGATGAATAAGACGAGTCTTTTTGGAAGATATTTTTATAGAAATTCAACGCTTTTTTATGATTAATAACAAAATCCAACATAGAATTTATTCTATATATAAAATGCCCGTCCTTCTTTTATACATATTTATAGATATTTATATATATAGATATATATATATAGGCATATAGGTATATAGATATATATAGATATATATATATATATATATAGGTATATAGATATATATAGATATTTATAAATAATACGAATATATACACCCCAATCATAATTAGAGAAATTAATACGTCGCATTAATTTCCTTCGCATTGATTACATGCTCCTTCGCAATCGATTATCGCGACAGTGTAAAAAAATCAAGATTTCTCAATGATGTGTGATTCTCCTGTCAGCGTACGCGCGTGCATGTAAATTCCCGTACAAACTTTGAGCGTATCCTGACATCGTATGCTAATCTTTTAACAACTCGATAACAAATGGATCAATTTTTTTAGGCACTGCTATTAATTTTATCTGCTCGAAAAGAGAGAGACAACGATCCACTGTGACAATCGACATCAAGCATTTTTGCTTTCTTGGTTGGTCCCTGATGCTCTTTTTCTTATAACAATGCGCAATTTCGCCTTCCTATTCTTATCCTCCTTTCTCGTTTGTGCGAAAAAGTACAAACGATAAATAAACATTAATATAATAGTGGTGATTTTCATCGATCTTCCCATGTTAAAAATAATTAGAATTAGAGCACTATTTTTCTTTTTTCCACCTCCTTTGTTCTCTATTATTTTTTTTTAGATTATATCAATGTGGCCCCAATATTTTACAAGAGGATAGAATAATCTGCCCAATGAGAATTTAAAAAAAAAAGAATTATTCTATCTTGACGCTATTCAATTGGCGCGAGATTTATCATTAACTTTTAGCAACGGGTTGCGACAATAAAATCCAATCAGAAGTCTTCGTGCACACTTTCGGCGGACAATCAAGAATGTGTTTTTTTTGCATATATGTATATATGTATTTATATATAAAAAACATTATATAACATACAAAATGCACATCCTCGACTATTTGCTGAAAACTTCCAAATTTTATTGTCGCGACTCGTCTAACAATTAGCAATAAAACAAATAATAATAATAATCAAAGAAATTAAAAGAAATTAATGCGACGTATTAATTTCTCGTAATCATTATTGGAGCGCATATCTCATGTATAAATATCTATAAAGAAACATTATACAAAAAAATACAAGCATTATACATAGAATAAATTCTATGTTGAATTGTTATTAATAATAAGAGTGTTGAGTTCCTACAAAAATATCTTTTCACTTCGATATAAACTTTTCTAAAAAGAAAAAAAAAGAAAAAACAATATCATTTCATTAATCGTACTATGTATTGTCCGACGAAAATTTATAATCGTTCGAAACGAAATAAATTCAATGCTATAGTCTTGGAAAATATTAAAGCCGTAACAAGATACAAACAAATAAAAAGGAACGAAAGGATGAGAAGGAACAGATAAATGCTCTAATTTTCAATATCTTTAAAATGGGATAATTGACCAAAATTGCATCAGCATTATATTAATCTATGTTTATCATTTTATACGTTTCGCATAAACGAAGAAGGGGAAAAAGGCAGGAAGTCTTTGTGCACGCTTTCGGCGAACAATCGAGGATGTGTTTTTTGCGTGTATGTATATATGTATGTATGTATATACATGTATGCATGTTTGTGTTTGTGTGTGTACACATACATACATACATTTAAGCATGGGATTCAATATATCTCTGCTTCTCTTATAATACAATATTAGTAGTTCTTTCTGGGCTTTTTGCCTTTAAAAATGGTACTTTTGATTAGACGAACCACAGATCGCTATTCTTTTTGTTATCTATGGAATGTATCGGTATTTGGAAGATTAGTTTCATATTTCTTTTCTTTCGTATAGCATTGAACTACGTTATGATGTTATTAACAATTCTACATACAAACAATTTGCACGAATTTCAATTTTGTTCGTGTGATACTATAATCTGATTTAAATAATCTGAAATAAAACATATATTTTGATAAGTAAAAAAGAATGAAAAATATCTCTGTTAAATTACATTGCTAAAATTAATGTAATACTTTAAAAAAAAAATCTTTATTGTATATAGATATTATTATATATAGAAAAATTTATTATATATAGAAAATTAGAAGAAATTCGAAATTTTAAGATTACAGTTTAGACAAATACATAAATAATAAGAATTTTATTATATATAAAGTATATACTTATATGTAGCATAATTATTAAAATAATAACGATAGACAATGATGTAAATGGATATGCCATGGATAAGAAATTTAAGGAAAAAGTGTAGTAAAAGAAAACATGAAAAATAGATGTCCCAACACATATGGAGTACATTTGCCAATCAATAAATATATTTATTAAATTTTAATCTCGAATGTTATATAGCATTATGTTGTTCACAAATAATGGTGAGGTAGAAAGTGAATACAATATATCTCATATAATACATTCCGCAAAATTCCAAGAAATGATTGCGAAAATACGTGTAATTCATCGCATTGAAAACGGGAACAAAATCAATTGAAATTCATGATTTAAATCATTTGTATGCAGAGTTATTAATGTCACAATTAAAAAAATAATAGTTTAATGCTCTAAAAGAGAAAAGAAACTTGCAACTAATCCTTCTTTCGTTCCATTTGCGTTTCCATTTATGCATCATGTTACCGTCATATATATCATCATTATAATTACTATATCATCTCATTGTATATATATGTATATAATAATCTTTTACAAGTTTCTTATTTTGATATACTCGGCTAAACTGTACAATTTTAACATTTCGAATTTCTTTAATTTTTAATATCTATGTACAATAAAGATTTCTCTTGTTGAAGATATCGCATTAATGTTATCAATGCGATTTAGCAAAAAATTTTCTCATTCTTTATTGTATCGACAAGCTGGCGCAAGGTAACCAATTTTTGTGGCCGAATACGGTCAGCCAAGTAAACTCTAATCGTATCAATATTTCTATCTAGTTGCGCGGATTTCGACGTGAAAGATCAAGGGAGAGGAGAATCGTTTTATGGAATGCTCGTCGAAGTCACTACAAGTGTCGTCGACGCGAGCACTCGAAAAGATTTATCGATCGTTTTCTCGATATAGCCATAGGCGAACTTGAAAAAATAGGAGTCGCGAGTTCTCGCGTTTTTCTCCAAGCGCGCAATCGTTGCTAAATAAGAAAACGAGAGATATCGAACGATTTCCACGTATCTCTTGATATCCCACGCTACTATATCTCCGTTGGATTAACTTCCTCGCCTCCCCCGACGGTTTATCATTACAAAATTAAATTTTACTAAAAAATGTGATTCCCTAGAAGAATAAGTGTCGGTGACCGCGAAAACGGCGACCGAGAATGCACTACAACCGGTTGTGGAACGTAGTTGCATCGGTAGGTAACTGTCACTCAGTCGTCAAATATAACAAACGAACTTGCAATAAACAATATTCACGTATGTTACCAACTTGTGCTCGTTCCTTCGTCACGAGGTCGGAAGTCAGCAAAAATTTTTCTATTACATAATTATTATCCTTACATCATATTTCATAAAACTCGCACATTTGAATTAACACACGTCTTATAGAAATTGTTTCTTTCCCATTCAGAATTAAATTTTACTACTAAAAAAAGATATTACAAACAAAACTCTTTGACTCTCGATAATATGCTCAAAAAATTTGCCCAAAAACTTTTATAATACAGTAAGAGCAAAGATCGATATGGCGTCGGACGAAATGAAATTCGTCAGTATCGTCGCGCCAAGTATTTTTTACTTAATATATATGTGTGATCGTGTCCTATAATATAATAAATTAGCATATCGGCTGACATACCGACCATACAGCAAACGTAATGATCTCATTACAGAATATCGAGATTGAAACCGGCCGTAGAATCGAGAGAATTAAGCAATTCTTGAGCGCTGAAATTCGACGTGTCTCCCGTAGGAAGATTTTCCAGGAATTCGAGGCTAAAGTCAGCGGCCGCTACGGACGGATCCGTAGTAGCGGTAGGCGGTGGCGGTTGAGGGTGTTGCTGCGGTGGCGGCAGACTCCGCACTCCCGGGCTACCGGCGCCGTATTGCTGATGCGGATGCAACGGAGAACCTAGATATATTCGAAATTCATTTATTATTTATCTCAGAATTATTGAATAAAAAAGCCATACTTCTTGAAAGAGAAATAACACCCTTCGTAATGTGATATTCCAACATTACTCATTCCTCGCATAAACATATTTTTTCTTGATGTTAATATTCGTGATACAGATATCGAGAACAAATAAATTTATGCGAGGTTTTACTTAATAGGATTTAATTAATTTATATTAAAAATTAGAATCGAATTCAAGTGTAATTTTTTATTATTTTGCTTAAAGTGTTTCGCGTACTTACCAGTTCCAGTAACGTTTACCGAACTAACGGAACTTGTCTGTGACATCTGCATCTGCAATGGCATTTGGTTGTTGTTCTGCTGCATGGCTAGGGTTTGTTGTTGGTGCTGTTGCGTCAACAATTGTTGCATCTGCGTACTGTTAGCCATTCCCGAGCCGGCTATATTACCGTTTTGCGAACGGATTAACTGTTGATGCTGCATCTGGGCCGCGGTCATTTGCATTGTGCCGCCTGCACCACCCATGCCAAAGCCACCTATGAAAAATCACATGATTCTATAAAATCCTGTATGTCAATTTTATAAATAACTTTTACGAACAATAATAAATTCATTCATTCGAAACGAGTTCAATTTTTCGTGAAATTTTCCGAATATAATTTGCATTTATATGTTCATATATAATCCGTCTATTCAAAAAATGAATAAAATGTAGTTTTCCGATAAAAAACGAGAATGTTATTCAAAAAAATTAACAGACAAAATATAAGAGCAGTCTGATTAGTAACTGATAATATCGAGATTACAAGGACCATTCTCCTTCTCTCTCTCTTGTTCTCGGTATTCACCTTGGTGACCTTGCTGATTGAATTGCGATCGCATCTGCGCCTGAAAGCCCTGCTGCTGTTGCTGCATTAGAACGTGTCGTCCCCATTCCTGTTGAGGGCCGCGACCCGCGATACTGTTCCCAAGGCCGTCCGGAGGACCGACACTAACATTGGGCGGCCGTTGATTGTTAGTTCTCGGATAGCCTAGCCGTTGGTGCATCTGATGCATGCCGCCAATAGCGGCCATCCCGCCGCCACTCATGTACATATTACCACCGGCCGCATGTAATGCCTGCTGTTGCTGCTGTTGCGCCATTTGCGGCCTCATCATCGGACCTGCGAAAAACATGTCGCATCGTGATGTAAGAAACTCTCATTGCTGTTAAATTTGGCATTTAAAAATAAGAAATCCATTTTTTCATCTAAATATTTTAAATTATTTATCAAGATCTGCTTCTTAATTAAAGATTAAAACTTGTATTTCTTAATGAAAGATTAAAACTCACTTTACACAATTTTAAAACATAGGTAGTATTTTAGAAATTTATTAATCTATGAATTTTTATTAAGAATAATAGTTATATTTCGATAAAGACATCGAGAATATGATAGTATTGGATTTTATATGTATATAAAATCTCTTTTTCCTTTTTTTCTCTTCCAGATTTTAATTAAATTACAATACCTAGAAAAATAAGTAGACAATTTAAGTGATAATTTTAAATATCTCGTGTATCTATATTGACTAAAAGAAATAATTGTTTATATTAATTCAGACTTTTATGTGTCCCTAAATAATTGTTTGATAAGATTGCCTCAATTAAATTAGAGAGGAAAGTACACAATAAAGATTTGCAGATTTTTGCTCGAATAGAATCTCGGGAAAACCGGCGTCGACCCGATCGATAGGAGTCTTGTAGAGAGGCCAGGGTATATAAGGATAGTTTCGACTCCCTCTCTCTCCCTCTCCAGTTCCCTTCCCCTTTCCCTCTTCTTCTCTTCACCATCTAGCTTGGAGCGAATCCAGCAGGACGTCAGCATCGCGTTCACGTTCGGTCAAATTCTTTTCGCGCTAACATTCAACGCGCAATCCGTGTCAAAATATCGAATAAAGATGGATGTACTAAAACCTATGAAATATTTATTTATTGCGAGTAACAAACATTATTATTGCAAAATTTATTTCTCTTCAATCGTTCGATTGAACGTGACCGACGATACATATTTATGATACGAATGTTCAATTATAAATGAAGGAATAATGAATGGATTAGATATTAGATTGATAGAATCAATAAGATTTGTTTTTGTTCGAACTTACCTGACGGTGGCATAGGTTGTTGCGTAACTCTACGCATGGGCCCAGCATTCGCGAACCTCGCCTGCTGACCCATCCCGATACTAGCGTGCATCATCTGTGCTTGGGCCGCGGCCTTGTATTCGGGCGGTGGCGGCCTTACAACAGCTCCCATTCCGCCTGCCATGTGCTGCTGTTGCTGCTGCTGTATCACCTAAAATAAAAAGAAAAATACACAATTAGAAATAAGAATAAACACAAGATATCTTATATTAATAGATAGAAATAATAAAGGCGAGGTAGTTTGACATTAATTCGAGGATTATACGAGAAGACGTTCTCGTACTTGAAGATCTCGATCGATGGACGTACTCTTTTAAAATCACACGTGCCGATTTTATGATTAACTACTGTTTTCTCTGTTTTCTCGCAGGAGAGAGCTTTTCCTCTCTCGAGTGAGAAAGCAAAAGGGCGTTACTCGTCTAATCGCAGGTTGCTCGAGAATAGAAAGAGACGTCGGCTAGTGCCAACGAACAAGAGGGGATGAATAGGAAGGCGAGGAGAAAGAGAGAGCGAAAGGGTGAATGTATCCGATGACGAGAGGAAAGCAACGGAGTTTGTCTCGGCCACATCGCGGTCGCTTTCCTGCGGTGATCGCTGTTCTTTCGTTGTGTCGTACGTCTCTCTTTCTCTCTCACCATGGACTTTCCTCGCGCCCGTGTAACACCAGGAAGCGAAAAATGCAACGTCGATGGTACCGACTTGTGCAACGTCAAATATTATTCCCCTTCTCGCTGATCTCGATAATTCGCACCGAGTGCAACGATGCGCCAATAGGTCATCGGTTATGAATAGTATCGTAACAGTTTAGAAAGAATAGAATATAATGCTTCAATAGAGTGAGACAAGCAGATTTTTAAAAACAAAGGGATCTAGAAAAAGTTCCTATTTTTAATAGCATTGTTTCCAGAATTCGTTATTTTCGCGAGAAAGAGATATTTATAAAGTTTATAGTTTAATTATATTAATTTGTATTTCGCTAATATGAGGTTGAATGGCTTTCCATTTGTGTGTCACGAGCTTGAATAATTCCTAGAACTCATAGATATCCGTTGTACGATGATGCTCGTTGTTCCATGCACGTTAACTGTTCTAATAAAATGGAATAAATACCAGACCGATTATTCCAATATCGTTGTGAATCTGTCAAATAAGCGATAATTGAGATCGTGTATGTGTCTATTTATATGGAAACGTATGCGAAAAGGAGAGACTGCAAAATTCGATAAAGATATTGACTAAATCTAAATTTATAATTTCAGGATTTACATATGTATATTTAAAAAATATTTATATAAAACAATTACGCATATATATATTATAACAAGATAAATATAATTTGATAAAAATCGTAATATATGTGCAAATATATATAGATAAGCAAAGATAAGTAAACATGTGACTCTCTCTCTCAGACAAATATTATGCTTCTTTAATTAATCGGGAGATTTTTTATTAATTGATGATCAATTACACGTATATAAGTATGAGAACATATTTCGATTAAAATAAAATTTTTATTTGCTTTATATTTGCCACACTTATGAGAAAATAACTGAGATATCTAATTTCGAAAAGTAGCCAAATTAATTTTTCTTAAGTTTGCAATTTCTATTAATAAAAATATTTATATATCAAAAACATAAAATTAAAAAAAAAGATTTGATTGTTTTTTAATCTAGGCATCATAATCATTCTTATTTAAATTTATCTTATTTATTCAGAATAATTTTCTTTTCTTTATATTAATTTTGAGAGAATTTTGAATTTTATTGAAATAAAAAATGAAACAAAATATTGATGCATGCTAGATAGTTGTTTTGTCCAATATTTATTGTGGGTAAAGAAAGAGGAAAGAGATACATGAATACCATATTAGAAGGCAGCGATTTTTCTAAATCAAATCCACTGATTTTAGTGTTGTGTGAAAAAAAAATACGTATAAAAATAGAGCATCTGCAGCGTTTAAGTTAATATTTGACATGCGCATACTAACATTAGTCGAGTTCACGTGAATATTCGGGATAAGATCATAAGAGCTGCTTTGGACTGTTCTAGATAATGCAGTGCTCTCTCGCCCGAAGCTATCCCTGGAAGAGCGAGTGAGTAACAACTGCGCGAAATGTACAATTAGTAACTGGAGCACGACGTTGTCTTCGGTACCTTAACATTATCAAGATAATCGCGTCGCGCGCTGCGACTGAGTCATCTGCCCAATAGGCGACTCGTTGCGAGATCTAGGCGAGTGCGATCGCGTGCGACTCGCCAAGAGTTTCGTGTGTGCATCACGCAATTTTGCGTTGACTTCCCGACTACGCGTTTAATCGTGACGATTCCGTGAGAACGAAAGG
The DNA here is from genome assembly GCF_025532165.1 of Camponotus vicinus. NCBI lineage: Eukaryota > Metazoa > Arthropoda > Insecta > Hymenoptera > Formicidae > Camponotus > Camponotus vicinus. The sequence continues at coordinate 16,819,719 of NW_028141945.1, forward strand.
AACAAGCTGCGATGAATAAGGAGAGTCTAACTTAAATTAATTTAAAAATTAATTAATTAATTTCTATAAATTTGATGCCAAACATGTATCTTGATTACGAGAAGAGCACGATTAAAGAAAGATTTTTGAAAAATTAAAAATCAAAAAGGATTTTATCAAATTCCAGAATGAGAGAAAAAAATCAGAGATGTAATTCATGCAAAGATTGACGGATTTTTACAAATTGTTTATTCAATATCCTCAATTTAATACGAGCAGTTGCATATTTTACGCGATTGAGCAAATTGATTGAAAGACGAAAAACCATAAATAAAAATATATGTATCGACGATACTTGATCTCATGTGAAGCGCGAATAATCACCTAATTCACCGATATATTCCCGCGATCGAGTCGAGTCGCGGCTCGATTTATTCCCTTTCTCGATCATCGAAACGGATTCCTCACGCGGAAACTCTGGCAAAAACTTTTCCATTGTTCCCTGGTCGTGTCTCTGAGAAAGCATCCCGCGCTATTTGTCCTATTTGTGTCTGCTTCTTTCAACGCGGCGGGACACAGAAGTTGCAAAAGACCTAGTAGCGGTACCTGTTGCATACGAACGTCGCGGAACCCTCTCTCCTCTTTTTCTCTTTCTCTCTCGCTCGAGCTTAATGTCTTAGATAATGTGCCATCGGAGGTATCGCGAGCTTACCTACATAGACGATCGTCACGGTGCAAGTTTCGCGATGTAACGACTCTTAATCGCGAGTCTCGAGTTCGCGTAAGTACGAACGGTACGAGGTAAGAATGCGAGAACTCGGAAGGAAAACAATAATCGCGTGAAAATGTATATATATATAACATACGTGACATAGTTGAACAAGAATTGAATATTGATATAATTAACGCGTCACGAAAAGACTTTTATTTCAATCACCGTACGTTAATTCGTAAACGATGATCGTTTAGATCAGTAGCTGTTTTACGGAAATTGACAATACGTTTCGAGAATGTATTCCAAAACTCACATCGGGACATGTATTTTTGCGGTATATGAAACCATCTCCTCCTGCAAACTTATCAACGCAAGAATGAACAAAATGCGCGTTTACTTGTTGCGCGCGCATCAGTTGCTGCTGCTGCTGAAGAAGCTGATGCTTCGCGTGCTGATGCTGGTCGACCTGGGCCGGTGACACTTGCTGCGGATGGCCCCGCGCTCCTGGACCGGCTGCTCCAGGTTGCGGGACTCCACCAGCGGCCGCAGCCGCGGCCGCCCTTTGCCTTAGACTCTGCTGAGTAAAGTTGATGGTCTGAGACTGTGATACCGAGCAGTAGGTATCGGTCTGGTTGGCCGAAGGCACAGCCTGATTCTGCGTCTGTTGATTGAAGTACATGCCCTGCTGCGCCGCGACGGACACGACCGGCTTCAGATCGCCCGTGAGCTGCATGTGCTGGCCGGCAGACACCTGCGAATAAAATTCAAGATTTAGTTTACACCCTGTAGATTACGCGCGATAAAAATCTCCAGCTCGGAGGTAATAAAAGATACTTAAGGATATTTAAATATTTGCCCTACAATAATAAAAAAAATTATATTGAAGTTTCTTAAGTAAGGGAATCCACTTATTTAATCATGAGAATTCACAGAAAAAAATCGCGGTTTCCCGGGAGATAATGGGATAACTTAGCCACGGGAGAGCAGGAATTTTGCTTCTGAGGGAAAAAGTACGATATAAATAAGCAATGGCTATTGTCATCCCTCGAATCGCCGGCAATGATACGGGATGGCTACCGTTCTTCTATATTTGATATCGCGCGACGAAAGAGAAACGGAAAATAAGCCAGAACCGTGTCCAGCGAGTGACCCTTCGACCCTGCCGCCGGCTGTCGAACCCTCGTAATCTAGTTGCGACTTTGTATCTCGATAGCACAGACGCGTACAATTCCCGTCTCGAGCCCCCGCGAGACTCTAAGCATCGCCAAATTGCGTCCCCTACAGAGTCGTCGCTCCTGTGTTTTTATCGGTAAATTACACGATCCGTCGTTGGTCGATTATCGAGTTTGCGACAGAACGAGGGGTGCTCACAATCCGCAACCCCGTCCGAAAAAAAATAAAATAATAGAAGTAGAATCGCGCGCTTGTTGTTTGACTTCACTCTTGTAAAACACAAGCTAGGAACGCTGACAGATGTTTATGCAAATACCCAGGTGTGGAGTCGCCTCCTCCTCTGATAGCCGCTCAGTCTGCCGAAATTTTGAGATATATATGTATGACATACATAGGTATGTATATTAGCGTATACCTACGTGTCCGTAGAGATACGTTTATATACATATATTACGAGGAGTTACGTACATATGTATAAGACGACCATCTACCGATACTTGAGGCTAATTATACGCCAGTCAAGGATCGGTATTTAGTACAACCACTACGTATATAATTTCCTTATATATATATGTACATAAGCATATATCGTATACTCATTTGTAGAGATTATGTACAATTACACGTACACATTTACATGTGTAAGGGAATTATAATTATCATGTCTATTCGCTTCCGATGTGTATCCGTACACATATATTCCACGCGATAAGCAGTCACACACACATACATATATATAATATATACATATACAGTGTCTCTTAGGAATTACCATCGTATTTTCTTTATCAGAATTTTAATCTAGAACTTTAATTATCGAAATATTCAACATGGAAAATTAAAAAAATTATTGATATAATGTAGAATTAAAATTTCTCTTCACTGATCTCAAGAAATTCACGGATGAGGCTATGGAATTCTCGCAAACATATGTACACGTGTATAATTAAGTAGGGAAACATGCGTAGAGATGCAAAGCGTGTAAAGGCACGTCCACGCATGTACAAGTGCAAGATACGCGGAGCAGAACGCAGTGAAAACTCTGCGAATTTGAGATAGGTGCATGCAGTTGTAAGATGGAATTTATCCGGGAAAATAAACACACGACGAATAGATATACGCGGATATGTTCCCGTGCGCACGCGTGTATGCACGAGAATTAACATGGTGGTAGCCGGAGAGGTCGCGTGTCCCAGTAGGATGCATAGAGATATACCGGTTGGTAGGAGGAACCTATTTGGCCGCGCATAATTAGCCTAAATCACGGCGGTGTCCCCGGCGAGAGCCTCTGAACGCGACATCTGCATATCACATATTTTGACACAGCACTTAAAAGGAGTCTGGAAGAGAAGAAAAAAGAAATATACATATATGGCAGATTCTCTTCTTACGTATCGCGAAATAAGGATAAACCAAAAGTTCCAACAAGTACACTAATGGAAGTGCACACGGATCGAAGCATCAGAGATCTGATACTTTAGAACTGAAAAATTCATCGAAACTTTGAGCTAATAAAACATGATCCTGTCGTGTTAACGATCAAAATAAATCTGTCGCGATTGAAAGTTTCAGCCTCGATCGAACGGAGCTCTTACGAGGTAAGAAAAAGCTCTCTTTTCCCTCTGTACTTGTATTTCGATTCGAAACTCTTTCGACGTCAAAGCTCGTGGTACGAAAGCGCGGAAAAAAGCAAAATCGCGAACATGGACGGACGTGGCCCATTTCGAACAAATCGATATTTACACCGAACTCTCCGAATGCCGATATACGACCGCTTGCAATCAAGTTCGTTTAATGATGACCACCATTAACGGATAATTCACAAGAACCGATAAATGGAAGGTATTATGGACGGAATTCATAAATTAAACTGTTTCTTAGATTCGAACGACTTTTTTTACTCAGACATGCATGTGTGTCGTATTGAAAATACTTAATTTTTATCTTTATAACAAGTTTTTTTATCAAGCCTTTAATCAGGTTATTAGAATCGATGTTATTACGATTATTATCGATTTAATTTATTTCTAATAAGTGTTGATTTTCTTTTTTTCCTCTTTCATCGTGCGTCAGTAATAAATGAATTTAAACGATATATACATATTTATAACAAGTTATAAATACAATATTAAATTCTATGAATAATTGAATAATACCGTGTTACGCAATTCCTGTTGCCTATACTTTACGCGATTCGAGATTAATTTCTATACATTTTCATTGCGTTTCCAAGTTCCAGTAGAATGTGATTATATACTGCTTTTATCTACGGAATTTTACTTCGATCATGCGACATTGAAAATCATGACACAACATATTTATCTCACGAATCAATTATTTCTACGATCTAATATCTATATCTTTTACTTCACATAAGAATTAAAATCCTTTAATTGCCAAATCAATTTTATTGATGTTTATCTCAAATTAAACAGAAACTAATTTTTATCAGCATTAAAAATATCGTATTAAAAATACGTATAGAGAAAATATCGTATTAAAAATACGTATAGAGTCCTACATAAAATTCGGAGATGGAAGATAATCTGATGGACTTGAGATATTTTATGTACATGATAGTGAAAAATAAGAGGGAGTATAAAAGATTCGAAGATTGAAATAGTGAAATAACCGTGAAGAAAATCTCTGCGTAATGGAAGTGCATGTTTAAATCGTTATTAGTATATATTGCATAGAGCCATCATACTGATCGATATAGCTCGTAACGTGCTATAGACGTGACATGTACATGCACATACATATGTACGCATGGAGGAATCGCATCGTGACTAATATCGCGATGTTGTAATCGCTAATCATAGCGCTCGTGTCCGAGATGCTCACTCGCGACACACATTTTGAAATTGCGCTTTTAGAGAAATGGCCGAAACGCGTTTCGCAAACGCGATCTAAATGTATCTCGAATGCAACGTGGTACAACGTAATTATTCAAGTTTCCCCCTTTCACTGCAGTTGAATTTAGGAAGCAACGTTTCATCCTAATTCTCGTTAAGTATGAATCATACGTAATGGTTCGGCCAGAAGAGAGAAGGAAACATGCCAAAAAATATGCGACTACGCGCATTGTGTCTTGGAGCCGCTTGGAGAACCACTGATAGGTTTTGCCGGGTGCAACGCACCGAGGTTCGCGAATACCGTGTTGCAACGACGATGGTGTCGCGGGAATGGCATCCTGGCGAGTGACCTTGAGATCGGGATATCTCGCGACACGGATGGGGAGAGACCTCGTTTCTCGCGATGAAAACGGAGATGAGCGAGCTATGCGTGCGTTACACCTACGTGGTTTATCCTACGGATTACGCCGGTCGCCGTTCGTAGAACGGTACGCAATTGCGTAGGGAGAGGACTACAAGTGTACGCTGGCGATAGAAGAAGAGAGCCGGGAGGAAGGGATGAAGAAGCGGCAAGAAAGACGAGTGAGGAGAGGGAAAGAGAGGGACGGAGCGAGAAAGAGAGAGAGAACGGTTCTGTGGGCGAGTCGCACGAGTCTCCGCGGCCGGTGACCTCTGCCCCCTCTCTCTTTCCCACCCGACCTCGTGTTCCCCGTACACATGCGATATGTGTTAAACGCCACCCGCGCCACCATCACTACCACCACCACCACCACCATCGCCGTCGGTGACAGCGCCGACGTATCCATCACCTTCCGGTGCGAGCGAGCACGTCCGACGACCCGATCTTCAGCCGCCTATCGTCACCACCCCCGAGCGTCGGTCTCGTCGCTCACCCTTGGTAGCGGATATCGTCACCCTACGCATCAATCGGCGCTATGATACACAGTCGGCCTGCTTGACCTGTGCGAGCAAAGGGGGTGCGTGCAAATCCGATGTTGCGCGCTTCACGCTCGGCCTATCGAGAACATAGAGAATTAATCGCCTCGTCTCATCTTGCGACGCGTCTGCGAGAATTAGGTGGACTGTACGCGAATACACACATCGTTAAAGGTGTCCTCACAAGTGCGAACGGCATCGTACAAACATGATTGTAAGCATTTGTGAAATTATCGAGCGAGTTTTATTCGATATATATTTTACGAAAAATAAAATAAAATTATTCGGCAGAGATATTTCGCTTTTATTTCCAGGAGATTCGCATTATATTCTGAATTCGTGAAAATTTTAGCCTGTCGCAAATAGTTTGCTAATTGAAGATCGATGTATCGCACACGAATAGCAACATACACACACACACATACGTATGCAGAAATATCGACACGTATCTAACAAAATATTTTCTGCAAATAATCGCATTGCAAGTATTCTAACGATTTTCTGCAAATAATCGCATTGCAAATATTCTAACGTTTTAACGTCAAATTCTAGAATCTGTTCTTCAAGATCGATTTGTAATTAATTCCATGTTACATATCAGCGTCGTTCGAAATCTTTAATCTTAAAATAAGATACTTTGATTTCGTGCAATAGTCGAGAATTTTCGGATAAATCGATTGCATTGTTGTTTCCATGTTTTATTACTAAATCGAAAAGCTTCATAGCTACATCAGTTTTTTGATTAACCGTCGAGCAAGTAATTGGCTAAAGAAACGAGAATTTGTTTTCGTTGAAAAAGAATAATTATGTCGATAGAATTTTAATTATCTTATTTACATTTATTTACCCTATTTATAACATTGAGATTACTTTATAAAACCTACAGGAATTTTCTTTTTGGAGGAGTCTCAATATTTGCCGTAATCTTTACTCTCTGCTTTTTTCCCCTCGACCTTTCGCAGACCCATTTTCTACGGTTCAGTTCAAGTTCACGAGTAGTTCGACCGATTCGCCCTTCGCGTCTACGGGCACGAAGACCTTCACAGCAAAGAAGTCGATCATGGAAAAATTCAGTAGTGCAGCCGCCACAATCGTCAGACATGATACAGTCCCTTCTTCGATAACGCCGACTTTGATCGTCGTGTACTCGTCGAGGAAAGCAACACGCCTCGAGGAGAACTTGAACATTGTGCGTTGATCAGCGAAAGCAACACGCCATAAACAGACTTCAGCAGAGTTCGCTTTATTATGTTACACCATGTTATAATATATAATGACCTAGTGCTCACAATTATTCTAGGAAAATGCATCATTGATCCTCACGATTTATCAAATTATCATCAAGACTGCAATTAACAGATTTTAAAATATATCGATAAAAAAATATCATGGTTAAAATATAAATAGCGCATTTATGTATAAATAATATGTATAATTTACCTAAAAATGGCTCGTAGAACAAATATATTATATAAGTGATATTCTATTACTTGTGCTTCTTATCTTGGAGCTCAAGTAAAATCGGAAAATGTAATACGCAAAGGTGAGTGACTGCCCTAACGATATTGCCGAGTTAATTCTGAACCGAAGCTCGGATCGATAATGAGCGCTTCGTGGGTATTCTATCCACCTGGACTCTAAAAACCGGATACCCTCTAGATATCTCGTCGGTGTACGGTGAGGGTGTGGTGATCACGTGATTGTGACGGTGACAGGCCCGTATAAAACGAGGAGGGTTGGAAGACAGAGAGAGTTCCGTGAAGGATTTGAAGGCCGCACGCGACCACCACCTACATCTCTGCCATAATTCTAATGTTTCTTTTCTCCATCGTCGCTTCTTGGGTGCCATCTGTCTCCTTCATTCTCCCAAAGCTTCTGTTCGCCGTTTCCCTTTTCTATCCCTTTCTTCTCCCTCGACTCTTTCGCCCCAGTAACGGCCTTCCTTCCTTCCTTCCTTCCTTCTACTCACTCGAGCCATTGGATTGTTCGATACTAGGTACTGTCGAGAAAGTAGTGCCATAGGCGTCGCTCATTGGGGGACGGATTTCAATTTTATATGTACGCAATTTTGCATATACGTGTAAAACTAGAATACAAATATGTATATACAACACTATTTATTGTTGCAACAACTTTAGCAGCAATCAATGCTGTTATTTGACCGACGAAAAAAACACATAGATTTACATCGAATAATATTTACAGAAATGTTTTATCTCCCTGGCGTAGCTTTTATTTGCGTAGTTTTTGATATCAAGAGAAAATTGGAAATTTTTAATCTTCCGATGTCTACGATAAATAGCGACACCCGTGATTCGTCGTGTTGACGTTCTACGTCTATCGACAAAAGAAGAAACATACGCCGTAAGAAATATACGAATTCATGAATACACAGGCGCCAGAAATACACGCGCTTCGGGGGAGTAGACGATACAATAAGTGGCCAATTGTCACGCACACATGTGTGCATCACGCAATTCGACCGAGAAGGAAATCGCGAGAAGGGAAGCGAAAGAGTAAAGTCAAGTTTATTAACGAGCCTTTAAGACACAGGTTTCTGCGTAAGATGATAATGTGAGAAAAATCATAACAAAATAAATCTCTTATAGATTTTCTTTACAACGAAATATTATGACTCGTAAAAAATATTACAGTTTGTATTTAATATATTTATAAAGTATATTTTAATTATTTATAATATATATTTTAACTTTTTTTATTTTAATAATATATATTTTATGCAATTATACATCAGAATCTATTGTAAATCCATTTACGATGCAATGTTGTAACAAAATATCTATTACAAGATAAAGAAAAAAATCTATTATGTACATCAAGACAAATTATTTCGACAGGATTAGTTAGCTTTGAATGGATCGATACGAAACGAGTGGGCCTTGAGACTTTTGGACGTGGCAACGACGAGTCGCAGCCACGTGCAACGTTAACGCACTCGCTTAATGACTCGTAGGAAGGGTGGACAAGAAAGTAGCGAAGCGAAGAGGTCGGGTTACGTCGTGAAAGGGAAACGCTTGAATACGGTTTAAGCGGGGCGTGCAGCCAACAACACGCAGGCGGGGGTCGACAGGCGTTGATATTCTTGTGTCGAGGAGCCTGGATATGCACGTGTGTGTGCACATATATGCGTGTATGTGTGTGTCGACGTACGGGACTTCTCCTGATCGATATTACCGTGGTGCACGCCCGTGCCCCTCCGCGTGCACACGCCTCTATTGTGTACATACATTTCTCTGTGCCTTGCGAAATTACTCTAAATCGGTATCCTTTGATATTTCCAGAGATTAGGAAGTCTCATCTCCCATTTTGCAAATCGAGAAAACTATACATCTGACTTTTCTTCATCGAGTTATGTTATGTCGTTGAAAAAAAATCGATTTTACTCCAACAATTTTCTCAGATAATATCCCCCTCGAGAAAATAAGAAATTACATTAGTCGCATAAGTAAATAAATAAATAATAAAGCTGCGTAATTGTAATCGTTTCAGCTCGGCTTGCGGACAAACGTACGTTCCTATTGTCAATCTGTTGTTTGCATGTGCATTATTAGCGACGGTACTTCCGCTGGTTGATGTTCTCTCGAGAAATTACCCTTGGAACATGATAAATTCTCGCTTTGCTCCACTCTGCGCTATACAATGGATCCGCTGACCCGAGAAACTTGTATTGTAAACCGACGATGAAGCGGCCGTGTTGACAAACCGGTGAAGCATCGGAGGACGGGGCGCTGATCGACGATTCCGCCGCGCGGTCCACGAACTTCCGCGCGCACGGGTCGGTCCAGAGATCGATCGGCCGACATCACCGTCTAACCTCGTGGCATTCGGGTTTGTGCGCCGTCAGCGTGCCTCGTCGGCCTCGCGAGACCGAAGGGCGGAATTGCCGGAATTGCGATCGCGCTTGTTGCGCGGACAACGACGACGACGGCGGAAGGGATTAATTTTCATTAGCTCGCCTCTACGTGCGTGCGTATACGTTTATTGAGTAACTACCATCTCGAGGGACGGATCTAAAGTCAGCATTAAATAAACGATTCAGATCCTTCGAATATTTATGACGCGAGCGTCGTAATCGCGTGTCTTTAAAGCACGGGACCGTCAATCGCTGCAAATTGATTGCAATCACATCGGGATTGGATCGGCGCTCTTTTCCTCCCCGTTAATCGCGGATGAGGCACAAAGTAGCTGTAATAGATAGAAATGTAAACTCCGAAGTCGATAATTGAAGCGGCAATAAACGCACGAGCCACTCGAGTCCCAGACGAATTGCAGATTTCTCGTCGTCGAGCGTAGTTTAATCGGTAAGCTTTGAAATGATATTAGCCGATCAAATCGAGTCCCGTGTGTACGTAACCGGAATGAATACGCGGTAGAAGGTGTCGACGTCTCTTCCAGACAAAAGCGCGACTCGGATATTAGTGGAAGAACCAGAGAGCAAGAGTCGATGGTTACAGAGAAAATTGAATCTATGGGTGATTAATTTTGTTCCCCGAAAAAAAGGTCGTATTTATAGACGGCGTCATTATAATATTTTGCAATGATATATTAATTATTTTTCAATAATTTTATAAATATTAAAGAAACAATTTTTCATGTGATTTTACAAAGCCTATAAATTTTATTATTCCAAAATATATTCATGTCTCGCGCCACAATTTTTCTACTGCCACGATTATCTCCCGATCGATCCAGCTTTTTGTCTAAATACAGTATCCGCAGCAATTTTGAAAATAGCTTTAAAAAATTTCCGCCACGACGTCCGATGCTGTTCATTTCATAATGTAAACCAACGGAAAGCATCGTAGTGAAAAACGAGCTTCCCTCATCGCGATATCGTCAATTATAATATTTTAAAGTTGCAATTCCCGACTGGCTTACTCCCGGTTATCCCGATATAACGTTCATCGTTATCGAAAGACCGATCGATATAGTCGTTGCGAGGATACTCTTGGACCGCGCTAGCTGATAGTGAGAGGAGGATGGGGAAGCGGAAGGAGAGCGGGGGTCGAGAAGAATTTAGCGGTGATTCGTGAAGAAGACTGCGCCCTTTGAAGAATTTTTCGCGAGAATGGATCAGAAGGAGAAACTGACAAACTGAGATACGACGGATAAAGAGATGCGATAAAAATACGACTGACAAAAAATAAGGTGGAAGAAGCGAGGGAGGAGGGAGAAGGTTTTGGACCAATGCGATAGAGCGAGAGAGAGAGAGAGAGAGAGGAAATTTTCAACGAAAGCGAGAGAGAGACATGAAGAGTAGCTGCTGCTGGTTCTCCGATATCGATTTCCGATAGGCGGCATTTAGCGCTCTGTATATTCTGTCTGGTCCCCATACGTGTCTGATACGAGGACATATACGTATCCGTGATAGGCACGACACCGTGATACGCGGCAGGCGATCGGGGGTGAGGGAGGGAGGGGGATAGGAAGGAGAGGTGAGAGGCCGCGGGCGCTTGACTGCAAATTGCAGTCAAGCGGCATACAAGGTGACGCAAAGGGAACGGCCGATGCGTTCCCGATGAACCTCGGAGGCGAATGACCCTTTCACGTAGCAATTAGAGAGACCCCGACGAGAGATTGAAGACTGGTTACTCGTGGTGGTGTAAAAAAAAAATAAAAAATAAATTTGAATTAAAAGTTCTTTGTATCTCGAGTATTTCGAGTTTAAGTGAATGAGTTTCTTGAGAAAGACACGAAGCTCTTGGAAAATTTATTCCCCTTTGGTTAAATGTAAAAGACACAGGTTCGATATTTTATATAAAATTCCATAAAGCCAAGATAAAAAAACGGACGCGTTATTTAAGTAATAAAAATAAACACGAATATTAAAATTATGCATTTTTCTATCGCCTTTTACAAACTGATGCATGTATCATAATCGATTCTCTCAAACCGCGACCAAAAAAATAATCCTCGATACGCGGAAGCGACCGATGTAAAATAACGTTCGTAGGATTTATCGATAAAAAGAGCAACGGAGATATGTAAGACGGTAAAGATCGCTGGCAGTTGTAATTAAGTATCGTAATGAAGCCTTCTCGCTTCCGTGCCTTTATAAAACGCAACGTGTTATTATTCGAGTGCACTAACGGTGTGCCATATCGATTGCTATAAATAAGCCCGTACACGTGATGGATACCAGATTCTTACCGGCATATCAACTTTATGATATTACCTCGAATCGATCGTAAAGTTTCAATGTGACGCGCGCGACGATTATTGCCCAGCTAAGAAGCGAAATTAAGCATCGAGCAAATACGAAGTTCTCCGTTATTTACGTCATGCTACGTCTATTTGATCTCAAAGGTCTTGTTTTCTTTTTTCAATCTTTTCAATATACGACAAGAATTCGATTTTGCAGCGTCCCGAAAATGTTACATCGACATTTTCATTGTCGCTAATTGATATCCGATGGCGAAACAAACATATCGACATTTTAGAATGAAAATCTCTATTCCTCAAATTTTATCAGCGTATCCACGGAAGAAAATTAATTAACTTTGTTAACTTCTATTCGCACATTTTTTTATAGACGCAACATTCGATAGAATCATAACAACGTTATGGCAAATTCCAGAGATTTCTCGCACACTTTCCCCAGTGATTCCTGGCTTTCCCGAGTTTAAACAATTTCCTACGCAATCTCGCTTCTTAATCAGCGAGAGAACAAACGATCTTTGATTGTGCCGCAAGGGGTTATCGCGGAATAACGGGGCTCGATTTACACGGAAGGGTCTCGCTTTCTCGCGGATTGAAAGATGCTCTCACCACGAAGCATCAGCGAACGGGTTGGTCATGCAGGGTGTAATTAGCCCGCACAATAGCCAAGGTGCCAGTAAATTCCTCATTAATCAAAACCTCTGCTTCCAAGAGAAGACCTTGCCTCCCCCACTCTTGTTCACTGGGAGGAGAGCACGCATTAATTATTGCTCGCGGTTGGCCTTTGTTTATCTCATCTCTTCTCTCCGTTCCACTCCTTCTTTCCCCTTATCGCTTCACTGTTTTACGAATGATTCCTGGCGAAGCCGATGTCGACACGTTGTTTCTTAATCGCCGATCGATACACCCGTCTAATCACCAATCAGTGCACCCCGGCCACGTTTTCGGGGAGCTCGTATACCAGCACATCCCCACTTACCAGCGAAGCTGGTGATTATAAATACGGAAGCATCGACCCGTTAGCCGTCTCTCGCTTCCACCCCCGTTGCTTTCCCCATGCTTCGTCATGGTTGTGTGCGACACTCACGGACATCTTATGCTTGAGTAAACTTGCCCTAGTTTTCAACTCTTGGCCCGACCCTTAATGGCGAAATAATGAAACCGATCGTATAGGTGCACGAGTCATGCGTTAAATCGACAAGATCTCATTTCGATTATATCGCGAAATAAAACAATCCCTAATTATCTTGGAAATTGTAAGCGAATCTGCATTTCACATACGGATGAATGAGAAACAAACGAGTTCGTATAATAATCAAGGATAATTTCCGCATTATTTGCGCGAGAAGCGTGTCGTGTCGTGGATGGCAAAATCCGAAGGGAGAGGATAGAGAAGGAGAGGCGGAAGCGGTAATCGATGCTCGGCACCAATTAGTAAAACCACCCTGCGTCGATGGACTGCTTTGAACCGCGTTTCGCGGAACAATGCACGATGGAACGCATATCGATCGATTCTTTGAAACTTCTTTCGAGAGAGAACGTTGCACCGCCTTCCTGCGTTTTCATGTACGTTATAATTTCACGAGCTACGGCGATTGTAATCATCTAAATCAACGATTAAAATCACAAAAACTATGTTTCAAAATTGATAGAAAATTTCAAAGAATTATTTTATAGAACTTGGTTTCTACTGCACGGCTCTCGTACGATGTAATATAACGTTTATCATAAAAGCAAAGTCATCTTTTTGCGCGCGATAAGGCAGGATGCTGCACCCTTTCTTACAGGATGTCATCCCACGGGTGTCCTACTTCGCGCACGTTTGTGTGCACGCGTACGTGTGTGTATTGTGCGCGCGCACGCCACAAACATGTGGAGAAGCCGTGTCCTTGCGAAGTTTCGTCTGCTTCTCCTGGTCAACGTTCCCATACCCGTAGCCGGGTATCGACCGCGGCCAGAGGATAAGGCGCGATTTAATTCTCCGGGGGATGAAAAGGGCAAGACCGAGAGAAAGAGAGAGATAGAGGAACGAGGATCGTCAAGAGTTCTCGGTTCCTATCATCTCACGTGAGAGGAAATTGTCTCGTAAAATAGTCAACCGCCGTGGAAAATCGTATAAGCCTTTATCTTGGAAGAAGTTCGTCGATCGATTCTTAAACGATTAGAAAAAAGAACAAGTGAATGAATTATAAAAAAGATTGTTCGGCAGATATCGAGGATATCGTGAGATTCGCAATATCCGAGGAACTTATTGTAACAAGAGTTCAATATTCCGTTCAAATGTCTCGAAATACACGGGGAGGGTATCGCGAGTAACGTTTTACTTAAAGTGGAGGAAAATTTCGCAGCGTCTCATCGGCCGTCGATGCAATTGTTTGGTCGCAGCGAGGAAAAATCTCAACGATGCTACACTTTGCACAACGATTGCATCGGATGAGATCCGAGTATCTCGAGATCTCTGACTTTTCAATCGTCTCTCGTCGCTGCAGCCGCGCGTTTTGTCGCTCGGAGAGAAACTTTCGACTACTCGCTAGCCGGCGAGAAATAATCCTCTCAGGAATATTCCTGCCGGGTGCTAGTCGTCGCCATCGCCGCCGTCGTTATCGCGGTACGGTAACGATCGTCGACGTTAAAGTCACGAGAGGAAGAGAAAGAGAAAGGCAGAGAGAGAGAGAGAGAGAGAGGGGGAGGAGAGAAGGTCGAGGGAAGAGAGACAGCGAGACCCGGCGAGGGGATGAAGAGTAATAACGCAGGAGGGAGGGGGAGGCTTCTCGTGTGTATAGGTGTGTCTGCCGGAGAGCTCCGCAAGGGAATGTTAATTAATTAGCGTTGCGGCATTGATCACGCCGCTACTTTACACCGCGCTGCGCCCTACACGCCATCATCGCTTACAAGTCCATCATCTTTCTCTCTCTCTCTCTCTTTTCCTCTCGCTCTCTTCTACGATGCCGTTTTCTACGTCGCCTCCATTAACCGTCGCTAATAGCAGAGTGTGCGGCACCCGTCACCGTCGACGTCGACGACGCCGTCGTCGCGAAACCACTCGTCTTGAAGGACTCTTCCGCCGACTGCGCCAGACTGTTCCTTCGAATCGCGCTTCCTTGTATATTTGCCTGCATTACGCGACGCGAAAATCGTCGCACGCAAAGCTCACGTACGCTCGTAGTCGGTATAAAGCACGTCGGAAGTAAGCTCGGGACGACAAAGCACGAATTGCACGGCATTTCATTGAAAGGGATCAACCGCCAATTTTAGCTACTTCGAGGTAAGAAAATCGGAAGCTTGAATCTTGAAAAATCACATACCAATGTGAATCTTTTATAACTATTATAACAAGCGATCGATTTTATTTTTCCACATAAATGTGTCAAAGATGAATATTTAATAAATATTTATGAGAGAATATAAAATATTTCTATACGTTTAATTTCATTAATAATTAAATCTTGAATTCAAATTTCTCTCTGTTCAGATTAAGATTTATATGTATTGTCACGTTGAAAATTTGAATTAATCGATCGCCGACGAGACGCGGAGATCTCAATTTCACGCAGAGGGCGAACAAGAATGAAGCGTCGACCCTCTGAGACGCGACGAATTACGCAAGCAAATCCGAGGGAAAGAAAATGAGCGGGAATAAGAGAGGGAAAGGGAGAGAGCGAATATACCACCCACGACAGGACGAGCGTTTTTTTCCTGCGGAGATTTGTGTCAGGCAGAGTGGCGGGGTTCCGCATGGTGGTATCTGGGGCTCGACACGGAACCACTACCCGTTTCAATGTCTACACAGCGTCCACCTACACACGGGGGTCGGGAGGGAGGGAGGGGGAGAATCTCTCCCGCCGCTACACATCCTGGAATGCCGCTCAACCACCCCGTTCGCATCTACGCGCCGCCCCCGCGGCGGAAGTAGCAAGACGACGGGGCATTGCGAGTGTGGGCAAGTAACGGTGTAGGCAGAGTCCTCGCCCCAAGAGATCTCATCATCGCGCTACCACCAGGAGAGAGAGAGAAAGAGAGAGAGAGGAGAGAGAGAACGAGGGCGAACCCTCGGGAAAGTCAATACCTTTGGCCAAGATCGCACCTTCCGAGTGCCTACTTTTCCGCCTCGCTCTTTCGACCCGTCTATTTTCCCATCGTCCGCCCCCGCTTCTCGCTTCCGCGAACAGAAATTCAGATTGCGGAGGGTTCTTTTCCCAAAAGTCATTCGGTAGGTAAATGATGCTTCAAAAATAGCTTCGATCGATGTTTTATTCACGATGCCATTTAATGGCGATCTTTTGTAACTTGATCCCTGCTTGAGCAAAATGTTGATTCCGTTTCTATTTCATAGCGATTATTAATCTCTTATAAACGTGGTATAAAATATAAATATTTTCAAGCCATATATAATTTCAATTATATTTTATTTTATTTAAATTTGAATACTTACCATATTCATAATTCAATCGCCACTATAAAATCTGATTATAATTTCATAGATTCAAGGTTCATTTAGATAATTAAAGCAATACAAGATCATGTACGCAGCCATCTATTTTCTACTTTGATGACATTTATAACTTAATCATCGCAATTATGTTGTGTACATAATTTCAAATAAATCTAACTGAAATCAAAGAGAATATTTATCAAATATCAAACATTTAGGCCGCAAAAATTATCTCAAAAATTTCTTTATGTATTAATCATGTCTGACTGCGTGAAAATGTGATGAAGCTATATTTTTACGAGTTTCAAGATTTTCCGACATCTTTCTTCAACTGCCGCGTCTCTCTCGAGACTTTCTAATTTGCCACTCAGCGCAGTCAAGACGCGCCTCGCTTCCTCGACTTCCAGGTCATCGCATCGCACCTGATACGCGATCCGTTAAAGATACACCTCAGCGGTAAAGTAGCCGAGTAATGGGAATCGGATACTTTGGCCGCGGTCGCACTATTACATACTTTGACCGTCGTTATACGAACCGACGTACAATCAGCGAAGGAGGGCTGCGCGCGCGGCAAATCACCTTTGACCCAGATTAGAGACACCACTTTGTGCCGACGAGGGCGCAGAGAGCATCGACCGGGGGTACGTTAAACCGACGCGATATTCGGGAATTATGCGCGCTGGCAGAGAGAGAGAAGTACGCTTATTTACAACCATCGATGCGCGCCTCCTTTAGCGGCTTCTGATCGGCGATACGTAAAGCGGGATGTCTTGTTACGTTCGTCTTTTTCTACCCTTTACGCGAAGCACCAAGTACGCTCGTTTCACGTCACGTTGCATTAGCGAGATATCGAGGTTTCTTGATGGCCTTTTTCTCTTCTTCCCCATCGCGCCCCACCAACTTTGATCCTTCATCTCCTCACTTCATAACTAATTTTCGCTAGTTTGCTCTGGCGTATCGCGATGGACTTAGGATGACGATCAAAATCCCGCCTTTTAAGGAAGATACTGTTTTCTATTTTTTACTTTTTGTTTTAATATAGTATTTTCAAGGAGCGTAAATATGATAAAAAGATCGTAAGACAAAGAACTTGAACGCATGAGTGATCTTTGCGTAAAGAAACAGGAGCGGAAATATGTAGTGGTTTTAGAGACGCGGATAACTTGGAGCTAATAACTTCCCAACTCTCGCTTTCGCCATCTCAGCGCACATCAGGGGGCGATACGGAAATGGTCGTCTCCATTGGGACGCGATGGGTCGAAACATTAATTTCAAATCGTGAATAAATGTTTGCTTGCCCGGGCGTGCTCGGGGTTACAGGGAAGGTGGCAACAAGGCGCTGGGTAAGGTCGAGACGAAGGACAGTGTTGCCGGCGTCGGCGTTGCTTATGGCGACTATTGGAACCCGGGGAATCGTGTATCCTCTGAAAAGACGATGCGAAGGGATGGCAAGAGAAGAAGGACGAAAGAGAGAGAGAGGATAAAGAATTATACTACGTGTCCCGAGTGCCAAGTTCTCGGGGTGGTTAATATGAAACAATCGTACTAGCAAACCTACGTTAGGGTAGCTTTCGGCTGTTAATGGCCGGTTATCTTCGGGATATATTACGGGGCTTGCGAGCCTCTGCAAACACAACTACAATGATTGAAATGTGACCGTGTTTGTGAACTGTCGGATCGCCAGCATCTTTGTGATTAGTTTGATATATTCTTCGTCTGGTACATTATATTTATATTAATAACAATGCATCCTATGATTAATATAATACGGAGAAATATAAATATCTTTATATTTTCTTCTAACAAATTTAGTCGTCGACAACAAAGTACGCTAACCACAGGAAGAGTCATCGTCACCTACCGAAATCATGGAGCAATAAGAACGATATACCGAGCGTCATCGCCGGCATGCGCCGTCAACAGCGAAATATTTCGAGCAAGTAGGTCGTAAGAACTCTTAATTAAACGCCCCAAAATACGCTCCGTGCGTGTATTTCGGGATGAAGAGGTACGTGAACGGCGACGAAAAGATATTGAGTTCATTGCACGCCGACGTAAATGTCTTCGAGGAAAGCGTCATCGACAAACGCAGAGTTTGCGTCCGCCTATTTCTGCGATTTATCGAAATCAACAGTTTGCGCTGCTTTTATCGTAGAATAATACAAACATCTTAATTTTTATTTCGTCGGCGATGAGATACGAATCTGTCGAATACGTCTCTTTAGTGTGAATTGCGATTAAAATCTCGCTTGATACGATGAGTCTGTCAAGACGAAGGATCAGCTGATCGCATGCGAAGATAAAACGCATGCATTTTTATTCGGCAACTAAATATCGCAAAATTACATTTTCAGAATCGCGGTTTGATTTCACTGAATCGACATTTCGCGCATATTTAAGAAATATTTTAAGAAATAGCGTAAATGAAACTTTCGCTAACGGCATGTTTGAATCTTGGCCAAGAAAAGCTCATTTGTACGATACATTTCTGAAATTACACGCATATGCCCGTCCTATTACACGGCACGCATTGATAATAATACTTTCAAGTTCAATGCATAATTATGCAGCCAAGAAATACTTTGACATCCCGAGCCAAGACAGTATTAGCCGCGACAAACAAACGTCTGTTTACGGACGATTTCGTATTCTGTCGGATGTTTGATGGATTCAATCGAGATCCACGATTGTAAAATAATGCTAAACTTTTTTTACAATTTAGAATTACTACAGAAATTACGTAACGTTCGCAACATTGGTGGCAACGTTGTAAAAATAACTCGGAGACGAAATCGAAGAGCTTCGTTTCGTCTCCACAAAAGTTCCAACTTTCCTAAGAACGCAATCTGCAGTTCGCGCAAATTCTCAAAAAGTTTCGATCATATCTGTTTGCATAATGCCAGCAGAACTTTCTGCACCTCTTTTTTTGTAGAACTTTATATATGCCTTTCCATTAAATAAACTGCAAATTTTAGTTTTTTCGTATAAATATTTTTGCCGTTATCTTCTATAACGAAGAATGCAGATTAGTAATTCACGATGACCCTGTACATAGTTTTCAGCACGAGGACACGCGATAAAGTCGCGTATAATCGCACTATGAGAGTATAGTGTACGTGATAAAAAATGAAAAAAAAAATCGATGAACCGCTGATAAAATAAATCTGGCTAAATCGACAAATTATGGGAAAACGTATCATGCACCGCGTCCAACACAGGATTTCATCGCTTTCGAGGGAATTAATTGTATTTAAAGGACAAATATATCGCATGATTTCCCACGTGGTTCATTACATATCATTTATTACGTACCGCAGCCGATTGAGATTTCGTAATTGCATCCACTGATGGAGATTCGAATCATAAAGTTTACTCGAACAGAAGGAATCGATTTATATTGCGGTAAAGGTTCGCGTAAATAAACGACACATTTATTCCACGAAGATGTTTGAGAAACATGCATATTCGATAAGAAGCGATCAAAATAAATCGATATGCATATATTGATTTCTTCGCGATTCGAGAAGGATCAAGAATCTAAATTATGATATCAAACTATTTCAACAATGTTATAAAGTTAAACAATATATCGTACAATGATTGGTGTTAGTACACAGATTTTGGAATAAATGTGACGTAAATAATGAACATTAGCTTCCAAGGCCTTAAAACGAAGGCTCCTCATCTTGTATAAAACCTTGCCGTGCAATCCCCGGAGACAATTGCTAACTTATCGAACGTTACCTCGATGTGGCAGTATTACTACCATTAGCAAAATGAAAACTGCACCGACTAAACCTAACATACGACTTTAATTATCGTGCAGCCATTATGCGCCGCTATTTGCCGTAGATTTCGGCTTCTTCTCTCTCTTTTTCTCTCAGAGAAATTTACAAGATTCGTAAAATCCTACGATTACTAAATTGACACGATACTGCAAGTTTTTATTACACTATGTCTAATATATATACGGAAATGGAGTATGCGCAGTGGAAAATTGCGAGAATAAGGAAAAGAACAAACGAGAACTCTTTTCCTTTATACGCGAGTTCGTATACAACTCTAATGATCAGCAGCTGCAATGCGGAGATGTCGGCATTTTAATTGAAAACATTATTCGCGAGATACCAGCTGAGTATCCCGGTAGCTAACATTTTGCACTTCGCTTACTCATTTCTGCTTTATTAACGTGTTGATCTCATGAAAACGAACTGCGCGCTCCGATCACCTTTGGCTTTTAATCGAACAGCTGGATTCGAATTTAGATACATTTATGCGAGTTAAAAAACTGTATATATTATTTAATCAATTTAAAAACGAATGTTTTATTTATGCAAATTTTAGAAATAAATGAGAGAATAAATTACATTGAAACACTAATCCTTTAATTCCTCTTGTTTAGAATATTGTAGGCAATAAATATTCATACTTGATGTGTATTGCAGTAATGAAATATAACTAATCGCACATTGCGCATAATGAACCAACGCGAAAGCCATTCCACGGAATCTCGTTCGGCTTCAATATTTATTAGAACAACGGGAGAGGAACCGGGGATATTTAAACCCGGAGGATGGGGAACAAGGGGCGCAGACACAGACGGAGAAGAGAGTAGATGCGACGTCGAGTCGTTTTAAAATACATCTGGGAGATGCTGCTTTCAGAGAAACGAGATGCTTTGGGAGCACGATGGAATGGCTCTCGCGGTATATGATTGCGAGATGAAGGACGGGGCGAGATAGACGGGACGGACGAGGCAGAGAGACCGGACGTAAAGGGAGATGCATTGTTTACAGTAATGAAGGCGTAAATAAATGATGAGCCGAGCGACGCATCGATCTCGCACGGCGGGCCCTGCTCTCCCCCTTCTCGAGCTCGCTACGGCACTGCCCTCGGCAAATTCGCTCTTCCCAGCCACCCCTTAGGAGGTCTGCAGAGACGCGGGATATTTTACGCGTCCTGCCCGCAGGTTTAATAACCTTCTTTCTCGTACTACGCATCCGGAAAATGGCACGCCAGCAGCGACGTGTCTTCCCCGGAATTAGATTTATCATCGGCGCTGGTGAGTCGAATAGTAAATATTAATATATTGCAAAATTTAATGATAAAAGATGTTCCAATCTTACGATTTTCCTCGTATTTTTGATATGAGATACGTATATTATTTTGGTGAATAATTTCAGGCGTTTACGTCCATTCTGTCTAACAACGTATTGTCAATAATTTACGCGACTTGCCCCCCCTGAATGCGAGTAGTCTAGTCAGCGTATGGTCAGACGAGCGGAAGGGAAAACCGCGTACGCGTAGAAACACGCGAAAATACCATGACATG
Source organism: Camponotus vicinus (assembly GCF_025532165.1). Lineage (NCBI taxonomy): Eukaryota > Metazoa > Arthropoda > Insecta > Hymenoptera > Formicidae > Camponotus > Camponotus vicinus. The sequence goes on from NW_028141945.1 coordinate 16,841,321, forward strand.
CAAGCGATTACACAAGAGATCCTAGACATGCTATCGATAACATTCAGATAGCTATTCGTTTAATTGCAATAAGTAATCAGCTTTGCAGCGTAATTATGTTCGAGATAAAATGACGTTAGCGAAAAATAAAAATACACGTGCGATACAATATTCAGAATACTCTGTAGCAAAAATATATTCTTATATTTGTTGCACATATTTTTATACATATAAGATATTCAATACATTTTCACGCGGGTAATAATTAAACTTCTAGTTATAATCTGGCTAAACTAATTCTCAATTAAATCTGGCTAATTGATATAATTCTGTATTAGCTTGAAAAATATATCAGTCTGATGGATTTTACAAACAACACGAGGTCCACGTTGCTGCGGGTCGATCGATTTATCGTGTGAGCGCGTCTCGCGGAAATATTTACTCGATTAAAAGCGTTCATTGGGCGCATACTCGGCACATGTACGTTTCTAATCTGCTTTCGACGTATCGGACTTGTCGTATACCGTTGACGCCGCTTGCAACCGGGATCGCGAGCTGGGCGTAACTTCCGTCGTCGTCGCGAATAAACGAACGAAGCGACGAACGGACGGACGATCCACACGTGTCCGCCGCAAATGAAATTAACATTGAATAACAGCCGTCGCGAGCGCTTTATGCTTCATTGAATCGGCTGTAAACTCCCGCGTAACGTGTGGTGTATCTTATTCTCCTGCGCGCACATTTATGCCTCGCGAGCGCGTATAACGTGTCAGGTTTATTATCGGGATAAGAGCGTTTAAAGCAGTGCCGAGAGATACATATGAACAGTTTTATGCACGATTGTCCGAACACGCGCGATCACAATGAATACACGATAGCGTAGTAAGTACGTAACGTCGTATTATAATTTTACCGCGTATCGATTCTCGCGATGATGAGAGAAAGAAGGAGAAAGAAATGAATTAATGTATTATTCTAATGAACCGAGAGCTATAAGCTACGAGCGCGATGACGTCAAGAACGGAGAACTCGCGAGCATCAAAATGACTGTGAATTACGACCAACACTATCTTAATGTCTGTAATAAAAAGTATTGCACTGCTGCCATTGGACCATACCTGTGCGCATTTAAATTATCTCTTCTTTTTTTTCTCTCTCTCCGCGTCCTTACGGATCTATGAAGAAAGATTTGTTCCACTTTACACGCCAACTACCTTGACTCAATTCCGACAACTAATCGCGGAAATAAAAACTATAGTATTTTTCTTTAAAACTTCTGCAACAAGTTAAGATCGATAATTACTCGATCGAGATAATAATAACAAAATCTCTTCCAAAGTTGAAAAGTCTTCCTCTTATTTTTTCAGATTTTCTACTTCCAACGTTCTAAGCGAAAAGTTTCAAAAGATAAAATATAATCTTGCTTCCTTCATTTATCAAAAATCGTGTTCGATAAAATATTAATCTCAAGAAAACTAATGATATCGAGAAAGAGTAAAATATTGTGACACTCTGAGATATTTATAGAAGCACTTTTTTTGCAAGTATTGTTGCGCGATCGCGAAGCACGTACGTGAGGATGCCCAGCAAAGACATCAGCATTGAATCGGACTTACGTCACGTTCCATACGGGAAGACAGTCTCCGGTATCATCGGGAGCATCTCGTCGCCGTTCGCCACGCCTAATTATCATATCTTTATGCGTCGCGCACGAGGAACGTAGGTATTGGAGAACGCATGTAAGACGAAAGAAGAAGAACGCTAGACTCTTGCTGAGCAGAAGTCGGCGTTTCTATCCGTTCGAACTTAATTAGCGCGATATTCGTGCCTCACAACATAGTATTATTAAATAGCATAGATGGTCGATCGTATTAAAAGATTAAGCGAATCAAATAATTAATTAAACGGAATAATGCAGTCGCTGTCTAAACCAGTTATTACATTTAAAATAAACACGTTCTGCTCTCTCTCTTTCTCTCTCTTTCTCTCTCTCCTTGTTTTCCTTCTCGTTTATTACGAAGGCTGTCGCCAAGCACGTACGTGTTTATTGTACAATACACGAGCAAACTCGATTGCACGACCGTAGGTGATACAGCATTTTAGTCGCTTTTCAGACTTTTAATCAGTGAGTTATCCATCAGTATCTGCAAATTTGTCAAAAAGTAACGAAAATATTAAATTATCGCCTTTTATTTTGACTTTAATATATCGACTATAGGACTAATATTGAAATACGTCGTTTGACTTTTTGGAAAAAATAATTAAATCTTGTTGAATTCCATCATCAAGAATTAAAATCGTCCATAATAATTAAATAATACTTTATAGCTTTCACGAAAGAATATTTTAAAATATGAAAAATTTAATTTCTCGCAAAAAGAGATGATGTATCTTGATAAAATTTCAATTTTCAATTAACGTCATCGTCGATAAATCAAACATACGTAGATATTAAACAGTGAGTGGTCACTGACACTTCTTAATCTACAATCATCTCAGAAAGAGACTTGAGCAGACAACAGCGCGAGGTCGTGTGCGGGAGTTTGCCATGTGCGATCGAGGAGGAATTAGTAGCTACCGTGTTAAAAATAGCGCGGTGGCGGCGAATGATTTCCGCGACGGAGGGAAAAGGGGGAAAGCAAAAGAGAGAAAGAGAGAGAGCCTAGCACAATGCGCCGAGCTAAATTCTTGATTTACAAGTGGAGCGGAAGTGGCTATCGCACAAAAGCCATGGTTCGCGCGTCTAATGTACTCGTAAACGAATTTTATCGCTGCTACGGTCGCGCAAACAAGTAGCCGAAGCTTGTCGCGAGTGAAAAATAGAGCGGCCTCTACGAGGGTCCCTCATCTGGGTGGCCGCTATATCGTCGATAGTTGAGCCAAAACATTGTATCTTTTAAGATGTTACTTTGCGATAAACAACTGAGAGAATGCAAAATCTACTATTACATGAGCTCGAGAATTCAAAAAATAAAACTTTAAAATTAAAAATAATAGTTGTATCTTGTCTAATGAACATTAAAAACACACCCACCATAATATATCCTATAGAAAAAATCTCAAAAAATCTACTATGCATGAATTAATAAAATCTTGTAAGAATTTAAATAGAAAATTAAACAATCAGATCCGACAAATTTATTCAAGAAAACATTTTTATTATTCATTCTCGCATGCCTCAGAAAAGTCTCTGCTCGATTGAAAGGACGCGCTTAAAAGCGCGACGTTCCTTGTCGTTTGGAGCCCGAGAGTTATTTGCAGTCGCGCGATCGCAGCCTATATGGATCATGGCCTCTTTTTGCAGCAAAGACGAGGGGAGCCAACCATAAGCATCGGTGAACGAGATGGCTGGCGCTCCGAAGATGAGGCGATAAAGTATCGCGCCTCCAGCCACGATCGTTCTTCAAATTCCGCTTCGCAAACGTCGCGTCGACTCCGACTTTGTCGATAGGCTCTATTGCACGTTAAGAGATCGCAAGCGCGTGCTTGTTAACACATCGGATGTGTCATACCGGACGCGGCATTTGAAAACTCATGAAGGAGCGATAAACAGGAAATTGCAATAAAGTGCGATCGATCCGGATGAAGTCTCTTAACCTTTTGTATCTCGTGCACGTTCCTTAATTATATCGACCATCGTCCGTTCATTCATTCATAGACATGTTTATAATATCGCACATGATGCAAATTTCACACTTATATTTATACTTATGAAAAATATTACACTTTTATGGCTTCTTTATTCTTTTTTTTTAAAGATGCAACTTTTCTATTATACTAAACGGAAATTAATTAAATTATTAACATCCCAACTTTAAAGGCTGATCCGGTTGGCATCAAAAGTTAAAGCATGCTTGCGCTCGCGCGTTTACCGGCAATGGCGACATTAATACGTAGCGACCTATCTTTAGAGGCGAGCTAATCTCGGTGCGCGAGGAAAGAAACGCAGCGCGATCGAAGCGAGTACGAACGAGCGGGAATCTAACCGCATATGCGGTCCACGAAAAAAAAAAAGAGAGAAAATACGCGGATTCTTCGACAGAGTGGGAGGACTTTTTTCTCCCTCCTCCCCCTGGAAGACGAATCGCGATTTAAGACCGCCGCCATCGTCGCCGCCAACCCAGTCTCGTTGCTACACACGTCGGTCGGCTACTATTTCTGAGAGATGTTTATCTGGCCTGGATCAAATATATAGTTATGAGTTCCAGAAGGCGCTCGATAGTTCCCCGAAGAGGTCACTATTGGCCGACGCCGCACCAAAAATACGCGTGCTTGCGGTCGGGCTACTTGTCGACGCGTTCGTTCGGCTGCCGCGATATCCTCGGCGACGTGCCAGAGAGTCGGGGATAGCGATGGCGCCGATACCCTCGCGGCGAGAGGTACTCGGTGTCTCTTTAAGGAGGATTAAAAATCCAAACAATTTTTTTCTCTCTCAGGAAAAGCACGTCAAGTTTGAAAATTAAGGGAGTGAATACATCTTGAAGGAAAATTACAAGTTTAGCCAAGCATATGTAAAATATATATGATTGTCAGTTATATATAATTTAATATCAGAAGATTTACATGATCTGATAGACGTAATTGAGGCATAATACTTTGGAAATTGCGAGTAAAGTAGCGCCCATCATGTGGGATAATCTTCAAGACAAGGCAAACGCGCGCGCGCATCCGACGCCATTGGATGTATGTAACATTATCGGCTACATCTCGTTTGTCTCGAGTGGATTTTATTAGCCTTAAATATGAGAGCAATATTTCGGAATATCGTCGCGGACGAAAATACATACGGCGACATTTTGTGGTTTTGATAAAGAATGCAAAAGACTCGATAAAAGTGAATCTCGAACAGATGCTATGCTTCTTTCCTTCTCTTTACAGAAATTGATTGTTCACTTTTATTTATTATCTCAAATATGTATTTCGAATATAAAATTATTTTTCGTAGACTTTTTAAAATATATAATTAATTAAGATATAATAAAAATATCTGATGCACAAAATATTGTACAAAATTAAATTTTGAATGACAGTCACGACATCCTACACATCTGCATTTTATTCGCAAATAAATATTAATTTTCTTAGAACGTATACAACGTATGCGAAAGGTAGAGAGCAAGAATCAACAATCCTTGTAAAATTATACGATGTATGGACAACAGTATCATTTGCAGAACGTTGAACAAGAGACACGTGCATCTGTTTGTACTTCAAAGAGCGTACTAACGCCCTTAGCATTTCCACGAGTCACGATTCGTCACCGTTCAGATTAACATACGTGTTATTCGATGCGTACGCAAGTCACTCGATAGGGATTCACCCGATTCTCTCTCCCGATAATCCCTGTCGAGCTTCATCGAGCGATTTTGTGCGCGTGGAACCTCATTGAATCTCGATTGTAGAAATTGTAGGAGCGAAGGGCGCGAACCACGAGTCATTTACCCTACATATGGCCACGCAACATGGTTTCCATGCGTCCGTACACGCGTATATGGGGAATCGCGGATTCCTCGGCAACTCGTTCGCTCGCGCGAGCTGTATAGTTGCACTTGCGCGGTGTCACGGTCGAGTTAAAATTAGCAAGTCAACCGGATTCGCGCCGGGGCGGGCGACGAGAGGTGGTGCGGAGGCGCCTCGGCGGAGAACTCGACGAACACGAACGAAACAATGACGACGGCACGCTCCAAGACGCTCCGAGACGTGCACGCGTGTTCACCGCGAGAGCTCCTTCCTTCCTTCGCCGGCCTTGCCGCGGGCAAAATTTCCGCGATGACGACGACTACGGCGACTTACGTCAATCCGATCCGATGACGATCGACATCAAGCGTCACCGGATCGGTTCGCGATCATTTGTATGTGATCGAACGTACTATCGCTTTTAAAATCTGCACAATCCAGTTTATAGAATAAACAAAATTATTTTACGTTTCTTTTTCTCTTTTTTTTTAAGTCAGCCTACGATGTTCCATTAAATGTCATGTCGGAAATAAAAACAAATAATAAATATATAATGTATAATAAATATATAAAATATAATAAATAATAAATATAAAATATAAAATATAATAAATATATAAAATATAATAAATATATAATAAATAATAACAATAATAAAAACAAGTAATACAAAATATCCAAATTATATAAAAGATAAAATTGTAAATGTATTATAATAATTTGTAAATGTATTATAATAATTAAATATTGTAAAAGAATTGGAGAAAGAATTTGTACTGGTATCTTTAGGATTAAGGTAAATGGCTATAACTTCGTCAGCGGATATAATTTCATCAGGCCTTCTTAAAATTAAATAAATTAAGCAATCTCGCGTATATCGACTATATTCGTATTGAAACGATGAAGTGTTCAAATCGTTTCAAATCGGGAAATATAGTTGATATACGCGAGATTGCTTAATTTATTTAATTTTAAGAAGGCCTGACGAAATTATATCCGCTGACGAAGTTGTAGCCATTTACCTTATTGGCCAAAGAAGCATTCATCTTTTTTTCATTCGGAGGAAAAAATATGCACGAGTAAACTATTCGCGTTCCTGTGTTTGAAAGTAATTATTCACGTAACATGGATTGACGTCTGTCCCTGTGCACGATTATGTAAACCGATATCGACGCACGGGCGTTTTTCTACATTGCTAATTGTTCGCGAATTCGGAGCGTATGTGGAAATTATTGCGCATGCAGAACGCGACGCAACATTATTTGTATCTCGTTAATATAGGGATGTGCTCGTGGGAGTATCTCTCGTCGAATTTTATTTTTCGCGCAAAATTGAACCGAATTTGAGAACGCAGATTAATGCGTTTTTGTCCGATAAAAATAATGAATTGCCAGCGCGATATTTCTGGTAATTTCCGACATGGCATTCGCGCACGAAAAATCGTAGGATGATTTCGGAAAAAAAAAAGAACGTAAAATTAATCCGCGCTTATAATCTATAAATCTATCAGTTTTGTACAAAAAAAATTGCAGCTACAAGATTTATGGACAATAACGCCGCGTGAATATTGACTCTCATTTGAGTGCGAGAATGCCTATTGAATCGACGACTTATGCGAGAACAGACTGTACAGAGCCGACGCGATGTAGGTTGCAAACAGAGGGACATGGATATCGATTTCAGCGCGGTATGCACAAGCATTGTGGAATGTGCCTTATACATTATGCTCGTTCGTGCTGGTGTGCGTATTGCTCGCTTATACTATGACGCGCGGAATCGACGAGCACGTCTGTAAAATCGCGAGTTAGTTGACTAAGACACCATAGGACGTAACGTACAAGCAAAGTGCATTAAGCGTAATTGGTTAATACATTTGTAATTTTTAAAATAATAATAAAAATCAAACCGAGCTATTAATTTCCATATCGTATCGCGTCATCGCTCAGGCTTTAAAATCAATCGTTTCAAAATGAATTTTATACAATTATTAATAAAAATGTTTTACAAAAAGTCAAGTCGAAAGGAAGGAAGCTGAATTTACGGAAAAAAGTTTGCGACACATGTGACGAATTTCAATTTTAATGAGAAAATTAATTAATATCTTGTATTATCAAATTACTTGAGGTATGTAAGATACCCAAGAGACGTATATACACGGTGGCTAAAGCGGATCTCATGCGCGACTAGACCGGTATGCGAAGTAACAGCGGTAGTATCTGCACGTGAGCCACCCGTCTACTATAGCGAACCGCGTATTCACACGGTTACGATTGTGGAACGTTTGGCGCGAAGCGCGACAAGAATTGCGCGGATTGTACGTTTCGTTGCAATTTGCAAGCGACGACGCGGCGATTACGCGGACTTCTTCTTCGATAAGAACGGCGTTAATTTACAACCAGGCTGGCAGTCGCGTAGCGATTTATCGCAGCCGTGCAACGTCGATTTTCTCGAGCGCCGCGTTAAATGTTCCAGCGGAGAGATATTTCCAAGCGTTGTTTGTGCGTAAAATACTCCATTTTGGATTTAGTAGATTAATCGAGGCGATATAAAAACACGAAAGAATGGCTGCGTCACGTCGTATGAGAGCGATAATACATACATATCGAGCGAAAACACGCTCGAGCTTCCGGTTGGAAAGTCAATCATATATTTCGGCAAATTAACAACGAGAGTGATGCTTGATGCGCCGCATCTCGCGTCTCTGCGCGTTGAATAATGCGAGATATTTCGAGCGCGAAAATCGGCTCGACAACGAACGAGTGCTGTTTCATTAACGAATCACGTTTCAAGTGGTACACGCGCGGTGTAGAAACAAATTGAGAACAACGTTGCACACCGAACAGCGATTTTATAATACACGCGCCGCGTATAAGTATACAGTGTCCGCTTCTGCTAAAAAAACATGATACTACCCATGTATCGATATGCGAAATACCGATGCATTTCTTTAATCAGCGAGCAGCAAGAATCCTGAATCGTCGCCAACATGAGAAAAGTTGATAACGAATAAGACATCTCAAGTTTGACAAGAAAGCGAACTGTCAATTTAAAGTGCTTGACAGGAGCTTAACTGGACTTTGTCACAAATGAAGGACTTCCTTTTTGATAAAAAGGCCTTTAATATAATATGCAGATTGATGTCGTTGGCATCGATAACCCCTTTGGTAAATCGTCGGTATCTCACTGATTTCCTCGACGACAAGCGAAGGGACGTCGACAGGAAAGGTGTCAATTCCAGGAAGAAAGAGGAAGCTCGCACGCTCGTAATCACATTATCATTTGAATGCGCGACGTGACCGAGCCCTGATACGTGCCTCGGAATCGACAATTTGAATATTTCGTCAATTAATCCGCGGATGCTACTTTGCATAGGTGAAGACAGGGTTACCAACCGATGCGATCACTCCGCTTTATTTTAACGACAAACATCTGACGATGTTATCCGAACAGGATATCGATCTAGCGATCGAGGGAATTAATGGTTGCCGGATCAAGTATAAGAATCAATGTCAACGACAGTTTAATATAATAGCGTGAAAAATCGCCTCGGAATTTTCACCTATAAGAATGTAGGAGAAGAAATAAATCGATGTTACTTAACTGGCAATTAATAATTCCGGTTAACTTTCAACTCATAAACATGTACCGCTTACTAAGGAGAGGAAAGTATGTGCGCGATGAATACCCAAGTGAACGCTGCATCCTCGTCGGAAGCGTTTTCATCTGCGTGAAATTTCCGGCATAGTTTGCGATACGAAGAAAATTCCACGCAATCCATTCCACGTTATTCTTCTCTTCTTGGAAGATACTTGGCCGGAAGATACTGCTTTTTTTGCTTCTGCATATATCGACTAGACGAACCAATAGCACGTATTCCGTGATTACAGATTGATAACGAGCTTCGGTGATAAATTTTTATTGAGCTTATCCGTTTGTTGCGACATCGCGATCCTCGATTACCGTAATTAGCGGTGAATTAATATTCGCGATCATTGAATGCGTCGCGGTTGAACGTTTTGGAAAAGGCGCTTAACGTCCATAACATACACGCCCTTTCACCGAGTAGGGAAGGGAAGGGGTAGCAGGGGGGGAAAATGGGCTATGCTTCGCAAATCGTATCGACCGCGTGGTATTTACCGAATGAGTTTTACGAATTACGTCGTGGTATGTTTGATTTGCACGACATTTCAGTAACGTTCATTTTCCCTGCCCACGGCTACACTTTTGTTGCTTCCTATCGCGCGGTTAATTTCTATATCCAATGTAATGTGTATATATAAATAAAGAATTATTCTGTTAGCCGATAAAGTGAGCATCGTATGATAACTTTAATAATAAAAGCAATTAAATGGTATCGCGAACGGATCGATTTTTCGATTAAATTCTAATATGCATTCAGTCCCTGCGAACTTTCCCTTCGAGATTTACATTCGAGAAAAGATTCGTTGTATTTGATTGTGCGCGATTCTAAAATATGTTTGATATCGGAGGCTTTGATAAGCAAACGATACGATCTCAATAACAACATTGATCCCATGATCTTCGGTGACACGAAAAAAACGTGGGAAAGTCAACATGTAAATCGATTGCTCGACACAGTGAATCCTCAAGTAAAATTCAGAGTTTCCAACTAAATGATACGATCGATACGCTGTAAAAAATTCTTTGCACAAAAGACGTCGAGAAAAGCAGATTCCATATCGTTCGTGCTTCTAATTACGATTCGATATTCGAGATTCGTGCGTGATTTTGCGCGGAAGTTCCGCATGATGCTCGATTATTCCGTTTAGATCCTTTTCTTTCTTTTATGAGCTTCGATAATATTCCGCCGGTAACAAAACCTATCGAATCGCATTGGCATCTACGGAAGGGAAGGTTCAATGATTCAGAACCGTTGGAGAATGATTAATTATATAACTGTGCGATGTGGCGCGCGCTGATCCTCATTATCGTGTAGCGAATCTCCGTTAATCGCAGGAATTCTCTAACATATCACTGATATTACATAATGACATCGTTATTCCGCAATGATATTTATACGGACAACATTGCGCTCGAGCGATTCGGACGAGATGGAAAAAGTAACGCGTAATCGCGTAAGAATGAAAATAGGCGATGACATGAAGTACGAAAGAAAAGCATCTACGGGAAAATAAAGAAGGCCGGAGAGAATGGTTGATCTCTTTGGTTAAAGAGAACAAAGAAGCTTCATTCGCCGCGTTGCATTGAGATGCAAATACACGCCACCTTACGTGATTTACGAGAGGGAGGAACGTGCTCGTGCGAGCTGGGCGAACTAGGAGCGCTTCCAAATCCAAATCCGTTCGGGGTACGAGCAGATAAGACCTGTCCGAGCAGCCGCCACAATGGACCGGGGATTTTATAGCGTGGAGTATCTCGCGTGCGGTGCCGGAGAACCACCGATTTTCTCTCGGTCAGCAAGTTCCCCTCGGACTCGGACGTGAAAGACCGCGGCTGACCATATGAGTTTCCACGATCTGACAGAGAACCGTAAATTGCGGCCTGATCATCCCTGAATCTTTCGCGGATTAACTCGAATATGCTCGTTAAATTGAAAAGATGGTGTATATTGTAAATTTTATATCATTATTATGATTATCGAATTGGATGAATAACGAGATATCGAGTCGGCTCGATAATCGCGACGGCATTCCTAACAATTAATTTCCATTGTTTACGCGGTAGATACGTCCACGTGGATGTATTCATTGACAGTTATTCAGAGAGCGCCATTCAAGTTGTACAACGTTGCGGATTGAATCGGGCTCTCCGCGCATCGACGAGCGATTCTTTTCATCCGTCCAGGTGAAATCCTTTGTACGGATGGAAAACGGGGGCTATCTCGCTGCCGACGAGTCCGTTGCGTGACGACGGCGTCGCGTGCGTATTGTCACGAGCGCAGCCCCGCGACTAACCACTCCGGAGCGTATTGACGCGGATTGCAGGCGCAGGTTAAATCGAGCAGACGGCGGTGGCGTCGCGACGCCGGCTGTGCGCAACCACCCCTCGCTGCGTCTCTCTTTCTCTCGTCCCACTCCACCACCCCTTGGCCCCCACCGCCCGTCCAGAAACGTCGGCGCGGAGAAAGAGAGAGAGAGAGAGAGAGAGAAAGAGAGAGAGGGCTTGCGAGAGCAGGGGTGGACTCTCTGGCGAGAGGGAAAATTTATAAAGAGGAGCCGCCGGCGATGTGGCGGGAGAAACGAGACTACTTGTTGCGCGCCCCCGTGACGCCGGCGCCCCCTCCCCCTCCCCTACCGCCGTTTCATCGACGACCGACAACGCCGCCACCCCCTCGACGACGCCGTCGTCGCCAACGACGCCCCGCGATGCCGCCGACAAAAATAGACGCGTCGTCGCGGCGCAACAGATATCACTCGGTTCGGCCTCGAGTGGCTCTCTCGGTATAGCTTCGCCTTCGCCGTTCGTCTTGATTGCTGCGATACCGGCGATTGGCATCCCGCTGATCGAGAAATTTTGCCATGTCGAAACTCGATGCGAATTCTACCTTTTCGTTGAGCAAGATATACGCGGTAACTTTCGAAGAAACTTTGCTTAATCCGAGGGAATCTGCTTAATTCGAGCGGTTGAACGCAGCAAATTTTATTTACAGCTTGATGATTGAGACTCTAAAAGGATATATATGCACGATATATAGTAATAATAAACTACACAGAAAAAAAGGATATTCTTGTTTTGAAAGTATATTTAATTTTGACATGGAAATCTTGAAATGTGAGATTATATTGCGTTAATTAAAAAAAAAATATAAATGCTTGAATAATTGTTTACTTGAATGAAGCCATTTTATACAGTTCAATCAAGAAAAATATATTCTTATGATTTAAGATTTAATTTTCTTGAATGGAAAAGAAACAATGTTAGATAGAAAATAACATTTTTAAATCAAAGATTATAATTTTCTTAAAGTAGAATTAAATAATTATATATTCTTGAGAGGTGACAATTACAATATTAAAATAAAATTGTAATATTGTTGAAATTTAAAATTATTAAATTCTCCTAAGAAGATTATAAATTGTTGCGTATATACGAAACAATGAACGCGTTAGTTCAAGTATATAAGTTTTGATTTGACACTTATTTTTTTTCTGTGTACTATTAGTACATTTTTATGCCTGATTATTCAGTTTACAAAAAATTAACGCGCATAACGAGAATTTTTTTTGGAAAACAAAAATATACAACGCAAAACAATGAACGCATATGGCGATTCTTACAAAAATAAGTCGACACACTGTAGACTAATTCTTTTTCATATGAAAATCGATTTCATGCAAATACATTTCACTTACTTGTATCTGGTTACTGATGTGCAGTTGCTGCGCTTGATTGATCTGCAGAGTGGAAGTTCCGGGTCCCGAAGGAGGTCTCGGCGGCGTGGAGTTGGTGTTGAAAGGTCCTTGCGAGCCGGTCTGGTTCGGTCCACCGCCTTGGGATCCTCTGGGTGGCAGCGGGTATCCCGGACTCCCGTGATTCGGCATAGAACCCGGACTACCGTACGGCGAGTATTGCTGCTTGTAACCGCTGGGTCCGAGCATGCCAGGCTTGCCGCCCGTCGTAGCCGGCTGAGGCCTCTTCATGTCCGTCAGGCCCGCCGCGGCAAACTGCGACTGTGAGCCGACGAACATGTCGTTCGTCTGCTGGTTCCCGAAAGTCGGTGTACCGTTGTTCTTGTGATAAGAGCCGGTCCCGGTGGCCGCGGACTGAGTCTGTCCACCGGTTGGACCCGTGCTGCCAGGACTGCCGAGGTAATCGGACGCGCCAAACTGGGAAAACTCGGCGTAGGGGGACCTCGCTGTTGGACCTCGCGCCGCTGCGGCCGCCGTAGGGTTGAATCCACCTAGACCTAGTTGTTGACTCTTGTGCTGATGCTGCTCGGCCATCTGCTTGAGCGTCTGAGCCGCGGGACTCATCTCCGACTTAAAATCCAGACCGGAATAGGGAAGTCGTGCGGGCGAGAATTGCGAGGAGCCGAGAGCGCCCGGGCTCGAGTTGGCCGGCATCGCGTTGCCGTTGTTGTTACCGACGTTGTTGCTATTGACACCGTTGTTCGCGCTGTTCGGGTGCTGCTGCTGTTGCTGCTGCTGTTGATGCATCGCGTCCTTGTCATCCTCGATCTTGATCTGTCCGTTGTTCGTCGTCGAGAGCCCGTTGTTGTTGTTGTTGCTATTGTTGTTGTTGTTGGCAGCAGCGGCCGCGGCAACGGCGGCCGCCGCCGCCGCGGCGTTATTCGCCAACGTGTCCACGCTCTTGTCCTCAAAGTCGAAGTCCTTCATAAACTCTGGATGGAAATCCGATATCTCGGAGATGAGATCCTTGAATGCGTCAGACGTGATAATCTCGTCGCCGGTGTCGTCGCCCATAAACTCGGAAAAGCCGGGAAAGCCGGTGCCATTCGCTGCGGCATCCTTCTCCAGCGCGGCCGCGCACTGTTCTAGATCCACGAATTCGTTGTCGGGTTCCTGTTTACATTCAACTAGGTTACTGATGTCGACGCAACCGATCCCACCGCTGCCACCGGCGCCACCGGGAACAGGTCCGCCACCCGCGCCGGGTCCGGGACCACCAGGTCCGTTGCCGTTTCCGGCCTGCGGCCTGGACGCAGCGGATGCAGACGTCGGATCTGGACCGGGTTTCGGCGAGGAGGATGCATTTAGCAGATGCTCGCTCTTGACAGATGCGTTCGTTAGTGCTGTAACTTTTACGTTTGTCGAGATTGCCTGCGCCTGCGAGCTATTCGCCGCCGAGGTCGTGAATTCCAGTTGCTGAACGATCTGTACCTGGAACTTGGTGAGACCCTCGTTCCCGTCACCGCTACCAGTACCACCCCCGCCGCCGGGCGTCGGGCCCGTCGAATTCGCACCATTCCCGGGTTGATGCTGGCCGTGGCCGTGATGAGGCCCACCGCCACCACCGGCGCCCGGGGCCTGCTGATGCTGATGCTGACCCTGCGTGCATTGCAGCTTGACGGGCGGTTCGCCGAATCCGCCGTCGCCGCTGCCAGCACCGGCAGGCTCCAAATCCTCGGCCGTCCTCTTGAGGTATTTCTGTTGCTGAAACAAGAAGACGGGATGTGATCGTGAGTCGTTTTCGCGAATTCTGCGGAGAAAAATGAAGAAATAGTAGAACTTTATATAAATCTGCCCGCGCGATACACAATTTTTAAGAGAGATAAATTATATTGTATTATTCTTCCAGTTTTCTTTAATTATTTGTATAATTTTATTATTTTGCCCTTTACTTTATAGTTAGTATATTCGATTGATAGTATTGATCGCCGACTGATCAACTTTAGCGAGAAAACAGCTCCTGGTTTTGCTTGAAAGACAGCAGCTTTTTCTGTACCGTTGCTCGGCACGAAACCGAACCGAGGTATTTAACTCGTCGCTGATATCGCCGAGCTCGATTCCATAGCTTTTTCTACGATTAACCCGAGCAGTTTCTCACCGTATCTGTCAATACTTGCGACGCTTTTTCAGCTGCCGTCTTTGTACGGATCGCCGACGGCGGCCCGCGACGGGCCGTTTTGTTTCGCGAGGAGCCGGATTCTGACGGCTCGTAAATTTCGCGACGAGCGAATCGTCTCCCGAATCGAAAGACCGATAGCACGTGATTCTATGCACGACAAGGTGCATAGTTGATCCAAGTAGTCTCTGGTCAATAGCATGCAATCAAATTCTTCAAATATACGTATACTAGAACATTACAAGGCACGCACTATGCGTATAGTAACAATATTTTAGGCGGTTCACAGATTTTTTCATCATGAAATATTGCATTTCATATTATACATATATAAATTATATTTCATATGTAAATCATATTTCGTATATGTTGTAACGCGTTTTATATACATGTTTTTATGAATGCTGGAGAGTGACTCATAATCCTAATGATTAATTAATAAAGAGAACGTAATTAAAATTATCATTAATTAAATAATCATTTTAAGTTTAATTATTAATTATTAATTAGTAAACGGTAATCATATAATAAAACATATGTAAAAGATATTACCATTCAGTAAAGTATAACATACATCAGTATATTTAAATTTATTTTGAATTAATCATAATCAAAAATGGTAATTTTTTGTTGAATAATTTGTAATTTAATGGTAATTAATAATGAAAGCTTAATCTGGATTACTTCTATATATTCCTGATTACTATTCATTCAATAACATAATCATTAATTATTAATTTAGTAACGTTATGCTCACAGTTTTGATTCTTAAGTCTAGTTTGTTATTACAAGATATAATTATTTTCCGCGAATTTTTTTAAAAATTTAGTAGTTATCAATTTGACAAACATCCGACAAATCTCGAGACTTGACAATGTACCGTCACGATTGACTCCTATTTGTCGTATTTCGATTATTCGAAATACGAAATACGATAGAAAGCAACTCGAAGCAATTATCGCTGGATTTCAAAGATTGAGGAATCCGCTTAGGCACGAGCTACTTCTCGGGGATTTCTGCGAGATCTCCAAGTCGCCGACCCTGTTTTCGACCGGGCAAATTCACGACGGCAGCGATGTAAGGCGGGGGAAGAAAAGGAGAAGGAGAGGAGAGGAGAGGAGAGAGATTGGAAAAAGTTTTCCCAGGGTGCGGTCGCGAGAGAAGCGCTTCAATCGACGAACGCACACGGCCAAAAGCGCACGGTTGCGCGCGCGTCGGTGTATATCTCTACATTTGTCATGATTTGAACCGGGATAACCTACCGTTTTCATCCCAAAAAATCGATAATACGTATTACCCTCTAATAGAGAATCGGCCGCTCTACGTTTCCCTCTGGCTCTCTCCTCTCGCCCTCTCCCCCCATCTCGCCCCCCTCTGTCCCTCCCAAGACCCGAGCTCAAATAATCCCGCGTCTTCTGCAGATGTAATACGATATTCCGTCAGCCTTCTCTACCCGCAGCATCCTCCCGCCAATCGCAGGACCAGCATCATGCTCGTCGTAAAGGTGGATGGCGTCTCCTCGATACCCAGCAACCCCGGGTTCCGTCCTCCCCTTTTACGTTCCGCGGAATGAAGTACGTTATACTAGGTATAAAGGGAGCTAACTCCCCGTCGCCAATCATCTCCTTGATGATCTCGACAAAATGTAAGATCCATAATTGTGCGATAATAAGGAGACTCGCGGCAGGTATATCGCGATTGTCGTTTCAAATTTACGATACCTTTGCGTTGTGTAAAAATTTATTATCACACTTTCAGATTAATATTTGCGTTAATGACTACCGATACAAAATACAGATCGAGTTTTATCCGGTTTCTTTTTAAGTTGAATATTAACGAATATCGCGCATGCATCTCTCTCTGTATTATATGATATTATAACAGGGGCGGGAGTCATGACACGCGTTGATTGCACGTGTGTGCCAGACGCTGGAAAAAGGCCCGTGAAAGCTCTCGGGAAGCAATTTTACAGGACGAAAAGTGTGTGTGTCGGGGGTTGGCAGATAACGGCGTATCCGAGCCCCTGTTCGCGTCAATATTGCACTCCACTTCTCTCTCTCTCTCCTTCCTTCCCCTCCTCCTCTTTCTTCATTCGTGCATCGCTCCATCGTGGCTTTGGTTGCGAGCAAAAAAAAAAAAAATACTTTAAACTGTGCTCCCGTTTCACCCAACTAATTACTTTCTCCGAGTTGCGCGATTTTCAGCCGCGCAAAAATGCGAAGCCTCCCTCCTTTCTTTCGATTCGACGCCGGTCAAAGGTACGTTTACAATCGGCGAATTGAAACGCTGTGCAGCTCAAAGTGTGCGTCAACGACGACGATAAACGGTAAACGATTTTTAATCGTGAAAACTTGATGTCGCAAAAGTGTATATTTTTACAATTTTTGTATTTTGCGGTTTTAATTCCTATTCCGACGAAATCAGTTAATGATCCTATGGACTGTGAGTCCGGATACGAGTTTGCCAAACTCAGGGTCGGAAATGTTACAAGCCACTTCGTCTGGAAATAATGTTTCGCGGTATATATTTCGCGTCAATTCAGTTGCTTAGGTACAGAGAACTGCGCTCATGCGTCGCATTAGAACTAAAGTTCTGTATCGTTACACACTACGAGCGAGGCATCGCGCTCCACCACTGTCGTTTGTCAAACGTGACGAGTAACGCGGGTGTGAATATAATATGATTGAATTAATTCTTACGCCGCTCTGAGCGCGCTGCTCCGAATTCGGGGGATGAATTCGCGGATTCTGCTACAATTTGCACATCCGTATTTCTTGCTCGCGATATTTGCGTGATATCACATTTGCGTGGGAACGTGACTGCGAACGAACTCTATAGAAAGAGCAGTTATCTTATTAAAGTTGGTTCGTAAATAAAATATCACTTGATAGAATAAATAATAATTTCTTGTTGCTCGAATATCGTATCATGTTGATGATTGGCGATCGCATTATTACTAGTCATATAATAAGCAGAACGAATTTGAGAAGTCGCTTAGAAAAGCACGCGAAGGCCGGTTTAATTCGTGAAGTCGACACGTCTATAAAGCGTCCCTTCTTAACGTCCACTTGCTTCGTACATAATGTTGCGCCACGATTAAGTTGCAAATGAGTCAGACGTCTGGAATTGGTATCTTGAATTCGTGTCACATTATTTTTCATTATAGTCTGCAACTTTTTTACAAACATTTTTATCTCTCCTGTTTTTAATCGTGTGAATATTTTTTTGTCAAGAGATTTAATTTGAAATTCATAAATAAATGTGTATCCAACATTATATTCCGTATTCATTCTTCTCGATATTATCGAAAAGAGATGTTGGGTGAATTATATCATGTAATATATGAGCAGATCTATTATTTTCGCATTAATCAACCTGAATAATAATGCCATAAATTAACACGCACGGCGAGCATAATCTCGAATTTATTTGTTAAGAAATTTTTGCTCCTCTTTCACTGCAAGATTCTCGATCCTAGCTAAACGTACGTACAAAGTTCGCAATTGAAAGGATTCTAAGGAACCTTTATTATTTCCTATTTCAGATTTTTTCCTGTTTTCGCGATATAAAAGCATCATCGACGATGACAAATCGTACATCTTGAGCGGTGGTGAATCTTGGCGCGTCGGTAATTCCTCGAGATAAGAACGTGTCACTAACCTTGACGTGTATGCGAGCACATGTATTCGTGTGTACGTGCGTGGGCGGATACACCGGTTTCTATTGAGCGTTACATTTCGTTAACAACGCTCCCGCCAGTCGCGACGCGACTGTTAACACGACCTAAATATCAGCTGGCGAGAATGACGTTTGACGATACGCCGCCACCTCACGACTGTCCCCCTCTCTCTGTCTCCCTCCATCTCCCCCTCACCTCTGCTTTTCGCGCTCAAAACTCTTTTTGCTCGCATACGCGTTTATCGCTTCCGCGTTTTCACTCCCGATAAGCCCGCGGGCCCTTACGCGACTGCATAAATGTAAATAGCGGAAGGGGAACCGCCAAACTTTGCGGATGTCGCCGGCGTGGCTTTCGGTTTATTCAGAGATAAGCAGATAATAAAGCGCGTCTGGAAAGAAGAGCATTCGTGCCGATTAATTCCAGGCGCGCTGGTGAAATTATGCAAAAAGAGGGAATTTAGTATTATATTGTAATGAAAAAATTAAATTTGATAAAATTTATGAATGTAAAATAAAAATTGCCCCTTTATCCTTTCGTCTTTTTATATTCAAGCGCATCGAAGAGATTCCCAATTACACAACTACGCGGCTCTACCAAGTGGAATCGGTACACAAGAATCGTAATCTGCCAATTGATAGGCACTTACAGCTTCTTGTGCAATGACATGTTTATGTAATCGTCGTTTTCAGGATAAGCAATCGCGTACAATTTATTCAGATCACTTTCCCTCTTCTTTCCTCTTGCGTGAAATCGCAATCGCTTTACGATTTACGATCGTTTTATCATTATTTTAGCCAAGAATCTTTTTATAGAGCATCTTTCCTCTTTCTTTCTTGTAATTACTTTGCTTTATTTAGTGGGATCACGCGCGATTAATGAGAAAATACTTACTTCCGGCATAAAAAATACAATATAATAGAGTTTCTTGCTTTTTGTTTGTAGTTAAATAAATGTCATGTTAAATTAATATGTCGCATTTAATTTAAATACTTAAATATTTCAATTAAAAAACTACTAATTAGTTGAAAAATAGTAAAGCTTACAATATTTTTTCTCAGTGTAATATTTTTATTACGTGATCCTAATTTCGCGATTGGATTTCGCGACACTTTTCGACATCGCGCGCATGTTTCTGACAAATTTTAGCGGTCGGCTCTCGCTGGACCGTTGTTAATCATCCGCGCTTCTCTCCAGGCGTCACGACAACACGAAATGATTTAATTTCCCCCGAAAATCCGCGAACTCTCTGCCGCGAACAAGTAAAAATGACTCGCGGTATTTCAGCGTCGACGCGAGGCGATTTTTCCGCGGTGAATACGCGAGAGACGGAGAGAAAGGGCGAGGGGGCGGGACGCGGGGGTCCTCGGTGGAGAGAGGGGCATCCACGCGCGATTACAGATGCAATTACGATATGCATCCGTGCAAATGTAAATGCGCCGATGCGACGCGCAATCCGACGCATCGGCTTTCAAAAGAAAAATGGATTCCCCATTGCGCGTGCATTACAGTATCGTAACCCGGACGCACACGCGCACACACACGCGACACAAGCGCGAGCGCGCTTTTGAATAATCGTTATTGCTGTAACTCTCGTTGCGCGCACATTTTGTCGGCGAGCGGTTCAAACTGTCATGCCTGTTTTAAAGAATCACGCGCTTTCGAAGCACGTCGGCGTCAGGCGCCACTTTACGCGGTGCTCGCGCTGTCCGTTCGCGTATTTCAATAATCAGATGCAATAATGTGGATTTTATATATATGCATGTACGCAGGTATGTAGACTCGCGGCGCGTTGAACCGCTTAAAAAATATTCGCGCTGACGGATGGAAATGAATTATACGAGAGGTAATCGCGTGCGCGAGATAAATTAAGCGCGAGAAATATTCGTCGGGAATTTTATTCGGATCTGCAAAAATCGCGTTATATCGTAAAAAAATTCATAACTTTCATAATTGTCAAGATGTGGTATTTTTCAACAGCTATAGAGAGCACACGTATCGCTAATCTTTCGACGCAATTGCGAGAGTAAAAATGATCGGAATGGGGATACGACCTACTCTAGAAAGTGTACAGACGCGACGCAGTAGACGGAGTAATAATGTACGCGGCGCGCTACAAATATGACGTTGTTGCACAACGTTGAACGATGACGATGTGTCAATTCGGCGCGTCGCGCGTGTCCTCCCAGTTTTCTGCGGACCGTCCATCTACCTTGGATCAACCGGACCCGATGGCGTATCACCGACAACGTTTATGTAAACGAGGACACGTAGCGCCACGTATGCACCATGGCAGCGCGTTCGCTCCTGATTACAATACGTCGTCGAGTGTAGCGCACAATATAACGCGAGGATAAATAATTTGTTAATTATTTACGCTGTTTCATATTTTGAGAAAGAATCACAAATCAGATCGTTCGGAAAATTCATAAAATATGACTATTGGACAAATCTGTCATATTTTATATAATTTCTGTTATAATTGTATTATCCTATATGCTTCGCATCGTGATTTAGTTGCGTAGAGTTAATATTATAGAGGAAAATTATCCGCATATAAATATGAAATATCCTAAAATATAAAAATATCCTAAATATAAAAAAATATAAAAATATCCCTATCTATTTTATAACGATATTATAGTTGTGTTATATATTTTTTTCCTAGCTCGAAATAGCAGAATCGAAGTAGGATACATATATATATTTCGCAAAAAAAAGTCTGTTATTACAGAGAGCAGTTACAACCAAAGTCCGAGGGCGATGCTCGCTCTATTCCTTCGAGTGCCATTAATCCAGGGACGTACAAAAGAATAGGTGCGAGATGTAATTGCGCTGCAAACGATGCGGCAACGCCAGTATCGAAGTTTATTACAGCTCTGTATTATTGATACAACTCCATTACAAAAGTCCTCAGAGAATCCCAGCAATTCTTTCGTCGTTATTTTTAGTCACCGAACGTTATAATCGCAATGAGAAATGGCGTTTCTCTCTCTAATGACATTTTTAATTATTAATTATTTTTGACAATTATATAGCTTCATAAACCAATGTAATTTGAGCTACATAAGAATCTTTTTTTTCGACATAAGACTTTCACATGGCGTATCAAGATTGCTGTTATCTCTTTCTCTCTTTCTCTGTCGCCTCTGATTTCCTCAATTAATTAAGATTAATCTTCTTTTAACGAATGTTAGACTATTCGATATCAAGTATTTTAAAATGATTCCTATATAAGATTCTGTTAAATTTCACTTGATCTTAAATAAAGAATAACATTTTCAAAAAACAATTTCGATAATTACGATGAAAATGATGAAAAAATGATGTAAATAAAAAACTGAATATTAACGCAATTTATAAAAAAGCAAAGTAATTATAATTTAAGACGTACATGTGTAAAATTAACTTGAAAATAAAACTGAAGAATAATCACTATGTAAAAAGACTATAGATGTTAATTGTAAAATCAATAAAACGTAAACACACGTGGACAAAATTGTTTAGCGAATTGAAATAAAGATTTCGACAAGAAAAAAGCAATATTGAGGACGAGAATAAAAGAGTTCGGTCCAACCGGAAGCTGAAGGTTGTCACGAATGCGCGTCAAGAGGATCGTCAAATGAAACTTTTTGACCTAATTCCTTTTTCCCTAACCATGTCCTTGAGCGAATTTATCGTGGCCTACAAAGCGTAGGAGGATCTGCGAAGGTCCGAGAAAAGAAAGATCGCATACGACGTTGAAAGGTGAGGTCGATTAGGGGTCACGTAAGGGTGCGTCTTTGTTTCGTGCAAAGCCATATTTAGACTCGGCGCGAGAAGGCGCGGTGGTTACTTTTGGACGATGAGGAGGAGAGAGTTGGATGACGTTCGCGAATGTGGGCGAGGAAATTTGTGACTGCCGAAAATATTTTCCTTTCTCGGGAATAAATTCATTAACTAAAGCTCAAAGAACTTTATTGTTTGGACAATGCGAGAAAAATTCTTTCTGAAGACGTACTAGATTCTTCATCGAAACACCAACATCATTATTAAAAATTTTAATAATATGTAACAGCATTTCACACCACTTATATATTATATATATATATATATATATATATATATATATATATATATATATGTATATAATTTGTACGATTAATTGAAATAAAATTCAGTAAAAGCTTCATGTACGTTTATAGGAATTCTGAATATTCATCATGACTATGTAAATCGCAAATGTGAAAAAGAGATATGTATATGCAAAAAGATTAGTCAAATTAAAAAAAATATGTAAAATGGGAAAATAAAAACCCATGTTTTTTTATTTGTTACTGAAATGAAAATTATATAATTAATTTTTTAGGACTATTTAATAAATGCATTTAAAAAAGTCATTTTTCCCTTTTTATCCAATTATTCCCTTTTTATTTAATTATTTCGAGTATTTGCAAATAAGCGAATTTTTGTAAAACATGTTGCAAATATCGAAGTAGTAATGCATAAAACACGCAACTAAAAAATGCGCAAATGGCGCCAGATATTATATTAATATTATACTAATATTCTCGCATAATGCACATTTCATATTTTTTAAGAAAAAGCTATTAACCTTTGTCTTATAAATAGAATTGTTTCGTTAAATCTAATAAATATTAATCATCATTTTATGTGATATTAATTAACACTTGGCATAAAGAGAAATTTATAAATGAAATACAATTATCTGAATCAATGATGATGATCAAATAGATTTTATACCGAATATTTATGTACCAATTTGAAAAAAAAAATATTAGAATAAATCCGACGAAAAAATTATTCACTCATCTTATAGAGAGCAGAGCGATATATGGATAAGGATATTTAAAAGAGAGCTGACATATCGTTTAACGATGTATTGTTAACGAAAGGATTAAAAATATTTCAAAAAATGGATCTGTTAAGACGCGAAGCGAGCGAGCGAGAAAGCGTACGTGATACGGCACACAAACCCATCGACGTCGTCTCTTGACATGTAAATTCGCGCAATTATAATTACAAATTTCACAGAGCCAGACACACCGGAATCACGTGATCGTAACGCGCCTAAGTGCCATAAACGTGATACGCGAAACCTCGCTCGGGTCGGCTCGATCTTATCACGACGTCGAAATCGCCGTCTCGGTGACAATCTAAATATACAGGGTGACCCATTTTAACTTAGGCAGCCAAATAACTCGAAAAATAAGCAAGATAGAGAAAAATGTTTTAGACAAAAGTTGTATGGTTTCGAGGGGGCCATAAGATGGTATCATTGGTTTGACCTTGAAGAGTCATTTGAAGGTCACGTGAAGGTCACTTCAATTTTTTTAAATGGAACATCCTATATATTTTTGTACATTCTTGTAGCTCATCTCGAGAGCTTTCCAAAACACTATAATTAAGTACATTTTCGTTAAGTACTTTTTGAGTTATGAGGCTTGAAATAATTTCTTAATTTTACATAAACCGTAAAATATCTTGTAAAATATTCATTTTTCGATTACCTTACCTTAATAGTTTTATGTACAAAATAATGAGAGGAATCAATTGGTGTAAAGAAAACACATAGTTGTTTCGAAGAAAAAATATGTAATTTGCAATTAACAATTCCATATTTTTTCTTAAAAACAACTATGTGTTTTCTTTACACCAATTGATTCCTCTCATTATTTTGTACATAAAAGTATTAAGGTAAGATAATCGAAAAATGAATATTTTACAAGATATTTTTTACGGTTTATGTAAAATTAAAAAATTATTTCAAGCATCATAACTCAAAAAGTACTTAACGGAAAGGTACTTAATTATAGTGTTTTGGAAAGCTCTCGAAATAAGCTACAAGAATGTACAAAAATATATAGGGTATTCCATTTAAAAAAATTGAAGTGACCTTCACGTGACCTTCAAATGACTCTTCAAGGTCAAACCAATGATACCATCTTATGGCCCCCTCGAAACCATACAACTTTTGTCTAAAACATTTTTCTCTATCTTGCTTATTTTTCGAGTTATTTGGCTGCCTAAGTTAAAATGGGTCACCCTGTATACACCATGTTCGAAATTCTCACTCTCCGAGGCTATATATCGACCCAGAATTCGTCATCGATACGTTTGATCGAATCTCTTGAAATTTTTTAACGTAAGACTGACTGATAAAATTTGATTTAATTATTTTATCGTCAATTAATTTGAAAACTGCATCTGTATAAATATTAAAAAATCGGATTTATTAAATAAAAATATAAAAATAAAAAAAAATAAAATTAGTAGTTTCAAAAAAAAGTTCAAAAGCATGATTACAAGAGAGTATTTCAAAGATTTCGATGCCTTTCTTACACATGTCCAATATTTTTTAGATACTTGAAATTAAATATGTTAAATCAAAAATTATTTTTTCAACTCAAAATGTTGAAAAAGTTACCTATTTTCTCTCTAAAAAATAATAAAAAAATTTTGATATTTTTCAGTCATCTTCAAGTGCACTCGCTTTATTTATGCATGAAAAGAGAAAAGACAACTTCTTGCGTTTCATTCGTATCATGTACTTCTTATAATTTTTCGCATATTATACAATCTCAAATCTCAACAGGGGGTAAACTCTTTTCACGAGAGATTTCTTATATCTACATTAGCCGGCTGCATTCATTGTCAACACCGCGTATCACCTCCTGCCGCTAAGAGACAAAGAGAGAAAAAGAGCGAGAGGTACGCGCACCGACTAGGAAGGAGTAGCAGATAAAGAGAGAGAAAGAGAGAAGAAGCATTACGCAATCTTGTCGTCGTACTTGTTGGTAATTGCTTATTTATTGCACTGTCACGCGCTCGTCTCTCGTCATCTCGTCGCGTATCTACGTCGTTGACGACGTTGTTGTTATCCTTTTCGACACCGCGCCGTTTTCCCCGTGTGTCGCGCTTTTAACAAAAAAAAAAGACAATTATTCCAAGTTTAGCAACTAACGAACATAAACTTGGAGTTCACATATGAGAATCGATAAGAATAAGAATTCTGTGAAACGTAATCGTCCGCATGAAATTTAAATTTTGATTTTCCTGTGTATTTATCTGCAAAGATACGAGGAATATCACCTGGCATCGAAATATTATTCACGCTTCGTCCGATCGATGATGCGATTCCTCTGCCAGCCATCGGTAAATATTGATTTCGGGGCAGAAGCATACGTACACAGAGAATCGTGATACAATCACGATTTACTAGACGCCAGAAAATTACTCGCAAGATATAAATTTCTCCTCGATTTCTCGCGCGTGATTTCTAAAGAAAATAACATTCGATATTTCATATTCGTGCGCAATTTTTTTTTAATTATATCCCCGCCAATCATAATCCATTACATGTAACGCGATGGTAATGCACGCCGATAATGCACACGTAATGCTGAAAAAATTCGCGAAATTATTCACCATGTGCGTGGGAAACGTTCACTTGCGACACGCACGCGACAAGTTTCACGTGTAATTCACCATCGGTGCATCGTCGATTGCGTGCACATATTACGGTATTAAGCGCTCGAATGTGTCCCCGCTGTCCCTCGCTTATCCAAGTGTCTCAAACACATCGCGCTGCGCGTCTAGTCACGGTATAATATCACGTTGCGTTGGCCCCTTTGCAAAATCGCTCGATAATCGCGTCTGACGACGAGACTCCTTATTATCGCCGATCGTAAGACAAAATTCCAAATTTATCCCATATATTCCATCCCAAAAATATTCTCGATCGAAATTAGATATAATCTTGTTTTACGTACGATTAATTTAATTCGTTTTCGGTCGGAAATCAATTGTCTCGACGCAAATCTTTGGCCTTTCAGTAATTCGCACCGTTGATTGGATCAGAGGTAGTTAACTTTGTCACGTGTCTGGATTCGCAATCAGCCATGCGGCAAAGGCACGGGGCGATTTTTGCGAATGGAGAAGGGCAAGGCAGATCGATCGCGGGAGGCTGCAAGCGCCGCGCTCGACTGCGGCGCGGCGCTTTTCACTGCGACGATAAATTCTGGAACTTGCAAGCTCTCTCGGAACACCGACATGCGGGGCCAACGACGCCCGTCGTTGCGAGAGCTTTCGTGCAAAATATATTTCAGCAGCACCCCAACTGCAGCGGCGCAACTCGCCGCTTTTCCTTCTCTCTCGCCGAGGCGTCTCGAATCGGTTATTGAACAAACAGCGTCCGCCGACGCTTATATGCCTGCGATTCCACTCTCGGGAAGAACGAAGATTGCAATATGTATAACGACGCTCATAAGCGTGAATTCGCGATATCGTGAAAGGTGTTTTGCATCCTTCGTCACTAATTACCTAATTACATATTACCTTTTTAGGCGAAAAATATAAAAAGGGCCAATCGACGCGAATTTTTTATTTACTAGAGAGACGTGGTTGCATTATGTCGCATTTAACTTTTTTCTCGACGCACATAAGCTAGCTTTCATGCGTGAGAAAAATTTAATATATGATAACATAATATTCGCAATATGCGCGTATCATTACCGCAATTCGAAATCTTGGCGGATGTAAAATCGTGCGTGTAAATATAGATTCCATTTTAAAATAGGGACATGAATCGATAAATTAATAATATTCGTTGAGCCTTTGGAGGTAATTATGAAACGAAATATTTTAAGCGTACAACTGGACGCATCATTATGCCAAGTGACGTAACATTGAATGTCTACGATCTCCGCTACTCGTAACGTTCATCGATAATTCGCCGACGAGCATTTCCCTTCGAACATTAAACTTTTCATCGAAGCGTTTGATTCGCGTTATAAGCGTACACCCACGAGGAAAGAAGGGCGCTTAATTATTCACGATGATCCTTTATTCATACTTGCTATTCCGTGGTAAAGCAGAAGCGCTTGATTAAAAACAGTGTCGGCGACGAGGCACTTCCTGCGAAATTCGCGTGGAAAAGCGGGAGGCAACCTTCCACTTTATATACGATATTAGAATATAAATTATTTCGCGATAATTTTCCATTTAGAAAGGGACCGATTCTCTTTAACAAACGAGTTCTTCTACTCCTCTAGGCTTCGAATATATAAAATATACAGTAATTTCTCTAACGTTGAACACAATTTTATTACGGTAGGCAGGCGCAATTTAGCCGATTCTATGCTATGCCATGTTATCTTCCTTATTCAACGTCGGTGTTATCAACATTTACGCAAATAGTAACTATCTTTCCGGAAGTTTGCCAATGTTTAATTCAACGACAGGTCGCCTACGTTACTTGCGCTATGTCACGTGACACAGTTTCGATATACTTTGTTCGCTAGGACGGCCAGTCGCTTTCCCAGAAAGAAACGGAAGCGATGCCTACACATTTACGTATATATATTGCGACACCCTGTACGTGCGATCCGTCAACGCGCGGATACGAACAAGTGTAGGGCATCGACTTTTGGGACGCGTTTGCCACGAGATATCGATCCCCTTCGACCTCCTTCGCCCTGCGCGACTGATTTTCCCTCGTGTCGAAGGAGAACGTTTACATTCGCAACTTCTTTAAGGGTGCGTTAAAATCGACGCGTGCGCGCGAGAGGGAACAAGTGGGAAGGGAATGATCCGGATGTAAAAGAGGATGGAATCATCGACTCGTTCTCCGCGAACTTTACCCGTGAGAACCAACTTCCCTGGCGCGAGAGTCGTCTTTAAGTCTTTGTCACGCGTCTCGTGAAAAGTTTTTGAAACGATCGATACGAGACAGCCTCAACTCGACTGTCGCGTTTCGTTTCTCTCTTCTATCCGAGGCAAAAGGCGCGTCTTGCTTTATTTATTTCGATGCGCAGGAACGTCGAGAATATTTAAAAAAAATAATAGAGTACGATACATAATGTATAAACATGGTGTGCTAATGAGATTTTAATACAGCTGAATTTATGTGAAATTTATACGCATTCCTGCACGATAATTACACACGTCATTGTACGTGAAAATCTCGCACCATTTATCGCTATACGCAATATACGAATATACGTCTACGGTTATCGCGCGCGTTTGGAAACACGTTTTAATTCAGCGTTTCGATGTCGACGGTCTGGATAATAATTCACGATTCGATTCCCGGAGATCCTGTCGAATTTTCTCACCGTCAAAGCCAAGGCGTCTCCACGGAACAAGGAGATTCATCGGGGCACCGCGTGGAGCTTTATTAACTCCCCGTGATTTACAGCTGCTCTCAGGTGATACGTTTCCCTTCGCTCAAAATGAGCATACGAGAGTTGCGATTTAATTGCAAAAGAGTGTATGATTTACAGCCGTTTCTCATTACAGCTCGTCGTTCCCGATACAGCTCGTTACGAATCCTCGGTATTACCATTTGTAATGCACTGTCTGATCTCGAGAGACTCTTGATCGAAGATAAAGGTTAAGAAGAAGCGATATTTTTAGAACGTAAAAATAATCAATAATGATAAGGCGGAACTGCAGAAGCATTCGAAAAAAAATATTGGATCATAGATTAGACGCGGATGTTATCTTGATGGAAATTAATATAATCGCTGACAAATCGATTTCGTTGGAAAGGAAACGAAGACTAGCAGATCTCGAAGAAATGAATATTTTCCAAACGAGCAGCATCTAGATTTTTTTTCTCGATTGATTTATTATTACGGAATGTAGGTAACGCCGCTTAAGCCGCATCGGGGTAGTCGAGGAAGAAATACAAGAATATACCTAGCGATACGATATTATCGATTAAGTATTACGGAAGCCGTACTAAGGATATAACTCGACCAGACAACACTACGTGTGTGCCTATAATTATTATTGTCTTATGATGACGCAAACAATCCAAGTCGCAAGCTTGATTATCGATTTTCAAACTTGTCTCGTCGCCTCTGGTAAGTAATACAAATATTCCTGGAATTTTTCCACCTATAAGTTGTTTCATACAATTTTTCTCCAAGTATTCTTCGAAGCATTTTTTTTAATCCATCAAAATCAATTTAAGATTAAAAATTTATTTATTTAATAATTTATTTATTTTAATTTTCAAACTTAAAAATCGTCCTTTTCTTTAAAAATTAATAGCGACTCATTAATCAAAGTCATTAATAAAAATCGCTAAGCAAGGCAAGGTCTATCGAAAGAGAAGGGGCGATTAGGTTCGAAAAAAGGATCGACGAGCCGCGAATTCGCAAACTCGATCTTCACCCTCGGTTACCCCCGTCGTCACCTCCCTGAGGATCCCGGCGAGGGGTAAGCGAGCGACAATGCGCGCGAACGATACACGCGGATTCGGAATACGTAGCCGAACACGCGCGAGTTCAGGCCAAAGTCTAACAGACACGACACACCTCCGACCTTCCTATCGATCTGCGGCCGGAGGTTTTACGCGTCCTCCACCCTCCGCAAGCTCGACGACCCTCTTCCCGCCCTCTCTCTTTCTTTCTCTCTCTCTCTGTCCTACTCCATCTCTCTCTCTCTCTCTCTCTCTCTCTCTCTGTCTTTTTCCATCTCTCTCTTTCTCTACCCTTTGCTCTGAACCGTATAACCCTCTTTCGCTCCCTCTCTCTTCCTCCTACTCTCTCGGCACTCAAGTCCTGGCGAGAAGGAAAGGCGAACCTGCTTGCCGAGCCCCTCGCCATGAGAACGAGTTTCTCGTCCACCACCTCTCGTCCTTCTCCTCTTTCTCCGCCAGCAACCACCTCTCTCTTCCACCTCGTTCTCGGCAGTCGCGAGCGCGCACCCTCGCAACCCGTTTCTATCGCGCCCCTCGTCACCTACGGGTTCGCGAAGGGGAGAGAAAAAGGAGATGGAACGGCGCGGAGAGAAAGAGAGCCAATAATGCGTCTTTACGACTCCGCGCTTTCGCAACACAGCCACGCCAGCTATGCGCATCGCACCGCGGCCGCTCTCGATTTGATTTAAAGACGAGCTGCCGCTTTAACGCCCCGCGCACCAACCGAGATTATCGCCCGCCGAACCAGCGAGATCGACCACGCACAGCGTAAAGATATCGTACGATTTCTCGCATGAAAAGATTACAGTCGTCGTTATTTGAACGAGTTCAAATGTCAAAGTGCAACAAATTCAAAATCTTTCGCAGAATTCTGCTTTAAGCGTTTACGGATTTTTAAGTCACAATCAATCTAGAGGCAAAAAAATTGGGAAATTATTTATATATTTTATTATATTATTTTATTTTGTTTTATTTTATTATTTATTATATTATTATTATTGCATAATTTTTATTAAAGTCCAATATGTATCATGTATAGTACTGAGAAAAAATAATATTCTTGATTAATTCTTTCCACTTTACATTTCCTATTCTTCATTAAAAAATCAATAATATAAATTTTTCTTCAAATTCATATCCTTTTGACGGTTAATATATTCTGTCTGGAAAATTACTCGGCCAAAATTAGCTTTCTCGATATATCTCGAGATTAAATTTTCGTTAAGTAACAATTTCCGGTAAACATTCCGCCCATTCGAGAGCGTCCGAGAGATACAAAGCAGAGGAGCGATAATTTCTCCTTCTGTGTAAATAAGCGTACGGCGATGATGCGCGCAAGACGTGCGCGAATAATGAATTCGGTCGTTCTTTCTTGAAAGTGGGAGCTATCGCGAGATTCGTCGAGGAGGTGCACGATCGCTTCTTTCTCCTCTCTCGCGCTCCTTCCCCCGAAAATATCCCTCCGGACGAGAGCGACATGGCCAAAGTCCAGAAAACCGAAACCAGAAATTCTCGCGCGAGCGGGTGGACGGTATTTCTGGACATGGGCGCGCGAGAGAATTCATGGCCGGAACGACTTTTCGTCACGCTGGAAATTAGTTGAGAAACGCGGAGGTTTATCGCGTCGTAAACCGCGCGCGCGGTGGCGAATCGTGCGCACCGATGCGCAACAGTCCCTTTTCTATCATCCTCGACGAAAGATGAGAGAAAAAAAGCCGCACGCTCCTTCTAATCAAATCAAAGCAAATTAATGATTTTTTGATGAGTAATAAAAAAAGCCAAGAGTAATAATCTGCACAATATCCGCGAGAAGTATAGAATCGATTAAAATGTATAGTCGTGATGAAAAATAATAAAAAATGTAGAAAGATGCAAAGAGATACAGTTCAGCGAAAGAAGACGAGAGGGAATTAACCGCATACTGTCGTAGCTGCGAGGAGCGAAAAAAACAGAAAGAAAGAAGGAGAAAGGGAACCGTGAATAATACTAGCGTGAATGCACATCCACGCTGTACGCGATGGCATTAATGCGAGCGAGTCACGAATCATGATTATTTCGGATGGCTCCTCTCTCCTCTCGACAGTCCCTCTCCCCCTCGGGCTCTCTCTTTCCCTCCCCGCCGCTGCAGCTCGACCATCCTCGATGCGCAGGCTAAATATATCTTTTACAGACACCCACAGAAGACTATCGACAAAATCGCAGAGAGAGAAAGAGAGAATAAAACATCGGATTCCCGTTTAAAGTGTACCCAAGGTCATCGGGTGAGTATTTTCGTGGTCCAAATCGAGAATTTCAAAGACACGCGCTTCTTTCCGAGGAGGCTGCACGTGGAATCAAGACGAATCGTCGCAACGTACCGTGACGATTGACGTAAATCGACAAAACAGACCCCGTCCAAAATCGATCGCGAAGCGGCACGCGATTGGACGTTATAATCAGAGTCGAGAAATAATTAGCAGAAGCGCGACTTGCTCGGCGATTCTGACCAAACTCGAAGACATAATAATAATACCGATAATATCGCGGTGATATCCGGACGCGATTTCGGATCCGAAGCATCCATTCGTCGCCAAAGTAAATTTATCGCGGTTAACCGGCGGATCCGTTGCTTGTTTGGCAATGCTTCGTTTCCGCTTCGCAAAGTAACGATCCTGAATATTCGTCTTCTCTATTCGATTCAAAATATAATGACTGGTATTAAATAAAGCATCGAAATTTAATTCAGCTACGAATATTCAATATTATAATTTAATTGAGAACCTCATAATCTTTCTTCAAATTTTAACACAAACGGTCCGATTTTAATCTCGATCAAATCAGCAGCGTAGATTCTGTATCGATACGCGGCTCGAGCTTTCTGCGATATTAAAAGAAGACCCCAAGGACGACTCGCGTCGTCGTTCGAGCAGAGCGTGAACGAGCGAGAGAGAGAGAGAGAGAGATAGATAGATAGATACGCACCGACTTTCCTCAATGTCATTATGCGCGTCGAACGCGAATTGTCGTTCTCGTTATCACGCTCCTAATATCGCCGATAACGAGCGGACGTGTACGTATGACACTCGCAACGTTGGCATCGATCGTCGATGGAGCGAGATCCGCGCGCACCAAGAGACGCGTCGCCCGCGACGACGGTGACGCGAGAGGAAGAGGCCTCTCCTCGCTCGCTCGCTCGCTCGCCTCCGTCTCTGTCGGCTCGTTTGTTTCCGCTGGTCGCTTCGGCGCGGCTCGGCTCGGCGCGTAATCAAGTGGTATAAATAATTCCGACAGTGTGCAGCCATGAGCCGAGCGTCCGCGCGAGGCTTAATCCCCTGTTATGACATGCCAGAAAACGGGATGCGCGTAAACTGGAAACTGTCCCCTGCCATTTCGCCCGCAAATTTAACCCCTCGCCCCTAATTCGCGCGTCCAGATATCATTTTTCTCGATATCGAGACTCGATCGATCAAACTCGAAAATTCATCAATTCCGATATTGGCGACTCCAAGATACGTTTCAAGTAAATTTTACTTGTACGCGATGAGAAAATAAATAAATGCTGATTTGTAAAATATTAATGGTGATTTTGGCTAAAATTGAATTATTACAATTAATATTTGAGAAATCATACGAGTGAAAATTCTTCTTTAGTAAACATTATGTTATAGATTGGCCATTATATAAATATATATAAGAGAGCTAGCTTTACATAGATAATAGCTATGAACTAGAACTCAGCAAGCAACACTGAAAGCACAGTTACGTTAATATCGCTAGACTAATTTTGACTCGTCGGTGAAACGCGGAAGATAACGGAATGCGCCAAAGAGATTTTCACGTTGCGTCTTTACTCGGAATTCAATTAGCGTTCGCAAAGCTGCAACCTATAGCGGTAATTATACAACGCATATAACATATATTATTAAAACACATTAAATAGCAATAAATAAAATTAAACATTTTACAAGGACGTTCGATTAATTTTCGTTATCACGACCAGGCGCTTCGTTAGTTTCGACTTTAAACTCGTGCGTCAATATTTTCAAACGATCGCACGAACGCCCGTACGTCGCGAAGGTCGTCGACGAGAAACAAACGGGCGAGGAAGCGACGACGACGGTTGCGGTCGCGGAAGGCCGTGGAAAATAGCGTAGAGGACGCGGAGGAACGGTACGGCACGTCGCCGATTCCGTCGACTAACGCCCCGGATCGCGAACCGGTCATTAGTGCAACGGAACCGGTGCATCGGAGGGACAGAGGGAGCGGAATGTCCGCGAGCCGCGCGCAATGGGATGCCCCTATTATCGGTCGTCCGACCGTTCGCCAGAATGCCGTTAGATGCACGGTCAATCTATTGTCCTCTACGTGAACGCACGCAGCTCTCCCCGGGGCGTTCCCGCGAGTGAGAGAGAGAAAGAGAGAGAGATTCTCGTGCTCGGCCGAGAACCAACGTCGTCAAGTTTAACCGGGCGACGAACGAAATTAGCTCTCTCTCGTTACACGAGGAAGACCCGCGGCCTCCTCGAGCTCGCTTTGTTTGTCTCGTACAATATTATCGAATTCGCGTTTAAACATCCGGCGGTCGATCCCGTTAAATCGCGACTGCCGATTTCTCAACGTCGCGAGAAAACGCGATGTCACTTTTCCGGTGCCTTTATTTTGATCAATGGAGAACCATATACTTGGTAAAATAGTAAAAATTTTTACAAAAAATTTCAATTATCTCGAAACAATAAAGATCGGAAAATACAGGCGACGGAAATAAATCTGGCATTTAGCGATGACGGGGAGTGAACGAGATTGAAAGAGCGAATCATTTTTATTCGCTTCGACTTGCTCGATCCAACTCTCTCGATCGCTGGGAAACGATCGATCTCGAAACTTTCTCCGATTCTCAGATTCGATTCAATTTTATTCGCTCCTTGCGAATTATGAATCAGGTAGACGATAGAGGCGTGCAAATCTGCTCTCACTCCCGCTCGTTCCCGACAGCGAGACTGGATTCTCGAGACTCAGATTATCGGGAGCGCTGTTATCGAGAATAGAGGCTCGAGAACGAGCGAGTCCCGAGTCTCGATGTTCTATTAGACGGAGTGGGGATAGAAATCTACCAGCATCGAGACTCGGGACTCGCTCGTTCTCGAGCCTCTATTCTCGATAACAGCGCTCCCGATAATCTGAGTCTCGAGAATCCAGTCTCGCTGTCGAGAACGAGCGGGAGTGAGAGCAGATTTGCACGCCTCTAGTAGACGAGACTTAATAAGAGCGATCGAGGGTGATGCGTAAGCGAAAACATGACACTCGCTCGAGTGTCGAGGCGTAATTTCAAAGTAGCCATGTTACGACGATGAATAAAAACGCTCATCGAAATAACAAACGTCTCTTCCTCTCTCTCTCTCTCTCGCCATTCAGCTGGAGGGAGGGGGACGGGAGGGGGAGTCGCGCGCGGTGTTGCAATGAAAACTTACGGTACGGATGCACCTGTGTGTTATGCTCCGAGAGACACAAGGCGCGATTTCAATACGGACAGCGGGGGCCTCTCTCCGGGTACGGTACGTAATACAGTTACGACGGTCAGCAGTTTCCGGTTTCTTTGTATCTGTGAAAGAGGAAGACGGACAGGAAACGGAGCCGAGAGCGCGAAACATCACGAATCTTCAACGCGTCTCCTTTTTTTCTTACCGCCATAACTAAATATTCGCTCTGGCCTAACATCAAAACGCAAATTTTTTCCGTCTGTGTGTTCAAAAATAAACATTAAGCTGCAATCAACATTGATACGCACGATACGAGCCTTTGATTCGAGAGAGAGAGAGAGATCCTTCGTAACTAAATATTTTCTTATTTTTACTTGGCGATATTCATATTCCCTACACAATCTAAAAATAAATTCCAATGTTTAAAAAACGAAGGCAAACACGTACCATCATTCCAGGTAGTCTAATGTGGTACGAACGACGTGGTAGAAGGAAGGTTTCTTTTCATAGAGAGGCCACCCGGGCCTGAGGCCCTGGCTGAGGGGGGCCCACCATGCCCCTCCAGGTCCCGCGTTCTTTCTGTCAACGCAGCAGATTCCGAGTCTTCTTCGAGACGATCGTCGAAACACTTTTTTCCTGCTGATCGTAGGTATCAGCGAAACTTGAATGTCATCTTTCCTTCACTCGTTTACAACGACACGTATTCTCTCGAGTTGTCGCAACGATTAATCTCCGTTAAATGTTTCTCAATAATCGCAAGTGGACGTTAAGAAGTCAACGTTTGTTCGCCAGGAAAACGTACAAACACTCGTACAATACACTCCAGTCTCGCTCGCGCGTTTGATTCGATTATACCGTTATCTCGATGGCATCGAATGAGAAGTAAACACCACTTTGAAACCGCGGAAAAGGCGCGATAAACCGCACCCGAGAGCCTTTACTTAATTAAAGTCCGTGCACTCGTTGCCGCTGAATGTCACTCGAGCCTTTCGCACCTCGTTCGTCAAACGTATACAATGTCAGTCGATCGTGATCCGTGAAACGTATATAATGCCCATCTAACAATTTGACTAGCTATCATCGTCGATATACACTATCGACGTTATTTCCATGCGTGCGTCTTTCGGAGAATTCTTTCAATCGCCTCGCTTATCGCTTCTTCGCTCGAAGTCAGCGATCCTCTCTCTCACCGAAAGAATGCTACGTTTCTTTCGACCTTGCGCGCGCGCGCGCGCGGGTCTGTGTATCGCTAGCTAGCTATTCCCTGACCTCTGCACTCGAGTTCTCACACACAGTCGGCGACTTGGCCGACAACGACAGATACGTATCGATGATAACACACCCGGCTGTGAAGAGCAATTGACGCGATGCGATTGTCTCAACGCCTCTGCGACACGAGTCTCTCTCACTTAATAATTTTCCGAAAAACAATTTGTCGCACAGTCTTTTCATAAAAATGTAAATTTTCTGTAAAAGAGAAAGAACCGATGTTTGTCACTGTTTTTGAAGAATACCTTTCACAAGAAGTCTCGACAAATTCACGCACGATTCTCGTCCTTCCAACAACGTATCTGTCAAGAAGACGCGGTTCCCTATCGACGCTCGCGTTATCGCCCTCGTATCGCGCACGGCGACGCGCTTTCGTTCCAGAAAACGATCCCTCGATAACGTGATCTCTCGGTGTACGAGCGAGCGTGGGAACGGACGAGCGCAGGACGAAGGAAATCGCGACGAAGCGCGACCGCGCGCTTCGATTTTCCCTCGTAAATCGTCAACAGGTGGTTTTCCGAACGACGACGCGGAATACGCGACGCGGATTCTCGGTTCTCGCGCGACGTCACGCGTGGGCTTCTCGCGCGCTCCGGCGAACAGCTGATCGCACGTCAACGTCAACGTTCCCCCGGCGGAGGGGAAAGCCACCACCGTATCGCCACGATACTGGAAAATGCTGACGCTTTGTATCCGTCTTGGTAAATTTTCTCTCTCTCTTTCTCTCTCACTAATCACCGAGAGAATCGTCGTCGATTCCAATCACCGTTCGTCGCACAGCACGAAACGCGACGGACTGTTATATCGGCCTCGCATTCTTGTTCGCCCTCCCCTCCTTCGTCGATGTTTCGTTCGTTCGTCGGTGTTCGCGCCTACCTTAGTCTCGCGAGACTATTTTCGTCTCACGATGGAAGGAACGACGCGTTTAAGCACGCGTCGCTTTCCCCTCTATCGCGGGCCCCGCTCTTTTCCGTTTCCTGCCTTCTTCTCGCGCGCCTTCTTCTTTCCCGCCTTCCGTCGTCTCCCCAACGTGTCTGTTGTCCCGTTCGTGTTTTCCTCGCGCTCTTCGTTCATACGGCTCTCCTCGTCGCTGTCGTCCTCGTCCTCGTCCTCGTCCTCGTCCTCGTCGTCGTCGTCGTCGTCGTCCTTCTCTCCGTTGCCTCTTTGCTCGCTCGGTTTACAGTACAAAGATCGCGCGCGTCTCCCCCCTCGCAGCAGACGCACAGCAGAAGGAGGATGAGACGGAGGTAGGCGACCGGATTCTTTCATACGCAAACATCGGTTGACGACTGTCGTCGTGCGGCGTCTCGGCCCCTCGACGCCCAACGAGCGAGCGGAATACAGGAGCTACGCTTCCTCACGGCTACGAAACGCGAGCACTCGACGGGGGATCAGCGGTCTATAATAATCCGTCGAGGAGCACTCGTGCACTCCGTCCACTCGCGAATCACGGCACTTTGTGCCGGGGCGAGAAAGTCGGGCTAACGTCCTTTACGGCTCCTAATCTTGCCGTCCTTGTGTCTCTCTTTCCTCTTTCTTTCGACTCTCTATCTCGGCGGTGACGATACACGTGCGAGGCCGCCGCGAGAAAAGGGGAAGAAGCTTCCTTCGCCGAGATCGTCGCCGATGTTGGTTCGATAGGCCGAGAGAGCAACTTGGCCAACGTTCGCAAATCGAAGCGCACTGACGAGGGAAGAGAGGAGTGCAAGGACCTTGGGTGCTCGCCCTGTCGAAGACCGCGAGCGATTGACTCTCGCGCGTCCCGGCCTCTTGGTGGCCGCGGCACGCGTGAAAGAGGAACACGGGAGGGGATTCCCGCGGGAGAGGGGGGAGGAGAGCGGCGACGAACACGGCGGTAGGGCCAGGAGGGCGTGCGCGAGAGAGAGAAACGGGAGAATGGAACGGGGTGGGCGAGGTAAGGGAGAGAGAGAGAGGAGAGGGAGGGAGAGGGGTGCAGGCGGCGGCGGTAGCGTGAGTGACGACGGGGGTGGCAGGGAGGAGGCGGTGAGTATGGCGCGTGCCACTACACGCTAGCAGGTGGAGTGCGCGTGCCCAGAAATCTCTATATCTCCCTCCCCCCCCTCTCTCCGCGCGCGTTTCCGTTTTTTTCCACCGCGCGGTTCGCCGTTACTCTTTCTTCCCGTCTCTCTCTCTCTCTCTCCCCTTTTTTTCAGTCAATCTTGTCGTATCTTCGTTTCTAGTTACTCGCTCGCTATGTTTTTCGGCTCTTCTCCGGATTTTAAAAGACGGTCTTCTTGCTCGTTCTTTGGTTGGATATTTCTCTTTTCGTTTTCGATATTATCTCGAGATTGGTGCATCACCCTCTTGCTTTAAAATTTCACTTTCGTTATGTCTGGGCGAAGCGATGGCTTTACGTTCCGTTCCGTAGTTTTTCGCGCGTGTCGTCCAAGCCTGTCTCATGTGAGAAAACTGTCAACAACGTTGCGATGGCCACGACGCGCCGGCATGATAATTCCAAGTCGATTCGTCCGATAGAGAGATCCGTGCATTCATAATATTTACGTTGCACAGTCAGATTATTCTTGTAGCGTCGATAAGAGTTGCTAACGAAAGTTCCGGCGATAAGTACATGGTCGAGTTATTGCGACAATTTTTCAACATTCCAACATCGCGACGTTCGCGAATCTTGTCGAATACTCTGCTATCGTTCATATTCTTTCGAGTGTTTAAAAAAAAAAATGATGCACCTCGTCGAAGGTCTTTTTATCGATAACGTTACCTCGCGCTTTAGATTCGAAAACTGTCAGATTTTATCAGAAACGCGACGCCGGTAACCTTCGCTCAAGTTTCGTCGCAGCAATCCATTCGTTCACCGAATATCACGCGTTATCTCGAGAGGATACGGTCGTCCACGACGATGATTCTCATCGAACATCCTCGCTTACGCAAATTTCGCTATCTCTTCCACGTGATTGCATTTGTCGGACAAGGGGTCGGATCTCGCGGGAGGTCGTCGAAATTGTCGAGCTACGAAAATTTACATCTCGCGTTACGCGCCTCGATCGGGAAATCCCTCCCTCGCATTCGTCGGTACGCGCGTAGCTCGTCTCGTACGCGCTACGCACGTGGCGAGAGCAGGAGACGCGGAGCGACAACGGACCCCCCCTGGTACGGAGAACCTGACGCCCCGAGAAGTCGTCAGCCACTGACTACGTGCGTCGCGACCGACCGTCGCGCCGGGAGGCCCAGGGCTACTCTCGAGCGCGGGGCGGGGGGGGAGGCACGCGAGACGCGTCGTCGGCTACGTTCGGTCGGGCTCGACTCGGCTCGTCCTCTCTCAGAGACCGATTCGAGGCACTTGGACACGGAGACTCCGCTCCGCGCCGCGCCTCGTTCCGATCCGCAGCCGAGGCCGCCGGCTGTCTGTCCGATGCCACCCGACACTACGACTTCTAGAACGAACCTTATAGACTCCCCCCCCTCTCTCTCGCCTCCCCTGTCTCTCCTCCCCGCTTCAACTACCGTGGGTGTACCGTAACTGCGTACGACCGGTGTATATCGCTCCGATAGTACACGCTGCGAGACAGTCGGTGTACTAGGAACGCTGTCTTAATCACTTAAGTTGTCGTTATCGTGCCCTTAATATCTCGCTTAGGCGCGATAATTTCCTCGTCGATTGCGAAGAGAAGCTTGTTCTTTAATAATCTGGGGACGACCGAAGCATCGAGTAAAAATTAAAAAAAAATACATGGTTACATCTTTCAGACTTTATAGTAAAATTTATTGTTTATCAAAGCAATAATTATTTTGACAAAATTTTGAAAAATCGCGGTTATTTCGAAAGAATCTAAAAATAGATGCTCGATATTAATTGAATTTCTCGAGAGAAAACTCCATGGCACAGTTGGGAAAAAGAAAAAAAAAAAAGAAAAGACGCGGAAAGCGACACGGTCGCTGTCGCGACTTAAAGGCCTGCCTTCCGCGCAGCTGACCGCGCCGGAGCCTTTACACAGGCGCGCTCGCGCGACACGTCGCCCGTATATACTTCCAACAAGCCTCCTCCACTCGGCCGTTGCGTCATCGCGCGGCTTCGCAGTACGTCGGGATTCGAGCGGGGGATCGCGCGGAAGCGGGCGCGCCGAGGACGACGCATCTGTACCGCTCTGCTTACACTTACTACAAATCCGTCCCAGTGGCGCTCATCCTACGCGACGACGCATCGTGAATTAGCCTCAGCGGCTCTCGCGCCACGATGGAGGACAAACGACGCACGGACGTAGGAACGAGAGATCGAACAAGTATATACGATGGTCGAGAGATATCACGTTCGAGATAAACTTGCGATTGCGCAACAAAACGCGCGTGATTAACCGCGATTACTTTGGCTGCGCGCGCGGCCGCTTTATGCTAATGTAACCGATAGAAAGGCGATTATTTGTCAATAGATAATTAAGCGACGAGGTGTACCGCAGGACGCGAGGCGCCGAATGATGGGGGGCGAGCAAATTGCGATGCGGATATTACTTGCGATTGCGAGTTGCCGCCGTGGCGTACTCCGTAAATGAGAAGTAAAATTGCTGGATGGCACGCAAACGTCCCGCAGGAACGTGACGATAATACCACGCGGACAGCGGAGGACGTTGAGGCTTTTAATTAAAAGTCTTACGCGGCGCCATAAAGGCCGATCTCTCGCGGTAAGCGATGCCACCTACACATCGCTGACCATTCTCTTTCTCGTTTAACTCGCCAGTCAGTCTTTGCTTCCATTTCTCTTTTATTTTCTCGGATTAAATCTGTAGGATTTATATTCGATAAAATTCCTCAAAATTTTTCCACACAATTTTTCTCGGAACGTATAACTTTATGTACTCTCTAAATTTCTTAGAGTGAAATCTAACTCCAAACGAGTGAATATTCACTCCAAGTGATAGTGAAAATACTGCCACTCGTAATTAGTGAACATTCACTTTTCACAAAAGTGAACTGTTTAACTCTGAACGTAAAGTGAATGTGTCACTCGGTTTGAAGTGAATAATTCACTCAATCAGAGTGGAGTCATCACTTTCGTCAAGTTATTTTTCACTCAATTACAAGTGAACAGATTCACTCTTAGGAAGTGAGATTCTAAGCCGTCTTTTACTAATAATAAGATAACACGTTACGTATATGACGTGAAGCTTCGATTAGTTGAAATGAGAAGCAATCATTGCTTTTTACTTGAATTAATCGAAGCTGAACATCGCACACAGCATGTTATCTCATTGTCGGTGTAAAAGCCGATTAACCTCCTTTTTTCTTGTCACAGCTATATAAATATATTTAACGTTACACACACAAAAATATGTTTACATTTCGAAATATGTTAAAATAAAAAGATATATCCCTAAGAAGTTACTTTAATATGTCTTGTATACCAAGTACACGTGCGACGAGTTGGTAACGTCGCGAGACAACGATACGACAGTGTTGCTAATGGCGGACTCATGCGCGTTTCACATGCGCTTTACTCACTCTTCATGAGTGAAAATTTTCACTCTATATAGAGTGAAAATGCTACATAGAATGAAAATATTCACTCTACAAAATAGAGTATACATATTTACTCTATTTTGCAGAGTGAATTTTTTACTCTACAACAAAAAGTGAGAAGAATTCACTCCTATGAGTGAAAAATCACTCTAACTAGAGTGACTTGACCAGTCACTCAATTTTTCGAGTGCATTTTCACTCTAAGAAATTTAGAGAGTAGTTTACATCTATCGGGCTAAAAATATCGTAATATTTCGAAACCAGAATCACATGGCATCATACATCATCCTCATCCTCTCATTTTCGTCCGCACGAAGGAACCAAAAATCGTGTCGTAGCGTTCGGGAAAAATAGAGGACGTAATGTAACCTCCGTTAACGTAAGATGATCTCCCGAGATAACGAGTCGACATCGCATCGGCTTTCGTTGAATCTCGAGGTAACGCGCGCGCGCGAGTTTCTTTCTCGAGGAGGAATCTGCGACTCGGAGCACCGAGACGAAACCGCGATTATCTCCTACGTTGCTACAACACTCTGACGTCGACTGAGTTTCTTCCTCTCAAGTATTTCGCGCAACAGCGGTACGTGCTGGACGACAGCCGCCGAGTAAACGAGCCGCGTTATACGATCGAAGGTCGATTGTAAACATTTATGACGACGCCGCGCGGCTCCGGCTATCGATGTTTACGTTACAGATATACGAGCCGCGAACGGCTGAAGGCCAACTGTAAAAATACGACCCGATTCGCTACAATAAAGATAAGCAAATGCGTATGCCAGGCTCGGGAAGCCGAAAATAATGTAGCAAGCGGAAAGACATTTCTTCGTTAAGGATCGTAGATGCGTATAAAAGGCCAGTGTCGGGAAAAATAATGCTCGTATCGAGCGAGGAATCGATTACGAGACCGATCAGCTGTTCGGGAATAATTCTTGATTAGTCGGACTAGAAAAAAAGTGCAGGAAAAAAATTCACGCTCTCTCTCTCTCTCTCTCTTTTGTAATATAATTTAATTTACTACATCCATCGCTGTTGCAGCGACGGCGGCATATTTGTCTATGTACAGAAAGTCAATGGAAACGTCAAAAACTTGATTAGATCACGTTCCTTCCTGTCCAACGGTAGAGAGCTCTCTCTTCGAAATCTGTCAGCGCGTTATCAAAAATTCGGCTCGAATTTTTGCCTCGGTCGTCGACGGGATATAAAAATGTCCGCGGGATACAAATGTAATTTTCATAGCGAACGCAAGCTTCGCGTTACTTCCGGCCAGCTTACGCTCCATCGAACGTGTTTTTCGAATCAAAGAGCCATCCTTTTTCCGAATCAACGAGACCCGGCTCGAAAATAACGAGCGAGCAGAGAATCTTTCCTCCTGTATTTTTGCGCATGTGGGACATTTTTCGCCGTGTTTCCATTTTACTTGCACGAAAAAAGAGACAAAGGTGATGACTTGGTTGCGCAATGCCATCCCCTTCGTTGATCTGTCAAATTCACTCGCATCTTTTCTCTCTCTCTCTCTCTTGTCAAATTTCTCTCATTCAACTTACTCTGCAATCCTGATTCGATGGACGATAATTTGACAAAAATCACAAAATACATTTAAATAATAAAGCGATGAATCAAACATTTTCTAAACATTAGATAAATAAAAAATGGAATATAATTTCAATAATGAATAGAATTTTTGGAAAGCGCTCGAGAAGAAACATGTCTACGGTTGTCACGTATAGATTATTCGCAGAATAAAAGAAAAACGATTATATATTTAATGGTGACTAAAAGTATAAGATAAAAAGGATGCTGTGCTCCTCGAAAGAGAAAGAAACTGATAAAGGTTCCAGAGGAAAGCGATGACGATGGAAGGAATTACCTGTCTTCTTCCACATTTTTCCGTTCATCCTCAGAAATGGACGAAAAGAGCAACGGCGTTTGCGCTTTGATAAATAAAAATTCTTCGATCTGAAGACTGATATCACTAACGACATTTCTTTAACAACTCCGAAAATATCCAACCGCGATTTAGTCATATGACAAAATTTTGACTGCTTTCCCGCGAAAATGTCAGGAAGAGATCAGATAAAATGTGGATAAAGTAATCTATTAAATATTAAAAATTCAGTACCAAATAAAAATACAAAGAAATAATATCTCCGCTGGTGAAATTAACAGAATTGTTATTTTTCACGTGTATTATTGGATATCCAATATACTACGTAATCATGATTTAATTTATTTTCATCTCATATGTTAACGTGTTAAAATAAAATCTCTAAAATTAGGTAAGTAATTCGGAGCCTTTCCAACTCGACGAAATTATATATTTATTTTACGATTCATTTAATATATAAATAAATAAAGACTGCCGAATTAATTATCTCGAATATTGTTTACATTATACGAAGAGAATCGCGCGACATTTCCGCAACATGAGTATCGTTACG
The DNA here is from genome assembly GCF_025532165.1 of Camponotus vicinus. Classification (NCBI taxonomy): domain Eukaryota; kingdom Metazoa; phylum Arthropoda; class Insecta; order Hymenoptera; family Formicidae; genus Camponotus; species Camponotus vicinus. Next base: position 16,885,802 of record NW_028141945.1, read on the forward strand.
TGACGTTTAAGAAACTACGGGTTAAGTCGTTACCGCGCCTCATGTAATTTAATCACAGGAAACAATTCCAATTTTGCATGCATAACGTCACATATTGCGCACGACATATTGTAACGCGCACATCCGAGAGTGTCAGTGAGCGCGCGTGCAACACATTACATGTCTGCAAAAGATGCGATCTTTTATCATCTACCATCTTTAAAATATCGACTCTCGGGCGAACGATCTATATTTATTACCAACGGTTTACCCATATATGCCTTATGCGACACGTGTTCGTCTATAAATAACCGTATCACTCGAGACGAAAAAAAATCGTTAACTATTTATAAAGATACATTCGACTTTTTCCATCTTTGCATCTTGTCGAACTGAAAAATAGGATAGCCCTCTCTCCCCTATATTTCGAAAATTTATCTTATTTATATTCGATGAAGAATATCCGCACGCGGATATTTATGCGAATGGATGAGAAAGGAAAAATTGCGAATGAATAAGATCGAATGGCATGAACGCGTTCGCTCTGTTTCTGCCTCATCTCGCTACCTCTCTCGTCGTAAGCACTGCTCTCTGATTTATCTCGAGGCGTGCGCGTCGTAATCGCGCGATTCCAGCGAAACCTGCCGTCAGCGAATTCCTCCGGCAAACAAAGAGTCGCGTCGGTGATCAGAGAAAGACGGAGCGCGAGAAAGAAGGCCATTAGGAAACGAGTTGGAAATAAAAGAAGCGCCTTCGTGCGTCGCCAAGTCGAGTCTCTCTGTCTCTCGCCCATTAAGATATATATGCATAACTTTTATAAACTTTTAAATCATGAAGATACAATTTATAACGAGCGAAATAATAATAAAGAAGCCAAGAAGAGCGAAATAAAAAATACGGAAAAAAATTTTAATTATGATGTATTCGTTTTTCATCTAAAAGAGCACGCCCGATGATTGGTACGTGTACTCGGGGGTAAAAATAATAACTGTCTCGATTATTATATATAAAGAAGTATCAAAAGCACGATTGTGCAATATACATATACAAGGTGTCAGGGCAATCTTTTGTCAAAAAAAAGCTTTTGTAGCTTACCTCGAGAGCTTTTCAAAACACTATAATAAAGTATTTTTTCATCGAGTACATGAGTTATTTTCGATCGAGAAAAAATATGTAATTTGCAATTAACAATTACATATTTTTTTTTTCGAAACAATTATATGTTTTCTTTACATCAATTGATTCCTCTCATTATTTTGTACATAAAAGTATTAAGGTAAGATAATCAAAAAATAAATATTTTACTAGATATCTTACGATTTATGTAAAAATTAAGAAATTATTTCAAGCCTCATAACTCGAAAGGTACTCGATAAAAAAATACTTTATTATAGTGTTTTGAAAAGCTCTCGAGGTAAGTTACAAGAGCTTTTTTTTGGCGAGAGATTGCCCTGACACCCTGTATATATGAGAATCATGATGCAAAAGTTTGTTTTTTAATTGATTCAACATTATCGCAATACGAATTTAATTCGACTTAATTACTTACACTTAGCATTGGAAATTAATATGTTACCAGGCTAGCCGCACTCAAGGGACAAATGCTAATGAGAGCCGCTGCTTAGGAATGACATCCATTCTACCTACTTGTTTTCATTTAGACACTTACACGAGCGTATATGAACGACCAACTGTTTATATCACTGCAACGCTAGAGTCTTCTGCTATCGACATGATTCTACGTAACCGGATCACGCAGTCGTCATCAACTAACCAGTTCCGTTCTCAGTAAGCGATATACCGAGAAGATTTCTCGGAGGTAACTTTATAAAGTTACGCGTCAATTAATTTTATTTTGTTTTTGTTAACTTACGCTTACGCGGCAGATCGCAGACCGATGAAAGGGTATCGTGCATGACGATCCATACATGACTTACCTGAAACAAAAAATAAAGACAGTTATTTTAAAGTTATAATCTGAGAATATACATCTCATAAATATAAACTTTATGCATATGAATTTCTCAGAAGCTCTCTTACACGTATGAATTTCTCCAAATTGATTAAGCGTACTTATAAATTTCTTAATTTTAATATCAGAGCGTATGATGAAATATTTATCTTTGTTTTATCCAGCAGTTGGAAAATTAAAAAAATTTTTTAAATATCAAATTTTAAGAAGCGAATTAGTATCAATATATATGAAATATTGCAACATGTGTACAACAGATTATATTGTCGACGATATGCAAGTCCAACATACGCGTGTCACGAGAAAAAAATCTAACTATCGTTTTCCTGGTATGTCACAACAATAATAAAACATGAAATGATTTCGCTCGTCATTGTCTCCTGTATACTTATTATCTCGGAGCGCATTATCATTCACGATAATGCATTTATGACTTTTTACATCGGACTAGCAACTGGTAATGACTTTACGATTTTATTGGGAAGATTCGTCGAATTATCAGTTAACGTCTTTCAAAATAATAGCTCATTACTTTCGTAATATAATGCGTTAAATCTATAGTGATAATGTGACAATCGACTAACGTGATGACTTACTAATGTCATTGGATTTCTTTAATGAGAGATCATTCTCTCCATATATATGTGTAAATTCGAAAAAGTGTTATTCATTTTGTAATTAAGAAAAAATTCGGGAAAATTCAAGTTTTCTTCAACTCTCGATCTGAAGGAAAATTTAATTTCAGCTAATTATCAATTTTCAAATAATACCAATTTAAGATTGGCTCGAGCCAAGCTCCTTTATGATATATATATATCAAATATAAGAATGTATTCCCATCGAATACGTTCCTCCAGTTGTTACAGTTTGGACCCGAGCTGGAGAGCGCGACTGTGAATCATTGCCTCGAGTGGTTAAAAGTAGGGAGCTGTTAAGAAGACGAAGGAAGACGAAGGGGCGGAGGAGGAGGAGGAGAAGCCGAGGAGGAGGCAGGGGACAGGCGAAGCGCGCTCCAGAGGAGACTGAGGAGGATAAGAGGCGTTCGGAGACAAGCAACAGTGTTTACCCTTGACGGCCAGCGAACGCCACCCGTGATCCCAGAAACCAGACTGCGATTACATCTCGCTATCTTGGGTCTTTCCTCGTCGCGTTATGGGGCGCGCGTACCATGTGACGTACCTTTCTCCCCCCCCCATCCCCTCGCCGAGCATTCCTTCTCCTTCCATCTTCTTGGGAGTACGATAAATCGTTTTTACAACTCGCTTCTCTTTTCTAAACAAGAGCGCGGGGCATAACACGACCCTCTATATGCAAAGACCGTTAACGACCCGAAACGGAAAATACTCCCATGAATAGTCATTTGGACGATAAAATACATTCTCTCTCTCGGCGGGATGAGACAAAAGTTGATGGAAACGTTGAAACGCGTAACAAGCGGGAACTCAAACCGACCGGTATTTGCGATGGGCTCGAAATTTCGCGGGGAACTAGATCCGTCGAAAAGCGACTGGTTACCGCGAGCGATTCGAAATCGAATTATGCCGAATAGCGCGGAATCGAAACGCCGCGGGGGTATCCCGCTACGACAGCGGCGAGATCTCGGATGGCCGGGAGGCCGGTTCGATTTATCGGCGAAGGGATGAATCCGGTGCAGGGGCGCGTAAACGAGCGGGGCGTACGATGCTTGCATAAAGCGGCAGAAAATTCGGGTTGAAACCTGTGAAAGCGGGGAAAGAAGATCAATAAAGTGGTGTGCCATACTGTCGGTGCCGCCGGTGTATCGTTGTAGTAGCGGGTGGCTCTCGCTGGTGTGTATTATTAAGCGAAGAGGTGTGGAATCGGAGAGAGAAAAAGGAGAGGTAAAAGAGAGAGAGAGAGAGAGCGAGAGGGAAAGAAGGGGGGAGAGAGGCGAAAAAGAGACGCGACGGACGTTGCGGAGATAGAAGAGAAAGGGGGACGAGGGGAGGGGGAGAGGCCGGTGACTGCAAAAAAAAAATAAAGGCTGCGAGGGAGCGATGTCACGAAGCGAGACAAGGAGAGCGGCGGAAAATGTGGAACAGACGTAATAAAAACTTATGGCAAAAAAGAGGGGCAGAAGGAGAGAGATTACTAGGGTGATAGTCGTGTAATCTACCGATATCAATCGTTGCAGGGATCCAGGCAAGATAAACTCAGACATGATCTTGAATACGATTCGAACGGTTCCATCTCCAGATTGGAACCTGATATTTCAGCGAGAAATTTGACCCGCTTGTCGAAATATTTTATCTAAACTTTGCCAAGCGACGCGATACGGATATCACGTATGCGAAAGAAAGCGAAGCGTTTTAAGAGGACAGAGAGAAAGGGGAGGAGGGGGAGGAGAATACTTTTCATCGAGTGGTCGATTATAAATTTCGATCTCTGGATTTGATCTCTGAGAAACGTCCGAATAACAGTGTTTCGCCGCGAGAAATAATCGCATCAACGCAATCGGGCCGGAAGATAACGACATCGGACTGCACCGAGGTCGATCGCTGTGTACGGTCTACTTGGCAATGCACTTTTCTGCATGGTTTACACGCAAAATCGACGCAGCAAAACGAGACAGATTAGAGAAATTCGTTCTACATAGTTATATCCGCGGAAACGCGCGGGAGCAAGTATCTCCGATTTCACGCCTTTTTTCTTCGATCCCTTCTAGGCAGTTCGCGAGGAAATAAATACACTTTGGATTCGCTTAATTTTCAATACAGGGTCAAATCGGCGAGGCATTGAGCACCACTGGCTACCGAGGTGCTGCGTTTCCCCTTTATGCAGCCAATGGCGTAACCGCTTGCGGTATCAACGTAACGGCAGAATCGACAATGTCTATTAAGAGCGTAAATCTTGTCGCTTTTAGTGCGCCATGAAAGGTAGGGACTGTGTCTACACGTCGTTCTGCGGATTTACACCATCTCGTCGTCGTGCAATTACGATGTAAAACGACATTGTTTCATCAGGTATCTTCGCGTCGTAAATATTTAAATGACGCATAATCAGTTTTATAGATTGAAGAGTCGTTTGCGCAACGTCGTTAACGACGACGCCTTTGTATACGTGCGAAAATAATTTTCGCGATTTCGCGAATTACAACCGGTTATTTTCCGTCGTGTCAACCACCCTCGACGACCTGCGTTGATGTGTTTAACGCCCAATCTCTACAACCCTTTGTCAACCTCTTGCGCGTTTCTTGCTGGTAGAGGGGAAAGAAAGGGAGTATATTTCCCTTACATGGAAGCTTTCGCGTGTTGCCTCAGCGTCAGCGCTCGAAGGAAATCCATAAGCCAACATCCGGTATTTTCCCGAGGGATGAGTTTTAATTTATTTAACAACTGTGGCTGATTTATCGGGTCTGATCATTTTTCCAAAGGCATAGTCTTTTTCAATGAACGCGTTTAAAATATCCCAAGTCGAGGAGAGCTTAAATTAAAGTTTTGTTTTTTTCTCTTTATTCTTCTTCCGGTATGTAAGTAAAGTGTAGCTGAAAAAAAGAGAAGCGATCGCAAATTTCCACGTTAAATTAGATTGACGTTTCATGGCGACCACACTGCAAATTAGTCGCCTTTCATTCGCGCGCAAATTTCATGGCGATCGTATAACGACGATTAATACTTTCTTTCCTACTTTCTTTGCCGCGAGCATCTAACGATATATATGCAGCCGTCCA